>NC_053035.3:160027951-160679037 GCF_002575655.3 Aegilops tauschii subsp. strangulata | reverse complement strand
TTGTGGGCTTGATCCGTGATGGGTTAATGCCCATTTTGCGTACTGTATCCTGATAGAGCAGATTGAGGCTACTGCCACCGTCCATGAGTACTCGTGTCAGGTGGAATCCATCAATGATTAGGTCGAGGACCAGTGCGGATGAACCGCCATGACGGATACTGGTCGGATGATCCTGTCGATCAAAGGTGATCGGGCATGACGACCATGGATTGAATATTGGGGCGACTGGCTCTATCGCATAGACGTCCCTGAGCGCGCGCTCGCGCTCCCTCTTGGGGATGTGTGTAGCATATATCATGTTCACCGTTTTGACCTGAGGGGAAAACTTATTTTGTCCCCCTGTGTTCGGTTGCCGGGGATCCTCGTCATCGTCCTCGCTTTGCAATCCCTTTTCCTTGTTCTCGGCATTTAACTTGCCGGCTGTAACACCCACGATGCGGCTATATCTCCTACATGTCGAGGCACGACTTAGAGGCATAACTGTATTGTAGGTATTGTCGCAAGAAGGGTCATCTTCACACAATCCCATGTAATGAACGAGAATGGGATAACGAGAGTTGGCTTACAATCGCCACTTCACACAATACATAAATTAATTCATACATCATCCAAAATCCACACATAGACCGACTGCGGTCAGATCCAAATGAAAATAAGATAACCCCAAATGCTAGATCCCCGATCGTCCCAACTGGGCTCCACTACTGATCATCAGGAAACGAAACATAGTAACGACCACGTTCCTCGTCGAACTCCCACTTGAGCTCGGTTGCGTCATCTGCACTGGCATCGTCGGCACCTGCAACTGTTTTGGTATAATCTGTGAGTCACGAGGACTCAGCAATCTCACACCCGTGAGATCAAGACTATTTAAGCTTATAGGAAAGGATGGTGTAATGAGGTGGAGCTGCAACAAGCACTAAGCATATATGGTGGCTAACATACGCAAATGAGAGCGAGAAGAGAGCAACGCAACAGTCGCGAAGCTAGAAATGATCAAGAAGTGATCCTGAAACTACTTACGTTCATGCATAACTCAAACCGTGTTCACTTCCCGGACTCCGCCGAGAAGAGACGATCACGGCTACACACACGGTTGATGTATTTTAATTAAGTCAAGTGACAAGTTCTCTACAACCGGACATTAACAAATTCCCATCTGCCACATAACCGCGGGCACGGCTTTTGAAAGATAATACCCTGCAGGGGTGTCCCAACTTAGCCCATCATAAGCTCTCATGGTCAACGAAGGATAAACCTTCTGCCGGGAAGACCCGATCAGTCTCAGAATCCCGGTTTACAAGACATTTCGACAATGGTAAAACAAGTCCAGCAAAGCCGTCCGATGTGCCGACAAATCCCGATAGGAGCTGCACATATCTCGTTCTCAGGGCACACCGGATGAGACAGGCTACGAGTAAAACCAGCCCTCAAGTTTCCCCGAGGTGGCCCCGCAGGCGGCTCGGTTCGGACAAACACTCGAAGGAGCACTGGCCCCCGGGGGGGAATGGCTTAGGTAGGCAAATGGTAAAACCAAGGTTGGGCCTTGCTGGAGGAGTTTTATTCAAGGCGAACTGTCAAGGGGGTCCCATAAATCACCCAACCGCGTTAGGAACGCAAACTCAAGGAACATAATACCGGTATGACGGAAACTAGGGCGGCAAGAGTGGAACAAAACACCAGGCATAAGGCCGAGCCTTCCACCCTTTACCAAATATATAGATGCATTAATTAAATAAGACATATTGTGATATTCCAAAATATCCATGTTCTAACGTGGAACCAACTTCAACTTCACCTGCAACTAGCAACGCTATAAGAAGGGCTGAGCAAAAGCGGTAACTTAGCCAAACAACGGTTTGCTAGGAAAGGATGGTTAGAGGCTTGACATGGCAATATGGGAGGCATGATATAACAAGTGGTAGGTAGCGCAGCATGGCAATAGAACGAACAACTAGCAAAGCAAAGATTGAAGTGATTTCGAGGGTATGGTCATCTTGCCTGCAAGGTTCTCAGAGTTGTCGAAAGCTTGATCCTCGTAAGCGTACTCAACAGGTTCCTCGTTCACAAAATCGTCTCCCGGCTCTACCCACAGCAAGAACACAAGCAATGGAACCACAATCAATCATGGGAAATGCACAAACAACATGATGCATAACATGCATGATATGCGAGATGTGATATGCGATGCATATGCGTGCTCCGGAAGCAAAAGGATGAACAAGGCAGTAACTTGGCAACCCAAGTACGCCACTGGAAAAATGAGATGATTTCGGTCAAAATCGATATAAAGATCACCGGAAACGGATGCACGGTTTGCAAATGGCAAGCAAAACAAGAATGACTCGATTCTGCGATTAACAGCATGATAGCACTTAGAATACATCAAGTAACTATGCTACAGCACCCCAACATAGCAACAAAGCATATGGAAGTAATCTACAGGAGATGCTTGACAAAAGATGAACACTGAGCTACGGCTAGATCTCACCATAACAGGCTCAAACAAGCATGGCAAAAGTGCAAAAGATATCAGTTTCACGGACTTAGTAAAAATACTGGACATGGCAGAAACAGCATCAGATAGCAATGTTCAGAGCAAGCAAAACACATGCTATAAGAACTTAACATAGAAAAACAAGGCATGGTATGAATCTACTAAATGCATAGAACAAAAGTCCCTGACTGACCATGAGCCAAAAAGTGGCAGAAGATATGATGGCACCCATGTAAACATAGCAAGTTTCGTTAACAGGTTTCAGACTTCGCAGAAAACAGAGCATGTCATTAACAGAAATATGAAGGCATATTTGTGAGCTTGATTCACTCATCACAAAGCAATGCATGACAAAACAAGCATACCTACAGCAATATGGCATGTTTATAAAGCTAACCATGGCAAGAGCAAGTTCATATCATGTATGGCTCAACTACAACAAACTTGGCAAAATTGAATATCATGTTAACATTCTGCCAGAAATATTTTATAGCAAAAGTAGAGCAAGATTAAGACATGCTATGGCACTCCATAATTGCAAACAGGGGAATGGATGGATATAGCACAACTGTATCTAAAAAACATCCTTACTGAACATACCCAAAAGAAGCATGGATCTCACTGTAGACACATGGATACATGGCAACAAAATAACAGTAGTAACAGACCGCAAAAATCCTAAGTCCTTGGAAACAGAAACATCACGAAGCCTAGTTTGCATGCTTGTGCTAGTCACCACATAGATCACAAAAATACATGGCATACAGCTATGTAAATATGGCATGGCATAGATCAAAACACCTGTAGAGCTCATGCTCATAAGATGCACACATCAAATGTAGCAAAAATAACAAAACACCAAGTTCTGATAAGTAACAGCAGTAAACATCATATAGCCTTCTTGTACCAGATATTTGGGCATCAAGATGGACTCAAACGAGCATGGCACAATGGAACAAAATGAAGAGCATCTTGAGACGAACATTTCGATATATCATGCATGCAAAACGGAGCAGTATGCACTGAGATATGATGCGATGAACATGAGCATATAATGCAAAAATATTCGGAAAAGTCAACCTCGTCTAGATCCAGATCGGGGCAGCACGCGAACCTAGGCACGGCGCGAGCTCGCCGGGGTTCGGCCGGAGACGGAGGAAGGAGAGGGCGGCCGGCCGGAGGGAGAGGGAGGAGACGGCGGGCTCGGGGGCGCCGCGGTCGGCGGACGGCGGCGGCGCGGAGTCGCTCGGGCGGCGGGGGAGCCGCGGGAGGGCGCGGAGGCGCGCGCGGGTGACCCGGGCGGCGGAACGGGCCGGGGGGCCAGGCACGGGCCTCGCGGGCCGGCGGCACGGGAGCGGTGGAGGAGCCACGTGGCGGCGCGCGGTTGGAGGAGAGCGGCGGCGGGGATTTGTCCGGCGGCGGCGGTCGTGTTCGGTGGGGCGAGGAGGATGAAGTCTAGGGTTTGGACCCGGGATTTCGGAGGGGGAGGTGTTTATATAGGCATAGGGTGCTAGGAGAGTCCAAATGAGGCACGGTTTTCGCCCACACAATCGTGATCGAACGACCAAGAGCATGGAGGTGACTTAGATGGGTTATTGGGTTGTTTGGAGGGGGGTTTTGCTGCAACACACAAAAGCCCTTTGCGGTTACCCGGTTAACCATTGGAGCATCAAACGACCTCCAAATGGAACGAAACTTGACAGGTGGTCTACCGTTGGTGTACCAAAGCCACTTGGCAAGACTCGCTCCATTTCGAGAACGTTCAACACCCGCTCACGAAAAGAAACAAGATGGGTGCGCCGGTGCATGTGGGAGTGCCGGATTGCAAAACGGACAACGGGGAAAATGCTCAGATGCATGAGACTAACACGTATGCAAATGATATGCACATGATGACATGATATGAGATGCATGACATGAACAAAATGCAAAACGAGAGACAAAACCCGACCACGAAGGGAATATCATAACACATAGCCAAAAATGGCAAGAGTTGGAGTTACAAATATGGAAAGTTACATCCGGGGTGTTACACCGGCCTGTTTAAAAACCCAACAATCTCTGTTGGTATGGTTGTCTGGTTTGTCTGGGGTGCCATGGATCTGGCACGGACGATCGAGTATGCGGTCCAAACTGGATGGACCATGATTGTTTCTCTTATATGGCTTATTCCGCTGACCGGACTTGGAGCCACTGAATCCGGCGTTGACTGTCGTGTCATCGGAGTTGTCACCATTGCTTCGGCGTTTGTGTCTGCTGCGTCGGAGCTTGCCGTTGCTATTTTTGACCTCGGAGGTGCCTATTTCACTTGCTATGTTTTTGCTATGGGCCAGCCAACTATCCTCACCCGCACAAAAGCGGAGCGGGTCATGAGTGCCGTGAGGGCTGCCATGGACTTCGGCTTTTCCTGGCCGAGGTGGCGGGCGAGCAATTCGTCACGGATTCTATGCTTAAAGGACGCCAGGGCTTCGGCATCCGGACAGTCGACGATCTGGTTCTTTTTAGTTAGGAACCTACTCCAGAATTTCCTAGCTGACTCTCCAGGCTGTTGAACTATGTGACTTAAGTCATCGGCGTCTGGTGACCGGACATATGTATCTTGGAAGTTGTCGAGGAAGGCTTCTTCCATGTCCTCCCAGCTGCCAATAGAATTTTCAGGCAGACTGTTTAACCAGTGCCGAGCTGGCCCTTTGAGTTTTAGTGGGAGGTATTTGATGGCGTGAAGGTCATCTCCGCGGGCCATATGAATATGGAGGATAAAATCCTCGATCAACACCGCGGGATCGGTTGTTCCATCGTATGATTCAATATGTACGGGTATAAACCCTTCTGGGAACTCATGACCCATTACTTCGTTAGTGAAGCAAAGAGGATATGCGGTGCCTCTATATCGGGCCGCATCACGACGTAGCTCCGATGGAGTCCGTCTGCGGTTTTCGGCCCGAGCATGACTAGGTTTGTTACATCTGAATAGATAGTCGTCATCGCGTGTCGAGGCACGTCCTCGCGATCCGTAGATCGATCTTGTATGTCCTGCTCTACTGTCCAGGTCCTGCCAAAGGTCATATGTATAACCCCGAGCTATTTTATCCCTGCCTTTATGGCGGGGTGGGGCGGTCTGGTGTTCGGCTTGAGTTGCCGCTTTATCCCGACCGTGTGGTGGTCGGTCAGCCGCGTTGCGTGATGACGGTACGGGCTCCGGCGCCTCGCCATCGAACTGAGGTAGCAATTTGCGCTTTGGGTAACTTTTGGCTAGGCGCTTAAGGCCGTATTCTTTGGCTGCTAGGACATTAGTCCATCTGTCGTTGAGCAGATCTTGGTCAGCTTGAACCTGCTATTGTTTCTTTTTCAGGCTCCTTGCAGTGGCTATTAGCTGGCGCTTGAAGCGCTCCTGCTCGAGAGGTTCCGCAGGCACGATAAAATCCTCGTTGCCGGGGCTTACCTCCTCCTTGGAGAGCGGATGATAACTACCATCCTCCGAGTTGTCGTCTATGGCCTGTTTATTTGGGCTAACTTGCCCATCTTCCCGATTGTCTTGTTCGGCGGTTTGTTCGTCGAGGTCTTCTATGCCTTCGGCACCATCCAGAGTGTTATCGTCTCCTGTGCCGGTGTTGCTGTCTTTGCTACGGTGGGATTTAGAGCAGCGCCGCTGACGCCGGCACTTTGGTTGTGTCTTAGGAGGGTCATCCTTGACTGGATTTTCCTTGTCCTTGCCTTTATTCTCGTTGGGTGTATCCACCATGTATACGTCGTACGAAGAAGTGGCCGTCCAGCGTCCGGTAAACGACTGGTTTTGGGCCTCCTCTTCTCCGGCATCGTCGTCCATACTGTCGATGTCTTTGGAGTCATAATCGAGCATGTCAGTTAGGTCTTCGATAGTGGCTATGAAGTGGGCGGTGGGTGGGAAACGAAATTCTCCATCGTCAGCCTCCAGTTCAAATTGGATATAATTCGGCTGAGAGTCCCCCGCTAGGGATAGATTTTTTAATGAATTCAGCATGTCGCCTAAAGGCGAGTGCCGGAAGATGTCCGCGGCGCTGAACTCGGCGATCGATGACCGATCCTGCTCGACCTACGCGGACGCACATGGCTCGGAACTTATAGTCGGAAACGAGTCTGAGGTTCTGGTGACACAGACGTCACCCGAGGTTAGACCTGTGTGCTGCCCCAACACCGCGGGATCTACGGCTTCCGTGGCGGATTTGAGCTTCCCGTCCTCGGATGGCGCGATCTGCACCGGATCTAAGGCCAGAGTGGTTACAAGTGCAATTTGCTGGGAATGGCCCGATGACAGATTTAAGTCATGTTCATCGTGGTGACGGGGAGCGACTGTCGTGGTCTCGAATCCGTCGAAGATCAAGTCTCCGCGGATATCCGCGACACAGTTCAAGCTGCCAAATCTGACCTGATGGCCAGGGGCGTAGCTGTCGATCTGATCCAGATGGCCAAGCGAGTTGGCCCGCAGTGCGAAGCCGCCGAACACGAAGATCTGTCCGGGGAGGAAGGTTTCCCCTTGGACAGCATAATTATTGATAATTGAAGGAGCCATCAAACCTTTTGGGGACGGCACAGTGGAACTCTCAATTAAAGCACCAATGAACTCTCGGGTAGGGGGTCCCGAACTGTGCGTCTAAGGTCGATGGTAACAGAAGACAGGGGACACAATGTTTACCCAGGTTCGGGCCCTCTCTATGGAGGTAATACCTTACTTCCTGCTTGATTGATCTTGATGAATATGAGTATTACAAGAGTTGATCTACCACAAGATAGTAATGGGTAAAACCCTAGAAGTCTAGCATGTATGACCATAACTATATATCTCCCTTTCCGGACTAAGCCATCCGATTTATATAGACACCGGAGGGTACTAGGGTTGTACAAAGTCAGTTACAGAGAAAGGAATCTTCATATTTGGCTGCCAAGCTTGCCTTCCACGCCAAGGAGAGTCCCATCCGGACACGGGTAGAGTCTTCGGTCTTTGTATCTTCACATCCCAACAGTCCGGCCCATATCCAACAGGCCGGATGCCCGAGGACCCCTTAGTCCAGGACTCCCTCACTAACCCAGCTACACTATGGCCGCTGACGCACGAACCTGGCGCTGCAAGAGGAATTGGCTCTGGGCCGCTAAGATAAGTGTCGCACTCACGTCAGCTAAGCGCTGCGGCATAGGATTCCCAACTCTTGCAGCCTTGCTACGGCGACACCGCCTTCCTTTCCTACCTTTAGGTAGCTACTTGCACGCTAAAGGGGACCTCTTGAGCATCGCGCCTCAGGAGCTCTCACTGGACCTCGGGCCGCTCACCTCCTAGCCTTGACCACGGCATCGCGACCTGGCATACCAGCGACGGCTGCAGCCTGCCTGGGGACCAGGACCTGTCGGCGTAGAGCGCTAAGTTAGCACGAGGATGGAAAGGGGGACTGAGCCGAAGCAGGACATGCAGTCGTAGATCTTCATAATAGAGGCAATATTAGCAAAAGGCACTACAGATCCTTTACACGCCCCCATGGGGTCTCGATTCCTCACAGGGAACAAAAGAAGAAGGTTTCTAGGGGCCCTATCCACAGGCGTCGACACCGCTGACGCCATCATCAACAGTGGGCCACAGGAGGCCGATGCCAACCCCATCCAAATCAACGACGGCGGCGGGCGGACGCCGCCGCTGTGCTCCGGGCACGGCGAGAGCCCGGGGTCACGTAGCTATCGTCACTCGTTTCCGGAGTCTCGTGGAGCTCGGGAGAGTCGCTTGACTCCCAAGCGTCGTCGCTGCTACCGGAGGAACCGCGGCCGAGGCCAGCGGCAGGCCCAGCTCTTGCCGCTGTGCTGTCCCGACGACCCCCTCCAGGGAGCACTCCAGGCCGCGGCCTTCCCCGTCAAAGACCTTGAAGAACATCGTGGAGGCGCCGTCGTATTCGAAGTGGATGGCGAGGGCGCCCTCCGCACGGGAAACCCGGGCGACCTCCCCCATCCGCGGGTCATGAAGATCTTTCTCGGGGAGGCGACCTCAACCTCCACCCTGGTCGCCGAGGCATCACACTCGGCGTACTGCAGCCACAGCTCGAGGGGACCACTCGGCGGCATCTCGGCGGAGAAGAACTGTGGGAAGCGAATCCAAGAGCGCGGGGGCATTGCCGCCCACACCAACATTTCGCGTGAGGAGCCCTCGGCGTGGGTTCCTGGGGCGGCGGCGAGCGCCACTGCGGCACGGCCACTACGGCGGCGACGCGGTCGGTCTTGGTCGCTGCCTCCTCCTCCTCCGAAGCCCTCTGCCTGGGCGTACAAGGGCAGCTGATATCCAGGAGGAGGCCGCTCATGCCAAGGCCTCGTCACCTCCGGCCTCTCGACGACGTCGCGGCGGCGGGCCTGCCTCTTCTTTGGCGGGAGTGGCCCCGACTCTTTGCGGGGGCTTTTCCCTTCTCGGTGGCCGAGAACCTCCGTATTGGCGCCATGGGTGACGCTGCTAGCAGTGAAACAAGGAGCCAGGAAGAAGAAGCAAGCGGAACGAAGGAAGAGATGGGCAACGGGGGCTCCGCCCCCCTCCCCATTTATAGCAAGAGAAGGCCAACCGCCGGCCTCCACGATCGCAGGTAAAGATGGCTTTCTTCATGCACCAAGGAATCATCAAGTCGGGCAATTGCCGAGGCAGCGTGGGGAAGCAGAGACGCCCACGTCCCGTCAGTCTCCACGCATCAATCAAGGCCGCATGCGGTTGGGGCCCGCGACGCTCCGCACTTGCCCCTTGGCTTCGCCTCGAAGCCAAGTACGAGCGCGCCTTGGGCCTGGGGGCTACTATCTGCATTCTAGGAACGGGGGTCCCCAGACGTGCCTGCCTGCGGCCCATGGCATGGCTCCACTAGCGGCTCTGTAAGGCCCATCTCCAACAGCAAACACTCAAGACCCTCACGAGGGGCCGAGCCTCGCGAGCCGAGCGACACAAGACCTTCTCAAGGGCGGCCTCACTAGGCTGGCTCATGAGGAGCGGAGAGATCATGTCACGACCGGTTTTTCAATAAAATAATTATTGAGAGACCAATCCCTTTTACGGACCAGCGAAGAAGAATTCCTTCTCACTGGTAGACAATAATCTTGGTCACAGAAGAAAATACCAGGAGTACTAAATATAACACAAGGTTGAGCAGAGACTGCCCAATAATCTATTACAGGCACGCCGATAAAACAATACGGCGGATAGGGTGGCAAACTTCTAACTCACGATAATAACGGTGGTGGAAATATCATCGCGAAGCGAGTGATATGATTCCAGAAGACTACAACTCATCGAGCGTCGGAGTGAGGCTCGAGGAGACTTATTGCGGGTGGCGGAAGCGTAAACAACATAAGTGACCAATATCCGGGATCGCGCAGGACTGACTGGGACTCCTCTAGGCATCGGACGTGCTATCAAACTCTTCTTCCAAGAGATCACCTTCGTTAACATCTGGCCAAAACAACAAGCCAGGTGAGTACTATGAAAGTACTCGCAAGACAGTTCGGACATAAGGTATAACAAATGTAAACATGAAGCACATGAATAAGTTAACCAGTGCGATTAGACATAAATAAATACTGGGTGCCAAGCGAGGGTCTGAATGACGCCTCGAGCGGAAACTGCAGAATAGTAATACTGGTGCCAAACGAGTGTATGAAAGACTCCTCGAGCGGAAAATGCGAAATAATAATGCGGGTGCCAAACGAGTGTCTGAAAGACTCCTCGAGCGGAAAATGCGGAATAATAATGCGGGTGCCAAACGAGTGTCCGAAAGACTCCTCGAGAGGTAAATGCAGAATAATAATGCCACAATCGGGCGTCGGGGCGACACCACATAAAGGGCTTATAACAGAATGTAAAGACAGTGCATGCCGCAGTCGGACGTCTGAGCTACATCACATAAAGGGCTTATATCGAAAGTGAGAAACGAGTACACGCCATAGTCAGACGTCTGCGCGACGTCACCTAAAGGGCTTATATCACATCTCATTATTACAACAGTTCGGAGACATAAATTATCACAAGCACGAGACACAAAGTAAAGTTAGTCCATCCACTGGAATAACAATAAATCTGAAATTTTACCACTTGAGCTTGCTCACCGGGGACAAGTTTTTCACACGGATAGATATGGATATAATGTTTACCCTACTGATCATGGATACGATGATTTGGAAAGAATTGACTCTGCAGAGTTTGTACTTAACCACAGCCAACGGATTTCAGTAGTCACGGGGACTAGTTCCGTCTGCGGTGTTTTGGAGGAAACACGTCTAACCAGTACACACCCAATTCAACCATCCAAAGCCAGGGATCACCCTCGGCGACGTTCAAGAAAAACCTTGAGACGGGGAGGCTACAACCTCGCGTAGCATGGGATCAAATTTATATACGCACGCTCTAAGGGGGTGCCCCCCCTCTCGGTCCCAACCGGAAACACCCATGCCCCCTAACCGAATGACTGGCTTTAATCCTGGGCCAAGGTACCATCATCCCGGCCTCTCTGTTTGGTGTGTACACGGAAAGAGGTTACCAACTTACTAAACCACATCCTGGCAATGAGACATGTGGTAGCACGGAAAGGGGAAGGGACGGTAACACGGCTCCAACCATGTTAACGTCAGAAAAGTCAGATGACGCAAGGCTGGCATGCTACAACAGTACCACCTTGCTGCCCTTCATGTCACCACATGATTAGGCCATCTCTCATCAGAGATCATCGCAACTTTGGAACATGCGGGAAAAGATTGATAACGTGGCTCCAACCACGTTAACGTCGAAGAAAGTCGGATGACGCAAGGCTGACATGCTACAACAGTACCACCTTGCTGCCCTTCATGTCACCACATGATTAGGCCACCTCTCAACAGAGGTCATCGCAACTTTGGGACAACCGGGTCGTTGCCGTACAAGCAACGAGGTTTTTACTGACACTCATATGCCACACACAAACTCTCACGTGAACATGCAAAACACCTGTCATATCAAATGTTCAAAACATGCTTGCCTGGTTCGGAGAAGTCGGAGTCTAGCTCGGCGAAGTTCGCGGCTCCGTCACCCCTCCCGGAACCTACGGCAAATCACGAAACGGGCACTAACGTGAAAACCAACACATACACAGAAACTTTTCCAATTATTTTTCAAATAAATCCCATAAAAAACTAGACAAAATTTGAAGATTGTCAAAAAAGAATCACTCAAAAATACCTTTTTATTAAAAAGTTATAAAGGTTTCTGTCCAGGGACTTATCTGTAATGAAACAGAAAAGTTCCAGGGTTTTAACTGAGAAAACAGAAAACACTTCGGCTGGGAATGCGCAAGCGCAAAGGAGGAAACGTATTTTGCCCGAAGGCGCCAACAGATAACGGTTCGCGAATAAAAGAACAGAGGCTGACATGCGGGGTCCACATGTCAGGTTTGAAAAGCTCGCCGGCGCCCGAAGACTGCGGTGGACGCCGGCGTCGAACCACGGCGAGTTAGGAGAAACGGAGGGTACCAAGAGCTTCAGCGTCCTCTTTCGCGTCGGTGGGTGGTGGGCTCGTCGAACGGGGAGCACTATGTCGACGGCGACACTTTCTCCGGCGGACGGCGGCTCGGGTGAGGATGGGGAACTCCGGTGGAGGGCTGCAAGCTTCAAATTGAAGTGCGGGTCAGAAAGAGGGATGCATGGTGAAGCTACTGGCAAGAGAATGGAGGCGGAGGAGCACACACGGGGGCGAATCGGGCTGGATCCCGTGGCGGGTCGCGGCGGCCGGAGTCGAGGAAGGAGACCTCCTCGGGGCTCTTCCAGTGGCTAGGCGTGCTCTAGGGGGAGTGCAGGGCTGGTGGGTGCTCGAGTTGAAGCTCGGGGCCCCTATTTATAGGCAGATCGACGGGATGGCCGTGAACGGTGAATCTCCGGCGAGCGATTACGGCGGAGCAGTGGGTTGGCAGGGGGTTTGAGCGGTCGGGCAGCATCAGTGGATGTTACTGGACTCGATTTGCAGCTAAACGGGGTCGGTCTTGGCGTAATGGCGTCGGTCCACGGTGAGGTGACCGCACGGCCTCAACGGCGGCAGAGAGCGCGCTCCGCGCCCTGCGGTTCACGATGAGAGCGGCAGCGCGTTCGGGGGAGTGGAAGGCCACACGGCGAGCTCCGGTGGTTTGGGCGGCGCTGGGTGGCGTCGTCGGCGCTGTGTCTCCCGCTGGCGCCCGCAAAGCCGCCGCCGGCGTTGGTCACGGGGTGGCGCACCTTCTGCTGCTCGTTGCCGACGCCCGCAAGGTGCCAGGCACTCGTGCGGTGCAGGAACAAGGGGGCGAGGACGAGGAGCAAGGCGACGCGGTGGCACTGGCGAGATCGATGTCCATCTCTGAAGAAAACGACTGTGAGCACTGAACTGAATCTCTGAACTTTCTGAACTTTGACAAAGACAGTGCACTGCAGGTGTTCGACAGAAGGTTTTGGCTATGAGATAAATTTTTCTGGAGCTGTAACTTGGTGAGATGATCACTCAAAGCACCCAGGGGCTGCCTGAATTTACTTGGAATTTTTGGAGAAGGTTTTGAATGAATTTCACCAAATTTGCCAAATCTGGTCCAAACTTGCAGCAGGTGTAGTTTGAAATTTTTGAACTGAAGACTAGTGGATCTTCATGGTTCCAGGTTGAGGGTTCAAAGGACTAGGAGGGGAAAGAAGTTTGGTGGTAAAAGTCCAAACAGAAAATGGAGTTCCTTTGTAAATCTCCAAGTGGTAGAATAGAAGGCAGAAATTTCTTTGAATGAAATTTGAATGGGAATAATCACATGGGGAGGTTCAACTTGCTGGATTAGGTGTAAAACATGATCCAAAGGTGAGGGAAGGATTTGGGGAGAGGATTTGCACAAATGTCATGGTAAGAAGGGAAAGTTGAAAGTGGTAAAGGACTTTCCAAAAGCCATAGTGCAAATTCAAAAAGATTTTCAGAAGTTATTTTCCCAAATGAAAAACATTTTGTTTTGAGTCCAAATGAAAAGTAAGAACTTCCAAGACCAAAGGCAGATCTTGGGTGAATCCAAACAAAACTTTTGCCATAAGGAAAAATATATGAGAGGGAGAGTTCTCTAAAAAAAATTAAATTGCTCCCCTCAAGTCAAAATAGAAATCTTTTTTTTGAAAAATCCAAATAAAAACTTGGGTGTCACAACACCTACCCCCTTAGGAAAAATCTCGTCCTCGAGATTTCGGCTGATCCTCAAATAGATATGGATACTCTGCTCGGAGGAAATCTTCCCTCTCCCATGTGGCTTCATCCTCAGTGTGGTTGCTCCACTGAACTCTGAAAAATCTTGTCGTTTTCTGACGGGTCCTCCGTTCAGACTCTTCTAAAACCCTTACTGGCCTTTCTCTGGAGGTGAGATCTGGTTGCATATCAATGTCCTCATGAGGTACATGTTTTTCTGGATTGCTCACACATTTTCTTAACTGTGAGACGTGGAACACGTCATGGACGTCTGATAGCTCCTTGGGGAGGTCTAGTTGGTAGGCCACCATGCCTCTTCGTGCCTTTACACAAAATGGTCCAATAAACCTTGGGGCTAGCTTCCCCTTAATTTCGAACCGTTGCAGACCCCTCATAGGAGATACTCGGAGGTATACGGAATCACCGGGTTCAAAGCTGACCTCACGGTTCTTCTGATAATAGTAGCTCTTTTGGCGGCTCTGTGCTGTCTTGAGTCTGTCCCTGATTTGCTTAACTTTCTCCTCGGCCTCTTTGAGCATGTCTGGGCCGAAGATACGGCTGTCACCGGTTTCTGACCAATTCAATGGGGTGCGACACCTTCGCCCGTACAACGCTTCAAAGGGTGCCATTTTCAAGCTGGCTTGGTAACTGTTGTTGTAAGCAAATTCGGCATACGGCAAACTCTCTTCCCAACTGGATCCATAGGTGAGTACGCAGGCTCTTAGCATATCCTCTAGGATCTGGTTCACACGTTCCGTCTGTCCATCAGTCTGAGGGTGGTATGCTGTACTGAAAGCTAGTTGCGTGCCCAGAGCTTGTTGTAGGTGATCCCAAAATTTGGAGACGAATTGGGTGCCTCGGTCTGATATTATAGTCTTTGGGACTCCGTGCAAGCAAACTATACGGGAGAGATAGAGTTTTGCCAGTCTTTGTGTGAAGTAGGTAGTCTTCACGGGAATGAAGTGAGCAACCTTGGTTAGTCGGTATGTGATGACCCAGATGGCGTCATTTCCACGCTGTGATCGGGGTAATCCGACAATGAAGTCCATCCCGCTTTCATCGCATTTCCACTCCGGTATCCTGTTAGGCTGGAGTAGCCCTGCTGGTTTTTGGTGCTCGGCCTGGATGCGCTGACATGAATCGCAACAAGCGATGAATGTGGCTATATCTCTTTTCATACCGTGCCACCAAAATCTTTCCTGGATGTCCTTGTACATTTTGGTTCCTCCAGGATGGATCGAGTATGGGGCGGTGTGGCTTTCCGTCAAGATCTGTTGCTTGAGTTCCTCAATGTTAGGTACGCAAAGCCTGTCCCGGTACCATAATGTTCCTTCACTGTCCGTGACGAATTCTGAAGTCTTACTACGGTTCATTTTCTTCTTTATGCCTTTGATACTGGGATGTCCCTGTTGAGCCTTCTTGATTTGTTCCACTAGGGTGGGTTGTATCTCCAGGTTCGATATGGTGCCCTCAGAGACCAACATCATGTTGAGCCGAGTGAACTCTCGCTGAAACTCAGGCCTCAAACTTTGCTGACCGTCACTGTCCGGGCTGGGGTTTCGACTAAGGGCATCGGCCACTACATTTGCTTTCCCTGGGTGGTAGTGAATACCGACGTCATAGTCCTTGACCAGTTCCAACCAGCGTCGTTGGCGTAAATTCAGCTCTGGCTGTGTGAAAATATATTTGAGGCTCTTATGGTCTGTATATATTTCACAGCGATTTCCCAACAGAAAGTGCCTCCACTCCTTGAGTGCATGTATAACTGCTGCTGGCTCCAAGTCATGTGTTGGGTAATTTTCCTCATGTTTTCGCAGTTGCCTGGAGGCATATGCGACAACTTTGCCATCTTGCATTAGCACACATCCGAGACCTTTTCGGGACGCGTCACAATACACCTCAAAGCTCTTGTGTATGTCTGGCACAGTTAAGACTGGTGCGGTTGTTAGCTTCTTCTTGAGTTCTTGGAAGCTCTGCTCGCATGCTTCCGTCCATACAAATTTCTTGTCCTTCTTGAGTAACTGTGTTATAGGTTTTGCCACAGTGGAGAATCCTTCAATAAACCTCCTGTAATATCCGGCCATTCCTAGGAAACTCCGCACATCTGTAACATTCGCGGGTGGCTTCCAGTCCAGTATGGCCTTGACTTTTTCTGGGTCTACGGCCACGCCTTCTTGGTTCAATATATGGCCCAAGAAACCAACTTGTCTTAGCCAAAATTCGCATTTGCTAAATTTGGCGTACAACTGATGTTTCCTCAATTCCCCCAAAACAATTCTGAGGGATCAGCATGTTCTTCTGGTGTCCTTGAGTAAACCAGAATGTCGTCAATGAATACCACCACAAATTTGTCCATGAATTTCATGAATACTTTGTTCATGAGGTGGACGAAATGTGCGGGGGCGTTCGTTAGTCCAAAAGGCATCACTGTAAACTCGTACAACCCATATCTGGAAGTGAAAGCTGTCTTGGGAATATCTTCCGTTCGTACCTTCAATTGGTGATATCCCGATCTCAAATCAATTTTTGAGAATACCTTGGCCTGTGCGAGCTGGTCAAACAAATCATTTATTCGTGGCATCGGATATTTGTTTTTGATGGTGACCATATTGAGGGCTCGATAGTCTATGCACAGCCTTAGTGTCCCATCCTTCTTTTTGGCGAACAACACAGGCGAACCCCATGGTGAGGAGCTGGCTCGAATAAATCCTTTGTCCAACAATTCTTTTATCTGCTTCTTTAACTCCACCAATTCTGAGGGTGCCATTCTATACGGCTTCTTATAAATGGGAGTGGTGCCAGGTGCTAGTTCGATGCTGAATTCGATCTCTCGGTCTGGTGGCATGCCTGGTAGTTCTTCCGGGAACACATCGGGGAACTCGCATACCACTGGCACTTTTCTTAATTCTGCGATGTCCATCTTGTTCAGTTTTGGTTTCTGTGATCGTGGCCTTTCTTGAGCGGAAACTCTTATAGTCTTGCCGTGATGGTGAGTGAGAATCACTGTCCGATTGAAACAGTCGATGAATCCTTTGTTGGTGGTTAACCAGTCCATTCCTAAAATGACATCCAGTCCTTTACTTTCCAACACGATGAGATTCGCGTGGAATGGTAGTCCTTCGAACTCAATGACCACTCCTTGGTAGTAACCCTGAGCAATTTGCTTATTTCCGGGGGACTTGATGATCATAGACTTTTCCAAGGGAAGTATCGGAAAACCGTGTTGTGAAACAAAACTCTTCGAAACAAACGAATGGGAAGCTCCAGAATCAAACAAAACCGTGGCAGGTACTGTGTTGACAGGGAACGTACCGAGCATGATGTCTGGGGCATTCAGCGTTTCTTCCCTGGTCACATGGTTCAGGTGACCCTTCCTGTGGTTGCTGCTGGGGTTGAAGTTGTTGCGCTTGGGGGCTGGATTGCTCCCACCATTGTTCGGCTTGGGTGCCGTGTCTCTTGGCTTCGGGCACTGTTTAGCATAATGCCCTTGTTGACCACAAGCATAGCAGGTGACCCCTGGACGGTATGTGAACTCCATATCTCTGGCATGAAACTGTCCGACGGGTCTTGGCTCAGTAGTCGTGGATCTCCTTGCGTCTGTCCTTGGGCTCTCAGTCTTGCCTCGGTTGCTGCGGGCAAGAGTCGTCTTGTCCCTCTTCCGCTTGCGGATATCTTCCAGACTACGGCGCTCATTCTCCAGGGTGATGGCCTTGTCCACCAGCGTCTTAAAATCCGGAAAGGTGTGTACAATCAGTTGGCATCTCAGTGCTGGTGCCAGGCCGTCCAGGAATTTTTCCATCTTCTCGTTTTCTGTCATGTGCTCGTCGTAGGCATAACGAGACAGTTGGGTAAACTGGCCGTTGTATTCTATGACGGACATGCCTCTTTGCTTCAGGTCATCAAACTCTCTCTTCTTGATCTTTAGGATGCTCCTGGGAATGTGTGCCCCATGGAAGCCTTCCTTGAATTCTTCCCAGGTGATGTTGTGTTCCCTGGGGTGCATGTGTAGGAAGTTTTCCCACCATGCTGCGGCTGCTCCAGTAAGGTAGTGTGGTGCATAAAGCACCTTCTCATGATCTGAGCACTGAGCGATAATCAGTTTCCTTTCAATCTCGCGGAGCCAATCATCGGCTTCCAGTGGCCTGTCGGTGTGAGCAAAAGTTGAGGGCGAGTCTTCTGTAACTCAGATAACTTGGAATGTGGTTGATAGGGTTCACGGTGGTTTCCCATATTGATGACATGGTTCATCATCTCCTGGTGCTGTTGCTAGCTTTGCTCGAAGAGACGGCATACTTGAGATAGTGCCGCTTCGCTGTCCTGTTGGCTGGACTGACCCTGAGTGAAATTGTTGCTGGTCTGTGTTCCGTAAACCTCTTCTGGCTGATTGGGCATAGAGCGAGTCCAAGGGCGAGACATTTTTCCAGTCTGGGGTATCATTTGCAAAACCCATGAGAAAAACTGTGTAGCGCAGGAAAACTCTTGCAAAGGTAATAATCAAAAAGGCTTCTAGGTTTTCAAAGAAACACAAATGATTTTCACGGAGAAGAAGTGCTTAACACAAATCCTACATGCGAAAGCAAACACAAGATACAGCACTCAGGTTGTGCGTACACAATCCTGACATGTTATTAAAAACTAGCGTACTACTCCCGAAGGCAGCAAACACACCAACACAAACTAGCGTACAGATAAAAACAACACATCATACAAGCAGGCATAACACGCGGCTACTCGGTGCTCTCAGTCGGAGATGGTGAAGATCTCCTTCCCCTTGCCGATGGCAAGGCTCAGCAGTCCAGGAGAATCAACCTCCTCCTCTCTAGTTGGCCCCTGGCGTGCGACGCTGCGCGGCGGTGATGGTGCAGGGGCGACTGGTGGTAGAGCGCGTGCGGCAGGCGGTGCGGCTCTGACTGGAGTTGGAGCGATGACTCGGTCGAACTCCTAAGTGGTAGGCAGACGGCGAGCAGTGGCCAAAACGGCCGGTGTGTACGAGGCTGAAGACGAGACGAAAGTCAGAGGCGGCGCCGTGTGGAGAAGCTCCTTCCTGCTAGCAGGACCGCCCCGGACTAAGTCCATGCGGGCAGCCACAAGATCATCTACGAGGTTGTCGAAAGACTCCTCCAGAGCCTTGAGATACTCCACAACCATCTCGATGGCTTCATCTCGCTCTCCCCGATGGCAGGCAAACGCATAGTGGCTGGTGTAGGGCACATGGCATGGGAGGTAGCGGTAGCGACGAGTCTTCATCGTAGGAAGGATGTCCCAAAGGCGAGCTATCGCCTCACGGGCAGCCATCTGCATGGCATGCCTCTCCGTAGGCATGGCCCTTCCCACAAAACGGAAGTGGCGTGCAGCTGAACGTCCTCCCTTGAACTGCACCACAGCCTGGTGCATAGACACGTCATCACTGAGCTTGTGCTGATAGAGTGTGAACTCCGGGCGAGCTGCTGGCCCGATCGCGAGCTTGGTGATGGAGACGAGGAGCTTGACAAACCCCTCGGGCACGTTGGTGAACACTCGATTCTCACAGCTGCTGCCAGCCATCTACAAAAGTAGGCAAAAATTCTGAGTAGTCATGTCATAAATTTTATGATGACCAACAGAAAATAGCTACAATTGCAAAATGCTGAAAAAGCACAAAAGACGCTAATAACCGATTAGCGATCGCACCTAGTGGCTTCCTACAGTCAGCCTGGCTCTGGTACCAAGCTTGTCATGACCGGTTTTTCAATAAAATAATTATTGAGAGACCAATCCCTTTTACGGACCAGCGAAGAAGAATTCCTTCTCACTGGTAGACAATAATCTTGGTCACAGAAGAAAATACCAGGAGTACTAAATATAACACAAGGTTGAGCAGAGACTGCCCAATAATCTATTACAGGCACGCCGATAAAACAATACGGCGGATAGGGTGGCAAACTTCTAACTCACGATAATAACGGTGGTGGAAATATCATCGCGAAGCGAGTGATATGATTCCAGAAGACTACAACTCATCGAGCGTCGGAGTGAGGCTCGAGGAGACTTATTGCGGGTGGCGGAAGCGTAAACAACATAAGTGACCAATATCCGGGATCGCGCAGGACTGACTGGGACTCCTCTAGGCATCGGACGCGCTATCAAACTCTTCATCCAAGAGATCACCTTCGTCAACATCTGGCCAAAACAACAAGCCAGGTGAGTACTATGAAAGTACTCGCAAGACAGTTCGGACATAAGGTATAACAAATGTAAACATGAAGCACATGAATAAGTTAACCAGTGCGATTAGACATAAATAAATACTGGGTGCCAAGCGAGGGTCTGAATGACGCCTCGAGTGGAAACTGCAGAATAGTAATACTGGTGCCAAACGAGTGTCTGAAAGACTCCTCGAGCGGAAAATGCGAAATAATAATGCGGGTGCCAAACGAGTGTCTGAAAGACTCCTCGAGCGAAAAATGCGGAATAATAATGCGGGTGCCAAACGAGTGTCTGAAAGACTCCTCGAGAGGTAAATGCAGAATAATAATGCCACAGTCGGGCGTCGGGGTGACACCACATAAAGGGCTAATAACAGAAAGTAAAGACAGTGCATGCCGCAGTCGGACGTCTGAGCGACATCACATAAAGGGCTTATATCGAAAGTGAGAAACGAGTACACGCCACAGTCGGACGTCTGCGCAACGTCACCTAAAGGGCTTATATCACATCTCATTATTACAACAGTTCGGAGACATAAATTATCACAAGCATGAGACACAAAGTAAAGTTAGTCCATCCACTGGAATAACAATAAATCTGAAATTTTACCACCTGAGCTTGCTCACCAGGGACAAGTTTTTCACACGGATAGATATGGATATAATGTTTACCCTACTGATCATGGATACGATGATTTGGAAAGAATTGACTCTGCAGAGTTTGTACTTAACCACAGCCAACGGATTTCAGTAGTCACGGGGACTAGTTCCGTCTGCGGTGTTTTGGAGGAAACACGTCTAACCAGTACACACCGAATTCAACCATCCGAAGCCAGGGATCACCCTCGGCGACGTTCAAGAAAAACCTTGAGACGGGGAGGCTACAACCTCGCGTAGCATGGGATCAAATTTATATACGCGCGCTCTAAGGGGGTGCCCCCCCTCTCGGTCCCAACCGGAAACACCCATGCCCCCTGACCGAATGACTGGCTTTAATCCTGGGCCAAGTTACCATCATCCCGGCCTCTCTGTTTGGTGTGTACACGGAAAGAGGTTACCAACTTACTAAACCGCATCCTGGCAATGAGACATGTGGTAGCACGGAAAGGGGAAGGGACGGTAACACGGCTCCAACCATGTTAACGTCGGAAAAGTCGGATGACGCAAGGCTGGCATGCTACAACAGTACCACCTTGCTGCCCTTCATGTCACCACATGATTAGGCCATCTCTCATCAGAGATCATCGCAACTTTGGAACATGCGGGAAAAGATCGATAACCTGGCTCCAACCACGTTAACGTCGAAGAAAGTCGGATGACGCAAGGCTGGCATGCTACAACAGTACCACCTTGCTGCCCTTCATGTCACCACATGATTAGGCCACCTCTCAACAGAGGCCATCGCAACTTTGGGACAACCGGGTCGTTGCCGTACAAGCAACGAGGTTTTTACCGACACTCATATGCCACACACAAACTCTCACGTGAAAATGCAAAACACCTGTCATACCAAATGTTCAAAACATGCTTGCCTGGTTCGGAGAAGTCGGAGTCTAGCTCGGCGAAGTTCGCGGCTCCGTCACCCCTCCCGGAACCTACGGCAAATCACGAAACAGGCACTAACGTGAAAACCAACACATACACAGAAACTTTTCCAATTATTTTTCAAATAAATCCCATAAAAAACTAGAAAAAATTTGAATATTGTCAGAAAAAGAATCACTCAAAAATACCTTTTTATTAAAAAGTTATAAAGGTTTCTGTCCAGGGACTTATCTGTAATGAAACAGAAAAGTTCCATGGTTTTAACTGAGAAAACAGAAAACGCTTCGGCTGGGAATGCGCAAGTGCAAAGGAGGAAACGTATTTTGCCCGAAGGCGCCAACAGATAACGGTTCGCGAATAAAAGAACAGAGGCTGACATGCGGGGTCCACATGTCAGGTTTGAAAAGCTCGCCGGCGCCCAAAGACTGCGGTGGACGCCGGCGTCGAACCACGGCGAGTTAGGAGAAACGGAGGGTACCAAGAGCTTCAGCGTCCTCTTCCGCGTCGGTGGGTGGTGGACTCGTCCAACGGGGAGCACTATGTCGACGGCGACACTTTCTCCGGCGGACGGCGGCTCGGGTGATGATAGGGAACTCCGGTGGAGGGCTGCAAGCTTCAAATTGAAGTGCGGGTCAGAAAGAGGGATGCATGGTGAAGCTACTGGCAAGAGAATGGAGGCGGAGGAGCACACACGAGGGCGAATCGGGCTGGATCCCGTGGCGGGTCGCGGCGGCCGGAGTCGAGGAAGGAGACCTCCTCAGGGCTCTTCCAGTAGCTAGGCGTGCTCTAGGGGGAGTGCAGGGCTGGTGGGTGCTCGAGTTGAAGCTCGGGGCCCCTATTTATAGGCAGATCGATGGGATGGCCGTGAACGGTGAATCGCCGGCGAGCGATTACGGCGGAGCAGTGGGTTGGCAGGGGGTTTGAGCGGTCGGGCAGCATCAGTGGATGTTACTGGACTCGATTTGCAGCTAAACATGGTCGGTCTTGGCGTAATGGCGTCGGTCCACGGTGAGGTGACTGCACGGCCTCAACGGCGGCAGAGAGCGCGCTCCGCGCCCTGTGGTTCACGACGAGAGCGGCAGCGCGTTCGGGGGAGTGGAAGGCCACGCGGCGAGCTCCGGTGGTTTGGGCGGCGCTGGGTGGCGTCGTCGGCGCCGTGTCTCCCGCTGGCGCCCGCAAAGCCGCCGCCGGCGTTGGTCACGGGGTGGCGCACCTTCTGCTGCTCGTCGCCGACGCCCGCAAGGTGCCAGGCACTCGTGCGGTGCAGGAACAAGGGGGCGAGGACGAGGAGCAAGGCGACGCGGTGGCACTGGCGAGATCGATGTCCATCTCTGAAGAAAACGACAGTGAGCACTGAACTGAATCTCTGAACTTTCTGAACTTTGACAAAGACAGTGCACTGCAGGTGTTCGACAGAAGGTTTTGGCTATGAGATAAATTTTTCTGGAGCTGTAACTTGGTGAGATGTCGACAGAAGGTTTTGGCTATGAGATAAATTTTTCTGGAGCTGTAACTTGGTGAGATGATCACTCAAAGCACCCAGGGGCTGCCTGAATTTACTTGGAATTTTTGGAGAAGGTTTTGAATGAATTTCACCAAATTTGCCAAATCTGGTCCAAACTTGCAGCAGGTGTAGTTTGAAATTTTTGAACTGAAGACTAGTGGATCTTCATGGTTCCAGGTTGAGGGTTCAAAGGACTAGGACGGGAAAGAAGTTTGGTGGTAAAAGTCCAAACAGAAAATGGAGTTCCTTTGTAAATCTCCAAGTGGTAGAATAGAAGGAAGAAATTTCTTTGAATGAAATTTGAATGGGAATAATCACATGGGGAGGTTCAACTTGCTGGATTAGGTGTAAAATATGATCCAAAGGTGAGGGAAGGATTTGGGGAGAGGATTTGCACAAATGTCATGGTAAGAAGGGAAAGTTGAAAGTGGTAAAGGACTTTCCAAAAGCCATAGTGCAAATTCAAAAAGATTTTCAGAAGTTATTTTCTCAAATGAAAAACATTTTGTTTTGAGTCCAAATGAAAAGTAAGAACTTCCAAGACCAAAGGCAGATCTTGGGTGAATCCAAACAAAACTTTTGCCATAAGGAAAAATATATGAGAGGGAGAGTTCTCTAAAAAAATTTAAATTGCTCCCCTCAAGTCAAAATAGAAATCTTTTTTTTGAAAAATCCAAATAAAAACTTGGGTGTCACAGATCAAGGCAAGGGGCACCTCGCGAGGTCCCCGTGACGTGAGCCATGACGACCAAGGCCAGGCGGGGGCCAGCCGGCGCAGAGTACTCGTTTCCTCTTTGGTGCTAAAGGAGCAGGCGCATGTGAGGAGGCCCGACGCATCAGGCAAAGGTTTCCATATCGGTGCAACGATACCAAGACCAGCAGGATGGCAGGACGGAGGTCATCGCAGAGCCCACAACGGCGTGACCACCGGAGCCTTTGGCACGCGAAGACCACCTTTTGTCAGGATAGCTTATACTAGATGTCCCCCTTCAAATTGGCTGTTGTGGGATCCCTTCCCGCCTAATATTTGGGAAGAGACCCAGGCCTCTATAAATAGGACTAGCCACCACCGTAGGGGCAACGGATTCGGCCCCAAGGGATCATTGTGACCTTCCTCACACACACAAGCTCACGGAGCTCAAGAACGCCTCTCCTCAGGAGGTAGTTCTTCCCTTGTACTTGTTCATCCAAGCCTACTATGCAATCCACCACACCACACTAGAGTAGGGTATTACACCACATCGGTGGCCCGAACCAGTATAAACTCTTGTGTCCTTTGTTCTTCGGGTTCGGCGAGCTGAACTTTGAGATTGCGGTGAGAGCATGAGCTAGGGGGAGGGAGATCTTCGTGCGCACCCCAGAGTTCGCACCTCAAGGGTTTTGCCGGAACCCATAATCCGACACCTTCTTCGCGCGTGGGCACCCGGCGCGGCGGGTCGCACCGAGGGGCCGCGCGTCTTGGCGCCAGGACGCCGTCTTAGTGCGGAGGTGGCGGAGGCGCTCCATGAGCTACGTCGCCCGCAGCTGGGGGAGGGCGAGGCAGAGAGAGATGGTGCGGGGGAGCCCCATCAGCGCAAACAAGCTCGGTGATGCGGTCCAGCCAGTCCTCATAGAGGTCATCGACCGGGCGGTAGCGCAGGAGCTCGCATGCCATGAGCAGCGCGGCTTGCGCGTCCGTGGCGCGCGACTAGCGTGGGACGATGAGCCTACCAGAGTCAGCGACAGGGTGGCTGTGCGGCCGTCCCGCCGCACAGAGGGGTGCAGCGATGATGCTTGCTGCTCGTTTCCCGCTGGGCCAGTGGCAGCGTTGGCGGCGGGTGATGGAGAACGATGGGGAGGCCCGCGGACAGGAGCTGTCTGAGTGACACGGGCGGCGAGGGTGGCCCAGCGCTCGGCGCGAGCTCGGCGTGCGTCCGCCATGGATGTGGTGGGGCAGCGGAGCGTGGATCGATGGAAGAAAAGCTTCAGCGCACCCCTACCTGGCGCGCCAAATGTCGGATTACGGGTTCCGGCAAAACCCTTGAGGTTCGAACTCCGGGGTGCGCACGAAGATCTCTCTCCCCCTAGCTCACGCTCTCGCCACGATCTCAAAGCCTAGCTCGCCGAACCCGAGGAAAAAGGGACACAAGAGTTTATACTAGTTCGAGCCACTGTTGCTGTGTAATACCCTACTCTAGTGTGGTGTGGTGGATTGCCTTGCAGGCTGAGGATAAACATGTACAAGGGATGAACAGACTCCTGAGGAGAAGTGTTCTTGAGCTCGGTGAGCTTGTATGGTGGCCTTGGTGGAATGGATTCAGTCCAAGATGAGATGCCTCCTACGGTAGAGGCTAGTCCTATATATAGAGGCCCGGGTCCTCTTCCCAAATATTAGGTGCGAAGGGATCCCACAACGGCCAATTTGAAGGGGGAGAGCTAGTACAAGCTATCCTGACAAAAGGTGGTCTTCGCCTGCCAAAGGCTCTGGTGGTGACGCCGACGTGGGTTCCGCGATGACCTCCGACCTACCGTCCTGCTGGTCTTAGTCTCGTTGCACCGATATGGAAACCTTTGCCTGATGCCTCGGGACTCCTCGCCTGCACCTGCCACTTTTGCACCAAAGAGGCAACCGGTACTCTGTGCCCGCTACCGCCCGCCTGGCCTTTGTCATCATGGCTCACGTCACTGAAACCTCGCGAGGTGCCCCTCGCCTTGATCTCTCCACTCCTCGTGAGCCAGCCTAGTGAGGACGCCCCTGAGGAGGTCTTGTGTCGTCCGCCTCACGAGGCTTGGCCCCTCGCGAGGGTCTTGAGTGTTTGCTACTGAAGATGGGCCGTACCAAGCCGTTAGTGCGCCACGCCGTGGGCCGCAAGCAGGCAGGTGTGGGGACCCCCGTTCCCAAAACGCCGACAGATATGTTATTTCCTTCCTCTACAAACCGACTCTGTACAACCCTAGGCCCCTCCGGTGTGTATATAAACCGTAGGGTTTAGTCCGTAGAGGCTATCAGAATAATCATAGGCTACACAGCTAGGGTTTAGCCATTACGATCTCCAGGTAGATCAATTATTGTAACCCCCATACTCATCGAATACAATCAAGCAGGATGTAGGGTTTTATCTCCTTTAAGAGGGCCCAAACCAGGGTAAACATCGTCTCCCCCTTGTCCCATTGTTACCATTGATCCTTAGACCACAACTTAGGCCCCCCTACCCGAGATTTGCCGGTTTTCACACCGACAGTTGGCAAACCCGGTGGTGGTGCGCAAGGCGAACGAGAAATGGAGGCTTTGCATAGACTTCACAGGTCTGAACAAGGCATGCCCGAAAGACCCTTTCCCCTTGGCACATATCGACCAGATTGTGGATTCCACTTCCGGGTGCGATCTGCATTCCTTCTTGAATGCATACTCCAGGTACCATCGGATATTCATGTCCAAGGAAGATGAGGAGAAGACCACATTCATAACCCCATGTGGCACGTACTGCTTCGTATGGATGCCCTTTGGGTTAAAGTGCGTTGGGTCCACTTTTGCAAGAGCAGTGCAAATTTGTTTTGAGTCTCCACTACACAGAAATATTGAAGCTTACATGGATGACATAGTAGTGAAAACCATGGACAGATCAACACTCATTTCAGGACTTGGAAGAAACCTTTGTAAACCAGCACATAATCAACTTGAAGTTGAACCTAGAGAAGTGTGTGTTTGCCGTTCCCTCTGGCAAGCTACTTAGTTTCTTTGTATCTCACCGGTGGATAGAGGCCAACGCCGACATGATCAGATTGGTCGAGCAGATTCAAGCACCCAAGACAGTCAAGGACATGAGGCGTTTAACTCGGTGTGTTGCCGCGCTGAGTAGGTTCATTTCCAAGTCTGCCGAGCGCGCCGTGCCATTCTTCAAAATTTTGAAGAAGGCAGGGCCCATGAAGTGGACCACGGAGGCAGAAGCAGCGCTGTAGGACATAAAAACTTATCTTTCCTCTGTTCCCACCTTCATCGCTCCTAAGCCACAAGAGCCATTGCTGCTTTACTTAGTAGCAACTAATCAAGTGGTTAGTGCAACATTGCTGGCGCAGCGGGAATTAGAAGGAGCAGCCGCAGCTACTGTCCTCCCCGGAGAAGGAAATGAACTAGTCACGACAGAGTTGAGCACAGGTCTAGAGAAAGAAGAGCAAGGTAGTGAAAGCAGTCCCGAGACTACGGCAAGGAAGAAGGTGGTGCAGCGACCAATCTACTTTGTCAGCTCCCTGTTGCAGGGTGCTAGGTCAAGGTAGAAATTGATCTTCGGCCTCGTCATGGCCTCAAGGAAGCTACGCCATTACTTCCAAGACCACGAGATCATAGTTGTCACCCGTTTCCCTTTGCAACCATACCACGGAACCCTGAGACCATCGGCAGAATAGTTGAATGGGCACTAGAGTTATAAAGCTTTGGACTAAAGTATGAAAGCACCTCAACCATTTAGAGCAGAGCACTGGCGGAGTTCATTGCACAATGGACACCCACTCGAGACGAAGAAACGCCGGAAACAGTTATCCCCGGCAAGGAAGCGCCCCAAGAATGGATCATGTACTTTAATGGTGCATTCTCATTGCAAGGTGCAGAAGCTGGCGTGCTCTTCGTCGCACACACTGGAGAGCACCTCAAGTACATAGTCTAGATGCACTTTCCCTATGAGAAGGCTACCAACAAAACTACTGAATATGAAGGGCTCCTTGCCGGGCTCATGATTGCGATAGAGTTGGGGATTAGGAAGTTGATCATCCGTGGAGATTCACAACATGTGGTGAGGAAAGTCAACAAGGATTACTAGAGCCCGTTAATGGAGGTGTACGTTGAAGAAGTGAGGAAGTTGGAGGAGCACTCTAACGGATTACAAAAAGAGCACGTGCCACGTGCGGAAAACAACACTTCTGAATATCTGTCAAAGTGTGTGTCGGTGCAACAAACCCTGGGTCCGTTGCCCGGACTGTGCACGTGCACAAGAACAAGATTGAAGCACCAGTTTAAGTCAGAGATGGAGGGACCAAGAGATTCAAAGAACCAACATGCAGTTTAGAGGGACTAAGATCAAACAAGAGGAGCAATATATCGACAAGAGAAGGGCCTCACTTTCCGGGAAGGTGAGCCCGGCAAGGGGCGAGGCCACCATCAGAAGCAGGCGACCAAGGCACCCCGGCAAGGCCTGCTGGGGCTCGTGGGGGCAGAACCACCCCACCAACCACTCAAGCACGACCGACGTCGTCAATCAGTGCGGTGTCAAGCCGCAAGATGATTAAGTGGCAGCCATTCGCCACATGGCAGTCATTTCCTACAGAAGAAACCTACAGATGACACCCGTCCTGTGATATGTCAAGAGAGCAGGCGCGGAGCTGGCAAGATAGCCCGGCAAGCCTTGCTGGGCAACCAGTGATGTGACACTAAGCGGTGCATTCAATGCACCCTGTTAGCCCGCAGAGTTTGGTATGATAGCACTGTTTGCTATCATATCAGTGGATAATGACTACTTTGCCGTTGTGGTGACCCCTTGATCTATAAAAGGAGGCCCATGGCGCCCGTAGGAAGGGTTGGGAAGTTGACGAACCCACACCCCCATACGCGCGTAGTCGCTGCTGCCCTATGGCATCCCCTGCCGGGCAAGTGTTTTGCGTTTGACCATCCCTATCCCACCACCAATCCACTAAAGCAGGAGTAGGGTCTTACACCACGCGGCGGCCCGAACCTGGGTAAATTGCTTGTGTGCTCTCTGTCGTGCTGCCGTGCACTGGTCTGCTCTTTGCGCAACACGACGTCCCCCTACCGAACCAGCAAGGGGCCTCCTGGTCCCATAGGTGGCCGTGGGTATCCCGCGACATCTTTGGCGCGCCAGGTAGGGGGATTGCCTGCGCGAACCTGAAAGCATGAGCAGCACGTCATCTTCATCACCATCTTCGTCTTCCATGACGCCATTGACCATGGTGGCTAAGAAGAAGAAGTCCGGCCCTTCGGCCCATCAGTCCCCCTCGAAGGCTCCGCCGCCCGCAGCCTCTAGTGCCTCGGAGGATGCGGGGGTGAGCGAGCATGTGAACGTTGCTGGGGGCGTGATTGGAGCAGGTGGCGCCATCGCCACTCCCCCTGCGGCTGACACGGGGGCTGGAGATGTCGAAGGAGAACAGCATCAGCAACGCCTTGGCGGTCACGCTCCACAAGGAGCGGGCGAGGGGGTCACTCCGTTTGCACCCTCTCCTCCCACTGACGGGCATAGCCGCAGTAACGGCACCCGGTCCAGGGTGATCCATCGCCCTCCGGCTGCCCCCACCGCGGGAGCGACCGCAGCCCATGTGCCTCCTCCCGGACGAGCCGACTAGACCGCTGCGCTCAACAGATCTGCTGACCCTCAAGCACCACCGCCGCGCGACCCCGCTGCACAGGTGGTCATCCTACAACTGCGTGGACGCGGCACAACCACCATCGCCGCCGCTGGCACCACAGGAGCCAAGCGACGGTGCGGTCGACGTCATCAACATCTATGCCAAGCACAGCCACGGAAGCTATGGCGCGAGCTCAGTTGCTGCTGAGGTTTCCGCCGGCGGCCGAACAGATGGATGAATGGCATGCCACCATCCAGAGCCTGCTTGGTTTCGCCAAAGCTGGGGGCTCACGACGAGCTGGCCCGCCATGACCTCCCCAAACGACAGCAACCGCCCGTACGGCTGGCCACACGGAGGGGGCCGTCCCCACGGTGCAGTCCCCACCACGGCAGCCGACGCGGGCGCAGCTGAATCAAGACCCCGACGATGTCTTGATGGCCTCTTGTGACCCTCGAGCATGTCCAGGCCAATGTCGAGCCCCGGAGAATAGGCGGTGGGAAGACGCACGCGTCGTCATAGATCAGCGCCACGATGATCTCCGCCAGACTGATGGGTGCGGCGGCCTCAACGTCGATGAGCCTGCGCTCGATGTTGGCGGGTGCCTACCTTTCGAGGTTGGCTGCCCTGCCTTTACACGAGAGCTGTGGCAAGTCTGCTGGTCGTCCGTTCGCACGTTCAAGCCAGAGATACCTGAGAAGTATGACGGGAGGCTGAACCCAGCAGAGTTCCTGAGCATCTACACCATTGTTGTTCAAGCTGCCGCGGGAAGAGATGAGAAGGTGTTCGCCAACTACTTCCCTTTGGCCCCCAAGTCCAACGTGAGGTCTTGGCTGATGCACCTACCGGAGAACTACATTTTGTCATGGGCAGACTTGTGCCACGAGTTCATCGGTACCTTCACCGGCGACCACCAAGAAACCGACAGGCCCAGCGACCTGCAACCTCTCCAGCAGAAGGATGGAGAAACTCTCCGTAAGTATTTACAAAGATTCAGTAAAGTTCATAGGAATATTCCAAATATCCATTCGGCAGCCGTTATAGCAGCCTTCCAATCCAATGTGTGCAACCTTCACATTTGTTCTAACATGAATGTGCGGTTGCCCAAGACTGTGAAGGAGCTATACACACTGGTGGATAAGTGTGCTCAGATGGAGGAAGGAAGGAAGTTGCCCGAAGAGGAGGATTGCATCAATGTTGATTCAGAGGATGAAGATGAATCAGCCAGTCAGAGAAAAGGCAAGAAGCGCAGTAAGAAGCCAAGAGATAAGGTAGTGTTGACTGTAGAAGGTTTGGGCACACCTAGTAACGGCAAGAAGGCCAAGGCTAAGGCCCCCGGCAAGGAAGTTTCCGCTTGTGCAGCCTGCCGGGAAGTCGCTGCCACCGAGAAAGTTGGGAAAGGCGATGGCCCGTACTGCAAGATCCACCGGACCAAGGGCCATGACCTTCAGGAATGTCACCAGGTTGAGCAGCTTGTGTATAAACAGAGGGCGGAATATGATAATCACGACAAGGAAAAAGGTGAGAATGCCGCTGGCAGAAAGGGCCGAGGCGGTGAAGCGAATCGCCGCGACAAACCCTTTCCGAACCAAGGAAAACCCGCCAGGGGTCAAGAGAAGGAAGTTTGTGATGATTTGAGTGACGAAGGGAATGAAGAGGTGACCAGTGAGTAGGAATTTCAGAAGGCCACTGACGCCCTATGCATTGACGGGGGTGCATCTTTGCACGCCTCCCACCGCCAGCTCAAGCGATGGGCACGAGAGATCAATGTTGTGGAGCCAGCGCCAGAGGCCCGGAAACCGCTCAAATGGTCCTGCACACCAATCATCTTTGACGAGGAAGATCACCCTGGCTGCACCACCGCGGTAGGATGCTTTCCATTGTTGGTCTCCCTGACAATTGGCAACCTCAAGATCACAAAGATGTTTTTTGGACTATAAACAGTAGGGTAAAAATCCCACTGCAATTTTTATTAAAATTATACAAAGTATCCAGGTATAAAGCAGAAAACTAAACTAAACTAAACTGAAAAGCAAAATATACAAAATATACAACAAAGGGGCTTGAGGGGAGCCCCTAAGAAGGAAGCTACGACAAAAGAAGAAGAGAAAAAGGAAGAAACTTCAAGAGGACAACACAAGGTCCAACCAGGTATTGGATGCATCTTCATATTTCTTATTGATTCTGTGTGAGAGCAGTTTCATCTCTGCCAAGTAAATGTGTTTCCAGCCTTGAAAGGATGGTTGTGTGTTCTCAAAAATCTTGTTATTTCTAGTAATCTAGATGGCCCATGATCCCAGGATGATAATTTCCATGAAGAAAGGAACCCTTAATTTATCTCTCAAATCTTCGCGCGCTTTATGTCTCTTTTGCATAATTGGAACGTACTATGTTGGAATGTTCGGGGTTTGAACTCTCCTAAAAACCTTCTTGCGTTGTCTAATGCGAAAAGCTCTTTGGGCTGCTCGATCATATGTTTGCAAGAATCTGAGATGCAAGACTTTAATGCTAGTGTCCTTAAGACAGTTTGTCCCCCGCGTTTTGATTCCTTTGCATTTATTCCCTCAATTGGCGCTTTGGGAGGGATTATCACGATCTGGTGCAGCTCTTTGTTCTCGGGTCATATTTTCATCCAAGAGCAGTTTGCGTTGGGTGTAATTTTCACTTCCACGATCTCACCCCACACTTGGAAGCTGGTGAATATATACGGTCCTTGCCAGGGACAGCTGCGCGATAGATTTACTCAGTGGCTTTTTGATATTGACATACCCACCATAGAAGACTGGCTAATTCTTGGCGATTTCAACTACATTCGTTCACCTGATAACAGAAACAAGCCTGGTGGCAATATACATGACATGTTCACTTTTAATGACTTCATCAGAGAGCAAAACCTCACTGAACTACCAATCAAAGAGAGAAACTATACCTGGTCTAATATGCAGCAAAATCCCTTACTCGAGCAACTTGATTGGTTTTTCACCACCCTTAATTGGACCTCCTCATTTCCGAACACCATAGTTAATCCCCTTGGACGTCCAGTTTCAGATCATACGCCTTGTTCTGTTGTGATTCAGACCAACATACCTAAAAGCAAAATTTTCAGGTTTGAAACCTTTTGGATTGCACACCCTGGTTTCATGGATGTATTCTCTCAGGCATGGAATAAGCCACTCAAATATGGTAAGTCTGCTAATGCTGCTACAAGTCTCTGCCAAAAATTTAAAATTTTGAGACATGCCCTCAGTCATTGGAGCAAGAAAATCTCAAGGCTTAAGACAGCCCTTGCTAATACCAACAAAGCTCTCCTTAAGATAGAACACATTGCTGATCGCCGAATGCTGACCCGACAAGAGAATAACTTTCAATCTATTCTCAAAAAACATCTGCTCAGGCTACTTCAACATCAAAAAGACTACTGGAAGAAAAGGTGCACTATTTGTTGGATTAAATTTGGTGATGAGAATTCTAAATTTTTCCAAGCGGTGGCCACGGAACGATACCGTAAGAACTTCATATCCAGCTTGAAAATCAATGATGACATCGTTGTAGAGGACCATACTGGAAAAGAGTCTATATTGTTTGAGGCTTTCAAAACTCGTTTGGGGACAACTAAACCACCACAGATGAAATTCAACCTTTCCCAGATGCTGCGTGACAACGTGGATTTTGACAGCCTCACCACACCCTTCTCTACGAATGAGATTGATGCTGTAGTTAATGAATGCCTCCAGATCGGGCCCCTAGCCCGGATGGTTTCAACGGTGCCTTTCTCAAAGCTTGTTGGCCGGTGATAAAAGACGACTTCTACCATCTCTATGCGGAATTCCATGAAGGTAATCTCAACCTGGAAAGCCTCAACTATGGTCATATTACCCTCATTCCGAAGATCAGAGCGCCTGAAACTGTCAATGATTTTCGACCCATCACATTGCTTAACTGCTGCCTTAAGTTGATACAAAACTTCTCGCTAACCGTTTACAAAAAATCATTCTGCAAATCGTACACCGGAATCAATACGGTTTCCTTAAGGGGCGCACCATCAATGATTGCTTAGCCTGGGCCTTTGAGTACATACACCAATGCCAAGCATCCAAGCGAGAGATTGTTCTGCTTAAACTCGACTTCGCCAAAGCTTTTGACATGGTACAACACTCGGCTATAATACAGATTATGAAGAGCATGGGATTCAATGACAAATGGATTGCCTGGTTTAAATGCATCTCCTCTTCAGGAAAATCCTCGGTGCTACTTAATGGGGTCCCCGGCAAACACTTTTGGTGCAAATGTGGTGTCCGTCAAGGGGACCCACTGTCCCCCTTGCTCTTTGTACTTGCTGCGGATTTGCTTCAAACAGCGATTAATGACGCCATGCATAACAACAATCTGCACCTACCGATTCCCTCTGGTCGTAACAATCAATTCTCGGTCATCCAATACGCGGACGACACAATCATTGTAATGCCGGCCTGTCGTGTCCAAGCTACTTGCATGAAACAGATACTCACGGATTATGTTGATTTTGTGGGGTTGCACATCAACTTTCACAAGTCGACACTTATTCCTTTGAACACTCCGGAGGAAACATACAAGGATATTGCTGACATCTTTGGATGCGCATGTGCACAACTACCGTTCACGTATCTGGGCCTACCCCTGGGCACGTCCAAGCCTACGGTCCTTGACTTAACTCCCTGGATCTGCAAGGCTGAGAGAAGAATCACCGCAGTGATATCACTGATGTAATATGCGGGCAAATTGGCTCTCATGAACTCTCTCGTCACCTCGCTGGCGATATACCCCATGGGAATCCTTAAACTCCCACCCAAGATCATTGAACAATTTGACAAGATTAGGAGACATGGCCTTTGGACTAAAAAAACTGAGGATGGTGAGAAAAGTAACTCTCTTGCGGCTTGGGACATGGTGTGTCGGCCCAAGAAAAATGGTGGCCTCGGAGTTCTCAATCTCAAGGTTCAAAATGACGCAATGCTTCTGAAGTTGCTCCACAAGTTCTACAACAAGTTCGACGCCCCCTGGGTGCACCTCGTTTGGGACACATACTATGCTTCCACTGTCCCCCATGCTGCTGCCCCATGGGGCTCTTTCTGGTGGCGACAACTCATTCAACTCATGCCAATTTACAGAGGGATCACCAAAGTTAAGATTGGAGCGGGTGACACAGCCTTATTTTGGAAGGACGATTGGAACAACTCCATTTTGTCAGAAACATACCCGCGTGCTTTCTCATTTACAAGCGATGAAGATGCCTCGACGCGGAAATTTCTCTCGATCACCCATCTTAACCAGGCTTTTGACTTGCCCCTCTCGGTCCAAGCATTTGATGAATTGCGAGCTCTCCAGCAAAATGTTAACACTGCAACAATGAATGACTCCAAGGATGCCTGGATATGCACTTGGGGATCTGCTGACTTTAAAACCACGGCCTATTACACCTTCTACTTCAGGGAGATGATTGCTCATGATGCATATCGATGGCTGTGGAAGACCAAATGCATCCCTAAAATTAAGGTCTTTGGTTGGTTCCTCCTCTCTGATCGCCTTAACACAAGAAACATGCTAAAGAGGAGACATTATAACATTGACAATAATTTGGACTGCCTTCTTTGTGGACAACATGTGGAAGAGACTGTTGAACATCTCTTTTTCCATTGCACTTTTAGTACCGCATGCTGGAGCAAGCTCAACATACTCTGGCCATCACAGGGCAACAGACTGGAACTCATGACATACCTCAAGACTTTGAACCCCAGGAAAATGATCATGGAAGTTTTCTTGGTGTTAGCTTGGAGCCTATGGAAAGAAAGGAACAACAACTACTTTCGCAAGGTGGACCCATCTATCCCATCCTGGGAGGCCAGATTCAGGAGAGACTTTGCTGACATTGCCTACAGGATGCCCCCCACAAGAAGCAGCTAGTGGCTGACTTACTTAGCTCTATAGCTTAGTTGTAATTATACACTCTGATCATCAATTTGCTGCCCCCTTGTACCATTCTCTGCACACCCCCTTCTCCCACTTGTGCATATGTAACATAACACTTGTAACCTTTGTTGGCTGTGAGTTGGTAATATATATGCAGTAGGAGCCTTTCCTACTGTCTAACCCCTTCAAAAAAAGTTTTGAGATATTTGAGGACATATGAAATCCCAACATCTCAAGGAAAATTGGCAACCCAAAAAAACATGATGTAAGGTTTCCTCTTGCTGACAGTTCAAAACTGCACAATTGTACTCCTCCAGAATTAATGTTTTACTTCTCAGCAGGTTTCTTGTATTCAGCCTATCATGCAAGAGCATCCAGAAGAACATGTTGTGCTTAGGTTGACATGAGGATTTCCAAATCCATGCAAAATGAGGTGGAACTTGCTTGACACCTATGAGCACCTTATACGCTTTTGAAGAATTGAAGACATTGTTGCCCCAAATATAACTCCAAGTATCAGTCATGTCTTGATATTCTGATTGCCTTAAAGCATGACATTTGTCTTCTAACTAAAGAAATTGTTGATGTGCTTGAATTGAAAGGGGCAAATGAAAGAGGTCTTCAAGATATTCTGTGTGAACTACTTGTTGCACTGTCATTGAGGTATTCTGAACAAAAGAGAATAAGTGTGGATATTCCCGCTGTAAAATTGCATTACTCCACAAATCAGTCTAGAACAGGGCACTTCTTCCATCCCCTAAGTTACATCTGGCCATAGCTTTGTATTGATCATTTAATTGGAGAATAGATTTCCACCAAAATGATCCTACCAATTCTTCTCCTAGAAGTTTATTGTCCTGGTAGTATGACTCCCAAATGAGGTTAACCCAAGGTATATCATGCCTGTTGTAGAATTTATGGAGATTTTTCATTAATAAAGCTTTATTTTGGGCAAAAATATCCATAACTCCAAGTCCTCCATGCACCTTTGTCCTACAAACAGTGGTCCAAGCAACAGAAGCTGGTCTGTGATCCTCCATGTCAGAACCTCTCCAAAGACAGTGTCTCAAGTATTTGATCACTTGGTGCTTGATAGTCACTGGAACATCCAGACAAGCCATGAAAAATATTGGCAAGGATGCCAGAACTGATTTGACTAGTAGTAATCTTCCAGCACTTGTCATAAATGTGGCCAAACAAGCAAACCTTTTTGCTACTCTCTGGACCATTGGCATGCATTGCTCCATTCTGGGCATATTTAATCCTAGTGGGAGCCCCAGATATGTGAATGGAAATTCTCCTCTTTGGCAGTTTAAAGTGTTAGTAAATATCTCCACCCTTTCCTCATGAATGTTAATAGGTACCATTATAGATTTTTGATAATTGACCTTTAGCCCTGTGGCAGTTCCAAATGTGTTTAGAAGAGCTTTAAGGCAGAAAAGTTCTCTGGCATCAGCTTTCATAATCAGCAGTGTATCATCTGCATACTGGACTATTGGGAAATCAGGGCATGAGTTTATTTCAAGAGGGGCAGTGATAAGTCCTAGATCTCTTGCTCTGTTTAGGATGGAGTGAAATAAGTCTGCAGCTAGCACAAATAGAAGTGGTGAAAGGGGGTCTCCCTGCCTGACTCCCCTTTTGCTGTAAAATCTCTTACCTGGTACCCATTTAACATCACAACAGAGGAAGCAGAGTTGAACAGAATTTGAATCCAAGAGATCCCTCTTTCACCAAAAGGTTTTGCTCTCAAAACTTCTATTATTGCTTGATGCTCAATAGTGTCAAAAGATTTTTCAAAATCTAATTTTAATACAAGCAGTTCCTTCCTAGATTTGTAACATTGGTGCAAATACTCATAGGACCACCCCAAACAATCTTGGATCACCCTGTCTTTTAAGAAACCATACTGGTTAATGTGAATCAGTTGCAGGATTACTTTTTGCAGCCTATTTGCCAACAGTTTGGTGATAAGCTTGAAAACACCATTTAGCAGAGATATAGGTCTGAAATTATTAGGAGACACAGGAACCTCTTTCTTTGGACCAGAGTGATGTAGGAGGTATTAATGCTTTCTAATGAAATGTTGCCTGCATGAAAAGCACGAATGAGATTCTTAACATCCTGACCAATAATGTCCCAACAAGATTTAATGAACTCATTGTTGAAGCCATCTGGGCCAGGTGATTTATTATGTGGCAGCTCTTTCACAATCTGGTTGATCTCCTCATTAGAGAATGGCTTTTCTAAATCTTGGAAAATCTCTGGATTGTTGTGTTGACCCAATAAACTTTGTAGATCAAAATGCATGGTGTGCCCCTCTGATTGTCCCAGTCTCTTCTTAAAAGCTTCCCAAAGAATTCCAGCTTTGCCTGCATGATCTGAAATTTCCACATTATCCTCAGTTCTCAGTGTAGCAATTTTATTATGTCTAAAGTTGATGGAAGCTTTTGTGTGAAAGAATTTTGTGTTTTCATCACCAAACTTGACTCCTTTTATCTTTCCTCTCTGTTTCCAATAGATCTTTTGATTGTTGAGAATGGTCAACAAGTGTTCTTTCAACAGATTTCTGCAATTCCATTCAAATGTACTGAGCATTCTGAATTCTTTAAAGAAGTACAGCAAGTATATTCATTCATTAAGTTCAGCAATTTGTTTCCTCAGACATGGCATGTCTTTGATCCACAACTTGATGCTCCTTCTGAGATGTTTCAGTTTTGCATTAATGATTTTAGCAGGCTCAGTAAAGCCAACAGGAATATCCCAAGCATTTTTAACTATCTCCTTGAAAGATGTGTGTCTCAACCAGTAATTTTCAAACCTGAATACTTTTGATCTAGGGATGGAAGTCCCCACTTTGATCATGCATGGAAGATGGTCTGAAATGGGCCTAGCAAGTGGTAGAGCAGTTGTAACAGGATATGAGGTCATCCAAGCTGTAGAAGTAAAGAACCAGTCTAGTTTTTCCAGCAAAGGATTTTCTTGCATATTGCTCCAGCTGAACTGTCTACCTTTTAAAGGCAACTCAACTAGCCCTAAATTGTTGATGGCTTGATTAAAGAGAAGCATCTGATTAATATCACCACCAGGTTTATTTCTGTCTGAAGGAGATCTGATGAAATTGAAATCCCGCATAATAATCCAGTCCTCATCAGGGGGCATCTCAATATTATTAAACCCGTTGAGAAATTCCACTTTATCAGCTTGCTCACAAGGACCATAAATGTTAGTCAAGATCCAGGTCTGAGCAGAACTATTGCATGTAAACTTAACAGATAAAGAAAACCTGTTAGAAAACATGATCTCCCCCCTAAATAATCCCTCATTCCATGCAATAAGAAGTCCTCCAGAGGCCCCAATTGAGGGCAAAAATTCAAACTTATTAGATCTCCTAGGACAGAAGTTGTTAATGTATGCCAGGTCAAAATTTTCTCTCTTTGTTTCTTGCAAGCAAATGATGCCTACAGCACTTTCCTCCACTTTCTGCTTAATAGCCAGCCATTTATTTTCAGAACTGATCCCTTTGATGTTCCAGTTCAAGATATTCCAAGACCTGTTGTTATTCATGATTACACTTTGATGAAGTTATAACACCACTCAAGGCCCATCCCTTGAGACAATAATTATTGTGGATATGAGTGCACATGAGAGAGTGCCCCATGTTTTTTTGCTGCAGACTAGCCCACAAATTCAGGCCAGTATTCCTAGGACCAAGGGAATTCATGAAACATTCCACAGTTCCAGAGAAGAAAACTAAAACACAAATCATACACATTGTAACCACACAGAAGATCACAACACAAATAGGAACATAAGATAGCATGATAAGCAGATAATTGTTGCCACCTAGCAGAAGTGTGTTACATCCCCAATAAACCAAAGTCTCGCATGACCAGACCTTCAACATAACTAGAACAAAAGTTTCCTTCCTCCCAGAGCCTCTCCTAGAACTAGTGGAACTAATCATGGGGAACTATCCTTATTACTGTCACTCTTGGCCTTGGAAACCTTGGCCAGCTCCTCATGTTCCTTCTCCTTGTTCTTTGGCCTCTTGCCCAACTTCTCCTGGAGATCCTCCTCAGCAACCTTGCAAAAAGATTTTGTGAGGTTTTTAACAATATTATTTTGGATGATTGGAGGAACAGCATTGCAAGGTAAACATTCCTTGCCAGAATAGGGATTTCTTTTAAAACCTTTATTTTCCTCTCTAATTCTGCCACTCCTTCTTACCTGGGTTTCCACTAGGGGAACTTTTCCTCTCCTCTTCCTAGATATGGCCTCTCCAGCAGGCAGTAGAATGATGTTATTTGGAGAAATTCTCTTGAGTGGGCTGCTAGCTTCAGAGGAAGAATGAGCTACTGGGCTGACCCCCTCATTTTCTTTATCCTGACTAGCAGCAATAATTTGCTGACACACAGGAGCCTGGTTGACAGAACAAACATCAGGGATTATGAAAGTCATAGTATCTTCCTCTTTGCAATTTTCAGTCAGAATATTCCACAATGAGGATTTTAACAGCTTTGAAGTCCAACCAAATCTATCAGGTGTAAGAAGCAGGTTCAGAATGAAATTGAACCAACTTACAGGGATTTCTGCAGTGTATGAATGAGGCACCTCCTGAGAAGAGGGAGAAAAGTGCTTGACCCACAGATCTAAACCTTCTTCAGAGATTAAATGATCTCCATCAATAACTGAAAAAGCATGTGCCTGTGCTATATTGAAATATTTAGAGTATGTATTGGAGATGTCCTTCTGATTGTTACCTTTAGAAGAACCAGGTTGTAGAGAAGCTGCATTCTGAGAGGAGCCCAAGGCCACAAAAGACTCTTTGACCTGTTCCTGCATCAAATGTATGTTTTTATCCTTATCTGCAATTGTCGGTGTCAAAACCGGCGGATCTCGGGTAGTGGGTCCCGAACTGTGCGTCTAAGGCGGATGGTAACAGGAGGCGCGGGACACGATGTTTACCCAGGTTCGGGCCCTCTCGATGGAGGTAATACCCTACTTCCTGCTTGATTGATCTTGATGATATGAGTATTACAAGAGTTGATCTACCACGAGATCGTAGAGGCTAAACCCTAGAAGCTAGCCTATGGTATGATTGTCGTTGTCCTACGGACTAAGCCCTCCGGTTTATATAGACACCGTAGGGGGCTAGGGTTACACAGAGTCGGTTACAAGGGAGAAGATCTACATATCCGTATTGCCAAGCTTGCCTTCCACGCCAAGGAGAGTCCCATCCGGACACGGGATGAAGTCTTCAATCTTGTGTCTTCATAGTCCAACAGTCCGGCTAAAGTATATAGTCCGGCTGTCCGAGGACCACCTAATCCAGGACTCCCTCACTAGCCCCCAAACCAGGCTTCAATGACGATGAGTCCGGCGCGCAGATTGTCTCTGGCATTGCAGGGCGGGTTCTTCTTCAAATTCTAAGTACCTGTTGAGTAGTGTCCGGCTTCCCATAAATGTTGCACTCCTTGGCTTCTGCGCCTAATAATGGCTATCTTCCACGTGTTGAGCGAATGCGAGAAGCCAGGGCATTTTTACATTTGCCACCCTAGCCATGTGAGTAAATCGTCTATTAAAGACACGGGGATTCTCAGATCCAGATCACACCATCCTCCCACAGCGAGTATCCATCGGAGCACGCCCGGAAAAATCCATTCCAACATGGCCGGCCATCGCAGCTCCTCCTCTCGCTCCCGTAGCCCTAAGCCCGGCAATTGGAAGAAGTGTTCCGTCCCTCACAGCCGATTAGTAGAGTTACAGACCCAGGGATTTCTCCCTCCAGCGTATATGGGCCCCGTTCGAGCCGGGCTCGCCACCTACAATGGCGGGGAGCAAGCGGAGAGCTTTCCCAACCCATCCATGGGGGAGCGGGTATGCCTTGTCCCTTACTTATTAAGAGGGCTTGGATTTCCAATTCATCCGTTCCTCCGCGGGCTCCTGGAGTTCTACGGCCTCTAGCTGCATAACTTTACTCCCGCTTCCATATTACACATCGCTGGCTATGTCGCCCTTTGCGAGCTGTTTCTGGGCTGCGAAGCTCATTTCGAGCTATGGAAGAGGCTATTCTGCCTCGTACCCCATACATAGGAGGGGTCAATATATCAAGTGGGTGGAGCCGAAATATGGCGCATCGCCGGGACCGGATACCTGTCCGGTACTCCGAAGAAGACATCCGAAGACTGGCCTTCGGAGTGGTTTTATATGGAGGACGTCCCCCTTCCGGACCCTATCTGGATGGGCCTTCCTGAGTTTGACAATGCTCCCTTGAAGAAACGCCGCAGCTGGCGCCCTTGGAGCCCTCAAGAGGAAGATAACGGGGAAGTCCTTTACCTGATTGGTCGAATACAGACGCTGGCCCAGTCGGGATTGACAGTAATCGAGGTTATGTCAATACGTATAATGCGAGGGGTGCAGCCACTTCAATATCGGGGGCAACCCATGTGGCACTTCAACGGAGAAGACGATGCCACCCGCTGCGGTCGTAAGGGACCGGACTCAGTCGCTGCTCTAGCAAAAATTATGTCCGATTTGTACAAAGCAGAGGAAGAGGAGTTCATCCGCATCAAGCCACGGGATGGATTCTCCATGTACAACCCTCCAAGCTGGGTGAGCTGCTACTTTTTATTCCCAACCTTCTCGCATCCTTCGTCATAAGTATTTACCTTGCCATTTCATAGCAGGAACTGCGAAAAGCTATAAGGGAGGTCCACAGCCCGCCTCCACAACCGGAGGACCCTGACCGGGCCCTCAACCCCGGACTTGAAGAAGATCCGGACACATTTGTGGAGCTTATTGACAGGAAGTTCTATCAATTAAACTGCGACGGTGCCATGGTGGCCATCATAGCCGATTATCCAGGACTACTCCCTGCCTCGCATGTAAGTAAAACCGGAGTCCTAACTTCCAAGAAGGATCCCTTTTTCTGCACTTCACCTACCGCACACATATCGTGTTTTACAGGCAAGGCCCTTGGGACGCCATGCCGAATCCGCAGTGACTCACCAACAAGGGGCACCGAAGCCGGGTAGGCTTAAAAGGAAGGCGGTCAGGACTGAGACGCCGTCGCAGAGGTATGAAAGAGAACCCCGCTCCATGGTGGTCATCTTTTAAAATATAATAACGCCCATGTTCCCTAGTAGGAAAAACGCTCGCCGGACTATATCCGGAGAGGTTGTCGGTCACGCCTCCACCAGTCGGGCTCCAAAGCCGGACTTAGAGGCGGACGCTAACATGGGGCCAACGCCGGATGTTCCTCCTACAGAGGATGCAGATAGGCTATCCGCTACAAATTCCGAAGTGGAGAGGGCCATGAATCACAGGTGTCGTCGGGCCGTACTCCGTGACGCTTGTTTCTCCCAAGAGGCGTTTGATGCCTTCAACTCAGGAGACGCGTACATCCGAGCTGCTCAAAATGGTCTTGCCAGAGCCACGGACCAGTATGTAAAGGATATACGGGTAAGAAAATCTAATAATTATGTATATCAGTAGCCCCTGAGACTTGAAACAGTTGGCACGGCTGATTTAAGGATCATTGTTTGCATAGGTTCTTACGGAGAAGAATACCCAGTTGTCTCAAGAGCTGGAGGAGTGCAAAGCCCAGCTTCAGGCCGCGGTTGCCGCGGTGAAGGAGTCCGAGAAGGCCCCATCGGGTAACACTTGTTTTTATTGCAAAGAATGTCATGTACCAGGTAGTATGCGGCATGCATGCAAATCTAATAATAGATTCAGCAGATGACTCCGGAGTGAATTCGGAGGTCGTGCGTGGGGATGAGCAACATGCTAACCGACAGCTAAAGGCTGGCGAGCGCGTGCTTACACGGGCTAGGCGGGAGAAAAACAAGCTCCAAGACGCCAATACCCGGCTGGGCGTCGAACTGAAAGATGTTCGGGCCCAGCTTGCTGACTCCGTAAAGGAGAATAAGAGGCTTCAAAGCGGCATTTTTAGTAAATGCTTGAACGAACTTTTAAAGAGTTCAGCGAAGAAACCAGCTGACAGAATTATATCTGCAGGTATGCTGACGGGTCGTCCCGCGGAGGAGATGCCCGGGTCTACAAGCGATCTTCTGCCAGCGCTCTCACAACTGCACGAACAAGTACGGTAGGTGATGCAGGGCATTGCTCAAGCCTTGTGGCCATCCGCCTCCCCGCCAGGAGGCATGAGAGAGCTTGTAGAGAAGCTCAAGGGAGCGCGGTGGCGCTTCCGATTATGGAAGATATCAGCCTGCCGACAAGGTGCAAGGGAAGCCTGGGCCATGGTGAAGACGCGATATACCAAGGCTGACCCGAACCACATGCCCGAGGTCGGACCTGTGGGGCCTGATGGGAAAGAGATCCCCGTCAGTTTGGTTTATGACTGGGTAGAATTAGCCGCAAAGTATTCTCAACAGGACTGTAGGCTAGACAGCCTGTTGGATGGTATAGAAGAAGAATTTAGTCAGTCTAATTGACTGTGTACTTCAAGTGACATATATTGTCCCTAGCCGGATTGTAAATCATTTGTCATGGCGGACCCTTTCGCTTCAACCTCCGGACTCGACAGTCCGGAGTGTATCCGAATACCCGCTCAGTTATGTAAAAACCGGGATATGCGAGGAAACCAGGCGTAGGGGTCATAAGTGCTTGAACAGACAAGTACCCAACTAGCTATGTTATATTACATGGATAGTAAGAAACATCTTCCAGGGAGAATAGTTCTGTTAAGGGTTCCTTTCCCTGGGTACGCATGCATTAATGTGCATGTCCGGACTGCGAAAAGAGACGCAGGATATAAACATCTGTGGGCATGTAGTACAATAAATAGAAATCGTCTTTTGTTCACCGACCGAATATTCCCTTAAGAATGCTAGCTTTCGGCTTCACCCAGTCTGAGGTACACATCCGGCTGACCCAGCAGTAACAATCGCAGAGGTGCTCCCCTTATGCCCTAGCCGAATTAACGGGAACGTAGGGCATAAACACAAGAGCCAGGCAACCCAGCTTGGCCAAAACTTAAGTCATATCGATGCATATAATGGCAAAAAAGGTACATGTGAAAAGTAACACATGTGTGGGGCCTAGAGCCCGGAATGTAGCTATATTAAGCTTCTGTATAAGAAGCCCCCAGGTATCATGAGCACGGCTAGCGTGTCAAGATTGTGTAGTCAAGACACAGTTTAGCCTTTTAAGGAATTGAAGAAAAAAGGGGAAGAAAGAAAGAAAGAAAAGACGGATAACGAATGTATAAAAAATTGACAGAGGTAGGGAGACGAACACAGAGTCCGGCACTAGGCGTAGAACCTTCGGAGTCTGGCTGCGTTCCATGGGTTTGGCTCGAGTCGATTGTCCGATGCATCCCACAGACGGTATGCTCCACCGGTCAGAACTTGGTCAAAAATGAAGGGACCTTCCCATTTGGGCTTGAGCTTGTTCTTTTTCTTCTCCGGTAGGCGTAGAATGAGTTCGCCAACGTTATAAGTTTTGGCCCGTACTTCTCTGCTTTGGAACCTTCGAGCCTGTTGCTGATAGAATGCGGAAATGTAGTCTAGTGCCTCCTTGAGCCATAGTAGTCCGCTACAGCCCGGTTCACCGGAGTCCTGCTAGCCCAGCACTACTGCTCTGGACACTTGACTGGCCGGCATGTGTTTCATATCGTTCCTGTGTCTGTCCCTTAGGGGAAATGTCACGCGGTGACATCCGGAGTCCTGCCTAGCCTGCTACAGCCCGGGTTCCCGGAGTCCTGTTAGCCCAGTGCTACAGCCCGGACTCGCACGCTGCTGACCGACACGTTCGATGTTGATTCATGTATGCCTGTCCCCATACGTTAGTGCCGCTTTGGGTTCACGACTAGCCATGTCGGCCCGGGTTCTCTGTCATATGGATGCTAGCGACATTATCATATACGTGAGCCAAAAGGCGCAAACGGTCCCGGGCCATGGTAAGGCGACACCCGTGGGAATACCGTGCGTGAGGCCGCAAAGTGATATGAGGTGTTACAGGCTAGATCGGTGTGACTTAGAATCGGGGTCCCGACACCTTGTTTCTCTGAAGAGGCGTTCGATGCCTTCAACTCAGGAGACGCGTACATCCGAGCTGCTCAAAATGGTCTTGCCAGAGCCACGGACCAGTATGCAAAGGATATACGGCTAAGAAAATCTGATAATTATGTATATCAGTAGCCCCTGAGACTTGAAACAGTTGACACAACTGATTTAAGGATCATTATTTGTGTAGGTTCTTACGGAGAAGAATACCCAGTTGTCTCAAGAGCTGGAGGAGTGCAAAGCCTAGCTACGGGCCGCAGTTGCCGTAATGAAGGAGTCCGAGAAGGCCCCATCGGGTAACACTTGTTTCTATCAAAAAGGATGACATGTACCGGTTAGTATGCGGCATGCATGCAAATTTAACAAAAGATTCTGCAGATGATCCCGGAGTGAATCCGAAGGTCGTACGGGGGGATGAGCAACAGGCTCAACGACAGCTAAAGGCTGGCGAGCGCGTGCTTACACAGGTTAGGCGGGAGAAAAATAATCTCCAAGATGCCAATACCCGGCTGGGCGTTGAACTGAAAGATGTTCGGGCCCAGCTTGCTGACTCTGTAAAGGAGAATAAGAGGCTTCGACGCGGCATTTTTAGTAAGTGCTTGAACGAACTTTTATAGAGTTCAGCGAAGAAACCGGCTAACAGAGTTATATATGTAGGTATGCTGACGGGTCATCCCGCAGAGGAGTTGCCCGGGTCTGCAGGTGATCTTTTGCCAGAGCTCTCACAACTGCACGAACAAGTTCGACAGGTGATGCAGGGCATTGCCCAGGCCTTGTGGCCATCCGCCTCCCTGCCAGGAGGCATGGGGGAGCTCGTAGAGATGCTCAAGGGAGCGCGGCTGCGCTTCCGATTATGGAAGATATCTGCCTGTCGACAAGGTGCAAGGGAAGCCTGGGCCATGGTGATGACTCGATATACCAAGGCTGTCCCGAACCATATGGCCGAAGTCGGACCTGTGGGGTCTGACGGGAAAGAAATCCCCGTCAGTTTGGTGTATGACCAGGTGAAATTAGCCGCAAAGTATTCCCAAGGATTGTAGGCTAGACAGCCTGTTGGATGGTATAGAAGAAGAATTTAGTCAGTCTAAATGACTGTCTACTTCAAGTGACATATATTGTCCCTAGCCAGATTGTAAATCATTTGTCATGGCGGACCTTTCGCTTCGACCTCCGGACTCGACAGTCCGGAGTGTATCCGAATACCCGCTCAGTTATGTAAAAACTGGGGTACGCGTGGAAACCAGGCGTAGGGGTCATAAGTGCTTGAACAGACAAGTACCCAACTAGCTATGTTATATTAGATGGATAGTAAGAAACATCTTCTAGGGAGAATAGTTCCGTTAAGGGTTCCTTTCCCTGGGTACGCATGCATTAATGTGCATGCCCGAACTGCGAAAAGAGACGCGGGATAAAAACATTTGGGGGCTTGTATTGAAATAATTAAAACTCATCTTTTGTTCACCGACCAAATATTCCCTTAAGAACGCTAGCTTTCGGCTTCACCAAGTCTGAGGTACACATCCGGCTGACCCGGCAGTAACAATCGCAGAGGTGCTCCCCTTATGCCCTAGCCGAATTAACGGGAACGTAGGGCATATACACAAGAGCCAGGCAACCCAGCTTGGCCAAACTTAAGTCATATCGATGCATACAATGGCGAAGAAAAGGTACATGTGGAAAAGTAACACATGTGCGGGGGGCATAGAGCCCGGAACATAGTTATATTAAGCTTCTGTATAAGAAGCCCCCAGGTATAATGAGCACGCCTAGCGCGTCAAGATTGTGTAGTCAAGACACATTTTAACCTTTTGAGGCCGTGAAGAAAAAGGGAAGAAAGAAAGAAAGAAAAGACAGGTAACAGATATATATATATATATATATATATATATATATATATATATATATATATATATAATTGACGGAGGTAAGGAGACGAACACAGAGTCCCACACTAGGCGTAAAACCTTCGGAGTCTGGCCGCGTTCCATGGGTTTGGCTCGAGTCGATTGTCCGATGCATCCCGCAGACGGTACGCTCCACCGGTCAGAACTTTGTCAATAATGAAGGGACCTTCCCATTTGGGCTTGAGCTTGTCCTTTTTCTTCTCTAGTAGGCGTTGAACGAGTTCGCCAACGTTATAAGTTTTGGCCCGTACTTCTCATCTTTGATACCGTCGAGCCTGTTGCTGATAGAATGCGGAGCGGGCTTTTGCCACGTCACGCTCCTCCTCCAGGGCGTCCAAACTGTCCTGCCGATCAAGCTCGACCTCTTTCTCTTCATATATGCGCACTCGAGGTGAGTCATGAATTATGTCGCAGGGCAGTACCGCCTCTGCGCCGTACACCATAAAAAAACGGGGTGTATCTGGTAGTGCGATTCGGCGTGGTCCGCAGCCCCCATAGTACGGAGTCGAGCTCCTCTACCCAGTGCATATCGGATTCCTTCAAGGATCGCACTAATCTGGGTTTAATGGCACTCATGATAAGACCGTTTGCTCGCTCGACTTGACCGTTAGTTTGCGGGTGATAGACAGAAGCATAATCGAGCTTGATGCCCATGTTGTTGCACCAAAGTTTTACCTCGTCGGCTGTAAAGTTCGAGCCGTTATCGGTGATGATGCTGTGGGGAACGCCATAACAGTGTACAACCCCGGATATGAAGTCTACCACTGGTCCAGATTCGGTCGTTTTAACTGGTTTGGCTTCTATCCATTTGGTGAATTTATCCACCATGACCAATAAGTATTTTTTCTTATGGCTTCCCCCTTTGAGGGGTCCGACCATATCAAGCCCCCAGACCGCAAAGGGCCAAGTAATGGGGATTGTTTGGAGAGCGGTAGGCGGCATATGGCTTTGGTTTGCAAAAAGCTGGCAACCGACGCAACGTTGAACAAGGTCCTGTGCGTCTGCTCGGGCCGTCGGCCAGTAGAAACCTGTACGGAAGGCCTTGCTTACAAGGGCCCGAGCTATGTCGTGGTGGTCGCCAAGTCCAGCATGAATTTCTGCCAAAAGTTGCCGCCCTTCCTCTTCGGAGATGCACCTTTGAAGGACTCCAGTAGCGCTTTTCTTATAAAGCTCTCCCTCGTGGACCTTGTAGGCTTTAGACCGCCGCACAATGCAGTGCAGCTTGTTTGGGTCCTCGGGTAGTTCCTGCCAATGGTTCTGTCCACGGGGCGATGACAGCCATTATCACATGGGCGGAAGGTGTTATTTCGGTGGCAGAGCGTCCGATTCTGTCAGAGTGTTCAGTATCTGGTGTTGTGGCCGGGTCCAGACTACTGTTACCGGTCTCTCCTTCCCATACCACGGATGGCTTAAACAGCCTTTCCAAGAAGATATTAGGTGGGACAGGGTCGCGCTTAGCGCCGATGCGGGCGAGGATGTCCACGGCATGATTGTTTTCCCGGACCACATGGTGGAATTCAAGCCCCTCGAACCGAGCTGACATTTTGAGGACGGCGTTGCGATAAGCCGCCATTTTTGGATCCTTGGCGTTGAAGTCTCCATTTATTTGAGATATTGCAAGGTTCGAGTCCCCACGCACCTCCAGGCTTTGAATGCCCATGGAGACTGCCATCCGGAGACCATGTAACAGGGCCTCATATTCTGCTGCATTGTTCGAGTCTGTGTATAGTATTTGGAGTACGTATTGGACTATATCTCCGGTGGGGGATGTCAGGACGATGCCAGCCCCCAGACCAGCCAGCATTTTAGAGCCGTCAAGGTGCATAATCCAATTGGAGTACGCGCCGTACTCTTTAGGGAGTTCGGCTTCTGTCCATTCGGTGACGAAATCAGCCAGTACTTGTGACTTAATGGCTCGTCGTGGTTTGTATATTATGTCGAACGGGAGGAGCTCAATAGCCCATTTAGCAATCCGGCCCGTGGCCTCGCGGTTGTTTATTATGTCGTTGAGTGGTACTTCAGAGGCCACCGTAATTGAACACTCTTGAAAGTAGTGTCGTAGTTTCCGGGATGCCATGAAGACCGCGTATGCTATCTTTTGATAATGTGGGTACTGTGATTTGCATGGAGTGAGGACAGTGGATACATAGTATACCGGCTTTTGAAGCGGGAACTTATGTCCGTCCATCTCTCGTTCGACGACGAGCACTGCGCTTACAACTTGGTGTGTTGCCACTATATATAACAGCATTGGTTCGCCGACATTTGACGCGGCCAAGATTGGGTTTGTGGCCAAAACGGCTTTTATTTCTTCTAATCCGGTCGTGGCCGCATCTGTCCACTCGGAGTGTTCGGTGCGTCGAAGAAGGCGATAAAGAGGCAGTGCCTTTTCTCCTAATCGGGAGATGAAGCGGCTTAAGGCAGCCACGCATCTAGTTAGTTTCTGGATTTGCTTGAGGTCTGTTGGGATGGCCAACTGTGACAGAGCTCGGATTTTAGCAGGATTTGCTTCGATTCCTCTGTTGGAGACGATGAAGCCTAAGAGCTTTCTGGCGGGCACGCCGAAGACGTATTTTTCCGGATTGAGCTTAATGTCGTATGTTCGGAGATTGTCGAACATGAGCCTCAAGTCGTCTATTAAGGATTCGACGTGTCTGGTTTTAATGACCACATCGTCTACATATGCCTCCACTGTTTTGCCAATCTGTGTCTCCAAGCATGTCTGAATCATGCGTTGATAGGTTGCACTGGCGTTTTTGAGCTCGAAAGGCATGGTGTTAAAACAGAAGGGGCCGTATGGAGTGATCAATGCCGTTGCGGCTTGATCGGACTCTGCCATCTTAATTTGATGGTATCCGGAGTATGCGTCGAGGAAACACAATGAGTCGTGTCCTGCGGTAGCGTCGATAATTTGATCGATCCGAGGGAGGGGGAATGGATCCTTGGGGCAAGTCTTATTAAGGTCCTTGAAGTCGACACATAGGCGCTAGGATTTGTCCTTCTTTGGTACCATCACCAGGTTTGCTAGCCAGTCCAGATGTTTTATTTCTCGAATGAATCCGGCCTCTAGTAACTTGGCTAGCTCCTCTCCCATGGCTTGTCGCCTAGGCTTAGAGAAGCGCCGAAGAGTTTGCTTGACCGGCTTGAATCCCTTTAGATATTAAGGCTATGTTCGGCCAGCCTGCGTGGGATTCCTGGCATGTCTGAAGGGTGCCAGGCAAAGATGTCCCAATTCGCGCGCAAGAACTCACGTAGCGCGGCGTCTACTGTGGGGTTTAACTGTACCCCGATGGATGCTGTTTTTGTAGGGTCCGTTGGATGGACTTGGAATTTGACTATTTCATCCGCTGGTTTAAAGGAGGTGGACTTGGATCTTTTGTTGAGTATCACATCGTCCCTGTCCACTGTGGAGCGCAGCGCAGTTAATTCCTCGGCCTGAGGGCTTCGGATAACGCCTCGAGGGCCGGTGCGGCTGTTTTATTTTCAGCGCGGAGTGCTATGTCCGGATCACTAGCTAGAGTGATGATTCCATTGGGCCCGGGCATTTTGAGCTTCATGTACCCGTAATGGGGTATAGCTTGGAAGATCGTGAATGCCTCCCGCCCTAGAAGGGCGTGGTATCCGCTATTGAACGGGGCCACTTGGAATGTGATTTCTTCGGACCTATAATTCTCCGGCGTGCCGAATACCACATCTAGTGTGATTTTCCCAGCACATCGTGCCTCTCGACTAGGGATGATTCCTCTGAAAGTCGTGCTGCTTTGCTCAATGCGGCTTTTGTCTATTTCCATTTTTCGAAGAGTCTCCTCATAGATGAGGTTTAATCCACTGCCGCCGTCCATGAGCACTTTGGTAAGCCGGAAGCCATCCACAATTGGACTAAGAACCAAGGTGGCTGGTGCTCGGGCTGTTTGGAATTTAGGTTCGTCACTAGCATTGAAGGTGATAGCCATATCGCTCCATGGATTTATTGTTGCCACGTGGCAGACTTCGGCAAGGCTGCGGAGTGCTCGCTTACGCCTATCATTTGAGGCGAAGGTCTCGAAGACTGTCAATATTGTATTGTTTTTCAACACGGGATGGTGCTCTGCGGTATTGTTTATGAGGAGATCCTCACCGCTCTTGGCCACCTGCCGGAGTACCCAACATGCTCTAAGGCTGTGCGTTGGCATGGTATCCGCTGTACTGTGAATTTTGCATGGCCCATTAAGCCATCCCTCCAATACGGTTCCACGGCCTGTAGTGGGCTTTTGTTTCTTTGTAATTGGGTCAGGTGACTTACGAGAGTACACCCTTTTAGTTCGAACGGGGGGTTTTGTGAGAGCCGGAGGATCCCAAAACTTTCTTTGGGTTTTCCAGGCGCTTTCCATCGCACAGTACTTCCATACTATGGCTGCCAAGTCAGCGAAGTGTTCTATGTCACAGCGACTTATGGCGTTGAGGATTCCCCTGTCCGTGCAATTTTTGCAAAAGAATGAAATTGCGTCTTCCTCGCGACAGTCCTTAACCTTGCTCATTACAAGGAGGAATCTGGCCCAATAGTGGTGTACTGTCTCTTGGGGCTCTTGTCTAATGTGGGAAAGATCACTTATATCTGGGTGGGTGGGTAGATTTAGGTCCGAACCCTGACCCGATCTGAGACCCAGGGGCGGAGGAGTTTCCGATCTTGGAAGTTCGGGCTCCGGGATGTTGCCCGCTAGGTCTGGCCCGCTGTCTGATTCTAGGTTCAAAGCTTGGGCCATGTCCTCCCGTAGACGGGTATCCGGCTTGGAGAGCTCAGGAATCCGGACGTAGTTCGTCCTCAAGATAGAGGAAGAATCGCTGTGTTGCTCCTCCACCACCGCTATCTGATGGGTGACCGGCAGAGAGTTAATCTCCCTTTGGTCGGGTTTAAGCCCAATCCGATCATAGTCCGTAGCGACTCCCAAGGCGGCGATGCGATCCAAGAGCTCGTTCAAGGAGGAGAGCTCCATTGGATCCATCTGCTCTGCGAATCCCGAGCCGACGTGGAGGCGGTTTTTGATGATCCGAGAGGTCATCGTCGGCGCAGCGGCCGAACGGGCGGTCATGATGAAGCCGCCTAGTCGGAGAGTTTGGCCTACAGCCAGGGCTCCCCCGGAGGTGATGTTGTCCTTGACAACAAGACGAGCCATCGAGCCTTATGGTGACGGCACAGTGGAACTCTCAATGAAAGCACCAATGTCGGTGTCAAAACCGGCGGATCTCGGGTAGGGGGTCCCGAACTGTGCGTCTAAGGCGGATGGTAACAGGAGGCGGGGGACACGATGTTTACCCAGGTTCGGGCCCTCTCGATGGAGGTAATACCCTACTTCCTGCTTGATTGATCTTGATGATATGAGTATTACAAGAGTTGATCTACCACGAGATCGTAGAGGCTAAACCCTAGAAGCTAGCCTATGGTATGATTGTCGTTGTCCTACGGACTAAGCCCTCCGGTTTATATAGACACCGGAGGGGGCTAGGGTTACACAGAGTCGGTTACAAGGGAGAAGATCTACATATCTGTATTGCCAAGCTTGCCTTCCACGCCAAGGAGAGTCCCATCCGGACACGGGACGAAGTGTTCAATCTTGTGTCTTCATAGTCCAACAGTCCGGCTAAAGTATATAGTCCGGCTGTCCAAGGACCCCCTAATCCAGGACTCCCTCAGCAATATCTGACATTGTGTTGACATTGTTCACTTTTGTCATCTCAGGAACAGTTGGGCTAGCTACAGGAAGATGGACCTCTTTTTGGCCAGCAACAGATTGATCAGTGTGGAGCACAGATTCAGGCAAATCTAACTGAACTTGAACTGGCTCCACATCCTCTTGCAGTGTTGCAGCATGTGGCTCAGAATGTTGCCCTGCATCAGAAGGAACCAAAGGGACCAAAGCCAGAACTGGTTCCACATTTTGTTCAACATCATTCATAACTAAATCAGCCTGGGCAAGTACAGCAATCTCTGGATCCTCATCCTGTTCAGGTGGGTAGGCTTGAAGAAGATTATGTAGCCCAACACCCATAGGAGTACCAAGCTCTCCAATAGCAGCCTGATTAACCTCTTCATTTTGAATATTTCCTCCCACTACATTATGTGACAAAATCCCATCTGACAAAGAAACAGTAGTGGTAATGCTGCTGTTAGGAACAGCCTCATTCTCATCCACCAAAACTTCTTCCTGCTGCACATTTGGGGGCATTTGTGGTGGTTGAGGAAAAGCCCAGTGTCCCTGCTCCTCCCAGTCATCCCATTCTTCCTCATTAGCTTGTATGTTGTTGATTTGTGCATGATGAAATCCAGGAAAATCATTAGCATTAATGGGGATAGGATGTGGGTCGACACCAGGGGGTGGAAGAGGATCTTCATCAGGTGGCCCACCACCCAACATTTCCTCTAACAACACTTCAATCGAACTTGTCAGGGATTCCCGCTCAAACATTTCATCTTCAGTCCATCTCAGACTCATGGGGATTTCCAGAAGGTTTATATTTCGAGCCTTGACCAAAACTTTTCCCTTAAGAGCATCCTCTTTTTCCCAGCTAATAATCTTAGCAAATCTGGCAATTGCAGCAGCTATATCTTCAGTGTTGCAGTTATCAAATGGGATACCCACAATCAGCAACCAACACACCCTATTGAAATTGACCCTCCTCCAGTTACGGCCCTCATTGTGTCTAGAGAACGAGATGAACACATCTCCAAATGCATGCGGACTATCTCGAACCAACCTATCTCTGTCCCTCACATGCCTGAACTGCACATATGCTTCCCCGAATGGGCAAGGCTGAATCTCTCTTACTCCTACTTGAGCCACTGGATCATGCTGAAGGAAATCCTCAAGAACTTCTCGAACGTTAGGGAGGTGTACCTCATCTGGCAGAGGCTGGATGGTTGCAATGGCCCATTCTTCGTGACGACGAGCCCGGCGCGGAAGCATCACCCGAGAAACCCCAGTCCGGCCTTCGATGTGTTGAATCTGGAAGCCATCGGGGACGAATGGCTGCGCGTCAATGGGGATGTTCGCCATTGGAGGCAGAGAGCACAGGCTGAGCTCACTGCGCGGTGGAGGAGAAACAGAGGTAGGTGGCGAGGAAGTCAATGGGGCGACACAAAAGGTGAGAACAGAGGAATGCGAGGAGTCCGACACTGGTCTCGGTTGAAAATTTGGAAAATATCCCGTGACCAGCTCTTTGAATGATGTCGCTTGCCTCATTTGGATAATGGGCCCGTTTTGGGAAAACCAGGACTCCACTTCCCCAGGAGCCCAGGCCCCCGCTGGTGGGCTGGGGAAAGAATCAACCTGAATGAGAGGCCAGAGCCCAGATAACTTGGGCCGAGAGCAGAACCTGGCAATATGCCCGACTTCACCACATGCAAAGCACGTACGTGAGTCATAAATGCGTGCATGAATATTGCTGACCGTGCAATGCAACATGGTTTCAGGCACATTAACGTGCCCACTAACACCATCAGTAATACGGGGAATGCTTGGATCACGCTCTTCTTGAATGGGGCCAGAGAGACATTGGAAAACCGACCGCGCACCCCTTCCCGGAGATCTACTCCGGTGATCGCCGGAAGATTCAGACACCGCTCTGCCATTACGCCCAACCAGGGTCCATTCAGCCTCCTCCTCTCTGTAAAACAACTACTCTTCTCTAATCCAATGTGGACCACCATCACCCCAAACGTTAAAAATCATCTCAAAATCCTTCTCAATCACTCTACCAGCATTGTAAATTTGAAAACCAACAGATTTAGATGCAACTGAGAACTTAAAAGATCTATCCTTGAGATGACAGACCCTAAAACCTTGGGTGTAACCTCCAAATGTAGCATGCAAGGCCACACTAACCGTATGAATATCCAACTTGAAAGAGGCCCGACTAAAACAAACCACCAGAATGAACTCCTTTTGTCTAAAGCCCGGTGAGAACACCACGGGATGACCAAATTTGGATCGAACACTTGCCTGAAACTCCTTGCCACGGTTGAAGTGGAGGTTGACTGGCGACATGGTCACCAAAGGCGTCGAGCACCCCCCGAGAGGGAGGAGGAACCACCGAAGCAACAACTAGAGGAGGGAGATGGGGTGGCCGCCGGGGCCGGAGTGGCCACCGGCGTGAGAGAGGGTGGCCGCTGGGGCCGGAGTGGCCACCGGCGTCGAGTTCTCCTTGTCGCCTCTCCTAGTCGCCTCACCACTCTTACCTCGTCCGATCACAAAGATGTTAGTGGATGGCGGGGCCGAGTTGAATCTGATTTCACCAGTAGTCATGAGCAAGCTTCAGATAGGAGAAGAAGAGCTAGAGGTTACCGACACGTTCCAAGGAGTTAACCCTGGCAGGAGCCATCCTAAAGGGAAGATTACGTTGTCGGTGACATTTGGGGGAGAACTGAAATACCGGACATAGAAGGTTGTGTTTGATGTGGTTGATCTCCCCTGTCGTACAATGGGATTCTTGGACGCCCGGCCCTGGCCAAGTTCATATTAGCATCCCACTATCCTTATAACACTCTGAAGATGCCTGGGCCACTAGGAGTCATCACTATCCCATCAGATGAGAAGGATGCAATTATCTGTGTGGACAAGATGTATCGGGATGCAGTCGTAGCAGAGGCTGCGGCAGCAACAACTCCCGCCAAGGAAAGCAAAGGAAATAAAAGGGATTGTAGGACCTCCGGCAAGGCGTTCGGGAAGCGTGCCCCCTCCGAGTTCACGGCACTCGTTGATGACATGCCAGAGTGTTCCAACAGCAAGAGATCCAAGGTTGCTGTGCTCAAAGTGAAGAAGGTATCGGCAGGGCTGGCTGGCGTTTACGGTACTTTCACCATCAGCGCCACCCTTGATGACAAATAGGAAAGCGCGCTCATTGCCTTCCTGCGGGCGAATATCTATGTGTTTGCCTGGTAACCATCTGATATCCCCGGTGTTCCCAGGGAGGCAATCGAGCACCACCTTGCTGTCTACCCACACACCCGACCTGTCAAGCAGAATGTGCGGAAGAAGGCCCTGGAAAGGCGGCAGTTCATTGCCGAGGAAATCAAGAAATTGGTGGCAGCTAGTTTGGTCAGAGGAGTACTGCATCCTACATGGTTAGCAAATCCAGTGGTAGTCCGGAAGGCTAATGGGAAATGGAGGCTTTGCATTGATTTCACAGAGCTCAACAAGGCTTGCCCGAAAGACCCATTTCCCTTGCCGCGTATCGACCAGATTGTGGATTCCACTTCAGGGTGTGATTTGCTCTCCTTTCTGGACGCGTATTCCGAATATCACCAGATCCTCATGTCCAAAGAAGATGAAGAGAACACATCGTTCATCACTCCATGTGGTACGTACTGCATTGTCCGCATGCCATTCACACTAAAGAGTGCCGGGTCCACTTTAGCAAGGGCAGTTCAGATTGGTTTTGAGCCACAGTTACATAGAAACATAGAAGCCTATATGGATGATATCATGGTCAAAACCAAGGATATGACCACTCTTATCCAGGATTTGGAAGAGACATTTGCTAATCTGTGCAAGATCAATTTGAAGCTTAATCCAGAGAAGTGTGTGTTTGGCGTCCCCTCCGGCAAGCTGCTTGGTTTTTTCGTGTCCCGTCGGGGGATCGAAGCTAACCCCGACAAGATCAAAGCCATTGAGCAGATCCAAGAGCCAAGGATAGTTAAGGATGGGAGGTGCTTTACGGGATGCGTTGCCGTGCTATGTAGATTAATTTCCAAGTCTGTCGAGTGTGCTCTGCCGTTCTTTAAAATTTTGAAGAAGGCAGGGCCTATGAAGTGGACCCCGAAAGCAGATGTAGCTCTGCAGGAGTTGAAGCCTACCTATCATCTGTGCCTATCTTGGTTGCACCCAAACCCCAAGAGCCGTTGTTGCTATACTTGGCGGCAACTAACCAAGTGGTCAGTGCGGCCTTGGTAGCACAGCGAGAAGTGGATGAGGCAGAAAGTGGGCAGATAACGGCAGAGTTAGAAAAGGACCAGAACAACAATGAGCGCGGCAACGAGAGCAAGCCCAAGGACGCCGCAAGGAAGAAAGTGGTGCAGTGCCCAGTGTACTTCGTCAGCTCCTTGTTACAAGGGGCTAGATCGAGGTACTCTCGCGTGCAAAAGTTGATCTTTGGTCTCATTATCGCCTCAAGGAAACTGCGCCACTACTTCCAAGCCCATGAGATCATGGTTGTTATTCGTTTTCCATTGCAAAGGATACTCCGAAGCCCTGAGGCTACTGGCAAAATAGTGGAGTGGGCTTTGAGGTTATCTAGTTTTGGTTTGAAGTTTGAGAGCACATCAACTATTCAGAGCAGGCCGCTGGCCTAGTTTATTGCAGAATGGACGCCAACCCCTGATGAGGAAGTGATAGAGGCAACTATCCCCAGCAATGAATCACCCCAAGAATGGATTATGTATTTTGATGGTGTTTTTTCCTACAAGGTTCAGGGGCTGGCGTGCTTCTTATTGTCCCCTCCGGGGAGCACTTGAAGTACGTCATCCAAATGCACTTTGCCCGGGAAAAAGCCACCAACAATATAGCTGAGTATGAAGGGCTCCTTGCCGGGCTCGGAATTGCAGCAGAATTGGGAATCAAGAAGCTGGTCATACGAGGAGATTCACAGCTTGTGGTGAGACAAGTCAACAAGGATTATCAAAGCCCATTGATGGAAGCATACGTCGAGGAAGTGAGGAGACCTATCATAGTCTATGCCCCTTTATTCTTAAGTGGGGGAATCCCCTGAAAGCCGGTGATTGAGTGAGTTTTTTCCAGGAAGCAAGGAAGAAATTTTAATTTTATTGTTCTCGCCTTTGCCTTGGATTCATAAGAACACATTCCCACGAGTTCCCAAAAAAAATTGTATCAAATTGGAGCTAGTAACCAATCCCAACATGGAAGTATTCCGGTGCTTTGGACCTCTTTTAGCTGCTAGGTATCTACTGGGTTCAATCCCCACTTCTGCTTGAAATGAGTAAGTCATTAACGGGTTGCAAACAGAGCACATACCCCGTGCGGAAAATAGCATAGCTGATCACATGTCAAAGTGCGCTGCGCAGAAGCTTCCTGTGGAACCACGTACTTTTGTTCTCCGTTTCTCTCAGCCCTCCGTATCACCAGCCACAATGGCCCGGAAAAGGAGAAAGTTGGACTATGATAAGCCTCTCCCGGTCGAGCTGTCCGCTCCTGGCAGAAACCTTGCCGGAAACAACTCCTCACAGCCTGCCGGACCACCCCCTCCAGCCGGGCCCATGGACCCCGCGAACAAGGCTGGTGCTCCCACTGCAGAGGAGGTGCCGCAAGTCTTCGTTGCCGAGCCCCAGGCTCCAACTTGGGCAAGGTACATCGTCCGCTTCCTCCAAACGGGAGAACTTCCCGGCGACCAAGATAAAGCTAAGAAAGTAGCCTGGAGGGTCAGTATGTATCGGTTTGTCGACGACACTCTGTACAGAAGGAGGCCCAACGGTGTGAAATTGAAGTGTGTCTGCCGGGAGGATGGAAAGGAACTGCTGACTGAGATTCACAGAGGAATGTGCAGCTCACACATTGGATCAAGGGAATTAGTTGGGAAAGCATTCTGGCAAGGATTCTATTGGCCCACAGCCCTCCAAGATGCGGTCGAGCTCCTCACGACATGTGAAGCCTGCCATTTCCATTCCAAGAGAACACACCTGCCTGCCCAACCCCTTTAGACAATCCCTTTATCATGGCCATTTTCGGTCTGGGGCTCGATATCCTCGGACCCTTCCCCTGACCAATCGGGGGCTTTGAATTCTTGTTCGTCGTCATCGACAAGTTTACAAAGTGGCCGGAAGTGACTGCCATGAGAAAGGTGACTGCTCAGTCAGCTATCAATTTCTTGAAAGAATTGGTGTGTCGTTTTGGAGTTTCGGCAAGGATCATCACCGACAACGACACCCAATTCACGAGCCACGCCTTCATGCAATATGTTCGTACCCTCGGATGCAAGATCTCATTGGTCTCTGTGGACACCCCCGGAGCAATGGACATGCTGAGAGGGTGAACGCTGAAGTGCTACATGGACTCAAGACAAGACCTTTCGATATGCTGGAGAAGCACGGCAGGCGGTGGATCGAGGAGCTTCCGGTAGTTCTCTGGTCCCTCAAAACAACACCTAACCTAGCTACCAGGTAGACTCCCTTCTCCGTGGTCTACTGGGCAGAAGCAGTTATCCCCACGGAACTTATTTATGGGTCCCCTCGAGTGCTTGCCAACGATGAAGTAGCGCAACATCAGCACAGGTGTGACGACGCTGTGCCACTCGAGGAGAACCGTCTCCGGGCTGCTACGCGTGCTGCACGCTACCAGCAAGCCCTGCATCGCTGTCACAGTCGTAGGGTTCATGCCCGGTGTTTTGAGGAAGGTGACCTTGTCCTTAGGCGCATTTAGTCCACCAAGGGTACAAACTAGCTGTCACCAAAGTGGGGAGGCTCTTACCGGGTGGTACGAGTCACCAGACCCGGCACAGTCCGTCTAGAGACCAAAGATGGCACTCAGTTGCAAAACTCATGGAATATTGAGCATCTCCGCAAGTACTACCCGTAAGGTGCGAGACTGCCGGGCACTGCCTGGCGGCCACCCTTTTGTACAGGCCTTGCCTCAGCTGCATGTAACACCTTGTACAAAGCCGGGGAGATGACCCAGTGCAAGAGAAAATAAAGAAGCACTGTAGGGGGCCCCCAGTTAAGATTACATGCATGCATGAGCACACCAAGATCATTGCATAAGCATTTGCATAGGAATATAGATAGGATCGCATCCAGCATTCATTCTCATCTACATGAAGTTGCAGGTTCCTGCCATGAACTTGGCTTCGACAAGGGACGAGAAGATTGCATGCCGCAGCGATCCCTGACAAGCCAAACAGATAAGTTTTACCTCTTGTACATTAGTATTCTATAAAGCTATAACTCTGCATGAGAAAACCTCACCTCTCTTTTGAAACTTAGGTGCTCCCATCCATGACTCGAATGTTGCTTCGGTCAGGATGGTCATAGTAGCCTTTGGTAAAAAGGATCTGGCGGGGGGCTGGCCCCTCTGTATGTCCCCGGGCAGACGTAGCTCTTCGGCAGACAAAGAGGGTGCCGGCAGGATATCTTGCCAGGGAAAACTCGTTTATTTCATTAAAGAGGCACTCCACCTCTGCATGGACATACACATGCACGGGTTCCCGGCAAGGTTCATCTTTTTCATTCATATGCTAAGACAAGTGCAAGCATTACAGAACACAAAGATGGACTCGAGAGATTACATTATTTGAATTAAAATTTTGCGATCGCCGACAGGTTTAAGATCGAAAAAAGATAAGTGCCCCGTTATGCCTTTGCCCCTGTCCATCTTCTACAGGAAGAGGTCGAAGGAGCCAGAGGCGGGTACCGCTAGGATTCGGCGCCTCCCCAGGATCAGGACGGTGCCGCTCCCCAGCAAGAGGAAGGAACCGGAGGGCATGCATGGATGGTGACGCTGCCGGAGGGCCAGATGGGAGGCACGGAAACACCGACAAACACGACTCGTCAGAACAGTCGTCCCCGTTCTTGACGCGTCGTGGGTTGCCGCTGCCGTCCGCATCACTACCACTCGAAGACCTCGGCACGACCACAACGCGCGGACATCATGCTCTCTAAACCCTTCCACAGAGAGCATGGTCGTCCCCGGGACCCAGACGTTGTAAGTCACCGCACGTCCTGAAAACGTGTGAGAAAGCACGGAGCCTTCCTGTTCGACGAGAAAACCGCGCCTAGGAGGAGCCAGATTCGCCCCTGTTAGCGGCAAATCTCTCCTACGGCTCCTCCTCGATGCCGCAAAAGGAAGAACAATGGGGAGCGGTCGACTACCATGTGTCGTGCCCATCTCGAGCCGCGACATGGTGTTGGTCGTGTCCCCTCCCACTGAATTCAGGGCCACGGGCGACCCGACAGCAAGCACAACGGGGTTGCCACTCCCGGTGTCGACGCTGCGCCGCCCGAACCTTCCTCTTAGATCCAAGGGAGATCCCAAGCAGGAGCCCGGGGCTGACCCTCGGGCTCTTCTCTTCGGCATCGCCAGCGGAAGTAGAGAACAAGGGAATAAGAGGGGGAATGCAAAGATGGATGACTCCGTCCTCCTCCGCCCCTCCCTTTTATAGGTCGTGCGGGGAAGGGCAGCTACTCCATCAACGGGTGACCACCGCCCTCCTCCGCCAATTCAAGGCGGGCGGACCCTCTCCAAGATGCTCTCCCGCGCCATGCGCCTCCGTTACCTACGCCGCATGATGCATGCAGCATACATGGCCAAGGATAAGGGTGCGCCGTGGGAAGAGTAAATTGGCAGTTTCTACCTCGTGCGTTAAAGTCATTCACGGGCCATCACTTGAGAGGCCCACCACTATTGGCTTTACAACATGCGCGGGGAAACCGGAAACTGGCCCGAAATCAAGGCTAATGAAGCAGCAATGGAAACCTCAAGGGGCCAACCCCTTCAGCAACCCTGCCTATGCACTTATTAGGCCCTACCCCAACGACGCTCAGCAGCGCGTTCGGGGTAGGCCCGGGGGCTTCTGTCGGTGCAACAAACCCTGGGTCCGTTTCCCCGACTGTGCACAGGCACAAGAACAAGATTGAAGCACCAACTTAAGTCAGAGATAGAGGGACCAAGAGATTCAAAGAACCAATTGCAGTTCAGGGGGACCAAGAGCAAACCAGAGGAGCAATATATCGGCAAGAGAAGGGCCTCCCTTGCCGGGCAGGTGAGCCTGGCAAGGGGCGAGGCCACAACCAGAAGCAGGCGACCAAGGCACCCCGGTAAGGTCTGTCGGGGCTCGTGGGTGCAGAACCACCCCACCAACCACCCAAACACGACCCACGTCGTCAACCAGTGCGGTGCCAAGATGCAAGATGATTAATTGGTAGCCATTCGCCACATGGCAACCATTTCCTACAAAAGAGACCTACAGATGACACCCGTCCTGTGACATGTCAAGAGAACAGGCACGGAGCTGGCCAGATAGCCCGACAAGCCTTGCCGGGCAACCAATGATAGGTATGATAGCAATGTTTGTTATCATATCAGTGGATAATGACTACTTTGCCATTGTGGTGAGCCCTTAATCTATAAAAGGAGGCCCATGGCACCCGTAGGAGGGTTGGAAAGTTGACGAACCCACACCCCCATACGCGCGTAGTCACTGCTGCCCTATGGCATCCCCTACCGGGCAAGTGTACTGCGTTTGACCATCGCCATCCCACCATCAATTCAATAAAGCAGGAGTAGGGTCTTACGCCTCGCGGCAGCCCGAACCTGGGTAAATTGCTTTTGTGCTCTATGCCATGCTGCCGTGCTCTGGTCTGCTCTTTGCACAACGCGACGTCCCCCTGCCGAACCAGCAAGGGGTCTCCTGGTCCCATAGGTGGCCGTGGATATCCCGCGACTGTGTGCTGCACAAAAGCTCCCTGTGGTACTAGGGACCTTTGTCCTTCATCTGACTCAACCATTAGTATCCCCATTAACGATGGCTAGGAAAAGGAGGAAGCTGGACTCCGGCAAGCCTTTACCGGTAGAACCTTCACAACTCCCCGGTAGAGGAGCTGCTGGGAACAACTCCAGCTCGCTTGGTGAACTACACTCTTCCATAGGACTACAGGTCTTCGCGGTCGAGGAAGGTGCTCCCACGAGTGAGAGGTGCCATTGGCCCTAGTCGTCGAGCCACAAGCTCCAACTTGGGCACAACACACCGTCTGCTACCTCCAAACTGGAGAACTTCCCAAAGAGCAAGAAAATCTGAAAGAGTAGCCCAGAGGGCCAGTATGTATCAGTTTGTTGATGACACATTGTGTAGAAGGAGGACCAATGGTGTGAAATTGAGGTGCATTTGCTGGGAAGAGGGGAAGGAGTAGTTGGCAGAGATACACAAAGGCACGTGTGGCTCTCATATTAGATCAAGAGTGTCAGCGTCCTGGGAATGGGGGTACCCAGACTTGCCTGCCTACGGCCCATTGAGTGGCTCCGTCAGTGGCCTGGTACGGCCCGGCTTCAGCAGCAATAGCTCAAGACCCTCGCGAGGGGCCAAGCCTCGCGAGGCGGACGATAGATGTTTTCTTCCCTGCAGAGGTGCACCAACTTACCCACCACGCTCGATTAACTCCGGCCGGACACACTTTACTGGGTCATGCCCGGCCTCGGCCAAACAATACGCCGCAACCCGACCTAGGCTTAATAGAGAGGTCAGCACGCCGGACGAAAACTATGCCCCCAAGGGACATGCGCCATCGCCCCGGGAACTCCTGCACGTTGCGAACGTGGCCGGTGAGCAGACCTAGCTACCTCCTTCAAAAGGCAGGTGCTTACCAGTCCAACCCGGCGCGCGTCGCTCAGTCGCTGACGTCTATTAAGCTTCGGCTAATGTATACGACGTAGAACGCCCGTACTATGCCCACGTGAAGGTTAGTGCTATCAGGCCAGAGGCCCCCCGGATCAAATATCCAAATCATAGTGGATTAGGAGCACGCGGTAACGAGCAGAGACTCATGATCGATGTGACCCCGTCGCCCCGTCTAGAGGACTTGCGGCAAGGGCTAAGAATGCCCGGCCACGCCTCATAAGTATCTCGCGGGCACCTTCCAGGTCAACCCGACTCCACATCACTCGCAATTAAGCTCGCGCGGGTACCCCTCAGGGCCGACCCGTCTTTAGTAGAAGGTTCAGTGTAAAGTCATAGTAACCATAGTAATTGTGTGTCTAACACCAAGGGAACCCTGAGGAACCACCCTCGGTGGATTCCACTCGATGTAATCATCAAGGTGAACGTAAGAGGAACCACCCTCGAGGTTCACACTTGAGGGGTTGCACGATAGAGTCATTATCAGGAGTGGTTAAGGCGAAATCACCCTCGATGACCACGACCGAATAGCTACACTACAGGGTTAGCATCAGAAGTGCTGATGAGGTCTCACCCTTGGCACTAGATAGTAACCCCGTAGTGTCGAGCAACTAAGGGAAAAGTGATGTGCGGTGCCGGGGCCTGGTCTTCGATCCCGTTGATCGGGTCTTTGATGATGAAGCAGAGGCAACAAGGACAAGGTGGGGGTCACTGATGGATCACTAACCAACCTATACTAAGCAGTTTAGGATAAGCAGGTAAGGTACAACAGCAAATACAAAAGCAGGCTATGCATCAGAATAGGAGCAAACAATTACAATAGCAAAATCTAATGAAAGCATGAGAGAATGGAATGGGCGATATCGAGAGGATCAAAGGGGGGCTTGCCTGGAAGCTCCGCTGAAAGGGAAGAAGGGTCGTCGTTGACGTAGTCGATCACAAGGGCATCATCGGTCTCGGGCTCTATCGGAGAAGACGGGGAAGAAACAGTAAATACAGTGCAAACATATGCATCACTAAGCATGACATGACGATATGCAGAACTAGGGTGTTCTAACGCGGTACTACACGTTGCAAACGGAGAGGGAAAACGTCCGAAGGGGTTTTCCCGGTGTCAGGCTTTTTCCGGACAGGCGAAAGAGAGGGGATGGTTCCATGTTCAGCATGCTAGGGGTATGTGACAGATGAAGGGACCGCGTATTCGGATTCGTTGGATTTTTCTGAGCAACTTTCATATAGAAAACATTTTCATCCGATTTACGGTTTATTTTCTATTAAATTTCAAAGGTTTTAGACGTTTTCTGGAATTAATACTAATTTGAAAATAAAGATTAAATTGCTACATGCATACACAAAGTGTACACAGCAAAGCAGCATAGAAGCTGACATTGGGCCCCATTGACTGCCCAGCCAGAAGTCAAGGTTGACCCGTTGACTGGTCAACAAAGTCGAAGGGACCCACATGTCATCTGGCCGCAGTCACTGACGGTTGGGCCCAGTCAAAGGCCCCGTCAGCAGAGTCAAAGCTGACTCGTGGGCCCACAGTTATTAATCTAATCCTACTAGAAAATTAAACAGAGTTTACTTAACGGTCGAGCCCGGTTGTCATTCTCACCAGGCTATCCTAATTAGCGTCATTAGCGCTTAAAGACGCCGGATACGTCAGCGCCGCCGGAGTTACGCCAGCTATGACCGAACCGACGGCAGAACTTCACCGCGCAGGCGCTACAGGGCACCAAAATGCACGCGGTTTGTGGTTACAGCTAGCTGTCGATGCGGCGCATCCGATGGAGCAAGCAGCAGGGGCGGGGATGGCCGAAGTGGCACTGGCGACAAGCTACGGCGGCGGTGGTGTTCGGGCGTGGACGTAAATGGCAATAGCAGGCTTGGGGAAACACATGTGCGTGCGCGTTGGGCTCCTGGGAACCTCACGAGCTCGGCAACGAGCTCGGACGGGAGCTGCGGCAACGGTGGCCACTACGACAAGCTTCACCATGGCGGCGGGGCAACACCAATAGTGCCGGCAACTAAGAGGCGAGATCGACAGTGATAGCATAGGGGAAAGGTCGGGGAGCTTACGTAGGAGCGCACGGTGGCTCGTTGGAAGGTTAGGAGCAGCAGGGCGCCGGAATCGCAGAGGAACGCCAGTGGCTGCCAAGGAAGAAGAAGCTGGCATCGGCGTCGACGGTGAGGTGGTGCGGCGGGAGCGTGCTTGGTCGCGCCCCTGGTCGGTTGTACAGGAGAGGGAGAAGGCGACCAGGGGGAGGCAAGTGCTGGACCGCCTTGGGTGGGCCGAGGCCCAGGGGAGGCAAGGGGGTGTGCTCTCTCTCTCACCTCTTCTTTTTCTTTTAGTTTTTCTGTTTTTTTATTTAATAAACAGAGATGGGTAAGAAAATATTGGGCATGCTATTTACTTAGGAAATATATGGGAAGTGCCCCTTTTATTCCCTCGTGATCTTAGGCAGTGCCGCAAATATTTTGGAGACTAGAAGAATTGATTTGGTATTTTTCATAAATAGGATAGCATTTAAAAATGTTGAATTGGTGCTGTTATAATTGCTAATGCTCATCTTTGCACAAAAGTGATGTTGTGTTCCTTAACAAATAATTTTTATGGATTTTTTGTCAAATGATGAACATTTTTGCAGCAACTCTTGAGCAACTTCAAACTTCACTTGAATTTGAATTGACTGGAATTTCAAATGGGATATTGAACAAAGGTGATTAAGCACTGTTTGGAAAAATGATTAGCTTAATCACAGAGGTTACTTTAGCATGACACTGGGGGTGTTACAAATCTCCTCCACTACAAGAAATCTCATCCCAAGATTTAAGAGGTGGAGAAAGGGGAAGTTGATTGGTTACGAAATTCTAACGGATCTTCTTTTCTTGCTGCTCTCATCGAAGAGGTTGATCCATAACGTTGATGTCTTCAATTCACTGCATCAGGGCATCATGATGAAGTCATCAACCTTTCTTCAGAAACTCCACCGTACTTATGAATAGGGTATATATATAAAAAACCATAAGGACAGATGTTTGAAAGGATTGACATCCGATAATTATCTCAAGGAAGGAGATTTTAGAAGCAGCAAGAAACAAATCGAGAGTGCTGTAAGGAGGTTCAACAAGTTTCAACCAGGTAGGCATCAAGCCGATGCCTATAACAGGTGAAGAAGGGGTTCAGAGCAATGAGGCATAATGTTGCCTCTGATACCGGAATGAATCATGGGGAGGAAGTTAGCTTGTGATTTACATACGAAGCCAAGTGCAAAGAATATTTCAGAATCAAGGTTGTACAGGAGAGTGAGGTTTTGATCCTGTGGAACTGTGGGTCATGGGCCCACCATGTGGTTCAAAAGTAGGAAGGACGCGGACATATTACACGGTCATGGTAACAAGGCATGTCAGAGCATAGCCTGTCAGTTATGTTGGCAACAATGTTGGTACCAAGGGCGAGGGACGAAGAGAACCATTTTCCGGCTCACAAGGCGAGGCGGAGCAATAGGCAAAGTTCTCGTCCATCGGAGGCCACCGGAATGTCATCAATAGTAGTAACAGGGTTATACTTGACAGGGTGGTGCACCGAGGTGTTTACATAAGCAGTGAATTATGACTGCTTATATCATAAAGAGCACAAGAAAGGTTAAACAAAACAATGGAAAAAAGGTGATTATTAATTTAATCAGAGCAATGGAAAGGAAAATGTGTTTAAACACAAATATCAGGAGTATATCCTTCCCAAGGACAAGCAGAGGATGACATCCATGATAGGATAGTAAGTAAGTTGCCATTTTGGTAAAGGGGAGAGGAAATTCATGACATTACCCCTACAATGGTGTTTGGATAAGTGATCAAGAAACATTTAGCATTGCGCCTCCAATGTTCTTAATGATGTTCGGAGTACCACAACCATGCTTCGGGATAGCATTGACATGGTCATCAGGTAAAGGTCAGACCTTGGGAACACAAAGGATCCATTGGGAATTTCTAGAACAACTCATGCAATTTTATCAGGAAAAAGATGAGGATGAGGCCAATGGGTTCAGCTGCAATCCATCGACATGTCAAAAATGATGTATTTGCAAAATTATATGAACAAGTTTGTATTGGGGGGAAGGAAAAATGTTGTCGATGATAACACAAATCATCGAGGGGCAAGGATGGTATTTCTCATCATGTATTCAATTAATATCCTGGAAGAGCTCAGAATGTTGATGATGATCATGACACAGTCGAGAGATTTCATGAAGATGTAATCGATCGGCGATTACATCAAGTCAAGGAATGATGAAGCGAAAGGTTATTGGAACCACGGGTATGACACAAACTCGAAACCAAGCTTGTTGTTCAAGGAGAAATGATATGACGAGGAAGAGCGACCTAAGGTTAGCTCATGGTCGAAGATTGTGCTCTGGGAAGAAGGTCCGGGTAGCACAGTTAAAAATTTAGCACGATAATGATATAGACGATCGGGCTAGGAATGACATGAAGGATTATTAAACTCGTAAGCAACGAAAATTATTTAGAGTTATTGAATCAGAGTGCGGAATCGATTCACTTATCGGTGTTCTCGATTGACAAACAACCCAGAACCCATGAAGGGACAAAGACAGGGTCAGGTAGTACTTCATCAAAAGTTCATAAGATGTAGTGCAATGGCATGATATCCTCGAGATACCAGGGGTCATACTCGAAGGTAGATCATAATAGAGGTTGGGCAGCCGTATTGATCTACAAAAGACAAGTGATTTAACTTGTCCAAGAAACGGGACCAAAGAAGAGCAATCATGGTCGGAACCACGGTTGCGAAGATCAATTCACCGATACCCGATGTTATTATATCAAGGAAATAAGTTTTTTTAGGAGTTTCTATGATAAGACTTGCGACGTGTCCATGGGCATGAACACAAAGTTCAAGGTCGACTCCCACTTCTTCAATGCATAACCTTTCGTTTACTCCTCGTTTTCGAAGAAATTGTAGTGTTGAAATTATATCTGGCAAAACACCAGAAGAGTAAGACTCATGAGAACTCTCGGGTTCACACGGATTATGGAAGGCATATGTTCAACCCATCGGGGCATTTTAGGAACATATACCTCAAACTACAGGAATAATGAACTCAAGCTCAGAAGCAGAGCAAGGTTGACAAAGCAGAGGATACCATTTACCAGAGGCGTTATGTATCTGAGAAAAGGACTCGCAAGATTATTGAATATGAAAGACTCTGTCGGATAATAACCCAACAAAAGATCAGTTGGTCGGTAAAGGATCTGATGTGAGTATCGGTACTCAAGTAGAAGAAGAAGAATGCAAAGGCATCGGATTGTAGAAGCAACTGAATAATTTGGTATTCAATTATAAATGGTTTATGATTTCCAAAGCAAGGTATCAGAAGGAGACGCTTGGGTCAAAATATGGGTAAGTAGAATAGAACTAGATGGACAATCATTTGCAACTTGATTGCCCGAGAACCCGCTCAGGTCCAAAATGCCGTCTGAGCAGGAAGAACAAATTTTAGGGTTCGACTGATGATTGCGAGAATTCGCAACACAATGAATCAAGGAGCTCAAAATGATAGAGGCAAAGGAGATTAATGAATATTGCTAGACATATGGAATTAACCATAATGCAGGCAAGCAAGACTTTCGGGAGCACTAGGCACCATAGGATCTTCGGGAGATCGGATAGGAATACGAAGTATTTTGTGAAACACAAGAACAACTTGGGATGAATGGATCCCCGGGAATGTGAGGAATTATTCATAAGTATGTTCAGGCGGAAAGGAACTGCAAGGCAGTAGGTCCAGGGAATTCTCGAAATGTCAGATAGTATTTCGATATGTCGGATGGAACAAAAGAGTAACTAAAAAGAATATATGTACGACAAGTGTAAGTAGTTATCCATCAGGATTTATCGGTGGTCAGGAACTGCGAAGCAGTGGGCACAGGGTCTCGGGAAACATCAAGGAGTATCTATAGAATCGTCCGGCGAAGCTAGCGATCATCTGTAGTGAAGGGGCTCTCTGGGATGAAGTGGTTACGAGAACCTAATGTCATAGTTAGTAAAATCCTTGACCCGAATAGAAGAGAGATCAGAATCCCAGAGTAAGGATGAGGAATAAAATATCCTAATACCACCCAACAGCGAGGGGGCCCGTAAGCCACACAACCATGTTAGTAAAAGTTTTTTGTAGTGACTAGACTCGACTTGGGCCAAGGAGTTGGAAAGGGGACTACCTACAGGCAGTCGGCTCTGATACCATCTTGTGACGCCCTCGATTCAATCGTACACTAATCATACACGCAAATTTGTACGATCAAGATCAAGGACTCACGGGAAGATATCACAACACAACTCTAGACACAAATAAAATAATACAAGCCTTATATTACAAGCCAAGGGCCTCGAGGGCTCGAATACATCAGCTCGAAAACACAAGAATCAGCGGAAGCAACAATATCTGAGTACAGACATAAGTTAGACAAGTTTGCCTTAAGAAGGCTAGCACAAAAGCAACATCAATCGAAAAGGCAAAGCCTCCTTCCTGGGAGCCTCCTAACTACTCTTGGTCGTCGGCGGCCTCCACGTAGTAGTAGGCACCCTCAGTGTAGTAGCAGTCGTCGTCGAAGGTAGCGTCTGGATCCTGGGCTCCACCATCTGTTTGCGACATCCGAGAAGAATGAAAAAGGGGGAAAAGGGGGAGCAAAGCAACCATGAGTACTCATCCAAAGCACTCGCAAGCAAGGATCTACACTACATGTGCATCGGTGTCAATGAAATGGGTAGTATATGTGGAGTGAACTGCAGAATGCCAGAAGAGAAGGGGAAAGCCTAGCCTATCGAAGACTAGCATCTTCAAGTAGCTCCAAGCATCTTGCAGCATCAAAAGAGATAAGACTAGCATAAAGTAAAGTAGTAGTAGTGTTATCAACCTCGGCCAGAGATCCTTTCTCGACTCCCTGTGAGAAAGCAATCCCAGAGCCATACTATCCAGTTATCACCTCAAGTATCCAGTTCTAGTTGTATCGATCGGGATACAACTCCAAGTGTCCGTTACCGTAGGACAGGCTACTGATAGATGTTTTCTTCCCTGCACGGGTGCACCAACTTACCCCACCGCGCTCGATTAACTCTGGCCGGACACACTTTACTGGGTCATGCCCGGCCTCGGCCAAACAATATGCCGCAACCCGACCTAGGCTTAATAGAGAGGTCAGAACGCCGGACTAAACCTATGCCCCCAGGGGTCATGGGCCATCGCCCCGGGAACTCCTGCACGTTGTGAACGCGGCTGGTGAGCAGACCTAGCTACCTCCTTAAAAAGGCATGTGCTTACCAGTCCAACCCGGCGCGCGTCGCTCGGTCGCTGACGTCTATTAAGCTTCGGCTGATGTATATGGTGCAGAACGCCCATACTATGCCCACGTGATGGTTAGTGCTATCAGGCCAGAGGCCCCTCGGATCAAATATCCCAATCGTAGTGGATTAGGAGCACGCGGTAACGAGCAGAGACTCACGATCGATGTGACCTTGTCGCCCCGTCTCGAAGACTTGCGGCAATGGCTAAGAATGCCCGGCCACGCCTCGTAAGTATCTCGCGGGCACCTTCCAGGTCAACCCGACTCCACATCACTCGCAATTAAGCTCGCACGGGTACCCCTCAGGGCCGACCCGCCTTTAGTACAAGGTTTAGTGTAAAGTCATAGTAACCATAGTAATTGTGTGTCTAACACCAAGGGGAACCCTGAGGAACCACCCTCGGTGGATTCCACTCGATGCAATCATCAAGGTGAACGTAATAGGAACTACCCTCGAGGTTCACACTTGAGGGGTTGCACGATAGAGTCATTATCGGGAGTGGTTAAGGCGGAATCACCCTCGATGACCACGACCGAATAGCTACACTACAGGGTTAACATCAGAAGTGTTGATGAGGTCTCACCCTCGGCACTCGATAGTAACCCAGTAGTGTCGAGAAACTAAGGGGAAAGTGATGTGCGGTGCCGGGGCCTGGTCTTCGATCCCGTTGATCGGGTCTTTGATGGTGAAGCAGGGGCAACAAGGACAAGGTGGGGGTCACTGATGGATCACTAACCAACCTATCCTAAGCAGTTTAGGATAAGCAGGTAAGGTACAACATCAGCTACAAAAGCAGGCTATGCATCAGAATAGGAGTAAACAATTACAATAGCAAAATCTAATGAAAGCATGAGAGAATGGAATGGGCGATATCGGGATGATCAAAGGGGGCTTTCCTGGAAGCTCCGCTGAAAGGGAAGAAGGGACGTCATCGACGTAGTCGATCACAAGGGCATCATCGGTCTCGGGGTCTACTGGAGAAGAGGGGGAAGAAACAGTAAATACAGTGGAAACATATGCATCACTAAGCATGACATGACGATATGCAGAACTAGGGTGTTCTAACATGGTAATACACGTTGCAAACGGAGAGGGAAAACGTCCGAAGGGGTTTTCCCAGCGTCTGGCTTTTTCCGGACAGGCGAAAGAGAGGGGACGGTTCCATGTTCAGCATGCTAGGGGCATGTGACAGATGAATGGACCGCGTATTCGGATTCGTTGGATTTTTCTGAGAAACTTTCATATAGAAAACATTTTCATCCGATTTACGGTTTATTTTTTATTAAATTTCAAAGGTTTTAGATGTTTTCTGGAATTAATACTAATTTGAAAATAAAGATTAAATTGCTACGTACATACACAAAGTGTACACAGCAAAGCAGCATAGAAGCTCACAGTGGGCCCCGTTGACTGCCCAGCCAGCAGTCAAGGTTGACCCGTTGACTGGTCAACGAAGTCGAAGGGACCCACATGTCATCTGGCCGCAGTAACTGACGGCTGGGCCCAGTCAAAGGCTACGTTAGCAGAGTCAAAGCTGACGCCTGGGCCCATAGTTATTAATCTAATCCTACCAGAAAATTAAATAGAGTTTACTTCACGGTCGGGCCCGGTTGTCATTCTCACCAGGCTATCCTAATTAGCGTCATTAGCGCTTAAAGACGCCGGATACATCAGCGCGGCCGGAGTTACGCCAGCGACGACCGAACCGACGGCGGAACTTCACCGCGCGGGCGCTACAGGGCACCAAAACGCGCGCGGTTTGCGGTTACAGCTAGCTGGCGATGCGGCGCATCCGATGGAGCAAGCAGCAAGGGCGGGGATGGCCGGAGTGGCGTTGGCGACAAGCCGTGGGGGCGGTGGTGTTCGGGCGTGGATGTAAACGGTGCTAGCCGGCTCGGGAAAACGCATGCGCGTGCGCATTGGGCTCCGGGGAACCTCACAAGCTTGGCAACGAGCTCGGACGCGAGCTGCGGCAACGGTGGCCACTGCGACGAGCTTCACCATGGCGGCGAGGCACCACCAATGGCGCCGGCAACTAAGGGGCGAGATCGACGGTGATAGCATAGGGGAAAGGCCGGGGAGCTTACGTAGGAGCGCACTGTGGCTCGTTGGAAGGTTAGGAGCAGCAGGGTGCCGGAATCGCAGAGGAACGCCGGTCGCTGCCAAGGAAGAAGAAGCTGGTGTTGCCGTCGATGGTGAGGTGGTGCGGCGGGAGAGCGCTTGGTCGTGCCCCCGGTCAGTTGTAAAGGAGAGGGAGAAGGCGACCGGGGGTAGGCAAGTGCTGGGCCGGCATGGGTGGGCCGAGGCCCAGGGGAGGCAAGGGGTGCGCTCTCTCTCTCACCTCTTCTTTTTCTTTTAGTTTTTCTGTTTTTTTATTTAATAAACAGAGATGGGTAAGAAAATGTTGGGCATGCTATTTACTTTGGAAATATATGGGAAGTGCCCCTTTTATTCCTTGGTGATCTTAGGCAGTGCCACAAATATTTTGTAGACCAGAAGAATTCATTTGGTATTTTTCATAAATAGGATAGCATTTAAAAATTCCGAATTGGTGCTGTTACTATTGCTAATGCTCATCTTTGCACAAAAGTGATGTTGTGTTCCATAGCAAATAATTGTTATGGAATTTTTCTCAAATGATGAACATTTTTGCAGCAACTCTTGAGCAACTTCAAACTTCACTCGAATTTGAATTGACTGGAATTTCAAATGGGATATTGAACAAAGGTGATTAAGCACTGTTTGGAAAAATGATTAGCTTAATCACAGAGGTTACCATAGCATGACACTGGGGGTGTTACAGGGTGCGTCAAAGTATTCCTTCCGTCGACCCACTCGCCGCGGCTTCACCGTCTCCATGGCGGATGCTCGTCGAGCCCGTGCCGAGCACCGAGCCGCTCTTGTTGCTCACGTCGCCCAGACGGCGCCCATCGGTGAACCTCCCCGTCGCTCTCCATCACCCGCCGCCAACGCCTCCACCAGCCCGGCGGGGCATGAACAACAAGCCTCGTCGCTGCACCTTTCCGTGTTGCTACCTCCGGTGAGGGGTGCCCCATCATCGACAACGTCGCCGTCACCCGTACCGTCGGCTGTGGCTGTAGGTTCGGCGGTGCCGTCAGTCGAGGGTGCAGGGTCGATGGCGAGGAACTTCCATAGCAGAGCATCCACTTGGTCCTTCACGGCTTCGATGGCGGTGTTGTAGTGCACCTTGTCCACAGGCTCGAGAAGGGCTCCGAAGTCGATGCTGGGGTCGCGAAGGTGGAGGTGGCTGAAGACGCGCGTCATAGCTGAAGCAAAGAGCGCGCGGGCTTCCCCCTCCACCATGTGGCCGACTCCGTCAGCAACACCCTCAAGCGCCTCGATGAGCTAGGGGAGCAGCTCGATGGGGCCTTCCTCAGCAGTCACCAGCGGCTTCTTCAACCCCCTTCCGTAGAGATCTTGCAGCGTTTTGTGAGACCTCTCCTCAAGAGAGTCAAAGACGGCACGATCACTGGCAAGGATTTTCGCCTTGGCCTCCAGCAGGGCCTTCTCCCCCTCCACCTCCTTCTTCAGCTTCTCCAGGTGATCGCTCTCCGCGGCCTGCGCCCGCGCCGACTGCTCCAGCTCGGTGTCACGGCCAGCGACCGCGTCTTCTCGAGCCTTCAGCTTCTCCTCCCGCGACTTGCGATGACGAGCCTCGGCGGCGTGCTCATTGCGCAGGGTCTCTAGCTCGGCCTCCGCCACCTGGCAGCGCTCCCTGGCAGCCTTAGCATCTCCCAACACCACGTCGTGGGCAGCCGCGGCCAGTCCGGCAACCTGCTTACCTTCCTCAGAGGCCTCCATGGCATGGCTCCACGCCGCCCTGATGGACGCATCGGACCGCAGCCACCCCGAGATCAGCTCCAGGCGCCCGGACGCGAGGCAACGATCGGTGCCTTGAAGATCGTCGCGAAGTTGGGTCAGTGTGGAGAATGCCTCTAGAGTACCATGCGAAGCAGAAGATGGCACCGACGTCAGGATCGGCAAGCTAGCGGCGGCGGTAGGGACCGGGGGCTCCAGAGCCTTTGGGACCCCAGCAGGCGCGTTGAAGGCAAGCACCTCCGGAGCTAGCCCGGCCATGGAGACCGCTACCTCCTGAGGTTGGGCCCTCGGGACTCGCAAGGACAACCCTGCCGCAGGGGCACGAGGGTCACCACTGCCCGTCTGTGCGGGGGCGGTGTGGCCACGGCGGGCTGCTGAGCTGCGAGGACCACAGTCGTCTCTTTCTTCTTCTTCACCGCCGGTGCAGGCCTAACCATTCCAAGGAGGGGCATCAAGATACTACAACAAGAGCGAGGAAGGAATACCAGGGCAGGGCACTTACTGATCCATGACGGTGTCATCTCTCGCCCTTTTCAGAAGCACCATGCCCTTGGTCTTCGAAGGCTGGGGCACAGACGCACAGGCGCCAGGGGCAGACAAGGGCGTGGTGCCCGTGTCCCTGTCAGCGCCGGCCGGTGGCAAATTGGAGGCACCCCTCGGGGAATCGACGCCGATTGGCTCTTCTTCGGGTGCCCCTAGACCTTGTGGTGACCCCAGTGCCGTGCGAGGGCTCCCGAGCAGGGGTGCTCGCCAGCTTCGCCATCATCGTCAGAAATGACGAGTAGGGGACCCAGTAGGCGCGGGGGAGAGACCTCCCCCATGCCTTCCTCAGTCTCCTCTGACTCTAACTCCTCCTCCTCGCCGGACCTGCCGGAAGCCGCCACCACCGGGGAGCCCGGAGGACAGGTGGGTGCTGGCGGTACAAGCCCACTCTCGTTGAAGACCGGCATCGTTGCGGCGATCTTTGCCCCGTCTGGGCGACGATACAGCGGCAGATGAGTGTCAGGCGGGCAACCCTGGTCCTTCCCGACTAGGAGGCGCAGGACCTTGTTCAACTCCTCCTCAGGCAGATCGTCCGGTCACAGGCGGAGTACGCCACTCTCGCCCGCGAGCTCCCACAAGGGGCGCGAGCATGCTCGGAGCGGAGCCAGGCACTGCGTCAGGAACTCCTTCACAATCATGGCCCCCGTCAGCTTCTCCGCCCTCGGGTCATCAGGCTTCAGGTCGGCCATCATCCTCTCCACCATCTACTCAGCCCAGGAGTCGGTGAGCTTCGTGCTGTTCCATCCCTCGTGGGGCGCAGGCATCCCAGTCGGCAGAGCCAACCGAGGGTGCACTGGTACAGCGACGTGCTAAACAAATAGTTTTTAACCCCTTTCCGCGATGGCATTTGGAACAAGTGAGTGTGGGCGATAGGGGAGTCCTTCCCACACGACCCATAAATCATCGGGGATAGGCCCTCCTAGGACCCAGGCTAGGGCCGTGTGCGATCAGGCGAGGCATCGAAACCTAATCATTTCCATAGGTATGTACATACCACACGGTGAATCCCAGGAAATCATTTTCGTAGGTATGTACATCCCAGACGGTGAATCCCAGAAAATCATTTCCATAGGTATGTACATCACACACGGTGAATCCCAGAAAGTCATTTTCGTAGGTATGTACATCCCACACGGTGAATCCTAGAAAAATATTTCCGTAGGTATGTATATCACACACAGTTCTTTGTGTGGAAACGTTTGTGCAAGGTGGCCCAACGCAAACATTTCGCTACCGGAAGCCATGTGCGATTGTTAGTTGATCGAACATGCCTACTTTCTAGAAACCGTGTGGGTTGTTTGAGTTCATCGCCCATGGTGCAGTCTAAGTAACCGTCTACAATAGAAAACCCCAATAAGCAGGGTAATTAGCCTATTATTGATAATCCATGTACTAATCAAACTGATATTTCTTATAAAACACGCTAGATATTTCATATCAATATAAAAGCAACCAGGATTTCATAATCGAATTACATCAAATAGCTTCGGCACTCAGTTACGCATTACACAAAAGCACCAAGTTTCACATGTAGAATCAAAAACCTTTGGAAAGTAGCATCATACACGGTAAATAGACAAATGAATCTCATCTGGGAAACTGCGGAAGCGGAAGGCAAATATTGAGCCTTCAGTGATGTTGAATGTCCTTGCAACTTTAGGCCAGTGGCTATGGATAATTGCCCGCCCAACCTTCGTCCTCTTCAGCAAGACTTCAATATTATACCGTGGGTGCTAAATGGATACCTTCCTCACCTCATGACCATGCAGGTGGTTTGAGAGGTAATCATCGGTGAACTGCTTTGAAAAGTACTGAAAACAAAGCTATGCATAAATTGCTATTGTAAATTTTGAAATGGTGCAAGGGGTAAAAATAAGGTAAAAGAGTTCGTACCATCCTATACTTGACTGATGTCTTCTTCATTGTGCAAACAAAGATCTTGCGGTTATTCATCGCAAGTTTCTTTGTCCTAACAATCTTTCTGAGTTTCTTGACTTGACTGATATTCATGGACATCTCATTTCCCCATATGCAAAATGGGTCGAACAGTGGGTCTAAGCCTCTGACAGCAGGACCAACATGTGCAAGACTAAGTTGTAAGAAACCTAAATATTAGAATGATTCCTGCAACTGCCCAATAATGTGCTATTAGCCAAAGGACCCTGCTTGAACAAACCTCGATGGTAAACCGTAGTGTCTCCCATTGTTTCCCTGCAACACACATAAGGAAGATCTTGATCAGGTTAACTGAGAGTTGCCATACTATCAGTAGAATATGTATTGAGTACAGCCAAATTCGATTGGTGTCACATGCATAACAATACAAAATTGTACCCACAGCAAATGAAAATCAAATTGCAGAACTTAACCAAACAATTAAATGGATAGCAGACCAAATGAACCAATATAGTTAGCTGAGCACAACATTGCAGAATAGAAACATGTACTAGAAGATAAGACAGTTAACAAAACAAAGGATGCTTGAGAATAGTAATACGAAATGTAGCAATTGTTGGACCAAAGTGTTAACTGAAAATTACATTTCAGAGGACCAAAGTGTTAACTGAACATTACATTTTACGAAATGTAGCATATTAACATTACAGAGGACAAATCACTAGAAGGCACTGGCGGTGGCCTCGAGAAAACATCATGAACTGTATTTTAAAGTAGACAACCGCGTGGCGGTGTCGACGGTGGCCTCAAATACAAGGTGCTCCTCCAAGATCTGGCGGTCGACACGCATGGAAGCCATAGCGACCCCGTTCGCGCATGCGGCCGCGTGCTACTGAGCTCCACGTTATACTGTGTGTAAAATGGCTGTGGGCGGTGCTTAATTGGAGGAGGGGCAGTGATTTCGGTGGAAGGTGTTGCTCCGTCAATCGGGGCATGTGGGACGGGAAAGGAGGAGGATGGTGTGGGTGGGCTGTGGATTACCTGACCATATCGACGAGGCCGCGCAGCAAGAAGAAGGGTCGGCGGTGAGGAGGCCGCGCAGCAAGCAGAAGGGTCGCCGGCGAGGAGGCGGCGCTACAAGAAGAAGGGTAGCCGGCGAGGAGGCGGCGCTGCAAGAAGAAGGGTCGCCGGCGAGGAGGCTGAGCTGCCGGTAAGCTGCAGTGAAGGTTTGAACTTGGAAAGCAAGGAGGAACAGTGGAAATGTGGCTTTTGGTAGGAGGGAGGGGGCGGAAGATAGATATTTCCGGGGTGGCAAAAAAAATTCGCTCGGTGCCACGAGAAACTGGCGCGCAAGTGTGGTTCAAGCGGGGGCGGTGGACTGTAGACGACGAAGCTTCCTGCGTAAGCCAGACAAGACGGTGTGCCAAGATATTTTATATCGCATCCCACACGATTCTTTCTAGTAAACTGTTTGTGGTATACCTGATTTTTTCATTATGTTTTGAAAGACAAAATGGTGTTACAGACGGAAAGGATGGTGTTTGAATTGCTAGAACATTTACGTACAGTGAACATGCAACTAGTACATAAGTGTCTTGTTTAAATTTGGAATTATTCCGGGTTCGTTTGGCATTTTTATGCATTAATTGAGTTTTTGGGCATTTAATGTGCATAATTCAAATTTGAACTACAAGCACATGCTCCAATGCACCAAAGTTTGTTGAAAAATCACATGTGTGTCTTTGGGTGAATTTATAGGTCACATGCAAGAAATGGGACAGTGTGAATTCAAACATCTAGGTGTCGTGGCTCGGACAGAATGATTGAGAAACTTGGTTTTTTAATTCCTGTAAATCCAAAACACGGCTGAAAATCATGAAACTTGGCATGGTGTCATGACATGGGACCAACATGCTGCAGTAAATTTTTTGGCCCAATTGGGACAAGCTTTGGTGTAAGCCTCTTGCAAACCGGAGCTTCCCTCAAGAAGGCTCTTGGTCCCGAGAGGGAACGTGTCACCTCCGTGTGCGAAATGACATACGTACACTGCCTTCTCCCGCCTTAATTTTTGTACACTAGTAGATTAGACCAAACAGAAGTATTGTGCTGAATTTTGGAATTATTCCGAGTTCGTTTGGCCTTTTTATAGATTAATTAAGTTTCTGGGCATTTAATGTGCATAATTCAAATTTTAACTGCAAGCACATGCTCCAGTGCACCAAAGTTGGTTGAAAAATCACATGTGTGTCTTTGGGTGAATTTATAGGTCCCATGCAATAAATGGGAATGAAATTCAAATATCTAGGTGTCGTGGCTCGGCCGGAAAGATTGAGAAACTTGGTTTTTTGATTCCTGTAAATCCAAAACACGCCTGAAAATCATGATAGTTGGCATGGTGTCATGACATGGCAACAACATGCTGCGGTAATTTTTTTGGCCGAATTGGGACAAGCTTTGGCGTAAGCTTCTTGCAAACCGGAGCTTCCCTCAAGAAGGCTCTTGGTTCCGAGAGGGAACATGTCACCTCCGTTGTGCGAAACGACATACGTACACAGCCTTCTCCCGCCTTAATTTTTGTACACTGGCAGATTAGACCAAATAGAAGTATCGTGCTAAATTTTGGAATTATTCCGGGTTCGTTTAACCTTTTTATACATTAATTGAGTTTCTGGGCATTTAATGTGTAAAATTCAAATTTGAACTACAAGCACATGCTCCGGTGCACCAAAGTTGGTTGAAAAATCACATGTGTGTCCTTCGGTGAATTTATAGGTCCCATGCAAGAAATGGGAATGGAATTCAAACATCTGGGCGTCGTGGCTCGGCCGGAAAGATTGAGAAACTTGATTTTTTTAATTCCTGTAAATCCAAAACACGCCTGAAAATCATGAAAATTGGCATGGTGTCATGACATGGCACCAACATGCTGCGGTATTTTTTTGGCCGAATTGGGACAAGCTTTGGTGTAAGCTTCTTGCAAATCGGAGCTTCCCTCAAGAAGGCTCGTGGTTCCGAGAGGGAACGTGTCACCTCCGTGTGCGAAACGACATACGTACACTGCCTTCTCCCGCCTTAATTTTTTTACACAGCCAGATTAGACCAAATAGAAGTATCGTGCTAAATTTTGGAATTATTCCGGGTTCGTTTGGCCTTTTTGTTACATTAATTGAGTTTCTGCGCATTTAATGTGCATAATTCAAATTTGAACTACAAGCACCGGCTCCAGTGCACCAAAGTTGTTTGAAAAATCACATGTGTATCCTTGGGTGAATTTCTAGGTCCTATGCAAGAGATGGGAATAAAATTTAAACATCTGGGCCTCTTCGCTCGGCCGGAAAGATTGAGAAACTTGGTTTTTTAATCCCTGTAAGTCCAAAACACGCCTAAAAATCATGAAACTTGGCATGGTGTCATGACATGGCACCAACATGCTGTGGTAATTTTTCTGTCCGATTTGCGAAGGCGCACACAGTAATAATCAACAAAGTCATTTTGGAACAAGTGTTGTCACATTACAAATCGGAAACACAAGTATTATTGAAACCGTGGGCGTTCTACTTACCAATTATGTGCTGCCACGCGTCCCCTTTTTTATTAGCTAGGAGGTGTCGTGCGGGGTAGCTATCTGAGTACGGGAGGCGTGCGATCAGACCCCTGCGCGTGCTCATCAGGAGGAGAGCCCTTTGACCGCTACCCACCGCGCACCTCCCTCCCAACTTCTCCATTAATGGCGCGCGAGCACCCGTTCTACGGCGTGGCTATATGTCTCACTGGACTGAGATTTAAGAGAGAGAAATGAAAATCTGAAAAGAAAGTTTTGCACGGATCTTGATGTAAGATCCGACTGCGACTTATAGCAAGCATGATGAATATAAGGACGATGACAGTGGATAATAATTGTCTTACATATTTAGGAACATAATTAAAAAAAGCCACATGCGGCAATGCCCGAAATACACAAGGGCAAAAGAAGAAGGAAGACAACGATCTGGCTCGCTGATCTCTACTTTGTTGATGCGTTGCTGCAGGCCGCGGGAACTAGTCTCCGTGGCGAGCGGCGATGAGCTCTTTCTTGTCCTCAAGATGCTGCTTAAGAGTATTCTTGGATTCCTCCACCAGCCTTCTGCGCTCGATGCACAGCATGGCATTCTCGTCCATAAGTTTCTCAACGATGATGCCGGTCCTCTTCAACAAGGCAGTGGTCTGCTCCTGCTGCTTTGCACTTTCGACGATCTTCGCCCTCAGCAGGTCGCGCTCGGCCCGGAGCTTCGCATTGCTCTCATTTAGTTGCCAGATGACGTCGGTAGACTGTTCAAACGAGGCTTTCAGGTCATCCTGCAACTTTGCCCACCTGGAGATCTGATCCATCTGCCTAAGGACGAGGGCACGCATGTGCCTGTAAGAGTCCTTGCCTGCCTGCGAGTCATTTTGCCAGGCCGCCGCGGCGCTGGAGGACATCTCTGCTGCATTCGCGGTGCGGCGGGACATCTCTTTTGCTTCCGCGGCATCGCCGGACCAGTCTGCTGCATCGACAGCGTGGCGGGACCTCCGTGCTGCTTCGGCGGCGCGGCGGGACCTCCATGCTGCTTCGGCGGCGCGGCGGGACCTTTCTGCTACTACGGCCATGCGGCGGGACATGTTGGCTGCTTTCGCGGCGAGGCGGGACATCTCTCGTGCTTCCGCTTCCAGGCTCGCCTCTCCCTGCTGGCAATCTCTCAAACCAGAACTCACGCTGGCCATGGCAGACGCAAGGGAATGATGATGAATGACTTGTTTGTTTTTGTGGATGAGGAGTTGAGGAGGAATGTGCAGTCATCTTGGAGTAGTAGTATTTATAACTGAGTAGTAATACGCTCATAAGTGGGAAACCATTTAGGTTTTGATCAGTGTGAACAAGTTTGCAATTTGGAATGTGACGGGACGCATGCTCAAAATTTACTGACGGTTATAAGTGCGACACTATTCCCGAAAGGCGTAACGTGGGCACGTACGCCTTCTCGGCCGCGTACGTGGCATTTGCACCATAGGGTGCACCGCAATAGGCAATGTCAGCACACGTCTTGTTCTAACAACTGTGCGCGCTCGTTATGACCATCGCGCACGCTTCTTTTAATTAGAATGTGTGTGCCCGTCTAGCGCACACATGTGGATCTATCTAACTGTTTCAGTTTGTTGTGGCTAATCGCAAACAGTTCATCCATGTGAAGTGTATGCCATCAATCGCAGACACTTTGATCTGGCTGACCCGTTTCTGTTCTGTTGCCTAATCACAAACAGTTAATCCTTCTGAAGCGCATGCCCTCAATCACACACACCTTGATCTGGCTGACCGTTTCTTTTGTGTTGCCTAATCACAAACAGTTCATCCGAGTGAATCGTATGCTCTATATCGCACACGCCTTCATCAGGCTGTCCGTTTCTTTTGTTCTACCTCATCACAAATAGTTCATTGGACTGAACCGTATTCCCTGGATCGCACACGCAACTAAAATCTGAACCGTGTTTGATGGCTCCGCCATCGCAAATGTTTTGCACCTTTTTTGACGGTTCTTTTACATAAATGTTTGTGATTATTGCATCGCACACAGTTTCGTCGAAGGGTCTCTGATCGTAGTGTTGCGTTAGCAGCATCCTGTAGTAGTGGTGGGAGCACTTGGCGTCCATAAGGATCCACTTGTTCCCGAAGTCCTCCAGCTTCTTCCCGGCGCGCGAGATCACATTGGTCCCGTTGGCCGTGACGAAGTTGGCACACCCCGAGCATTGGCCCTCTTTGAGCCGGAGGTAGAAGAAATGGCGGAGCAACGCCACGGATGGCATCACCACCATGAGCGCCTCACAGTAGAAGGCAAAGATCGACAGGAGGAGGACGGAGTTGGGATGAAGATGGAGGGAATGAAGATTGTAGTGGCGCAGGACAGCGTAAAAGAAGCTGGAGAAAGGGGGGACCAGCCCCGCGAAAATACTGTGCAAGAAGAAGGGATAGAAGGTACCGCCCGAGGCTCCCGGCTTGGCGGAGCCGGCCCGAAGTGTTGTCTCTCCTCCCTCGTTGCTATCGCCCGCCATCACCAGGAGCGCGGCGGCGAAGTTCTTCTCTGAGACCATGGACGCGCTCAGGGTAGGCTCGAACCAGGAGCGCATGGCCTTGGCCTTGTCGGTGGCCATCAGCTGCAAGATTGAGGAAGAGTTTCGGCAGATCTAGGGCTCTCTAGGCAAGGAGGAGAAGGGGATCTGAAGCAAGACAAACGGGAAAGGCAATGAAGACTGTGCAGCAGGAGCCAGCCTTTTTGGTAGCCAGGGACGGTTGCCGAGGCAGCATGGGGAAGCGGAGGCGCCCACGTCCCATCAATCGCCATGCGTCAACCGAGGCCACAGGAGGTTTGGGCCCGCAGCGCTCCGCACTTGCCCTTTGTCTTCGCCTTGAAGCCAAGTTTGAGCGCGCCTTGGGCCCGGGGGCTACTGTCGGCGTCCTGGGAACATGGTACCCAGACTTGCCTGCCTGCGGCCCATGGCGTGGCTACATTAGCGGCCTGGTATGGGCCCGCTTCAGCAGCAACAGCTCAAGACCCTCGCGAGGGGCCAAGCCTCGCGAGGCGGACGACACCAAGACCTCCCTTGGGGGCAGCCTTGCCAGGCTGGCTCCCGAGGAGCAGAGATATCAAGGCAAGGTGCACCTCGCTTGGTTCGCGTGACATGAGCCATGATGACCAAGGCCAGGCAGGCGCCACTGGCACTAGTGTACCAGTTTCCCCTTTTGGTGCCAAGCGCGTAAGCGCAGGCGCGGGATCCGAGGCATCAGGCAAAGGTTTCCATATTAGTGCAACAAGACCAAGACCGCCAGGACGACAGGACGGAGGTCATCGCAGAGCCCACTATAGCATCATCAGTAGAGCCTTTTACAGGCGAAGACTACTTTTCTCGCGATAGCTTGTACTAGTTGTCTCCCTTCAAATTTGGCCGTTGTGGGATCCCTTCCCACCTACATTTGGGAAGAGGACCAAGGCCACTATAAATAGGACGTAGCCACCACCGTAGCGAGACATCTCGAATCGGGGCCATTCAACCCTGACCACCTCACCAGCTCATCGAGCTCAAGAACACCTCACCTCCTGAGGCTGTTCATCCACGGTACTAGTTCATCCTCAGCCCCTGAAGGCAACCACCACAAAGCTGGAGTAGGGTATTACACCGCAAGTTGGTCTGAACCAGGATAAATCTCTGTGACTCTCGCTCTTTGGGTTCGTCAAGCTAGGCTGTGGAGTCGTTGGGCTGGCAGGCTAGGGAGAAGAAGTTCTTCGTACGCACCCCAGTGTTCGAACCTCACAAGGGTCTGCGGAGCCCTGAATCCGACAACGAGCCTTGGTTGGAAAGGATTTCCGGGAAGGTTTCTACTGGCCCACAGCCCTCCGTGATGCAACCGAGCTAGTCACTAGATGTGAAGCCTGCCAGTTCCACTCCAAGAATATTCATCGGCCTGCTCAAGCTGTCTAGACGATCCCTTTGTCATGGCCATTTTTGGTCTGGGGGCTTGACATCTTGGGCCCCTTCCCCCGTGCTACCGTGGCTTTGAATTCTTGTACGTCGCAATCAACAAGTTTACAAAGTGGCCAGAAGTGCAGCCTGTGAGGAAGGTGACCGCACAATCAGCTATCAAGTTCTTGAAAGGATTGGTGTGCCGTTTCAGAGTGCCCACCAGAGTCATCACTGACAACGGCACCCAATTCACAAGTCATGCCTTCATGCAATACTTTCAAGCCCTCAGAAGCAAGGTCTCATTCGCCTCTGGTGCCCATCCCAGGAGCAATGGACAAGCTGAGAGGATGAACGCTGAAGTGCTGCACAGACTCAAGACCAGAACATTTGATATGCTGCAAAAGTGTGGCACATGCTGGATCGACGAGCTGCCGGTGGTTCTTTGGTCCCTCCATATGACACCAAATCGAGCTACCGACCAGACTCCCTTCTCCCTAGTCTATTGGGCAGAAGCAGTGCTCCCCACGGAACTCATATACGGGTCACCTCGAGTATTTTCCTACGATGAAGTAGAGCAAGAGCTACACCAGCATGACGATGTTGTGCTCCTTGAGGAGAACCGTCTCCGGGCTGCCGCGCATGCTGCACGCTACCAGCAAGCCCTGCGCCGCTATCACAGCCGCAAGGTCCATGCCCGGAGCCTTGAGGAAGGCGACCTTGTCCTTATGCATGTTCAGTCCGCGAAGGGTTCCAACAAGTTGGCGCTGAAGTGGGAAGGCCCTTACCGGGTAGTACAAGTCACCAGACCTGGCGCAGTCCATCTGGAGACTGAAGATGGCAACAAAATGCAAAGCTCATGGAATATTGAGCATCTTCGCAAGTTCTACCCATATGGCGCGGCTGCCGGGACCCTACCCCGACAGACACCCTTTGGTACAAGCCTTGCTAATGCGCATGTAACCCTTTGTACAAAAACAGACGCAGACCCTGAGCACAGATAATAAAATGAAGCGATGGCGCCCTAAAAACAACATGCATGCATGAGTAGTTTAGCATAAGCATGCCATGATCATTTAGATGAGGTCATATATTGCTATGTTTTCCCCTACACTAACTAGAGGACTCTTTCCACAGATATGATCCTGGGAAGAAGAGACGGCAAACAAGCTATCGATCCTCTACAAGCCAAACTGATAATTTTTCTTTTTATTCATATGTGTTTCTGTAAGAAGAAAACTTGTGCATAGAGAAACCTTGTCGCCTTTGAAACATTTGTGCTCCCATCCTTGGATCCGAACGTTGCTTCGGTCAGGAAGGTTGTAGTGACATTTGACTAAGGAAGGTTGACAAGGGGCCGGTTCCCTTCCATGCTTTTAAACGCCCGGCAGGCCAAGCCCCGCGGCAACAATGGAAGGCACCAACAAGATAGCATGCCGAGGAAACTTGTTTACTTCAAAGTATTGAAGCATTCCTCCCCTGCATGGATAAAATACATGCACAAGTACCCGGCTAGGCTTGTCATTTTCATTAATATGCGAATAAGCAAGTACAAACCTTATAGAGCACAAATATGGATAAAATAGATTACATATTTAAGACTAAAATTTGGCAAACGCCTACATATTTTAGACTGAAAAAAGATAAGTGCCTCGTAATCCCTTTCTTGTCCCTCTCCTCCTAGGAACTACAGTGGGAGGTGAAGAGGGCAAAAGGAGCGCCTGGGCAGAAGCCCGGCCAGACCCCGTCAGGACCTACAGGAAGCAGCCTGAGAAGATCGGGAGTGGCGAGGCTGCGAAGGCGGTGAACGGAGAGAACAGCTAGACGACGCTCTGGCCGCCACCGCCGGGACCAAAGGGTGCGCCCGACAGGAGGCACCAACAGAGCATCCCCTCTACGTCAACCATCCGGAGGAGGCTGGTGATGATGGTGCCGGGGCAGGGGAAGAGTCGAAGAACGGAGCAGCAGGCCGACAGTAGAGACGAAGGCGTCGGTGCCATCGTACTCCAACCTGATGGCCTGTCACACCCGCCTTCCTCGTCTTTGCTAGTTTCCTCCTCGTCATTGTCGCTCCGGGAAGGCGCTCGGCCCTGGCCTGACACCTCCCCCGAAGAGGCTGCTGATGGTGGTGGCGGCGCCCAAGGCGCATTGAGAGCACCGTCGCCCACTTTGGCGGGCAGGAGGGCGTCACCGCCTTCAGCGCCGCCCCTAACCTTGCCAAAGAGGGCAGCACTGAGATCACCAAAGGTCCCGAACGTGACGCCGTGAGCGGGCAGGAGAAGCCCTGAAGACTCCACCAGCAGGTCTTTGGACTATAGCAACTTGCGGCGGAGACGACGCCCCAGCCCTGGACGGATAGCTCATATGAAGGGTACGAGCGCTCTGCCATCAAGAAAGGTGCAGCACCCCCACACTAAGGTCAATGCGACTGCCATGGGTGCACTGCCACCAACTACGGCTACCCCGACCACAACCACCGCGTCTCCCGCAACCTCAGACCAGACTCACTCCCCGGGTGTCTACACGGACCTCCGAGGTCATCACCCCTAACAGAGGCACAGAGCCAAGCCCCGGCCTCTCTTCCTTGGCATGGAGAAGACAAAAAAGGAGGGGAAGAGGTGAGGATGGATGCCTCAATTCCCGCTCGCGGTCCCTTTTATAGACGAGCGAGGGCCAGGGGCTGGGGGCTCCTTCGAATCCAACCCGCTTATGTCGCTGGCAGCAACCGGACTCATCCTCCGCCCTCTTGCACCAATCCAGGATAATCGGGTTTCAACCACAATGCCCATCCCTGCGCCATCCATAACCTACCCCGTGCGATGCATGCGGCATACGTGGCGGAAAAGACAAGCGCGGTGGGAAGAGTGAGATGGCAGTTACCTCCTCATGAGTAAAAGTCATTCACGTGACAATAAAGAGGTGGCCCCATCGTGTTCGGCATCTTGCACAATGCATGGAAAAACCAGAAACTGACTCAAGCATAGGTTAATGAAGAAGCAAGGAAAAAATCAAGAAGAGAGCTGCCACAAGCCCCCTACCTATGTACCCGATAGGGCCTACCCCTATGGTGCTCGACAGCATGTTCGGGCCAGGCCCTGGGGCTCCTGTCGGTGCAACAAACCTCTGCGTATGTTGCCAAACTGTACACAGGAACAAGGGTAAAGCTACAGCGACACCAAGCTCCCAAGACAAGACCAAGCCGAATGGATAGCTCTTTGAGGAATCAAAGGGCGGATCAAGAAGACCAAGACAAGCCAAAGGAACAAGATATCACTAAGGAAAGACCTCCCTTACCGGTCAGACGAGCCTGGTCATGTCGAGGCCTCACCAAGGGCTAGTCCCAAAATTCCCCCAGCAGGCTTGCCGAGGCCACCAAGGGCAAGTCTCCCCTCCAAGACTCCACCGCTCCACCGCACAGCGACGCAAGTCACTTATCATTGTGGTGTCGAGCCCCCAAGTGATTAAGTGGTTGTCATTTGGCATGTGGCGGCCATTTGGAAGGGAGATTCTCCCAATATGACACCCGTCCAGAGGCATGTCATGCAGGCAGACAAAAAGGTGGTTAAGCGGCGCGACAGGCTTGCCGGGCTGCATCCTCAGCGTGACACCTAGCAGCGCATTTAATGCACATTGTCCTAACTGCCAGAGTTAGCTATGATAGCACTGTTGGCTATCTAATCAGTAGGTAATGACTGATTTGCCACTGTGGTAACCCCTTAGCCTATAAAAGGAGGGCCATGGCAACCTAAGAAAGGATTTGGACCCTTGTACGCTCTTATGTACATAGCTGCTCTCCCCGAGGCGACCTTGCTGGGCTCGAGCGTTGCGTGTGTGCCACGGTCCTCCCATCAATCCACCAAAGAAGGAGTAGGGTTTTACGGTTCCAAGCGGCCCAAACCTGGGGAAAACCCACCAGAGTCACCCCTGTCGTGCTGCTTCATGGTATCCGCTCTTCGTGGAATGCGCCCTTCCCCCTTGCCGAACCACAAGGGGCTGATGGCCCCATTGGTGATCGTGTTCCACCACGACACAAAGATCTGTTATAAATTAGTATATCATCAAAATATGTTACCACAAATCGTCAAATGAAAGCACGTAAAATTTCAGTCATTAATCTCATAAAAGTAATAGGTGCATTAGTTAACCCAAAAGGCATGACTAACCACTCATATAATGCAAACTTAGTTTTAAATGTCGTTTCCCATTCATCTCCCAATTTCATACGAATTTGATGGTATCCACTACGCGCAAATCAACTTTGGAGAATATTGTAGAGCCACTCAATTTATCAAGCATATCATCTAGCCTAGGAATAGGATGACGATATCGAATAGTAATATTTTTAATGCCTCTACAATCAACACACATACGTGATGTACCATCCTTTTTTGGCACTAGTATAATAGGAACAACACATGGACTAAGAGATTCGCGTATATAACCTTTGTCGAGAAGCTCCTGTACTTGACGCATAATCTTCTTCGTCTCGTTTGGATTGATACGGTATGGCGCATGGTTTGGCAGCGAAGCATTGGGAATTAAGTCAATCTAATGCTCACGCCTCGAATACGCGGTAATCCCAGTGACACGTCTTGTGGAAAGATGTCAGCGAACTCCTGCAAAATGTCAGTGACGGCAGGAGGCAAAGAGGGAGGCACGTCCTCGAATGAAAATAATGCCTCTTTGTAGATGAAAGCATAGCAAACAGATTTGCTGAAATCTAGATCATCAATATCAGATTTGGTGGCAAGTAAACATCCACTTTTCAATTTAATTTCAGAAGCAACACTAGACGATGGTTTATTATTAGGCTTTAGTTGTTTCTCAAATTCTTTTGCCACAATCTGATTTTCACTGTTATTTTGCTCCTGTTTTGCTTACTGGCTCTATTTATATCATCTTTCAAAATGGAATCAGGAGACATAGGAAGCAAAGTAATATGTTTATCGTTATTAACAAGAGTATACTTATTATTTCTACCATGGTGTACATAATTTTTAATGAATTGCCATGGTCTACCAAGTAATAAGGAACATGCTTCCATGGGTGCCACGTCACAATCAACATAAGCAGCATATGTAGTGATACCAAAATGCACACGAATAGTATGTGTTACCTTAACCTTGCCGCTATTGTTAAACCATTGGATGTAGTAAGGATGATGTCGGTGTACAAAAGTAGGGGCCCTTCTGTACCCCTTTACTTGTGCACGGGCAGTTGTAGCCACATCTGCGGCCACGCTTGGCGGGGCAAAGGAAGCAAAGATACAAGACTACCAGAGTAGCGCTGAAGCCAGAGGCATGAAGAACGAATGGACAAGGTGGGCTTGTCCCGACAAGGGCCTTGCCGGGCTGGCCTACATGGCCCCGGCAAGGGCCTTGCCGGGACAACTTACCCAACACCAGCAAGACCGCCACCCTTGAGCCTGAGAGTTCCAGAACCATCGACAACATTGGAACCAAGGGTCGGGAGGCGCCTGCATGGTGACATGCAGATCTTTGTGAAGACCAGAGGCCTGCAAGACTAGATGAGAACCAGAAGACTAAAGCCCCCGGCAAGACCCTTGCCAAGGACATCTGCGGGGCCACAACCAGGCCCGCACCTACCAAGATTTCACTGCCCCATGGTCATTCCAACGCAGCAGCTAGCCTGTCAACTAGGCGCACACCTACGTGGCAGCATGCAGCTTCTAGGCCAACCAGGCAAGCACCAGCGTCGTGGCATGCAGATCTTCGTGAAGACCCTGCCACCGCACCAGCGCAGCAGCCAGCCAACCAGCGTGGCATTGCACGCCTCGTCAGCTTGGACGCGCGTCGAAGTGAGGCGAGGCGGCAACAGACGAGACGAGCTTCCTTGTCGTCCCCAATAAAGCAAGAGGACACGTCGGCAGCACATTAAATGCGTTTTGTCCCACGATGTCAGGGATAGACTTGTGCACTGTAGATGCTTTCCACCTCCTGTGTGCCACTTGGCGCCCCTTTGATGTATAAAAGGAGGCCCGAGGCGTACTGAGGAAGGATTCGGACTTTTTGGGCTAGGCTTGCATAGCAGCTAGTTCAAGAGCTCACGAACACCAAATATACACCAAAGCAGGACTAGGGTATTACGCATCGTTTGCGGCCCGAACCTGGATAATTACCCCGTGTTGATCTTCTAAACCCGCTCTTTGCACAGCCCCGTGCCCTGCCAACCATAGTAGGAATTCCCTGTGATCCCATAGGTGTCGTTTTCCCCGACATCTTTGGCGTGCCAGGTAGGGGGCGCAAGTTGTGAAAAATCCGGTTTAGAAGTTAGCGCATCGACTTCATCATCACCATGGCCCCCAAGAAGAAGGGCATCACAGCAATCGGGTCGTCCGAAGCAGGCCCGTCTGCACTAGCGAGGGCAGGTGATGGGGTGGCCACGCATGGTGTCGGACGCACGGTCCGCGAGCATCCATGACACTCTGGCAACCGGAGCCAGGCGAGCGGCATCGTTCGGGTCCAAGACGACGAGCCACATGCCGTTGGGTCCTGGGGCGGGGCCGTGCTGCCCATAGGCGCCGCAGCAACCTCTGTGATGCCCCAGCTGGCGCCCGTGCCATGGCCTTCCCAGGCTGCGCGCGATGAGCCACGCCACGACGTCGGTGCCCCCGGGCGCCGCCACGAGAAGAGCCCTTTGTGTCACTCCGAGGACGCACCGGGCTGGTGTGCGCACCTGGACACTGGTGGAAGCGGCGCGCGACCGCGAGACCATGATAGAGCTCCTTCTAACATAGTTAGAAGTCGGAGCGCATCACGGTCCACGCAGCTTTCGCTGCCACCCACGCCAGCAGAAGCACTGGCGTGCATGCAACTGCTCCTCAACTTTCCTCCCGCCGCGGAGAAGCTCGACGAGTGGAGAGCCACCATATGGAGCCTCGTCAGCTTTGCCAACAAAGATGAATCGCAGCTAGCGGGACCCTCATGCCGGCGCTCGGTAGAGCCGATGCACGCCGGAGGAGGGAGGACTGGGGGTGATGTGACCATGATGCACTCCCCTCCCCCACGCCACAACAGCAGCCGCCGGCCCGTCGGGCTGACACTTGTGACAATGCTTCCACAGCGTCATGTGACCCGCGGGCCCGCTACGACCAACGTCAAGTTCTCCGAGAGCGAGCTGAGGAGGACGCTCGGACCACCATCGAGCGGCGACGGGAAGCACGCCATCAGTCAGATAGGCGTGCGGGTCCCACTATGGACCGCCCAACGCCGGGGGGTTTCGGCGACCTACCTTATGAAGTGGGTTGTCCGGCCTTTACCCGTGAGCTGCGGCAGTTCCAGTGGCCCTCCCACCGCATGTTCAAGCCTGATGTTGGGGAAAAGTACAACGGCAAGACTCACCCGTCAGAGTTCCTCAGCATCTACACCATCACAATGCAAGCCGGCTGGGCTCGCGACGATAAGGTGCTTGCCAACTACTTTCCGTTGGCACTTAAGCCCAACGTCATGTCATGGTTAATGCACCTGCTAGTGGATTCCATCTCTTCTTGGTCGGATCTGCGCCACGAGTTTGTTGGCACCTTTACCGGAGGCCACCAAGCTCCTGGCCAGGCAAGCAATTTGCATGTCATCCCCCAGAAGGACGGCGAGTCCCTGCGCAAGTACATACAAAGGTTCAGCCGTGTGTAGTACAGCATCCCAGATGTTCACCCCGCCGCTGTCATCAGTGCATTCCATCAGAATGTGTGCAACCGCAAGATGCTTGAAGAGCTGGTGATGAACAAGGTCAAGGATGTAGCCGAGCCTTATGTTCTGGCTGACAGATGTGCTCGGGCTGAAGAAGGAAGGAAGTTCCCCGGCAAAGATGCCGGCGGTGAAACCGACTCCACCGACGAAGACGCCGCCGGCCCCGCAAAGAAGGGCCAACGCCGCAATAGGAAGCGTAAGGGCAAGACCGTGCTTGCCGTTGAGGGATCCGGCGACACCGGCGCCGCCAAGAAGGCCAACGCTGACGACCCTGGCAAGGAAGTTGCCCGGTGCGCCACCTGCCGGTCCTTGGCGGCTGCCGACAAGCCAGGAGGCTCCGACAAGCAGTATTGCAAGATCCATCACACAAGGGGCCATGACCTCCAGAACTGCTGACATGTTGAACTGCTTGCAGAGAAATAGAAAGCCGAATATGAGAGGCGGGACAAGGAGATGGGCCAGGATGGTGCTGAGGGGTCCGGTAAGAAGCATGGCGGCCAAGGAGGTCACCGCGGCAAGGATAGTCAACAAGAGAGGCCCGCTCGGGGCCGTGACAAGAAGGAGGAGGACGATGATCATGGTGAGGACGACGAGTCCGGCGAGCACGAGTTCCAGAAAGCTACAGAGGCCATGTGCGTCGACGGCGGCGCCTCGTTGCATACCTCTCACCGCCGGCTGAAGCAGTGGGCGCGTGAGGTCACTATGGCAGAGCCATTGTTTGATGCCCAGAAGCCACTGAAGTGGTCCAGCACACCTATCGTTTTTGACACCGAGGATCACCCTGATCGCACGACTGTGGTCGGGTGTTTGCCATTGTTGGTTTCACCAACAATCCGCAACCTCAAGGTGACAAAAGTGCTAGTTGATGGTGGGGCCGGTCTGAACTTGATCTCGCCTGCTGTGATCAAGAGGCTGGGAATCCCGGATGGAGATCTCGAGGAGACAGGCATGTTTCAAGGAGTCAACCCGGGGAGGAGTCAGCCGAAAGGTAAAATCATGTTGCCCGTTACATTCGGGGGTGAGCTGAACTACAGGACGGAGAAGATCGTTTTTGATGTCGCCAAGATCCCCCTGCCCTACAATGGGATCCTTGGCCGCCCAGCGCTGGCCAAGTTCATGGCGGCATCACACTATGCCTACAACACGTTGAAGATGCCTGGGCCACTGAGCATCATCACCGTCCACTCTGACAAGAAGGACGCGCTCATCTGCGCCGACCAGCTCTACCAGGAGGTAGTTGCAGCAACGGCCGCCTAGGCACTTGCTCCTGCCGCTGAAGCCCCGGGAGGGAGGAAGACCGGCAGGACCTCTGCCTCTGCCGGCAAGGCCCCTTCCGGGCAGACCTCTTCCGGCAAGACCTCCTGCACCCACTCCGGCAAGCGCGCCTCTTCGGAGTGTTGCGCTCCCGTCAAGGACGTGCCTGAGAGCTCCACCGGCAAGAGAAAGAAATCCAAGGCAGCACCACCAGAGACCAAGAAGGTGCCCGTCAAGGAGGATGGCATGGGCGGGGCTTTTACCATAAGCTCCACCCTTGACAGCAAATAGGAAAGCGCGCTCGTCGCCTTCCTGCAGGCGAATGTCAACGTGTTTGCATGGCAAGCATCCGACATCCCCGGCGTTTCGAGGAAGGTGATTGAGCACCATCTTGCTATCTGTCCTCATGCGCGGCCCGTCAAGAAGAAGGTCTGGAAGCAAGCTTTGGAGCGGCAAGAGTTCATCATCTAGGAGATCAGGAAGTTAGAGGAGGCAGGCTTGGTCAGAGGAGTGCTCCACCCCACGTGGTTTGCCAATCCAGTGGTAGTGCGTAAGGCAAATGGGAAGTGGAGGCTGTGTATTGATTACACAGATATCAATAAGGCATGTCCAAAGGATCCTTTCCCTTTGATATGCATCGACCAGATTGTGGACTCCACTGCCGGGTGTGACCTGCTGTCATTCCTCGACGCCTACTTAGGGTACCATCAGATCTTCATGATGAAGGAAGACGAAGAGAAGACTGCGTTCATCACCCCATGTGGTACGTACAGTTTTGTACGGATGCCTTTCGGGTTGAAAAGTGCTGGTTCAACATTTGCCCGAGCAGTCCAAATTGGTTTTGAGCCGCAGCTACATAGAAATATGGAAGCTTATATGGATGACATAGTGGTCAAAACCAATGACAAGGCCACGCTCGTGCAGGATCTAGAAGAAACATTTGCAAACTTGCGCAAGATCAACCACAAGCTCAACCCAGAGAAGTGTGTGTTCGGCGTCCCATCGGGCAAACTTCTTGGGTTCTTTTGTGTCTCAACACGGAATCGAAGCAAATCCTGACAAGATCAAAGCAATTGAGCAGATTGAGGCGCGGAATCGAGTCAAAGACGTCCATAGGCTTGCCGGTTGTGTTGTCGCTCTAAGTATGTTCATCTCCAAATATGCTGAGCGCGCCCTCCCCTTCTTCAAAGTTTTGAAGAAGGCGGGTCCAATGAAATGGACTCCGGAGGCAGAGGCAGCGCTACAAGATTTGAAGAAGTACCTCTCCTCCATGCCAATACTAGTTGCACCAAGCCACAAGAGTCGTTGCTCCTGTATCTAGCGGCAACGAATCAAGTGGTCAGTGCTGCGCTAGTGGCGCAGAGGGGACTTGAGGAAGAAACAGCAGCAGCGGCCGAGCCGTCGGATGATGGGCCGGGGCATTCCCCGGCACGGCTTGATGCCGGCAAGGCGGAACCCTCGGCAAGACAGAGTCTGCGCAGATGGGCGAAGTTGAACAGAAGAAGAAGGTGGTGCAGCACCCGGTTTATTTTGTCAGTTCCCTCTTGCGGGGGGCTAGGTTAAGATATTCCGGGATGCAGAAGCTACTTTTCAGCCTCCTTATGGCCTCGAGGAACCTGCTTCACTATTTCCCAGCGCACAAGATCACCATCGTCACCCGCCTCCCTTTGCAACGAATCCTGCACAACCCAGATGTGACTGGGAGGATTGTGGAATGGGCATTGGAGCTATCAAGCTTTGGCCTCAAGTTTGAAAGTACTTCGACAATCAAGAGCCGAGCCTTTGCAGAGTTCATAGCGGAATGGACCTCAACGCCCGACGAGGAGATTCAAGAAACCACCCTTCCCGGCAAGGAGACGTGCCGCGACTGGATTATGTACTTTGATGGGGCTTTCTCACTGCAAGGTGCTAGTGCCGGCGTGCTACTCGTCGTGCCCACCGGAGAGCGCCTCAAGTACGTAGTCCAGATGCACTTTCCCCGGGAAAAATCAACAAACAACATGGCGGAGTATGAGGGATTGCTTACCGGTCTCAGGATCACGGCAGACCTCGGCATCAGGAAGCTCATCATTAGGGGTGATTCGCCGCTTGTCGTCAAGCAAGTTAACAAAGATTACCAGAGCCCGTTGATGGAGGCCTATGTGGATGAAGTAAGGAAGCTGGAAGAGCGTTTTAACGGACTGCAAGCAGAGCATGTTCCTCGAGTAGAGAACAGCATTGGCGACGACCTGTCGAAACGCGCTGCCCTCAAGTTGCCTGTGGAACCAGGTACCTTTGTGCTTCAATTAACTCAGCCATCCGTTGAACCATCAGCAGGACAAAACAAGCGAAAGAAGGCGAGCGCCAGCAAGTACTTTCCCACTGAGCTCCCAGAAGCCATCGGCAAGGAGGCTGCCGGGTGTCCTAAGCCTGCCGAGGAGCAGCAATCTCCGGCAGGAGGTCAAGCACTGGCCGTAGAGACAGCTGCCCTGACAGCCAAAGATGAGCCTTTAGTCCTTGTCGTCGAGCCTCAGGCTCCAGCATGGGTGCAGCACACCATCCGTTTCCTCCAAACAGGGGAACTCCCTGAGGAATAGGAAGAAGCGGAGAAGGTAGACCATCGGTCCAACATGTACCAGTTTGTGGATGATGCCCTATACAGAAGAAGACTGAACGGCGTGAAATTGAAGTGCATTCCTCGGGAGGACGGACTGGAGCTGTTGGCAGAGATACATGGAGGGATGTGTGGCTCCCACATAGGGTCAAAAGCCCTCGCCGGCAAAGCGTTCTGGCAAGGTTTCTTCTAGCCCACCGCTCTCCAGGATGCAACTGCACTAGTAACCAAGTGTGAAGCATGCCAATTCCATTCAAAGAAGCTTCATCAACCAGCTCAAGCTCTTCAGACAATCCCTCATTCCTGGCCATTTTCGGTCTGGGGGCTCAACATACTGGGCCCCTTTCCCCGAGCTGTCAGGGGCTTTGAGTACTTGTACGTCGCGATCGACAAGTTCACAAAGTGGCCAGAAGTGGAGCCGGTGAGAAAGGTGACAGCACAGTCAGTCGTCAAGTTCTTCAAGGGGCTAGTTTTCCATTTTGGTGTGCCCAATAGAGTCATCACCGATAATGGCACACAGTTCACGAGCTGGACCTTCATGCAATACATCCAAGACCTCGGCGGCAAGGTTTGTTATGCCTCTGTTGCTCATCCCAGAAGTAACGGCCAGGCCGAGAGGCCAAATGCAGAAGTGTTGCGAGGCCTCAAGACCAGGACTTTTGACAAGCTACACAAGTGCGGGAGGCGCTGGATTGACGAGCTGCCGACGGTTCTTTGGTCGATCAGAACGACGCTAAATCGAGCCACTGGCCAGACACCCTTTGCCCTGGTATACGGGGCAGAAGCAGTTCTCCCCACGGAACTCATATACGGGTCACCTCGAGTGCTCGCTTATGATGAGCTTGAGCAATAGCAGTTGCACCAAGATGATGCGACGCTCCTTGAGGAAGATCATCTTCGGGCTGTTGTGCGGGCCGCTCGCTACCAGCAAGCCTTGCGCCGCTACCATAGCCGCAAGGTTCATGCCCGAAGCCTTGAGGAAGGCGACCTTGTTCTTCAGCGAGTTCAATGCGCCAAGAATTCCAACAAGTTGACGCCAAAGTGGGAAGGCCCTTATCGGGTAATACGAGTCACCAGGCCCAGCGCGGTCCGCCTGGGGACCGAAGATGGAATTCCAGTGAGCAACTCCTAGAACATCGAACATCTTCGCAAGTTTTATCCGTCAGGCGCGGTTGCCGGGCCTCCCGGCAGACCACTTTTTGTACAAGCCTTGCTGGCAAGGCATGTAACCCTCTGTACAAAGCCAGGCACAGACCCTGAGTGTCAGATAAATAAATGAAGCGCTGGCACACTAGAATTTAGCATGCATGCTAGGTCGAGTCTCTCTCTCTGTTAGGGTTGATAGTGCTTGGCGGCAATTAACCCCTATCATAGAGGTCGAGTGCATGTCTTTCTGTCTCTTCCAGTCCGTTCTTGGTTCACAGGATGCATAGGCGCTTCTGCAGAGCCATTTGGAGGAAAGAAGGCGGATTGACACCCCCGACCCTGGCAAGCCGAGTTTGCCGGGGGGCTGCAAATTTTTTTAAGTTTTCTCTCCCCCGCTATGCGTTTCCATATGAAACTTGAGTGTGCGAAACTTCCTTTATTCATATGCCACCGTGCTCCCTCCTTCCTATACCTGAAGTCCCTTTCAAGCCGGAATTTGGTTGTAGTTGCGGTGGAAGGGAAACAAGCGAAGGGCCTGATCTTGCTTTACCCATGCTCCCGCCAAGGGCGTGGGTATAATCATGGTATAATGCGGGAGGACGGCAAGGTTTGTTGCCGGGCGACGTTGTTTGTTTAAAATAACAAGGACTCGCTCCTTAGTGTGGGCCTCGCTCACACATAAAAGATCTCGGCAATCACCCTTCTTCATTAATACGTTGACTAAACAAGTACAATTCATACGGAATGTAAACATGAGTGTCAGTGTCAAAACCGGCGGATCTCGGGTAGGGGGGTCCCGAACTGTGCGTCTGAGGATCGAAGGTAACAGGAGACAGGGACACGATGTTTACCCACGTTCGGGCCCTCTTGATTGAGGTAATACCCTACTTCCTCCTTGATTATCTTGGATGAATATGGGGTTACAAGAGTTGATCTACCTCGAGATCGTAATGGCTAAACCATAGATGTCTAGCCTGTATGATTATGATTGCCCCTAAGGACTAAAACCTCCGGTTTATATAGACATCGGAGGGACCTAGGGTGGTACAGAGTCGGTTTACAGAGAAAGGAATCTTCATATCCGAATGCCAAGCTTGCCTTCCACGCAAAGAAGAGTCCCATCCGGACACGGGAGGAAGTCTTTTGTCTTGTGTCTTCACGGCCCATTAGTCCGGCCCACGTCACATAGCCCGGACGCCCGAGGACCCCTTAATTGTGGGGACCCCGACTCATAACAAGAGTCTTACATCCATACATACCGTCTTACATAAATTATGACCATTATGGTCAAGTCTTGAGTATAACTTCGCAGCGGAAATCTTCATCGATAACTTGGACCCATGCCATCTGCCTTAACCCTACAGGCATTCTGAATGGGAAGCGTCCGAGCTTGCATGTTCGTCACCGAAGTATTCTTCATCATATCCTGTTCTTTCATGCCTGGCCAATAAAATAACCAGTGGCAAGCCAATGAGTACTTTGAATGTACTCGCAAGCAACCCATGTTTTGGTTCAAGATACAACAATGCATGATATAGGTAAATTTTGCAGAAAGCTAGTTTTGTTGTGCTATGACATGTTCAACAATTGGTAAAACATGCATCATACGAATTCAAGTAACCATAGGGACTGGTTAAAGATATCAACATAAATGGAGTGGGCATCAACCCAACTCAATCATGTCAAGTCCTTTGACTTGACCCAAGTAGTTCTTCCCACTTATCCAAACACACACACTGGTTTGTAAACATGTGGACATGGCCCAAGAGCGGTTACCCAACTGTCCTTGACCGTGGACACGGCTATTCGAATAGTTTTACACTCTGCAGAGGTTGCACACTTTACCCACAAGATCCGGGGAACTTCCGTGTCATCCATGACCCGCGGTACCTCAAGTACCTGGGGTAAGCACCCGATCACTATCTTTCCCTAGACGACACTAACATAGAGTCCACTCGATTGGTAGTAACCCCCGTGCCCAACATTTCACATCTTAAAATTTTGGAGCCTCGCTCCCATATTCATCACATACCACAAGCACGGGGTACCAACGGTGTGTCCGGTGCCCTGTGAAAACAGTCATGGCCGCCCTACCTGGCACGACCTCATCCCGAGAGAGTGCAACAATGACTCTCCCGTCACTAGTAATGCGGGCTCCAAGCTAGTATCGGCCTAGGTAATCAATAATGCCCTTTCCCATATAAGGGTAGAGTGGTTGCGCATGTAAGGTTGGAATAACGGTCGCAACTTAAACCAATTCGTTTTGAAAACAACACAATGACTTGCCTCGGTACACCACTTCGTCATCAAGTGGTTACCCAACTCATTATCTCCCTCGGGCATAAGTGGCACCCGTCAGGGTTTTCGAAAAGTCTTTTGAAAGTACTCTGCCTCCTTCACCATGCATATTCTTGTCCCATTTGCGTAGCCACTACTATAGCATCCTATCTACTCCCACCGGCATAACCCTCATACGAAGGTAGGGTCATGCATAATGCAAGTATCAACAAGGAAGTAACGGAGGCAACCCATCAAAGTGGTTACCACCTCATCATGATTTCGTTGCAACAACAATATGGTGCTATATGACATGCATAAAAAGGGGTTTCATAGACATGATCAAAGGGCTGCTTGCCTGGTTCATCAGAGTCTTCAAGTCTTGTGGTCCTTCTCCAAGTAATTTGTTTACTTCATCAACTAACGTCGGAAACAGACACAATAAGCAACACAACAAGGCAAAACATAAAAGTGCTCTAAAACTATAAATTTGAATTTTCTAGGATATCCCTGGTTATATGAAAAATAACCAGAGTGGTTTCATTGGAATTGGTCCAGTGGATATTTCTTAATATTTCAATCTGATGGAATCAAGGGATTAATGGATTTGCAAGAAGTGTACAGAAACATATTTTTGAAAAATGACCAAAGGCACCCATTTAACAAAGGATGATTTTAGAAGCATCTAGGATTTGGTTTCACTGGATTTGGAGTTCAAACAAATATTCTATGGATTTGCAAAGTTGACAATCATGAAGAAATGGTTCATTATTTTGTGGGGCACATAAAGTATTAAGAAAAATGTTCATAACCTAAATTATGAACTTAGATGTATCTAGAAATTTGAATCATGGCATTTGGATCAAACATAAGCTCTCTGTGATTTTCTAAAGTTCATCACAGAAATGGAAAATGGGTTTTTATTTAATTTGTGTGAAGAAAGGTTTTCTGGAAAAATGTGCATGTTGCACCAACAGGTAGAGCATGATTTATGGAGTCACTAGAAATTTGAATCATCAAATTTGGAGTTAATTTGAATTATTTATGGATTTTACAAATTGTACAAAAAAGAAAAAGGGAAAAGGTTTTTACCCAAACGGGCTGGAGCTGGGTGGCAACAGCGTGCATTGGGCGAGGCTTAACGGCAGGGCGCCACTGGGTTGGCCCAGCAGCTCAGCCACGCGGACGGTAGGGCGACGTCAAAGGCGCCTTCGCGGAGTACGCTTCTGCGCGGGGGAAGCGGATCCGCTGGAGCCGTATCCACTTAAACGGATGGGCCCGCCTGCTGGGTCGCTGACGTGCGGGCCCCAGCGGCAGGTAGTCTTCCACCTCCCGCGCGTGCTCTGGCCGCAGGGAGGAGCGGCTCCCGGTGGCGATAGTCGGGGCTACAGAGTGTCTCCGGCGACGCTCCGCCCACCGGTATTCTCAGGAGGATGAGCCGCATCCATCGGTGTATGGCTCGCTTGCCTAGGAGAGCCGTAGCAGCGACGGCCTAGACAACCGCGGAAGAGGCCATCGGCCATCTTTGTCTTTGAGCATACGACGCTCCTGGGGATGAACGGCGGTGAGGGAAGGGCTTGTGGTGGTGACAAGAGGGTGCGGGGCTATCCAGGGGGTAGAGAGGGGGGCCGAGGCCTGCGAATTTGAGTAGCGGCCGGCGGCTCGGCTCCGGCCTAGGAGGAGGATGGAGAGCGCGAGGAGGGGAGTGGTTTGGTCCAGGGGGTGCACGAGAGGGAGAGAGAGCCAAAGGAGTAGATAGGGGGCTCGGGGGTGGCCTTAAGTAGCCGACCCGTGGCTCACCATGGACGCGGCGCACGGGTGGCCGTGGCAACGGCTTGGGCGGCAAGGGGAGAGAGCGAGGGGTTGTCTTTGATGCTCGTGGGGGTGGAGTAGGGCGCCAGGAAGGGAGAGAGGGAGCGGGGCGAGCTGCACGCGGCCACAGGAGCTGCGCGAGCATTGGCCGAGCCGGGCGGCTCTGGGCATGCGCCGCAGGAGGTGAGAGAGAGGGAGAGACGAGGGGGCCTGCACGGTTGTCATGTTGCGGACATCGAGGACCTCGACTGGCGTGAGGGGGAGGCTCGAGGTGGTCGGGGGACGCGGCGTCAACGGTCGGGAGCATGATGACATGCTCTAGAGCGCGTCTTTGGCCGGCGTCCGCGGCTTTTCGCGCGCACCAGCGCGTCCACTTGTGTCTGGCAGCTGCATGGGGGAGTAAACAATTGGAAAGTGGCATTGGATGCCTTGGGAAGCCAGTGGAGGGGCGGTGGGTTGAGAGAGAGAGGGAAAGGTGCTGCCTAGAGAAGAAAAATGGGGTTCTACCCCCCCCCCCCTTAATCATGGCTCCTCGGGCAGGGAAAGATGCGGGAGGTAGAGGAGGACCAGATGAGGGTGTCAGAAGATTTCAGCTCATGGAGATTAGTGGAAGGGGTTGAAACTTGCATTTTGAAATTCTGCCAGAAGGTGTTTGATGTAGGTTTGGGAAAGAATTTTCATTTCACTTGACATGAAACTTAACGGGATGAAATGGCACATAGAATTAGGGTGTTCCACCAAGTTTCAGCTCATTTGGGTAAAGTTGCCAATGCAACTTTTGTAAACCCTAGAAATCAACAGAAATAAGTTTTCCAAGATTTAGACATGCAAATCTTTTCTCCATGATGCACCACTTTGTGTAGTGTCATCATTTGAGGATTTGAAAATGTCCACAAAAATTCAGATCAAAAGGACACACTTGGCAATGTAGAGTTGTTCAAATTTGGTTCTGGACAGAAAGGGTTTTGGGGCACTTTGATCAAGATATCGTTCTCTCCAACTTGTGCTATTTTGTATGGGTGCATAACTACACCATTTGAGCATGCGCACCAAGTTTGAGAGCATGTGGACATGTTTGGCAATGTAGAGTTGCTCAAACTTCAAACTAGACAGAAATGGTTTTGAGGGGGTTTGATGATTTTTCTTGATCTTCAAGGCATGAGATTTTGCAAGATCATCAAATATGTCATTTGTGACATGCTAGAATTTTCTTGGAATTAATGAAGAAAATTTCCTTTGTAAATATTTCAAAAGCTTGAAATATCCAGAAAGGGTTTTCGAGGGATTTGACCAATAATTTGAACATGACCATGTGTTGAAACTCATATATATGGACAATATATGTCCACTGAGTTTCCCTGATTTTTCTAAAATATTTTTGAAATATTAAAATAATTTTGACCTATTAAAGACCATTTCTGGCCTTAAGAAAAAGCCTTTAAATAAAATAAGAAAATAACTTTTAAAATTATATTTTTGTGGTTTCTGGGTGCCCTACATCTAATAGGAGTCAAATATAATTTTTGAAAGATTTTTCACACCCTTAATTAAGTACTAGTAGTTCAAGTCTCCATTCACGGGGTTTTTGGAAAACCTAATTTAGAAAATACTTTTTGGCCAAAATATTTTTGCAAGAAATTGTTTTTATGTCCTACACACATGGCATGATCATTGGGAAAGGTTTTGGATCAAGGGGAAGGAGTATAAGAGTTGGAGGATTTATTTGATTTTTAGAGCACTTGCAAACAGGAGACAAAAAAATCAAATCAAGCAAAGACCAAACACTCAAAAGTTTTTGCCAAACCACAATTTATCATGATTTATTAGCTTAAGTGTTGTGGCATGAAAATCAGGGTGTGACAGACCTACCCCCCTTACAAGAATCTCGTCCCCGAGATTCCCAAACTAGGCGCGGGAAGGAATACGGAAACTTGGATCTGGGGTAGTCTTCACGTCTTGATACTGCTTCTGCTTCCGAGTGGTGCTCCATTGAACCTTAAAGTACTTGATGATGTGGCTTTGTGTATGACGTCCTACTTGATCCAGGTTGCTAATGGTCTCTCGGATAGGTCAGGTCGGGCTGGAGGTCGATGGCTCAGTGATCGATGTCCTTGTAGAGATCGGGCTAGTTAGGAAGTTGAAAACACTTTCGGAGTTGTGTCGCGTGGAAAACGTTGTGCACAGTGGGTAACTCAGGTGGTAACTCCATCTGGTAACTGTCTTCTCTTCGTCTCGTAGCAATCTCGGAGGGGGTCGATAATCTTGGTGTGAGCTTCTCTTGACATAAAAATGCTTGGTTCTCTCGAGAGGAGTGGCTCGTAGATACACATGGTCTTCTATGCGGAAGTTTACTTCTTGGCGACGGGGGTTGGTATAGTTCTTCCTCCTTGACATGGCGGTCTTCAGATGTTCCTTAACCAACTGAATGGCTCTTCTTCTATCTTCGGGTAGACAAGTATGTCATCATATAATGAAGACACCCAAATTGTCCAAGTACCCCGTGATGACTTTGTTCACGAGGTACATAAAGTAGGTTGGGGCATTGGTGGTGGTCACGTTTGAGTGTTGGCCAAGGTCTTCTTGACCTAGAGCCAAAGCACAAGGTCATGATCCGACCATGTTGTGGCTTGGTAAGGCTTAAGGGTTTCAAGGATTCTAGGGTGCGAGTGAACGTTTATCATCTTATCCTTAAGCACAGTTTCTGAGATGCCAATCATTCTATCTAGTCTTCCAAACAAATCACATCATATTACCAAAAGAATCATCCCGTATATGTTAACTCCAATCATCACTCATGCTATTCACATCCTCATGACTCCCCGTGGGGAGGTCTAACAAAATCATACATGTCAACTATCCCCAAACTCATATCTATGCAAAAATCCATGGGTAGAACATACAAGCTGCTAAGCTTGAATTAAATACCACAACCCAAGTGTTCGGCCTATTCTTCCAAGGTCCATGATAGTGCATTTCTACCCTAAGGAAACACGTCGTATGCCACTCCCAGATCTAGTTTCCTTTCCAATGAATCAACTAAAAAAGCCCATTAACTACATAATTCATTAATTCTGCAAATCCAATGTCTATGGTGTTCCACATGATCTTCTAATGTCCTATAATCCCCATATACTTTAAAGGGCTACCTTACTATAGTCAGTCCACCAATTCCCATTATCATGGTCAAGTAAACTCCAAGGTCAAGCTTATATAGAACCCTAAATCAACTCTGACAATTAATCTAATCTCCTAGTTTGTTGTCCACCGAGAAAGATGGTATCATGATTGAGATCATCAGTCTAAATCCAATTTACTTTGAACCATGTAGACATACTCAGCATCTATACTCAACTAGAATCGCCTACTTAAATCCAAATCTCATGTCCAGCGAGAATTTCTACACTTTTCCCCAAGTCATTATCATAATATCAACTATCTCCTATCCATATCCACTGGCTAAGTCAAATCCTTATACATCCAAGAATTTCGGCTTGCGATCATAATTGTCCTACTAAATCCAATTTACTCAGGGGCAATGAAAGTTATGCTACTCCATTAACTGATCCCACCAATTTCATCTACCAACATGAAAGTCTCATAATCCACCAAAGAGTCTCAGATAATTTCTCAAGATCACTGATATAAACTCATCAAGTCATTTGTCCTCTGTTCATATATCCCCAAATTGGTCTTTCATATGGCATCGTCAGTTCTGGTGCTACCTTAGGATGATAATGTGCTCGCTTACTATGCTGACTAATTCCATAATGAACCAAGTCATAAGCAAGGCTTACTGTAGCTTAACTTGTTCTCTTGTGATTCCGTAGGTTAAGCTCATGGTTAAGGTTTCGAGCTGGGGTATCTCGCAAAGTCTTGTAGGGTCTAGGGATGGGTTCCTAGTCTTGTGGGGTGAACATAACTCTACAGGGTTGCACTTGGTCGAGGAGGTTGTAGCAAAAGTCCTCAGTGCTAGTTGGTTCCAAAGTAGAACCCTTGGTGTATCTTGTCTTGCCGGCCTTCAGTTGAGGAGTGAGATGAGAGGGAAAAGTAGCATAGAGAAGGGGAGTGCCTAAAGGGGGTTTTATAGTGCAAGTGCAAACAAACAGGTGCAAAAAGGGACAACCAGAAGAAGCAAGGTAAGGAAGGTGATATAGTCGCGTACTTGTTGCCTAGGGCAAAAGTGCGACCTATATCAAAACACAAACAAATAAAAACAAGAAACACACAATCATGGTTCTATTCGAACCATCATACGGACTCGACTGCGCATAGGGGGTACGCGACTCAACCTACCCTAGGGGTTCTCGGACTCAGTAGTCATGCCTTGTGCCTCGTGCAGTCTTCTGAGTTTTCCTCAGGTGTTGCTACGCCTCTTGTTCGATGAAACAATCTGGGTTGAGCCTGAATAATATTCAACAACCTCTCGCCTGATGAGGTGTTGGGGTGAAGGTGGCTCCTCGTGGCTGGCATTGACATGGTCTTCTCTTGTCTTTTTAATCATGACGATCACTTTTGCCTCTTTAAGGTGTCGGCGGTTCCAGGTGGCAATCCTTTATGCTATGGCATTAACAAGGCATAATAGAGGTCCAATCTGTCGGACACATTGTTGACAATATCATCACCGAGAGCAGGCGATGAAGAGAACCGTTTTCCTGCTCACTATACTGAGGCGGACCAAATGGCTAGGTTCTCATCCACCGGTGGTTGCCGATGCAACAACGATAAGGACATGGTTGCTCTATTAGCGATGTGTATCATGATCCTGCATTTCCTATGCCCTGATCATCATAGGCTAAGGTCGCAGCGGGAGGCGTCATCCTCCCCATTGTAGTGCCACATGGGAAGCCCTCTGTATTGGAGTGGCTGAACCCCCCGCACTATAGAAGTCGCCATTACCTCGACTATTGATAATCCAGACTGGGCGAGCGTCTTTATCTTGCTCATGAGTCGACGAACTTCCGCACTATCTTCCTCCTCGAGACTCCGAGGGCGCCAGCTGTGGCGTTTCTTCAAAGGAACTCTTGTAAACTCGGGAAGAACCCTCCGAACTGGGTCAGGAAGTGCGGCGTCCTCGATATAGCACCATTCGGAAGGCCATTCTTCGGATGCTTTCTTTGGTGTGCCGGACAGGTATCCGGTCTCGGTGATGCGCCATACCTCGGCTCCGCCCACTTCAAATATGGATCCCTCGTGGTTACGCGGGACGAGACAGAATAGCTTTCTCCACAATTCAAAATGGGCCTCACAACCCAAGAATAGCTCGCAAAGAGCGACGTAAACCGCGATATGCGGGATGGAGGTGGGAGTGAAGTTGTGCAGTTGCAGGCCATAATACTCCAGAAGCCCTCGGAGGAACGGATGAATTGGAAATCCAATGCCTCTTAGCAGATAAGGGACAAAGCACACTCGTTCCCCCCAGATGGATTGGGAAAGTTCTTCGCCTGGGCCCCGTCATTGAAGGAGGCCAATCCTGCCCGAACAGGGACCAGATCTGCGGGGGGAAGAAATCCCTGTGTTTGCAGCTTCACCAGCTGACCATGGGATACGGAACATCTCCCCCAATCGCCTTTTTCTGGGCCGCGGGGGCGGGAGCAGGAGCTGGGAGTGTTAGCCATGTTGGAGTGGTCTTTTCTAGCAAGCTCTGAGGATTTCTTCCACGTGGTGCTGGATGGATCTGAGATCCAATCTCTTTAAATAGACACTCCTCCCTACATGGCCGGGGTGTTATGTGTAAAAACACCCTGACCTCTCGCATTCGCTCGACACGTGGAAGCTGAAGTTGTTGATACACAGAAGCCGAGGGGAACGACATTAAATGGAAAGCCGAATACATCACTTTGAAATCATCAGAGGAGGAACCCGCCTTGCACTGCCGAAGACTATATGCGCGTCGGAGACCTCGTCATTGAAGTCTGGTTCGGGGGCTACTGAGGGAGTCCTGGACTAAGGGGTCCTTGAGCGTCCGGCCTATTAGCCATGGGTCGGACTGATGGGTTGTGAAGATACGAAGACCGAAGACTCTACCCGTGTCCGAATGGGACTCTCCTTGGCGTGGAAGGCAAGCTTGGCGACCAAATATGAAGATTCCTTCCTCTGTAACCGACTTTATGTAACCCTAGTTCCCTCCGGTGTCTATATAAGCCGGAGGGTTAGGTCTGTAGAGGCGAACAATCATAATCATCGTCAGACAGGCTAGACTTCTAGGGTTTTAGCCATTACGATCTCGTGGTAGATCGACTCTTGTAATACTCATATTCATCAACATCAATCAAGCACGAAGTAGGGTATTACCTCCATAGAGAGGGCCTGAACCTGGGTAAACATTGTGTCCCCCGTCTCCTGTTACCATCGACCTTAGACGCACAGTTCGGGACCCCCTACCCGAGATCTGCCGGTTTTGACACCGACAAGGGGGTCGTCAGCGGGGCCACCAGGTGGGTACAACCCACCTGGCCGCACCAGGAGAGGGGGGCATGCCCTGGTGGGTTGTGCCCACCCAGGGGCCCCTCTCTGGTGGGTCTTGGCTCCAAAAATTCTTATTATTGGTATAAAAAATCCTTGCAAAGTTTCGTTCCATTCCGAGAACTTTCATTTCTGCACAAAAACAACACCATGGTACTTCTGCTGAAAACAGCGTCAGTCCGGGGTTAGTTTCATTCAAATCATGCAAATTAGAGTCCGAAACAAGAGGAAAAGTGTGATAAAAAGTAGATACGTTGGAGACGTATCAACTCCCCCATGCTTAAACATTTGCTTGTCCTCAAGCAATTCAGTTGATAAAATGAAAGTGAGAAAGAAAAACTTTTACGAACTCTTTTGCTCTTGTTTGCATAAATAAGCTTAAACAGCACCCAGGTTTTCAGCCAACATTATAACTAACCATGTCAACAATAACTCTTAAAGATTATAATGATTCATATCAATGACATAATCAGCTAGCGAGCAATAATAAGATATCTCAAACAGCAACATGTTGTCAAAACAACCATGATATAATATGACAATAGTGGTATCTCGCTAGCCCTTTCTGAGACCGCAAAACATAAATGCAGAGCACCTCCAAAGTTCAAGCAGTGACTAAACATTGTAATTCATGGTAGAAAAGATCCAGTCATGATGCACCCAACATTAGCTATACACAATGCATAAATCATGACAGTTGTGCTCTAGTCAGTTTCTGGCGCTTGTTTTTAGAAGGTGGTGACACAACATAAAAGTAAATAGAAAGTCCCTTCGCAGAGGGAAGCAGTGATTTGCAGAGGTGCTAGAGCTCAATTTTTAAAACAGAGATAAATGATAATTTTGAGACATGCCCCCTTCTCATTCACTTCACGACCATCAGTTATCAACATCTTCCATGCTAAGCACGCTAGTGGAGGTTCCCAAGCGGTAAAAGTAAATGTTTATTCCCCCTTCCACCAACAATCACATTCCACGGCTTGTCCGAAATAACGGGTGCCGTCCAAACCAAAAACTGTCCCCGGGGAGTTTTCTTTAATTATTTGCATTTTTTTGAGTTCAGGACTGGGAATCCCTATTACCGCCCGTTTCCTCGTGCGATGGCGAGTGAATAAACACTCGACCTGAGGATAACCCTCTTAGCACGGAAGATATCGACCACCTCCTGTCGTTCCATGAATGATCTAGGCACACGAAACGGATAAATGTTTTTAGAAGTTTTTAGAGGTGGCACATGCAAATTTACTTAGGACGGCAGGGTAATACCGCATATAGGTAGGTATGGTGAACTCATCTGGAATAACTTTGGGTTCAAGGTTTTTGATGTACAAGCAGAATTTCCACTTAGTACAGGCGAAGGGTAGCAATTAAGATTGGAAAGCGGCCAGCTAGAGAGCAACAACGATCATGACCAGGCATTATGCATAAGTAACATTGGACACTAGCATGAGTAGGGTATGAACACCATGAACATAAACATTATAGAGTCTATGTTGGTTTTGATTCAACTACATGCATGAACATGTACCAAGTCAAGCCACTCAAACATTCAAAGGAGGATACCATATCATCATACTACATCATAATCATTTTAACGCTATGTTGATATCCAAGATAAATCATTATCAACTCCCAGCTACTTATGCATGGCATGAGAAACTATAATTTCTAATTGTCATTGCAAACAGGTTTAATCATAATGGGCTGAAGCCTGGATACTAGGGTAAACATATTTACACAAATAGAACAAGTCGAGTTCATACCAGTTTCTCTTCGCCACAGCCAGTTCATCGAATGTCGCCATTATTGCCTTTCACTTGCATGACCGAATGATATGAAAATAATAATAGTGCAAGAATGTCGTGGACTAAGCTGGAATCTGCAAACATTTTATTCAACAGGAGAAGACAAGGTAAAATGGGCTCTTTATTAGTTCAACAGTTATTCATATGAGAGCCACTCAATATTTTCATCATGGTCTTCTCCTCGGTAAGACTCGAATAAAAAGAAAAGAAATTCAGAGAAACACATTGAAATATTTTTGGAGTTTTTGGTTTTCTTCAACAAGCAAATAAAAGGGAAAAGCAAAAACGAGAAGAACTATTTACACGGGAAAGCTCCCAACAAGCAAAAGAAGAACAAGGAAATCTTTTGGGGTTTTCTTTTTAGTACTACTACTAAGCATGCATAGAAAGTAAAAATTATTACAACTAATTTTTTTGGTTTTTCTAAAGTTTTTCAAACACACAAGAAGAAAGCAAGAAAATAAATCTAAGCATGGATGATACAATGAAAAAGTGTGAACATTGACAAATGGAATAATATGTGAACATGAATGTGATGTCGGTGAGAACACGTACTCCCCCAAGCTTAGGCTTTTGGCCTAAGTTGGTAGTCGATCAGTAGCCTGGAGGGTAGTAGGGATCCTGAGGAGCGGGCATCCACTCATCCCACTGCGGAGGTGCCTGTGCAGCCTCAGCAGCAGCCTGAGTGTTCCAGTAGGTGAGGATGTCTGCAGGCATAATCCAGTATCCGCCCCTGGCAACAGAATCAAACAGAGCAGGTGCAGGCAAGGGGATAACATCACGAGTGTCAACGCTATAAACCAAGTTATAAGGAATGGCAATATCAAAACGATCATGTGCAAGAAAGTGATGATGATCCATGGCTGCATGGTCTAGGTAAACTGTGGTAAGAGGGACATCATGGAGGTGTATCGCAACCTCGAAGTGAGCTGCCAAACGAGTGGAAAAAGTCCCACCATGTATTTTCCCTTGAGATTCGTTAAGATGGAGGCGACGAGCCACAATAGCTCCCAAGCTATAGGTGTTGTCGCCCTCTATTGCACGACGTAAAACAGCAAGGTCTGGTGAACTAAGTGCACCCACCTTCTCCCTAGCAAGCAAGCATTTGGTAATAAAAAGTGCAAAGTAACGAACGACAGGAAAATGTAAGCCACCAGAAGTGATGGCTGACACTCTCCTCGCATCACCCACTGTCAAAGTGCGATAGAAATCCTCAAACTCAGCCGACCTAGGCTCAGCCAAGCTCCCATCATACGGGATCATGCATATGTCACAAAATTCAGTAAGTGGTATCTGGTGGTTTTCAGCATATAAGTCAAAGCTCACTTCAGGAGGATTATTTCTAGGCAAGAATGTAAAGCTTTGAACAAAGACATTTGTGAGGATTTGGTGTTGGTCACACTCATATGCGATGAAGTCGGTGAGATCGGCATTGGCAATGAATTGCATGAACTCTTCATGAATTCCAGCTTCTTGTAGGAACGGGATGTGCGGCCATTCGCACGGCCGTATGTCGGTGGAAACGACACCTATGGGATCACTGGGATCCCTTCTACGGTTGGCGGGCGCGGGGTTGTGAGAAGAGCAGCTTTAGGAGTTGGCACAAGGATCATTTACCCAGGTTCGGGTCGCGAGGATGCGTAATACCCTAGTCCTACTTTGGTATGTATTTCAGAGTGTTCTTGAGCTCTCGAACTAGCTACGGTGGTTGCGTAGTTCCAAAGAGCCAAATCCCTCTCCAGTATGCCTTGGGCCTCCTTTTATAGGCAAAAGGGGTCACCACAGTGGCACACGGGAGGTGGAAAGGCGTACAGTGCGCGAGCTTATCGCTCGGCATTATGGGACAAAGTGCATTCAATGCGCTACTTAGGTGTCCATTAGCTTTATCAGGGACGGGAACGAGGCCCGTCCCATCCGTCGCCGCTCTGCCTCGCTTCGACATGCGCCCAGGCCAGCAATGCGTGCAGCGCCATGAAGGCAGGCAGGCTGCTGAGGTGGCGCGGTGGCAGGGCCTTCACGAAGATCTGCATGCCACCACGCAGGTCCTTGCTGGGTCAGTGTAGAGGCCGCCCGTCGCCACGCAGGTGCCTGCCCAGCTGGTTGAGCTAGCAGCTGCTTGGGGACGGCGGTGGAGTCTTGGCAGGCACGGGCCTGGCTGTGGCCCCGCTGATGCCCTCTGCAAGGGTCTTGCCGGGGGCCCGGCAAGGGTCTTGCCATGGCATTGCGGTCGTCCCCGACAAGGCGCTTGCCGGGGGTCTTGTGGATTTCCTTGGCTAGAATCCCGCCGAGGGTCGTCGTCTTCTGGTTCTCATCTGATCTCATGTATTCATGATCTTGACAAAGATCTGCATGCCACCACGGAGGTGCCTCCCGAGCCCTGGTTCTAATGTAGTTGTTGGTGGCGTTTGGAACCCTCCGCGGCCCCGGCAAGGGTCTTGTCGGGGGGTCCACCTCGCCCCTTTGCTCTTTGTGTCTCTGGTCTTGGCGTTGCTCCTGGTCGCCTTGTGCTTCGGTTTCCCTCCTCTGCCCTGCTTAGTGTGGCCGTGGGCGCGGCTCCGACTGTCCGTGCACAAGTAAAGGGGTAAAAGGAGTGCCCCTACTTTTGTCCACCGACAGGAGCCCCCGGGCCTGGGCCACACATCAGCGCGACACGTTGTTGGGCCAGGCCCAGAACGGTGCGCGGGCAGTCAGGGCGGGATTTTTACTGTCGTAACTATTTCGTCCGCTGCGCTTCCCCACGACCCGCGTTGAACGCACGACGTGGAGGGTCGTGTGTGACATGGGGGTCATGCGTGGGGCGGTTACCGCACGCATGCGTCACATCGCAGTTAATGGGAAAAGAGGCGGCCCGCGCCTTCCCCGTAAAAAGGAATAACCGCGGGCTCGCTGCTCATTTACCCTCCGTGCTTTCCCCAATCTCGGAACCGCCGTCCCTTTCTTCCTCCTTCTCAAGCTCTTGCCTTCGCTCGCCGCCGCCGTGCCTTCGCCATCCTTCACTCCTCGCCTCCCGCAGCCGCCATGGCACCCAAGACCAGCAGAGGCAAGGGAGTGGCCAAGGACACCGGGGAGAAGGAGCCGCCGGAGAGCGAGTTGGCGGTGCGGCGGACGCAACATGCCTACTTCCCGTCGACGGTCGATGCGGTCGAACTCTGGGACAACTTCAAGCACCTGTGGGGTGCAAGACGGGAAGCGAGACGACGGGGCATCCGGCCACGCGCGTCATCCCCGCCGCCTTCGCCGAAGCCGGCCCGAAACGGTACCCGTTCTTCGTCGACTACTTTTCTTGCGGCCTTTGCCCCCCTTCTCTGATTTCTTCAGCGACATCATGCACACCTATTGCTTCCGCCTTCTGGATTTTACTCCGAATACTGTGGTGTGCATGGCCCTTTTCGCTCATCTCTGTGAGGGCTTTGCCGGACTACATCCCAACACGGCGCTCTTCTGCCACTACTTCTTCCCTCGCATCCATAAGGGGGGCACCATTTCCGGTTGTATCGCCTGGATCCCAAGGACCCAGGTGAAAGGGGCATATCCGGACGGCGCCCAGAAGGAGAGGTGGGAGGAGTGGCGGGGCCGGTGGTGCTGGATTGAAGAGAAGGACCCGCAGGACTTTTGTCGGGTCCGCCATGAACCGCCGGTCTGCAGGAACGACTCGAGTGATGTCGACGTCAATGACAAGAAGCTCACGATCGCCACCACCAGGATTCTTCGTCTCACCGATGCCGGGCTCACCCTTGAGATGATCGGGGCGGATTTCATCCGCCGCCGAATCGCTTCGCTGCACAACAAGGGGAGGCCGGCCTGGCTCTTCAGGAACGCCGCCGACATCATGAGGCTCCGCCCCGGCTTGGACCACAACCTCACGGTGATGGGGCACGCCCACTTCTGCCAGCGGCTCTTCCAGCTCGACGTGAATCGCGACAGCGAGGTCGAGCGGTCCGGCAAGGCCGCGAGGGCCGCCGCGAAGGCCGGCAAGGTTGCCAAGGGGCCCTTGTTTAAGTTGTCGGCGGGGTTCGTCCTGCTGAGCAACAACTCACGTCGAAACCACATCATCGCCATGATGCTGGAGTTCAACGTGCACGGCCTCGTCCCAAATTGGGCCGAGCCGCCAGAGGATCAGGTGCAGGAGTTTTTTGACACCCTGGAGGAGAAGTACGTCAGCGCTGAGCCGCGGCTCGTCCAGGACACCACCCAGGCGGAGCTGGACTACATCGCCGCCAGGGCGGTAGAGGCGGAGCTCGCCAAGGAGGCCGGCAGCACCGGCGGCGTGGAGGATAAGGCCGCGGCGGCCGCGGAGGAGAAGGAGCTTGCCCAGTGGGCGGAGTCCGCTGGGGAAGCCAGCAGCGCCGGCACCGGGGCCCCTCTCGTTGAAGATGTGGTCGACGATTCGTCGGAGGAGGAGGCCGAGGCTGTCGATCCCCCAGCCCCGGGGAGAGGGCGAGTCCTGCGGCGGGCCACCTCTGGCGAGCCGGTCCGGCCCGGCAGGGCCGTACAACCGCGGCAAGCCCAGGATGGGTCCGCGCGCCAGACAAGGGCCGCGGCGGCGAAGAAGCTGGTGAAGGCCGCGGTGGCGATGAAGAAAGCAATTGCCTGTTCTTCGTCCAAGCGTCCTCGGACTCCATCAGCTTCCCCTCCTCCGGCAGATGTCGACGCGGGAGTCGTCTTCGATTTCGGGCCCCTCAACCCAAGGAGGAAGAGGAAGGCGGCACAGGAGGAGGTGGAGGACGAGTAAGCATCTTGCTCCTTTTTGTTATCTCCGTCTCCTCAATCTGTGTCGCTTGTCTTGATCTGTTCTTCTTCTTTGCAGGGATGCGGAGACACTGGCCCAGAGGGTGAAGAGGGCCAGGGCTTCGGTGAGCGGCCAGCCCCTGGCAGGTACTTCCAGTACACCGCTGGTGGTGTTGAGCAGCCCGGATAGCAGCCCCCAGCACAGCCCCCAGCGTAAGTTCATCACTCACCCCTCGTCAACGTGCGTTGGGGGTACGATCCCTTGGCGCTGACCTTGCCGTGGTTGCAGGAGGAGGACAACAGCAGGAGGAGCCACTGGGGGCTACTCTCAACATGCCGCCCCCAGCGACCACTCTGCCCCGAGGGGCGTCCCCGGCAAGGGCGCCAAGCACCGAGCCCATGCACACGGAGGAGGAGGAGGAGGAGGAGGAGGAGGTGAACTCGGGCGCTGGTGGCTTTGCCTCGGCGCCAAATGTTGGCGGGGAGGGGACCTCTGCTTCCTAGCCCGGCACTGGTAAGTCACTCACCTTCCGTCCCTGTTCTTTTTCTGTTCTTTCTGAATCTTGGTCTTGGCTTCGCCTCATCCCCTTCTCGGTATCCAGATCCTCCCTCAGCGGATTCGGAGGATATAGACACTATCATCGAGGATGTCGCCAAGGATGTCGCGGCGGAGGCCGAGAAGATCGCCCCGAGGAGGCCGCCAAGGGTGCTGCTGAAGACGCCGCCAAGGGGCCTGCCAGGGAGCCCGGCAAGGCTGCTATCGAGGAGGCCGGCAAGGGGCCTGCCGAGGAGGCCGGCAAGGCCGCTGCCGAGGAGGAGGTGGTTGACGACCAACATTCCTCCTCCGCTGCCTCTGGCTCAAGCAGGTACCTGAGGGTGAGCGATGACCTGTTTGTCCACCTCCCAGGGACGGCGAGAACCGGGGCGCTCGTCGAAGGGGAGGTGTTTGATGATGAAGTGCTCGCCGCCGCCGGGCTTGAGGTCATTGACGAGCCGAGCGCCGGTGGCAGCGGTTCCCAGGAAGAGCGGATCCTCCAGGCCATGGGCGCCAACTTCCAGAAGCTCCGGGCGCTTCATCGCGCTCGCCTGGACAAGGCCAAGTCCAGGATGGTGATGGTGGACAAGGCGGAGGCGGACCTCGAGGGGCATGTTGCCGAGGCACAGGCTTGGTTCCGCCAGGCTCACAAGGATCTGAAGGCCACCCAGGGCGAGCTGGCCAAGCTCGACGTGGAGCTCACCATGAAGCGGGCCGACGTCGAGAAGGCCCAGGAGACGGCGAAGAACCTGGCCGCCGAAGCCGAGGCCGCTCGAACCCAGCACCAGGCCGTGCTGAACTCCCAGGAGGAGGACCTTGCCGCGCGTGAGGAGAAGCTTGCCGCAACGCTCCGCGGCAAGGACGAGGAGGTGGAGAAGCTCGTCGTGCAGCGGACCCAAGAGCTGGAGCAGAGGCACAGGGAGGCACTCAATGCCCAGGCTCTGGTTCACGCCGGCAAGGTGAAGGAGCTGGAGGTGGAGCGGGACGGGCTGAAGGACCAGACCCTGAAGCTGGCCGAGGAGAAGAACACGCTCAACGGTGACCTGGTGGAGGCGCATGGCGCAGTCCTTGGCAAGGCTGAGCAGCTCTCCAAGGACAACGACTCCATCAAAGATCTGAAACTGAAGCTGGAGGGTCTTGAGAGGACGCTCTCGGAGGCCAAGGCCCGGGAGGGGACCCTGGCCAAGGATCTGGAGGCCGAGAAGCAGCTGCGGAAGAACGAAGCCGCCAACCACAGGGATTTTGTGGAGGGCGGGGATCGCTGGGTCGGCCGTCTTGAAAAGGTCGCCGGCAGGATCACCACGCAGCTGGCTACCATGGGGATGCCAAATGTGAGGTACACCTCGGAGCGCAACGTGAGCCCCAACGCCAAGCTGACCCTATTCTTCGAGGGTGTTCTTGGAGCCCTGGAGCATCTTCACTCCAATCGGGCGGCCTCCCTGGCCGACGAGTCCCGGAGGCTTTGCCAGGGTGCCATGACCAAGGTCCTCACCAAGGTGGCGTACTAGAACCCCGACCTCGACTTCGACGCCGCGCTAGAGAGCTTTCCGGAGGGTGCTGACCTCACGGCGCTCAAGGAGCGTATCAAGCCCATCATCAGCTGCGTTGACGGAATCGAGAGGGTGGAGGGCCAGCGCCGGGATTAGGCACCCCATTTCTCATCGCCGCTGCAGGTTCACGACCAAGACAATTTCTATCTTTAGTTAGAACCGCAGCAACACTGGATGTAATATAACACTACAGTACTTTTGATATTATGCACGTTACTTTCCTGTTCAATCCCCCCTTTGTATGTTCACCCTACGTTAATCGGGTAGACTTGTCGGCTTGTAACCCAGGCCACGGCGCCTTGAGGACGGATCCCCAATAGCCTGCCGGGTATGCTTGCTGCCAGGCGAGCCACCTTACCGCCCTCAACGCGGCCGCTCGAACTGTCGAGCTTGACTCGAGTCAGAATCGAGAGCGTTGCTAATTGCGGAAGGCTACCCTGCCGCTCTCGACGCGGCCGCTTGAGCTGTTGAGCGGACTCGAAACAGAGCAAGGGCGTTGCCAACCGCGGAAGGGCCCCTTGCATGGAGGTTTTCCATAGATAGGGCAGGACCTTCGAGGATAATAACCTTATATAAAAGGAAATATTTAAAGTTCGGCATGACTTAGCTTTTCTGTCATTGCACGGGCATCCACCGCATCTGCAGATGGTGCCGTCAAGCTTGGTCATCTTTTTCCTTGGAAGCCATGGTGATGAAGAACTGCTAGGCTAACTGCTACACCAGATTCTCACAACTGCGCCCCCTACCTGGCGCGCCAAAGATGTCGGTGGAAACGACACCTATGGGATCACTGGGATCCCTTCTACGGTTAGCGGGCGCGGGGTTGTGAGAAGAGCAGGTTTAGGATTTAGCACACGGATCTTTCACCCAGGTTCGGGCCGCGAGGATGCGTAATACCCTAGTCCTGCTTTGGTGTGTATTTCAGAGTGTTCTTGAGCTCTCGAACTAGCTACGGTGGCTGCGTAGTTCCAAAGAGCCGAATCCCTCTCCAGTATGCCTCAGGCCTCCTTTTATAGGCAAAAGGGGTCGCCACAGTGGCACACAGGAGGTGGAAAGGCGTACAGTGCGCGAGCTTATCGCTCGGCATTACGGGACAAAGCGCATTCAATGCGCTACTTAGGTGTCCATTAGCTTTATCGGGGACGGGAACGAGGCCCGTCCCGTCCGTCGCTGCTCCGCCTCGCTTCGACACGCGCCCAGGCCAGCGATGCGTGCAGCGCCATGTAGGCAGGCAGGCTGCTGAGGTGGCGCGGTGGCAGGGTCTTCACGAAGATCTGCATGCCACCACGCAGGTGCTTGCTGGGTCGGTGTAGAGGTCGCCCGTCGCCACGCAGGTGCCTGCCTAGCTGGTTGAGCTAGCAGCTGCTTGGGGACGGCGGTGGAGTCTTGGCAGGCGCGGGCCTGGCTGTGGCCCCGTTGATGCCCTCGGCAAGGGTCTTGCCGGGGGCCCAGCAAGGGTCTTGCCGTGGCGTTGCGGTTGTCCCCGGCAAGGCGCTTGCCGGGGGTCTTCTGGATTTCCTCTGCTAGAATCCCGTGGAGGGTCGTCGTCTTCTGGTTCTCATCTGATCTCATGTATTCATGATCTTGACAAAGATCTGCATGCCACCACGGAGGTGCCTCCCGAGCCCTGGTTCTAATGTAGTTGTTGGCGGCATTTGGAACCCTTGGGCTCAAGGGTGGCTCGCTCTGCTGGTGCTGGGCAAGTTGCCCCGGCGAGGCTCTTGCCGGGGCCGCAGAGGCCGCCCCGGCAAGGGTCTTGCCGGGGGGGTCCACCTCGCCCCTTTGCTCTTTGTGTCTCTGGTCTTGGCGTTGCTCCTGCTCGCCTTGTGCTTCGGTTTCCCTCCTCTGCCCTGCTTAGTGTGGCCGTGGGCGCGGCTCCGACTGTCCGTGCACAAGTAAAGGGGTAAAAAGGAGTGCCCCTACTTTTGTACACCGACACCGTACCTCCGCCAACCTCTGAAGGTGGAGATCATTGTCAGAAGACTCCCCAATAACACCCTTGGAGTTCTTCTTAGAGACAAATTTCCTGAAGATATTCATGTCCGCGTACAATTTTTCCTATGAACAAAAATCTGAATTTTTAGTTCACAAATTTTTTCCAACAAAACTCCACAAAACTAATAGCAACTACTCATAGGGATACATAGAGGCCATAGCAAGCATTCAAACTACTTAGAACACTAAGAATTGAACATGCAAGCACATCTACAGCAGCACCAAGAGTAGCTATTTATTCAAAGTATAATCCACTAAAACAAAAACTAATTGGACGAATGATGGAGTCACATACCCAGCAACAATCCCCCGAAACAGTTTCGGAAACGGAACTTAGAGCAAAGAGATCGAAATCCGCGGGTTTGAGCTCAAGAACATGGGAGAGAGCAAGAGTGATTTTTTTTCTAGAGGTAGGTGACAATGTGGGACGAAGAGATAAGTGAGGGGGCCCACGTGGGGACCACAACCCACCAGGGCGCGCCCAGGTGGGTTGTGTCCACCTGGTGCACCTCCCTCTTGTAGTTTTTGCACCAAAAATTCTTAAATATTCACGAAAAAATCATATAAAATATTCAGGGCATTCTAAGATATTTATTTTTGGGTTATTTTTATTGCACGGAATATTCAGAAAACAGACAAAACATGACATTTTATTTTATTTAACTAATAAAAACAGAAAACAAAAAGTAGGGATGGAAGGTAGTGCTTACTAAATTCATCAACTTCATACCGTTCAAAAATGATTCATTGATAAGGTTGATCAGGTCTTATTAACAACCACTTTCCATTAGCATGAAACCGAAGAACTTTCGTAAATCACTAAGTCACCTCAATGGGGATATGCATTTCCCCAACAATAAGAATTTCATATTTCTTTTTTACAGTAGGTAGAGGTATTTGAAAACTTCCAATAGTGATTGTCGGAGATTTTTCAATAACATTAATACCATTCACTTGGAATTATTTCTTCGGAAAGTGCACCGTATGCTCATTACCATTGATATGAAAAGTGACCTTGCTTTTATTGCAATCAATAACAGCCCCTGCAATATTCAAGAAGGGTCTACCAAGGATAATCGACATGTTGTCGTCCTCGGGCATCTCAAGTATAACAAAGTCAGTCAAAATAGTAACATTGGCTACAACAATGGGCACATCCTCACAGATAACGATAGGTATGGCAGTTGATTTGACATCCATTTGCAAAGATATTTCAGTAGGTGTGAGTTTATTCAAGTCAAGTCTTTTATATAAAGAGAAAGGCATAACACTAACACCAGCTCCTAAATCACACAAATCAGTTTTCACATAATTCTTTTTGATAGAGCAAGGTATAGTTGGTATTCCCGGATCTCCAAGTTTTTTAGGTACTCCATCTTTGAAAGTATAATTGGCAAGCATAGTGGAGATTTCACCTTCCGGTATGTTTCTCTTATTTGTGATGATGTCTTTCATATGCTTTGCATAAGGAGGCATTTTCAAGGTATCAGTCAAGTGAGTACGCAAAAATACTGGCCTCAGCATTTCAGCAAAGCGTTCAAATTCTTCATCATCATTCTTTTTAGTTGACTTGGGTGGAAAAGGCATAGGCTTTTGAACGCACGGTTCTCTTTCTTTACCGTGTTTCCTAGCCACAAAGTCTCTTTTGTCATATCTTTTATTCTTAGGTTGTGGGTTATCAAGATCAACAGGTGGTTCTGTCTCAACATCATTATCTGCTTCTTTATCATTGTTTGGTTGAGAATCTTCATGAACCTCATCATTATCACTAGGTGAGTGTTCATTACCAGATTGAGTTTCAGCATCAGAGATAGAAGTTACATTTTCATTATCCTGAGGTTTTTCTATTTCCGGTTCACTAGAAGTATGCAAAGTCCTATCATTTTTCTTTTTCTTTTTAGAAAGACTAGGTGCAATAGTGTTGGCTCTTTGTGAATCTTGTTCAATTCTTTTTGGGTGTCCCTCAGGATAAAGTGGTTCCTGAGTCATTTTACCTCCTCTACTTTCAACTCTAAAGCAAAGTCATGCATATTATGATTCATTTCATCAAGCAATTCTCTTTGTGATTTAGCAACTGGTTCCAACTGAGCTTGAACCATAGAATCATGTTTTCCAACACCTCTAACATCATTTGATATTCTAAATAACAAGTCACTCAAGCGAGCAATCATATCAGAATTGTATTTCAATTGTTTCATAACATTTGCATTGAAGTGATCTTGTTTTCTAATATAGTTTTCAAACTCATAAAGGCATTGACTAGGATGCATATTGTGAGGATTATCATTATCATTAAAGTTCATAAGAGAATTTACCTCTACCACCTTAGGCATTGGTGGTGTATTAAGCCCATGTATTTCTTCAATAGGAGGTAAATTTTTAACATCCTCAGCTTTAATACATTTTTCTTTCATAGATTTCTTTGCCTCTTGCATAACTTCAGGACTGAGATATAATATACCCCTCTTCTTCGGAGTGGGTTTAGGTGGTGGTTCAGGAATAGTCCAATCATCATAATTTTTCAATATGTTATTCAATAATTCTTCATCTTGAGCAATAGTCCGTTCCTGAAAACACAACCAGCACAACTATCTAGGAAGTCCCTAGAAGCATCGGTTAGTCCATTATAAAGATATCAAGTATTTCAATTTTCTTAAGAGGATGATCAGGAAAAGTATTAAGTAACTGGCAAAGCCTCCCCCAAGCTTGCGGGAGACTCTCTTCTTTGGTTTGCACAAAGTTAAATATTTCCTGTAAGGCAGCTTGTTTCATATGAGCAGGAAAATATTTTTCAGAGAAGTAATAAATCATATCCCGGGGACTATGCAAACAACCAGGAGCAAGAGTATTGTACCAAGCTTTAGCATCACCCTTTAATGAGAAAGGAAATAATTTGAGAATAAAGTAATAGCGAGTCTTCTCATCATGAGTAAAAAGGGTGGCTATATCATTCAACTTAGTAAGATGTGCCACAACAGTTTCAGTTTCATAACCATGGAAAGGATCAGACTCAACCAAAGTAATTAACTCTGGTTCGACAGAGAATTCATAATCCTTATCAGCAATACAGATAGGTGAAGTAGCAAACTTAGGATCACATTTCATTCTAGCATTCAGAGATTTTTCTTTGTACTTGGATAGTACTTTCTCTAGATCATCTCTGTCATTGCAAGCAAGAATATCTCTAGTTGCTTCTTCACTCATAACATAACCTTTCGGTACCTTAGGCAATTCATATCTAGGAAGGCTAGTTCTAGCAGGTGTTTCAGGAGTTTCAGTTTCAAGCTCATCATCAGATTCGACAACATCATGTTGTATAACTCTAGCAATTTGTTTATCAAGAAAATCACCAAGTGGCACATCATCATTATCAAGCAAGGTACTAGCATCATCATAGGCATCATTCATAGTAGAAGTAGCATCATCAATAACTTGCGACATATTAGAATTCATAGCATGTGGTGGTGTTGCAAGTTTACTCATAACAGAAGGTGAATCTAAAGCAGAACTGGATGGCAGTTTCTTACCTCCCCTCGTACTTGAGGGAAATATCTTAGGCTTAGGATCCTTCAGATTCTTCATAGTGATAATATGATAATAATCCCAAGTGACTCAACAAATATAGCTATGCTCCCCGGCAACGGCGCCAAAAAAAGGTCTTGATAACCCACAAGTATAGGGATCGCAACAGTTTTCGAGGGTAAAGTATTTAACCCAAATTTATAGATTCGACACAAGGGGAGCCAAAGAATATTTGAAGGTATTAGCAGCTGAGTTGTCAATTCAACCACACCTGGAGATTAATTATCTGCAGCAAAGTAATCAGTAGCAAAGTAGTTTGATAGTTTTGATAGTAGTGACAGCAGCAATAGTAACAGTAACAGTAATAGCAGTAATTTGTAGCGAGTGTAACAGTGATGATAGCAATAGCAACTTAGCAGAAACAATATAGGATAAATTCGTAGGCATTGGATCGGTGACTTGTTGGATGATATTCATCATGTGACAGTTATAACCTAGGGCGATACAGCACTAGCTCTAGTTCATCGATATAATGTAGGCATGTATTCCGTAAATAGTCATACGTGCTTTATTAAAAGAACTTGCATGACATCTTTTGTCCTACCCTCCCATGGCAGCGGGGTCCATATTGGAAACTAAGGAATATTACGGCCTCCTTTTAATAGAGAACCAGAACAAAGCATTAACACATAGTGAATACATGAACTCCTCAAACTACGGTCATCACCGAGAGTGGGCCCAGTTGTTGTCACTCCGGGGTTGTCAGATCATAACCGTAGTAGATGACTATAACTTGCAAGATGGATCTAAAACATGGATATAATGATGAATTCATAAACGGTTCAGATCTGAGTTCATGGCACCCGGGCCCAAAGTGACAAGCATTAAGCATAGCAAAGTCATAGCAACATCAATCTAAGAACATAGTGGATACTAGGTATCGGGCCCTAACAAAACTAACTCGATTGCATGATGAATCTCATCCAACTCCTCACCGACCAGCGAGCCTACGAAGGAATTACTCACTCCCGGTGGGGAGCATCATGGAATTGGCGATGGAGATTGGTTGGTGATGACGAAGAACGAAGATCCCCCTCTCCGGAGCCCCAAACGGACTCCAGATCTGCCCTCCTGAGGAAGAACAGGGCTTGGCGGTGGCTCTGTCTCATGGATCGCGATAATTCTTTCTCCCCTATTTTTTCTGGAAATATGTGATTTTATAGTATCAGGGGGGTCGTCAGCGGGGCCACCAGGTGGGTACAACCCACCTGGGCGCGCCAGGAGAGGGGGGCGCGCCCTGGTGGGTTGTGCCCACCCAGGGGCCCCTCTCTGGTGGGTCTTGGCTCCAAAAATTCTTATTATTGGTATAAAAATCCTCGCAAAGTTTCGTTCCATTCCGAGAACTTTCATTTATGCCCAAAAACAACAACATGGTAGTTCTGGTGAAAACAGCGTCAGTCCGGGGTTACTTTCATTCAAATCATGCAAAATTAGAGTCCAAAACAAGAGGAAAAGCGTGAGAAAAAGTAGATACGTTGGAGACGTATTAGTGTCCTTAGCATTTTGAGGGGTCCACATCTCAAGTCCATGCCATGCCAATCATTGAACTTCTGAAATGATCATCTTGAAAGAGCATTAGTTCAATGAGCTATATGTTGTTAAGAATTACCAAAACCACCCAGGGATAGTTGCACTTTCACTTTCAATAGACATGACTACCTTATCCTTGCGCTTCTTACTGCGCTTCTTGGTCTTCTTCTGACTAGTGGATTCGCCTTCATCCTCTGAGTCGACATTGATGCAATCCTCCTCTCCGGGCAGCTTCCTCCCCTCATCTATCCGAGCACACTTATCCACCAAGGTGTAAAGCTCCTTCACAGTCTTCGGCAACCGCACGTTCATCTTGTAACGGATCATGCGGTTGTGCACATTGGACTGGACGGCCGCAATCACAGCTGCTAGATGGATATTCGGGATGTTCCTATGAACCTTGCTGAATCTCTGCAAATACTTCTGGAGAGTCTCTCCTTCTTTCTGCTGGAGAAGCTATAAATCATTGGGCCGCCCTGGTTCTTGATGGCCACCAGTGAAGGTGCCAATGAGCTCATGGCACAGGTCAGCCCACGATGAGATGACTTCTTAGGCACGTGCATTAGCCAAGATCTCACATTGGACTTGAGAGCCAAAGGGAAGTAATTGGTAAATACCTCATAATCTCTTCCCCCGGCAGCTTGAACAACAATGGTGTAGATGCTCAGAAACTCTACCGGGTTTAGCCTCCCATCATACATCTCGGGTATCTCTGGCTTGAAAGTGCGGACGGATGGCCAACGGACTTGCCGCCGCTCACGAGTAAAGGCAGGGCACCCAACCTCGAAAGGTAGGTGAAAGGATCGAGAAGAGGTGTCTAGAGGGGGGTGAATAGACTCTAAGTAAGAAAAGTTGCAGTTTTTTAATTCTTTAAGTTGAAGTGGAGTTTTGGCACAAGTTTAAACATTCACAATACATTTCAAGCAAGCATGACAAGAGTATATGAGCAGCGGAAAGTAAATCATGCAAGTTGCAAGAAAGTAAAGGGATGGGATTGGAGTGTGCAAACGCAATTTGGAGACACAGAGATTTTTTTATCCGTGGTTCCGATAGGTGGTGCTATCGTACATCCACGTTGATGGAGACTTCAACCCACGAAGGGTAACGGTTGCGCGAGTCCACGGAGGGCTCCACCCACGAAGGGTCCACGAAGAAGCAACCTTGTCTATCCCACCATGGCCGTCGCCCACGAAGGACTTGCCTCACTAGGGTAGATCTTCACGAAGTAGGCGATCTCCTTGCCCGTACAAACTCCTTGGTTCAACTCCACAATCTTGACGGAGGCTCCCAAGTGACACCTAACCAATCTAGGAGACACCACTCTCCAAGAGGTAATAGATGGTGTGTTGATGATGAACTCCTTGCTCTTGTGCTTCAAATGATAGTCTCCCCAACACTCAACTCTCTCTCATAGGATTGGATTTGGTAGAAAGATGATTTGAGTGGAAAGCAACTTGGGGAAGGCTAGAGATCAAGATTTACGTGGTTGGAATGGAATATCTTGACCTCAACACAAGTGTAGGTGGTTCTCTCTCAGAAAATGTATGTTGGAAGTGTAGGCATGTTCTGATGGCTCTCTCCACGAATGAAGAGTGGATGGAGGGGTATATATAGCCTCCACACAAAATCTAACCATTACACACAATTTACCAAACTCGGTGGGACAGATTCAGAGAACTCGGTGGGACCGATTTGGTTCATAATGTGACCGTTAGGATTTTCGGTGGGACCGACATGTCAACTCGGTGGGACCAATTTCATTAGGGTTAGGGCATAACGTAATCTCGGTGAGACCGATTACACAAACTCGGTGTCAGGACCCCGATCCCAAGTCACATCGATCTAGCCGGTAACACCTCATATCACTTTGCGGCCTCACGCACGGTATTCCCACGGGTGTCGCCTTACCATGGCCCGGGACCGTTTGCGCCTTTTGGCTGACGTATATGATAGTGTCGCTAGCATCCATATGACAGAGAACCCGGGCCGACATGACTAGTCGTGAACCTAAAGTGGCACTAACTTACGGGGACAGGCATACATGAATCAACATCGAGCATGTCGGTCAGCAGCGTGCGAATCCGGGCTGTAGCGCTGGGCTAACAGGACTCCGGTTAACCGGGCTGTAGCAGGCTAGGCAGGACTCCGGATGTCACCGCGTGACATTTCCCCGAAGGGACAGACACAGGAATGATGTGAATCACATGCCGGCCAGTCAAGTGTTCCGAAGCAGTAGTGCTGGGCTATCAGGACTCCGGTGAACCGGGCTGTAGCGGACTACTATGGCTCATGGAAGCACAAGACTACATTTCCCCATAAGAGAGGCTACCAAGGATAAACAACTAGGTTGTCAGATCCCACACATACCAAGCATTTCAATCATACACACAATATGCTCGATATGTGTAAATACAACATGGCATCACAACAAGAATCTATGACTCAAAGTATTTATTCATTAGGCTCCGAGGAGTGAGAAATTACAAACATGGGTCTCATGACCCAACATAACATTCAGAGCATACAAGTCAAAGCACATGCGGAAGCTTAACATGTCTGAGTACAGACATCTACAAATGAAAAAGGCTGAGAAGCCTAACTATCTACCAGATCCTGCCGAGGGCACAAGATCATAGCTGAGGTATCAAGCTAAACGTCGAAGTCCACACAGAACTACTAGCGAGACTGACGTCTCTCTGCAAAACATAAAATAGGCAAACGTGAGTACAAATGTACCCAGCAAGACTTACATAAGAACTAGCTACATATGCATCAGTATCAATGAAAGGGGTGGTGGAGTTTAACTGCAGCAAGCCAGCTTTGACTCAGTGGCTATCCTGAACTACGACTGCAAGTAACTCTTTTCAGGTGGCGCACACGAGTCCACATATTCACCATATCAATACACCACTATGGATCGGCTCCCATCTACCTACGAAAACGCCATCCATAGCACTCACACTTATCTTGCGCATTTTAGAGTATCCACTTCAAGTTATCTATGAACTGTACAGGCAACCCAGAAGTCCTTTATTGCGGACACGGCTATTCGAATAGATGATGTTAACCTTGCAGGGGTGTACTTCTTCACACACGCTCTCGCCACTTACCACCATGTACACATCGTGTATCTCGGCAACCTTCAAGCGGAAGCCTGGCGAGGGAGTCGGCCACGACCTGACTAACCACACAAGTCTCTAGTCCAGGTTTATCGCCTATTCGGGTTCCATCCGCAAGGAGATCCGGTCGGGGTGTCGCTCACGGCCCCAAACGATGTGTGCAGGGTTCCCAAGCCCACCTCGACGGGTGGATCTACGCTTGGTGCACCGTGCCATGGTGCCTAGTCTGTCCCAAGCCCACTTGTACTCGGTACCACTTGGTAGACTACTAACACTACCTACAAACACCAGAAACTAGTTGCAACTCCTAGACAGAGATCAGGTTGATTAATAAGTCGAGAAAGCTTGGAGCGCCCGGAGCCCAATGTGTGGTAGTAACTGTTCATGGATCACAAACACGGAACTCAGTTCCTGAGGACGCTGCAATGAGACAACCCACCATGTACTCCTACATGGCCTCTCACCGCTACTGTCGTGGAACTATCACGGAAGATGTCCTAGTGTAAGGACTTAGTCGTGAGGCCAACGCATCTATGTGGTAGCTTGAGAGGGGTTGAGCGGAATCGATAGACACAACGCAAGACCAGGATTTAGACAACTTCGGGCCCCGGGAAACATCATCCGGTAATAACCCTACATGTTGTTTGAGGCTAGATCTCATTACGCTCATGAGGGAGTCGCCGTAAACCGGCTCTCCTCTAATTGTGTCTAGCCCTAGAGATTATTGATTGTTGCCTGTCGCTTGTCCCTCTTTGGGGAGCCCTGCCCCTCCTTATATAATTTGAAGGGGCGGGTTACATATGGAGTCCTATTAGGATTAGTACTAGTCTATCTCTAATACAAACTGGATACAAGTCCGGGTCTTAACTCCTTATAAGGTAAATATTCCTTATGTCTTTCCTTGTAAACCGGCCCACCATAGTATGAACCGGCCTTCATGAACCGCCCGTTGGGCCACCAGGTCTTGTCGCTCCTCTGACCCGCCTGCCGGATTACCAATGAATCGTAAACCGCCAGGTCCAAACGGGTCGCCAGTGAATCGTCAAGTCTCAGCCGGGTCTCAAGTAAACCGCCAAGTCCGGCCGGGTTATACTTCTGGCCGGTTTACGTCGTGGGGTATATCCCCGACATTAGCCCCTAGTTTAATTTGGATTTATCCATGTTAAACTGATCTTGTAAAACAAACACAAGAACAAATTTGACAGGTTGTGCTCCGGGTTAAATATTCTTGTAAACCGACATCTGATCATCCTTAAGTCCTTGTCATTTCCTCCTTCTAGAAAATCCGAGTCAATAGACCAGCTTCATAATCAATTTGCTTGCAGAAGATATTTCGTAAATAAAGAATCCATTTGAATTCGCCTTCAATGCACTGACTTGACAAAAATATTGGTCTTCAAATATTCAACTGATATCCACCGGTTTGAAAATGTAGAACTTGCCAGTTTATCATTGTCAAAATTGCCGGTCTATAAATATTGATGGCACCGGGTCATAATTGTTGTCGACACCGGGTCATGTAATTGATCTTCCTGATTTGCTCAAAACTGATAAACTGAAGACGTTCCTCCTTTATATGCATAATACCTGTAGCCCCCAAGTCTTAAGAGGAGAACATAGTGATAACTTAAGACTTGCTCCAATAAGTGTTTTCAACCTTGAAGAAATCCGGTTTGTTCATCTCAATCATATAAACTGAATACTCCATATATGTAGCCCCCAAGTGCCGGGTTGTCATGCTTGCAGCAACCTGGGACTTGTAATTGCTTATAAAAACTTCAATCAGTGTAGCCCCCAAGGGCCGGGTCATTATGCAATAATGAGCAGGGACTTTGTAAATATAATCATGTAGATTTTAGCAGTGATGTGTAGCCCCCAAGGGCCGGCCTAGTAAGATAATACTGAACCGGGACTTGATATATACTTCAATGAAAATAACATCTTATAATGTATCTTCCATCATAGGGCTTGAACCTTGAATGTTTGACAGGAGCAATTGGTAGCCCCCAAGGGCCGGCTCATTATGATGTGATGAGTCGGGTCTTCAATAAGGCCAATAAAAAATGACTTTGCATTAGCCCCCAAGTGTCATGGTGCATGCTTGCAGCGACATGAGACTTGCATGTAATCTCAATTTGAATAATGTAGCCCCCAAGTGCCGGGTCGTAAGCCTGCAGCGACTCAGGACTATTCCTTCCATTGTAGAATAAATCATATCCTTTGATAAAATAATAGCCATTGCGCTAAAGCGACTTTGAAAACCTCAATAATACCGGTTACTAATAACCATAATAAAAATCCAGCCATGTTGGCTATTCAAGATAATATAATCCGGTATGAAAACCTTATTCATTCAATACCATAATGAAAATTCAGCCAAGTTTGGCTATTTGAATAATATAACCCAATGATTTATAAGCGTGTGATTCCAATGGCGCAATCCAAATATATACTGGCGACTTATAGTCCAAAGCCAGGCCGGTTTAATAAACTCCGGTGATTTATAATCACGCTTTATTCAACATGTTTCTGCATACAACAAGTTTAAAGTGTCCTGGCGGTTTACCGTCGGACGGGTCATAATGCCCAACATATAACCTGGGTTGATAACCAAGGCTGCACTTAAGAATAATCAAATATGAAATATATCATACCTGTGACATTAAATCACATCATTGGTTGGCCAACTTTATTGTACTAAAGATGATAACCCCAATCTTGAGTACTGATAACTCCTTCCATATTGTGCCGGCTTATGATAAAACCGTGCCGGGTTGTGATAAACACCGGATTAACCATATATAATAGTGGCGACTTGTAGTCAAACTAGATCGGGCTGATAGTCTCCGGATTATAATTTGATCGTGTACTGACAACTTGTAGTTGATAGCCTAACCGGGTAGATAAACACCGGTTTGAAAACATCAACAATCTTATCAAAAGAAAGAGAAACTTAGCAAAAGCCAAATAAAAACCGTTGTAGTCGAGGCTTTTCACGGGCTGCTGTAACGCCCATGATGCGGCTATATCTCCCACGTGTCGAGGCATGACTTAGAGGCATAACCGCATTGTGGTTTTTGTCGCAAGAAGGGTCATCTTCACACAATCCCATGTAATGAACAAGAATGGGATAAAGAGTTGGATTACAATCGCCACTTCACACAATACATAAATAAAACGTAAATCATTCATAGATTCACACATAGGTCCGACTACGGAACCAAAATAAAGAATACAACCCAACTGCCAGATACTGATCGTCCCAACTGGGCTCCACTACTGATCAATAAGAAAAGAAACAACACAACGGACAAGATCTTCATCGAGCTCCCACTTGAGCTCAGTTGCGTCATCTGCACTGGTCTCATCGGCACCTGCAACTGTTTTGGAAGTATCTGTGAGTCGCGAGGACTCAGCAATCTCACACCCGCGAGATCAAGACTATTTAAGCTTAAAGGAAAGGCTGGTGTAATGAGGTGGAGCTGGCTGCAGCAAGCACTAAGCATATATGGTGGCTAACATACGCAAATGAGAGCGAGAAAAGAAGCAACGGAAAGGTCGTGAACTAGCAATGATCAAGAAGTGATCCTGAACTCCTACTTACGTCAAACATAACCCAGAAACCGTGTTCACTTCCCGGACTCCGCCGAGAAGAGACCATCACGGCTACACACGCGTTTGATGCGTTTTAATTAAGGTCAAGTGTCAAGTTCTCTACAACCGGATATTAACAAATTCCCATCTGCCACATAACCGCGGGCACGGCTTTCGAAAGATAATACCCTGCAGGGGTGTCCCAACTTAGCCCATTATAAGCTCTCACGGTCAACGAAGGATAAACCTTCTCCCGGGAAGACCCGATCAGTCTCAGAATCCCGGTTTACAAGACATTTCGACAATGGTAAAACAAGACCAGCAAAACCGCCCGCTGTGCCGACAAATCCCGATTGGAGCTGCACATATCTCGTTCTCAGGGCACACCGGATGAGCAAGACGTCGGGTTGGCATAGACCCTGGTTGCCCAGGGGGCGCCGGACATCGCTCGGTTTGGACCAGCACTCGAAGGAGAAGTGGCCCGGGGGGGTAAATAAAGATGACCCTTGAGTCTGCAGAACCCAAGGGAAAAATGGCTTAGGTAGGCGAATGGTAAAACCAAGGTTGGGCCTTGCTGGAGGAGTTTTATTCAAAGCGACCTGTCAAGGGGGTCCCATAAATCACCCAACCGCGTAAGGAACGCAAAATCAAGGAACATAACACCGGTATGATGGAAACTAGGGTGGCAAGAGTGGAACAAAACACCAGGCATAAGGCCGAGCCTTCCACCCTTTACCAAGTATAAAGATGCATTAATAATATAAGAGATATTGTGATATCCCAACATAAACATGATCCAACATGGAGCAATCTTCAACTTCACCTGCAACTAGCAACGCTATAAGAGGGGCTGAGCAAAAGCGGTAACATAGCCAAACAACGGTTTGCTAGGAAGGGTGACAAAGGTTGGAGGTGGTTTCATGGCAATTTGGGAGGCATGATATAGCAAGTGGTAGGTAGCGCAACATAGCAATAGAGCGAACAACTAGCAAGCAAAGATAGAAGTGATTTCGAGGGTATGGTCATCTTGCCTGAGATCCCGCAAGGAAGAAGAACGAGTCCATAAAGAAGACAAACGGACGGAGTCGAACGAATCCTCACAACTCCGGAACGAAACCGAAGCTAACGAGAGAAGCAACCCGGAAAGAAACAAACAACATAGTAAACAACCACCACATACACATGGCATGATGCATAAACAAGTATGATGCATGTCCGGTTTAATGAGGCATGGCATGGCAAAATGCTCAAACAATACTACAAATTAAGTGGAGCTCAATATGCAACGAGTTGCATATTGACGAAACACCACATTCAAGTTATTTAGTATCGCTCTTGTTTATGTACCCAACAATATTAAATGTTGTTAAACATGGCAAGAGGGTGAAGCATAAATAAACTAACTATTTAAGCAAGTTAAATGAGGCCGGAAATAACAAACAACAATTCCGGAAAATCCCCACATGCATATTTTAGATTTGGTACTGTTCTGCCCTAAATACAATTTTAATGTTGTTAAACAGCAAAATGAAGTGAACCATGTTAAACTAGGCATTTTTCTACCCCATTTACATATATAATTTATTAAAATCCGAGCTACGGTTATTTAGTTATGAAATAAATCATTTTAACATGGCAATCGAGCAAATTTAAACAAACAGCATTTTAAACATGGATGAAAGTTGCATATTATTAAACTACACAAAATTCTAAGCATTTTACATGTTTAAATCATTTTAATCCGATGCACGGTTTGTGAGATATTACATGCATGATGTGCAAGGGGTTTTCTGTAAAACTGTAAATCCTCGGATAATTACTAAAATCGCCAGAGGGAAAAAAAACAAGAACTGGGCCGAATCTAACTGGCCCAACAGTGCAACAGGTTTGGGTGGCTGCTCACATCGGGCTCTTGGGCCGGAAGCGGAGAGGCGGCTGGGCCTTGGCGCCTGGGACTTGGAGACCGGCCACGCTGGCGCTGGACCAAGTCAACGAAGGGGCAGCGCTGGCTGTCTCGTTCGTGAAGCAGGGGACGGCGGCTGGCGATGCGGGATGTAGGGCATGGCGGCGAAGAAACTCCAGGGCGGCTGGACGGGACTCGGGGGCGCTGGCGGCGGGATCCAGGAGACGGGATGGAGGGGGCGCGAGCGAGGCTCTCGTCGAGGCCCTCCGGGAAGAAGAGCAACGACATGACACGGAGCAACAAAGGGACTCGGCGGAGCTCGGTACCTCGCCTGCTGCAAGACGAACGGGACGGCGAGGGAGATGGCAGGGCGCGACGGGGCCTGCCTGGGGTCGCCGGCGACGCAGGGGAACTTGGGCAGGGAAGCAGCGGTCAGCTCCTGGTGGTGGTGGTCGACGCCTTGGTACTTGCAGGTTGTCGCGCGGGCCGGCGAGGAACTCGGACGACGGGTGGCTGACGGTGACGCGAGCACCAGCAACGGGCAGAGGGAGGCAGATCCGGTGAAGCTCAACTCCGGCGAGCTACTGCTCGTTGTCGGCCGGACGGAGACGGGTCGAGGGCGGCGGCGCTCCTGCTAGAACGAGGTGAGAGAGACAGAGGGGTGAGACGATGGAGAAGCATGGGAGAAAAGGAAGGCACGGAGCGACGGGACTGGCCTGGTCGCTGCTGCAGCTGGTTGGAACCTCCGGCGGGGAATCACCGGCAAGGAGGAGGTCGTTGGGAGGCTCGGGGTCGAGCTCCTCTCGATCTGGATCGATGAGGGAGCAGGAGGCGTGGTTGTGGTGGTGAAATCGAGGGAGAGTGGGTGGCAAGCGCTGCTTGGCCCGGCGCTGAAGACGAGGGGCGTTGTCGGGTCGGTTGGGTGGAGTGGATGGATTGGATCGGGGAATCCTGAGGAAGAGGGTGGCGGCGGCAGGGAATAGGTGGATGGGACAGGTTAGGACTAGGGTTAGGCTGTTTAAATAGCTAGGTGGACTAGCTTAAGGCAAAACAGGCCCTCCGATCAAAATTGAACGGTCGAGAAAAAAGGCTGTGGAGAGTCCAACAAAGAAAATGGTGATGTTTTGTATATGTTTGGGGATGATCCGAATCCAACGGTGACAACAACCCGGGTCGGGTTCGGGGAGGTTCCGGACGCGCGAGAGGGGTCTATGCACTGCGCAAGGAGGGGTTCGGTGGTTGTGCAGAGAGGGTCAAACGGTCAGACAAGAGAGAATCGAAAATCCGGTTAGGCTCAGAATGGTCAAAGAACGCAAGGGGGGACGCGGCAACTACGAGCGGATGCAAGTTTGAAAAACAATGACGGCAACAGAATGCCGATGCAATGCGAATGATGCGATGAAGAAAGCAACAACAAAATAAATAACAGAGCTGACTCGCCAAACAAGGAAGGCAATCGGAGCGTCAGTCTTGGGGCGTTACAGCTGCCAGGCCCCAAATTTGATCAAGAGGTGTAGCTATGGTTCGGGTTCGACCAAGCCCCCAAGTGATGCTGTGGCATTACGCCGATCAAGAGGTGTAACTATGGTTCGGGTTCGACCAAGCCCCCAAGTGATGCTGTGGCATTGCGCCGATCAAGAGGTGTAGCTATGGTTCGGATACGACCAAGCCCCCAAGTGATGTTGTGGCATTGCGTCGATCAAGAGGTGTAGCTATGGTTCGGATACGACCAAGCCCCCAAGTGATGCTGTGGCATTGCGCCGATCAAGAGGTGTAGCTATGGTTCGGATACGACCAAGCCCCCAAGTGATGTTGTGGCATTGCGCCAATCAAGAGATGTAGCTATGGTTCGGATACGACCAAGCCCCCAAGTGATCAATAATATGATAAGCCAATAAGGCATGATACCCATGTTTGAACCGTGCCTCATCGCAGCAGGTCCTCTTTGGCACCCTTTAACTTTTTGCAAGAGATAAATTCTTATTGAACCGGGATTTTGAACCGGATATTGAGAGCTTCAAAGCTTTGTGGGAGACATCTTTCCCTTGAACCGGATTTTAAACCGGAATCTTCATTTTCAGCCGGAAATTTTTTGACGGCCTTTAAACTCGAACTTGCGAGAAGTTAATTCCTTTTTGAACCGGACATTGTTAAACCGGATTTGAGCGCTTCAGAGCTTTGTGGGAGAATAGATTTCCCTTGAACTGGATTGTAAACCGAAATCCTTTCTGATGACCCAGAACTTCTTCATTGAGCCGGGATTTTGTAACTGCCATATACTTCCTAAGCCGGAAATTTTCTGACGGCCTTCAAATTTTCATCAATATGGTAGTAGCCTCCGGGACCGGGTTATCTTTCCCTCCACCATCCTGGGGTTCTTGACTTTACTGAAAACCGGCATATAGCTGAATCATATCATTGTAGCCCCCGAGTCTCAAGGTGACTCGAGGAGTTGGCATGAGATTCTCCGTGTTTGACCATAGCAGAAGGTGTATATCATTGATGTTGATAACGCGATGTGAATCCACAGAAAGTTGAGGTGACTGCGGCGGGTTATAAATGATCCCGTACGAGCCGTGTCAGCAACTCGGCCAATGGTTCCTTCCAACTGGCGATTTGAAGTTAACCAAAACTGTAGTGGTGGCGACTTGTGTGCCTGCCCATTGAGCCATCCAGTGCAAACGATGGTTGATGATAATTTGCCTCCAATTTGAAAGAAAACCGGGCTACCCAAGCTGTGACTTGCTCATACCCAATAAACAGCTCATGCAGATAGGTGCGGCCCAGTATGCTGATGTAGACCAGGCCGCGAGAGACGGACGACAAGGACGACCGCAACATCAGAGGCGGCACAGACAGATGAGTCGGCCGCGGCGTTGTAAACCGGTGCGGACGGGAGAGTCGGACGTAGCATTGTAAACCGGCTCGGGTGGGAGAGTCGGACGCGACGTTGTAAGCCGGCACGGACGGGCGAGTCAATCGCAGGCGCGGTAAGTCGTGCGGACGACCGAGTCAGCCGTGTCATGTTGATGTAGCAGGGGCGGCGTCCTGCGCACGTACCCGTCAAGCAGCACGGCACGGACAGGTGCTAGTGCAAAAATAATGCTAGTGTGCGCCTCTTATGCGACACCGTTTGTAATAAACAATAGTCCTGCGAAAAAATATCACAGACCAGAATAATTGTTCTTTGATAAAAATAACATGTGCTAATAAAATATTTTTTAGATGGACATCACCTGATGTGTTTAGGCCGAAAAATAATCCGCCATGAAGTTAATGATCTCTAGGTGAAACTGAAATCCCTCACGGGTGAATCGGCCGCGGGAGCAGACTGATAAATTGGCCACGGCGTTTGTAAGGCGGTGCGGACGAGTAAGTTGTCCTCCGTGTTGTAAGCCGGCGCGGACGCGTGAACCGGCGGCGAAGGCGGACGGGCGAGTCGGCCACGGCATTATAAACCGGTGCGGACGAGAGAATCAGCCGCGGCGTTGAAAACGGCACGGATGCGGGTAAATCGGCCGCAGGCACAGACGACGACTCAATTGCATATGTTGATGTAGACATAGAAGTCAGCTGCAATGTTTGAAGACGGCGCGGTCGCGAGAGACGGCCGCGGTGTTGTAAGCCGGTGCGGTCGCGAGAGACGGCCGCAACATTTTAAACCGGTGTGAGCCTCATGTCCATGGCATGACGTCACTTTTGTAGTAGACTTTGTCCTGCGTAAAATATATTAAAAGACAGAGTAATTGTTCTCAGAAGTATTAATACGTGCTAAAAATACTGAGAACAGATAGCACCTGATTTATTTTCCGGATGAACGCGGATATCAGTACTGGATAATGTTGGACGTATTCTGGTGCAGCCTTTAGTATGTAAACAGGACCAACAGACAGCCTCCGTATCAGTATGTTGATGATTTCCTGTTCTGCACAAGGCGCGTGCGTGGTCGGAATTGTCCAGTCCGTAGTGCTGCGCTAATCGTCCCCAACAGAAAATTTAATCCACTGTGTGTAGATACAGTAACTGTAGACTGGAACCTGATGTGACTAGACCACTTGAAGAAGCTTCACGTGAGATGAATTCTTTTGTCATGATCGACCTAGAAGTTTCATGTGATATTAAAAAACTGATTTGATCTTTCTTCATGCATCCGAGTGCTAGCTGAAGTCTTCGGTCTTCACGCGTGAGGCGTAAATAACATAGCACTAGATGTTGGCTTCGATCTTCTTATATGGAAGTAAATAACGGGCGGAGGAGCAGTAACAGCCAGGCAGTCAGGCACCCGCGTGACACTGCGTACGCCCACAGCCACTGTAGAAAAAGAACAGGCCAGCTCAGAGAAACCTGTGACGAGGCAGAGCAAAGCGAGTGGCGGGCGGCGGCTCAGGGCCGGCCACAGCGGACGGCGGCTCCCGGGCAGTACAAAGGCGGGGCGGTTCAAAGGTAGTGTAGAGGCAGCTCGACGCCCGACGGTGGAGTGACATGCTAGCGGCCCTACGGTGGAGGCGAGCCAGCAACCGCGGAGGCGAGCCAGCAACGGCGGCTCAGAGTGACTCGGAGTGCGGTAGCGACTTGCGAAGACAGAGAGCTCCGAAGGTAGCCCGGCGGTCGAGGCGCGGTTGGCAAGGCTCCAGTTCGCGTGAGGCGGCTTGGAACGAAGTGAAAGCAGAGTCCGGGTTGTAATTGGCTTGACATCGTCTATTTGCCAAACTAGAAGTACTAGTCCATGGCATTAACTTGTCTGACCCTAGTACGTAGTCCTTGGTAATTCTCTGACCGTAGGAAAATCGGTTTCGATAATTTGTAATTTGATGGCCAGGTGAGCAACGACTGCGACAAAAAATTTCTGTAGATCCTCCGTTGATGACCAAGAACATGAACCGGCTGGTGGCTGCATCCGAGGCCACTTGTGTTGACTGTTCCTTATTTTAACCGTGCCTGCATGCGTCATGTGCGTCCTCTGACTTATGGGCTGTGATGAGTAGTTTCCTGGCTTGTGGTTCGAGTACTTCACGTGTACAGGTAGCACCGGGAGCCAAAAAACTGTAGTTTAGTAGCACTTTGTTTACTCGGCCGTCATATCTGAGAAGTAGTAACAGCGGCCATGACAACTTGGCAGACTTGATGCATGGGCTGCCAGTTTTGCTTCTGCTACCGCAATTACCTTTGGGAGAAGCAGTCTCTCTGAGTTTGATCTGAACATGGACAACGAAATCGCCAAATCCTGTCGGTCTTGGCGACTTGAACTTGTGTCGATTTGATCTAGCGTATGTCTTCGACTTGCGGTATCGGCGGTGCCGTACTCGATACACCCCAAATTCTTTTGATCCTTGTACTAACAGCTCCAAAGTAAATCACAATTCCTATTACCAAGAATAAATCTGCCGGCTCTTTTTCCTCCGACGAAATCGCGACCTTCTCGAAACCCTAATTAAGATCCCTTCAAAAACTCCACACCACCGTGCGCGAGCCCCACGGTGGGCGCCAACTGTCGTGGAATTGTCACGGCGGATGTCCTAGTGTAAGGACTTAGTCGTGAGGCCAACGCATCTATGTGGTAGCTTGAGAGGGGTTGAGCGAAATCGATAGACACAACGCAAGACCGGGATTTAGACAACTTCGGGCCTCGGGAAACATCATCCGGTAATAACCCTACATGTTGTTTGAAGCTAGATCTCATTACGCTCATGAGGGAGTCGCCGTAAACCGGCTCTACTCTAATTGTGTCTAGCCCTAGAGATTATTGATTGTTGCCTGTCGCTTGTCCCTCTTTGGGGAGCCCTGCCCCTCCTTATATATGTTGAAGGGGCGGGTTATATATGGAGTCCTATTAGGATTAGGACTAGTCTATCTCTAATACAAACCGGATACAAGTCCAGGTCTTAACTCCTTATAAGGTAAATATTCCTTATGCCTTTCCTTGTAAACCGGCCCACCATAGTATGAACCGGCCTTCATGAACCGCCCGTTGGGCCACCGGGTCTTGTCGCTCCTCTGACCCGCCTGCCGGATTACCAATGAATCGTAAACCGCCAGGTCCAGACGGGTCGCCAGTGAATCGTCAAGTCTCAGCCGGGTCTCAAGTAAACCGCCAAGTCCGGCCGGTTTACGCCGCGGGGTATATCCCCGACAGCTACCTTTACCAAATCGTGTTCACACACTTAGCTCTCATCAGTAGGCCATGTTCACCACATTCCAATTCATCCCTGATGAATCAGACCTGACTCAACTCTAAGCAGTAGCAGGGATGACAAACAAGCATGAATGAGTAGGCACATCAGGGCTCAAACAACTCCTACTCATGCTAGTGGGTTTCATCTATTTACTGTGGCAATGACAGGTCATGCAGAGGAAAAGGGGTTCAACTACCGCAACATGTAACAGTTGAAACATTGTTGTCCTAATGCAGTAAAAGAGAGCAAGAGCGAGAGAGTGGGATTGTATCGGAATGCACAAGGGGGTTTTGCTTGCCTGGCACTTCTGAAGATAGTATAGCTCTTCATCAGTGTCATCGATCACATCGTCGAAACAACGTCTACTGAGAGGGGACAATTACCGGCAACAGAGAGAAACACAATCAATGAAATGCACAATATGGTGCATGATCATGACATGTCGATATGCTGTGTTTTGAGCTAATGCAACTAGTAACAGGTTAAATGGAGTTGGTTTGAATCCAGGATTCAAATTCAAACTCCATATGTGATTATTTACATGCCAGACATATGATTTGCCCTATTCAGCAACTATAAGTTGTTCTAACATGCATGAAAATGATACAGATGGATAGATTGGATTTTTCTGATCATTTTTCATATATAAATCTTTTCATTTGGAGTTACGGTTGAATTTCTATGAATTTTTGAAGTTTTAAATATTTTCTGGAATTTCCTGGATTATTTTTAATCCAGAAAATTATTAACTGCATCAGCATTGTGTCACTATGACGTCACCAAGTCAACTGCGGCTGACCAAGTCAAACCTGACCAGTGGGGTCCACTGGTCAGTCACACAGTGCTGTCTGGGTCACCGACACGTGGGGTCAGGTCAACAGCCACGTCAGCAAGTCAACGCTGACGTGTGGGGTCGGTCAACAGGTGACGTGGCCAGGTCAAACTGACCTGTGGGCCTTGCGGGGTTAGTTTAGTCTAAACAAAACTAAACCGTGGTTAATCAGGAAGTGGGGCCCGTCTGTAAGTGGCTCTAGGGTTAATTAGTGATGTCATTAGCTGCTAATGATGGGACCACGTAGATCTCGCCGGAGTTCAGCTGGCGGCGACCACAGAACATGGCGGGGCGCGCCGGATTTGCGCTAGAGGCGTCGGGTTAGCGCGCTGAGGGCACCAGTGCATAGCCCTTGCTCGCCCGCATCAAGAGGAGGCAGAGTTGGGCGCGGGGGTCGCCGGAATCAACGCCGGCGACGAGGTTTGCGGCGGCCGTGGTTCGGTCAAGCTCGGAATCGGCGTTGTGGTGCACTGCGGGTCAAGCGGTGGGGTGCTTCGCGCTCTTGCAGACATGCTGAGCACGGTGACGCGCTCAGGCTCGAGCTACAGTGGCTGCAACGACGACGGCGACATGGCCGGCGGCAGGGGAAGCTCGGCCACGGCGGTTACAGACGCTGGAGGTCGCAAACGACGAAGATAAAGAGGGGGAAAAGACGGCGAGCTCACAGCGGTCACGTAGACAAGCTCAGCGGGCTCGGGGACGTCCTGCGTGCGGCGAATCGACGACGGCGATCACCGGACAGAGGCGAGGAAGATGGCGACGATGGCGGCTCCACAGGGCCTCCGCGTTAGCTTTCTTCGATGAAGAGGCGTGGTGCGAGGTGGCTGAGGTGCTGGACTGATCGGGGAGGCAAGGCATCGGCAGTGGGCGCGGCAGCAACGAGCGGCGGCGACGGTGGCGCTCGGGTTCGGGCGAGAGAGAGGGAGCAGAGGGGAGGAGGGCCTCGGGGAAGAGTGAGGGGTCGGGGGGTGCGTGTCGACGTCCAGGGCGTCCAGAGCGACGTCGAGGAGGAGGCGGGAAGCAGGAGGTGGCCGAGGCGCGTGGCCGCGCGCAAGGGGCACGCGCCCGGCGTCCTTCTGTCCCAAGGAAGGGGACGACTGGCACGGCCAGATGGACTGGGCCGTGCTGGGCCGGACCAACGGGCGCCAGGTCAGTTCTCTCTCTCTCTCTCTATTAATAACTTGTTCTGCTTTTCTATTTTTGTTATTTTGTTTTGATTTAGTTTATATCCCAAATCATTTTAATAAATCCTGAAAATAATTGTGGGCATTAAATGAATTATTACAGAGGCCCTTAACTATTTTCAGAATTGTTGGAGCATTTAAAAATATTAATAGTATTTAAATGCCCCAATTCAAATACAATATGGGTTATTCAAAAATCCAGAATGGCCTAGAAATATTGGCATCATTTTTGGTAGAGGTTTTCACCTTTATCAAAAATCATGAACATTTTCAAAGGGCATTTTGGGTTCATTGAAGATATTGTTTATTTGAACCTAGTTGAATTCATTTAATGCTAGGGTTTCAACATCCCCATTTCAAGTTTCTCTTGGAAATAAACATGATGACATGCTGAGCAAGAAAAGTCAAACAAGAGCTGATCTGAGGCTGTGACACTCGGTGGGACCGATTTTGGTAATAGACTAACCAGAGAGTTGGTCAGGCAAACTCGGTGGGACCGATTCGCTCATCTCGGTTGGACCGAAATGTTACGAAAAGGAGACAGAGAGTTTGCATTGCAAACTCGGTGAGACCGATTGCATATCTCGGTGAGACTGAGATTATTGCAATAGGCAACACAGAGTTTGCAATCCCATCTCGGTGAGACCGAGATCCCTATCGGTGAGACCAAATTGACTAGGGTTTCTGGCAGTGGCTATGTCAAGAGAACTCGGTGGCGCCGAATAGAAAGTTTCGGTGGGGCCGAGTTTGACTTTTGGTTTGGGACATATGTGGATGTGAGAAAGTGGTTGAGGGCTTTGGAGCATATCACTAAGCACTTTGAGCAAGCAAGCCATTAAGCAACACCTCACCCCCTCTTAATAGTATTGGCTTTCCTATGGACTCAATGTGATCTTGGATCACTAAAATAGAAAATGCAGAGTCTTGAGCTTTGAGCTTGAGCCAATCCTTTGTCCTTATCATCTTGAAGGGGTTCCACATCTTCTTGTCCACGCCACTCCGTTGTTGAACTTATCTGAAATATACTAGGTGAAAACATTAGTCCAACAAGAGATATGTTGACATTAATTACCAAAATCACCCATGGGAGCACTTGTGCTTACAATCTCCCCCTTTTTGGTAATTGATGACAACATACATCAAAGCTTTAGATAAAGATATACAGAATAACAAGTAAAGCTTTGGAAAAACATGTAACATGCATAGGCTCCCCCTACATGTATGCAATCATGTAAATATGGAAAATAGGAGCATGTGAATGCGTAAGCATGACAGAGTAAGCAATGTGTTACGTGTATCTTGGCTATATGCATCAGATCAAATGTTGTGAGTATAGGAAATGTACCTTCATGCTCATGAGTCTTTCTTGCAAACCGTATGTACATCAGCAAGAAATCCTCATGCACATGAGTGTGATGCATATACTTACCTTGTGGTCTTGAGTTGTCTTAGGAAGGAATGAACCTGAGTAAACAAGGTTAGATAACACAAATACATCTACTAGCCAGAGCAAACAAAGAAACCACACGAGTACCAAGATTGGGATGACATGTAGAGAGTGAGTACAGAGTACTCTATTGGATATAGACATGTCCCCAAAGGTAAAGATATGCAATGAATTCAAAGATTTCCTTCCCTTAGATGTCTTGCTCCCCCTGAATCTTGCAAGGGATACTGGGAGAAGATAGGGAACAGAAAATCAGAGCAAAGAAAAAAAATAGAGCAAATGCAAACAATCAAATATGAAGATGTCTTTCCCCTCTTAAAGACATGTGACTTCTCTCCTCTTGAACACCAAGCATCTGGGGTCTTTGATGCGATACTTCTTTCTCATTGTGAAGAACTCTCTCCCCCTGAGTATTCTCTCTCCCCCTATAGAAATGATTAAGCCTTGATGTGATCCCTCTCTCCCCCTTTGACATCAATTTCCAAGAAGGGCTCTTCTGGATGTTACAAATGGGGTTGGTCCTTGAGTCACAAAGCAAAGCAAAGCAGCAAGTCGAATGTGATGCTGGTAGAGGACAAGAATCATTGAGTGGAGCTGGAGCAAAAGAATGCAGGAACAAGTGGCAAGTTGTCTTTCCTGTAGTGAAATCGGTGGCACCGAGTTGTGTGCTTCGCACCGAAAGAGTTCGGTTGGACCGAAAACAACAAACCGGTGTGACCGAGTTCATAACAAAGAAAACACTTGTCACCTCAGCTCACTAGTCAAGTAAGATCTCACAAGGATTTGCAAGGAATTAGCTGAAAGATTTGCAAAGAATTGGATGCAGGGAATGCAGAACAGAACAAAGAAAAGAAAATCTAGATGAAGTTTTTTTAAAAAAATAAAAGGGAATAAATATGCAAAGGACAAAATGCAAAAACTCAAAGAAACACTAGAGAACTTCATCTAGAATTGGGCGGTGACAAAGTCACCTATGTTAGAGTATATTGACTAAGGAGTCAAGTGAGAGCACTTGATCATAAGTCATACTCATCGTTTAAGCTCAAAATGGGGTTACCATTTTTCGTTTAAGCATTTGATGTATTCACATCTTGTTGAGCTGCTTTGACCCATGTCTTGGGGTAAAGTTTCTCTAAGATGGAATGACATACCTTGGGTGGTGGTGTTGATCTTGATCATGTAGTTGAACTTGTGTGGGTTGCTCAAGGTTGATGTAGTTCATCAAGAGTTGGGAGCACCACTTGTAATTTGAGTTCATCTACCTACATGGGTTAGTTTTGCAAGGAAGAGCACTTGTGTATCCAAAATGACAATCATGAAATTTTATACATATAATTTGTCAAAGGATATGTTGAAGGGTTTCGTGCTTCCTTGTCATCAACCACCGTATTGTAGAGACTTGGTGATGTAGAGATTGCTCAAGATGTGAGAGAGTTGCAATCTCATAGATTTAGATTCATCCAAGTACCTACAAGGGTTAGATAACATGCAAGGGTGCAAATATATCCAAGACATGTAAATAGCATCATGAAAGAAATATCATGGATTGGTCATAGATTCATGCCTTGCATGTATCCAAATGGAGTCCCTACTCCAACTTTGAAGCATCAATGATGTTCAATTCTCCTCTCAAACGGCAAAAGACTTTCTCATCAAGCGGTTTGGTGAATATATCCGCCAATTGCTTATCGGTACGAACATGCTTAAGATCAATGTCCCCTTTAGCAACATGATCTCGAATGAAATGATGACGAACATCAATATGCTTGGTTCGAGAATGTTGCACGGGATTGTGAGCAATCTTAATAGCACTCTCATTGTCTAAAAGCAATGGAACATGTTTCACATATATCCCATAATCTTTAAGAGTTTGGGTCATCCAAAGTAATTGAGCACAACATGAACCAGCCGCAATGTATTCCGCTTCGGCGGTGGATAAGGATACCTAGTTTTGTTTCATGGAGGACCAAGACACAAGAGATCTACCAAGAAATTGACAAGTACCCGAAGTGGACTTTCTATCAACCTTGTCTCCGGCATAGTCCGAATCGGAGTAGCCGACAAGATCGAAAGAAGATCTCTTAGGATACCAAATGCCAAAATTTGTTGTATGTATTAAGTATCTCACTATCCTTTTCACAGCCTTAAGATGACATTCTTTAGGAGCCGCTTGATATCGTGCACACATGCACACACTTAGCATAATATCGGGACGAGAGGCACATAGATATAACAATGAACCAATCATAGAGCGATAAACCTTTTGGTCAACCGGTTCACCATCTTTGGTCAAATCAAGATGTCCACTAGTAGGCATGGGTGTACTCATACCTTTGCATTCTTGCATATTGAACTTCTTGAATAAGTCCTTGGTGTACTTTGTTTGAGAAACAACGGTGCCTTCCTTAGTTTGCTTGATTTGCAAACTGAGAAAGAACTTGAGTTCACTCATCATAGACATCTCAAACTTCTCCGACATTAATTTTCCAAACTTCTCACTAAAATGAGGGTTAGTCGAACCAAATATAATATCATCAACATAAATTTGGCACACAAATAGTTCTCCATTAACCCTTTTAGTAAAAAGAGTAGAATCTATTTTTCCAATTTCAAAGCCTTTTCCAATGAGGAACTTGGTCAAACATTTATACCACGCTCTAGGAGCTTGTTTAAGACCATAAAGAGCTTTGTGAAGTTTGTAAACATGATTAGGTTTCTTAGGATTGACAAAGCCGGGAGGTTGCTTAACATAAAATTCCTCCTCAATTTCACCATTTAGAGAAGCACTTTTAATGTCCATTTGGTACAAGGTGATATCATGGTGATTAGCATAAGCAAGTAAGATGCGAATGGACTCAAGTCTAGCAACGGGAGCATATGTCTCACCATAGTCCATACCTTCGACTTGAGTGTAGCCTTGGGCGACTAGACGAGCTTTGTTGCGGACGACTTGACCATCTTCATCTTGCTTGTTGCAAAACACCCATTTGGTACCGATGATGTTGTGGTTGTTGTCGGGCTTCTCGACCAATGTCCACACTTGATTTTTCTCAAAGTTGTGTAGCTCTTCATGCATTGCGTTTATCCAATCCGGATCTTCCAATGCTTCCTCAACCTTCATAGGTTCAATGCTAGAGATGAATGAATAATGTTCACAAAAGTTAGCTAGACGAGTTTTAGAGCGAGTGATTCTCCCGGTTTGGATATCATTGTAGATTTTCTCGACGGGATGGTCTTTGGCGACTCTTGCTCGAACTCGTGGGAGCTTTTGCTTTGTTCGGGGTGGAACATCTTCTTCATCTTGTTCTTCTTCTTGGCCTTCTTCATTGTTGACGTTGTCGTTCTCTTGTCGTGGTGGAGAAGGTGGTTGATGAGGTTCGTCCTTGTTTTCTTCGTCTTGGTGTGTCCCACTCGTGGATGCTTCCATGTCAACTCTTGGTTCACCTTGTCGTGAGGTAGAAGCTTCCACTTGGACGGACGAGGTACTCTCCTTCACCTCCGTTGGACGAATCTTGCTGATAGACAAGTCTTGGATTGCTTCCGAAGGGTCTTTGTCTCCTACATCAATTGGCAATTGCTCTACTTGCGAGCTGTTAGATTCATCAAACTTCACATCTACCGTCTCTTCAACCTTTCGGGTGAAGTTGTTGTAGACACGGTAAGTGTGAGAGTTTGAGCCATAACCAAGTAGGAAACCTTCATGAGATTTAGGAGCAACTTTAGAACGACTATGCTTGTCAAGAATGTAGCACTTTGAGCCGAATTGTAACACCCCGGATGTAACTTTCCATATTTGTAACTCCAACTCTTGCCATTTTCGGCTATGTGCTATGATATTCCCTTCGTGGTCGGGTTTTGTTTCTCCGTGTTGCATTTTGTTCATGTCATGCATCTCATATCATGTCATCATGCGCATCTCATTTGCATACGTGTTCGTCTCATGCATCCGAGCATTTTCCCCGTTGTCCGTTTTGCAATCCGGCACTCCCACCTCCTCCGGCGCACCCCTCTTGTTTCTTTTCGTGAGCGGGTGTTAAACGTTCTCGGAATGGAACGAGTCTTGTCAAGTGGCCTTGGTATACCACCGGTAGACCACCAGTCAAGTTTCGTTCCATTTGGAGGTCGTTTGATACTCCAACGGTTAACCGGGTAACCGCAAAGTCCTTTTTGTGTGTTGCAGAAAAACCCCCCTCCTAATAGCCCAAAACCCCTCTAAGTCACTTCCATGCTCTAGGTCGTTCGATCACGATCGTGTGGGCGAAAACCGTACTCCATTTGGAGTCTCCTAGCTCCCTCTACCTATAAAAACACCTCCCCCCTCCGAATATCTTCGTAGACCAAACCCTAACAAATCGCCCCCGCGCCGCCGGATGCATCCCCGCCGCCGCGCCCGGCCAACCAGGGGCCGCCACGTCAGCGGGCCGTACGCCGCGCCGCCGAAGCCCGCGAGGCCCGAGGTCGGCCCCCGTGGCCCGCCCGTCGCCCGCTGCCGCCCGTCGCCCTCGCCCGCGGCTCCCCGCCGCCGTTCCCGGCCGCCGCCGCAGCTCGCCGGCCGGCGCCTCGCCGCCCCGACGTCGGCTCCGCCGCCCGGCCGCGCCCGCGTCCCCGCGGCGCCCCGCTCCTCCTCGCCGTCCTCCTCCTCTCCTCCGCCGGCCGCCATCCCCTCCGGCCGCCCTCTGCTCCGGCGAGCCCGAGCTCGAGCTCGAGGCCCGATCCAGATCCACAGTGCGTTGACTTCTCCTCTCCCCCGATTTTTCTCTAAGTCCCGAATATTTTATCATATCTTGCTCTGTTCGTCGCATCATAACTCTCTGCATATAGCTCCGTTTCATGCATGTAATATATCGAAATGTTCGCCTCGAGATGCTATTCATTTTGTTCCATTATGCCATGTTCATTTGAGCCCATCTTGATGCCCAAATCTCTGGTGCAAGAATGCTATATGCTGTTAACTGCTGTTACTTATCAGAACATGAGGATTTGTTATTTTTGTTGCTATTGATGTGTGCATGTTGTTGGCATGAGCTCTACATGTGTTTTGATGTATGCCATGTCATCTTTACAGAGGTGTATGCCATGTATTTTTGTGATATATGTGGTGACTAGCACAAGCATGCAAACTAGGCTTCGTGATGTTTCTGATTTCAGGGACTTAGTAATTTTGTTAAGTCTGTGACTGCTGTTATTTTGTTGCTATGTATCCGTGTGGCTACAGAGAGATCCATGCTCCTTTAGGTTATGTTCAGTAAGGATGTTTTCTAGATATAGTTGTGCTCTATCCGTCCATGCCCCTGTTTGCAATTATGGAGTGCCATAACATGTCTTAATCTTGCTCTATTTTTTTATAAAATATTTCTGGCAGATTGTTTACGTGTTATTCAATTTTGCCAAGGTTGTTGTAGTTGTTTCATTCATGCTATGACTTTTCTCTTGCCATGGATAGCTTCATAAACATGCCATCTTTCTGTAGGTATGATTGTTTTGTCATGTATTGCTTTGTGATGAGTGCATCAAGCTCACAAAGATACCTTCATGATACTGTTTCTGCCATGCTCTGTTTTCTGCCAAGTCTGAAACCCGTTAACGAAACTTGCTATGTTTACATGGTTGCCATCATATCGTCTGGTCCTTTTTGGCTCATGGTCAGTAAGGGACTTTTGTTCTATGCATTTATTATATTCATACCATGTCTTGTTTTGCTATGTTAAGTTCCTGTAGCATGTTGATTTCATGCTCTGAACCTTACTACCTGATGCTGTTTATGCCATGTCCAGTAATTTACCTGATGCTGTTTATGCCATGTCCAGTAATTTCACCAAGTCTGTGAACCTGTTATCTTTTGCACTTTTGCCACGCTTGTTTGAACCTGTTATGTTATGAACTAGCCATAGCTCAGTGTTCATCTTTTGTCAAGAATCTCCTGTAGATTACTTTCATATGCTTTTTTGTTATGTTGGAGTGTTGTAGCATAGTTACTTGATGCATTCTAAGTGCTATCTTGCTGTTAATCGCAGATTCATGTCATTCTTGTTTTGCTTGCCATTTGCAAACCGTGCATCCGTTTCCGGTGATCTTTGTATCGATTTTGACCGAAATCATCTCATCTTTCCAGTGGCATGCTTGGTTTGCCAAGTTACTACCTTGTTCATCATTTTTCTTCCGGAGCACGCATATGCATCGCATATCATATCTTGCATATCATACATGTTTTGCATCATGTTGCTTGTGCATTTCCTGTGATTGATTGTGGTTCCATTGCTTGTGTTCTTGCTGTGGGTAGAGCCGGGAGACGAGTTCGTGAATGAGGAACTTGTTGAGTACGCTTACGAGGATCAAGCTTTCGACAACTCTGAGAACCTTGCAGGCAAGATGACCATACCCTCGAAATCACTTCTATCTTTGCTTTGCTAGTTATTAGTTCTATTGCCATGCTGCGCTACCTACCACTTGCTATATCATGCCTCCCATATTTGCCATGTCAAGCCTCTAACCATCCTTTCCTAGCAAACCGTTGTTTGGCTAAGTTACCGCTTTTGCGCAGCCCTTCTTATAGTGTTGCTAGTTGCAGGTGAAGTTGAAGTTGGTTCCATGTTGGAACATGGATATTATTTTGGAATATCACAATATCTCTTATTATATTAATGCATCTATATATTGGGTAAAGGGTGGAAGGCTCGGCCTTATGCCTGGTGTTTTGTTCCACTCTTGTCGCCCTAGTTTCCGTCATACCGGTATTATGTTCCTTGAGTTTGCGTTCCTTACGCGGTTGGGTGATTTATGGGACCCCCTTGACAGTTCGCCTTGAATAAAACTCCTCTAGCAAGGCCCAACTTTGGTTTTACTATTTGCCAACTAAGCCTTTTCCCTTGGGTTTTCGCGAGCCCGAGGGTCATCTTTATTTTAACCCCCGGGCCAGTGCTCCTCCGAGTGTTGGTCCAAACTAGAGCACCGTGTGGGACCGTCCCTTGGCAACTTGGGTTACGTTGGTACCTGTACGCTTAGCTTATCCGGTGTGCCCTGAGAACAAGATATGTGCAGCTCCTATCGGGATTTGTCGGCACAGCGGGTGGTCTTGCTGGTCTTGTTTTACCATTGTCGAAATGTCTTGTAAACCGAGATTCCGAGACTGATCGGGTCTTTCCGGGAGAAGGTTTATCCTTCGTTGACCGTGAGATCTTATGATGGGCTAAGTTGGGACACCCCTGCAGGGTATTATCTTTCGAAAGCCGTGCCCGTGGTTATGAGGCAGATGGGAATTTGTTAATGTCCGGTTGTAGAGAACTTGTCACTTGACTTAATTAAAATACATCAACCGTGTGTGTAGCCGTGATGGTCTCTTCTCGGTGGAGTCCGGGAAGTGAACACGGTTTGAGTTATGCATGAACGTAAGTAGTTTCAGGATCACTTCTTGATCATTTCTAGCTTCGCGACCGTTAAGTTGCTTCTCTTCTCGCTCTCACTTGCGTATGTTAGCCACCATATATGCTTAGTGACCTCATTACACCATCCTTTCCTATAAGCTTAAATAGTCTTGATCTCGCGGGTGTGAGATTGCTGAGTCCTCGTGACTCATAGATTCTACCAAAACAGTTGCAGGTGCCGACGATGCCAGTGCAGATGACGCAACCGAGCTCAAGTGGGAGTTCGACGAGGAACGTGGCCGTTACTATGTTTCGTTTCCTGATGATCAGTAGTGGAGCCCAGTTGGGACGATCGGGGATCTAGCATTTGGGGTTATCTTATTTTCATTTGGATTTGACCGTAGTCGGTCTATGTGTGGATTTTGGATGATGTATGAATTATATTTATGTATTGTGTGAAGTGGCGATTGTAAGCCAACTCTCGTTATCCCATTCTTGTTCATTACATGGGATTGTGTGAAGATGACCCTTCTTGCGACAAAACCACAATGCGGTTATGCCTCTAAGTCGTGCCTCGACACGTGGGAGATATAGCCGCATCATGGGCGTTACACGAATACTCGAGAGTATCCAACTTGGGGTTTGTTACCGATGAGGAGCTCGTATGCCGTCTTGCCAAGTAGCTTGTGAAGATACAAGCGATTTGTTGCATGACAAGCCGTCTCAACCGCTTCCGCCCAAAAGTGTTTTGGAGTCTTGTAGTCATCAAGCATCATTCTTGCCATCTCAATAAGAGTCCGGTTCTTCCTCTCAACAACTATGTTTTGTTGAGGCGTGTACGTTGCCGAGAACTCGTGTGAAATCCCTTCTTCGTTAAGAAAGGTATCCACATTTGTGTTCTTGAACTCTGTTTCGTTGTCGCTTTGAACCTTCTTGATCTTCACTTCAAATTGATTTTGAGCCTTCCTAGCAAAGTTTTTGAAGATCTTTTGGACCTGCGATTTATCATCAAGAAAGAACACCCACGTAAATCTTGAAAAATCATCAACTATGACTAGACCAAATGAGTTTACCACCGAGACTCTTGTAGGCATTAGGACCAAAGGGATCCATGTGAAGTAGCTCGAGCGGTCTTCTCGTGGTCATAATGTTCTTCACGGGGTGGCTTCCTCCAACTTGTTTTCCTGCTTGACAAGCACTACAAAGTCTATCCTTGTCAAATATAACATCTCTTACTCCGAGGATATGATCACCTTTAATAAGCTTATCAAGATTTCGCATGCCCACATGACCTAGTCTTCTATGCCACAACCAGCCTTTAGAAGATTTAGCAATTAAGCAAGTTCTAGGTTGAGCCTTTTTAGTAAAATCAACAATGTAAAGATCACCTCTACGTATATCGGTAAAGACCATTTTATGATTATCTCTAGGAAACACTTGGCAATCTACTTCAGTAAATAGGACATTGAAACCGAAATCAGCAAGTCTAGATACTGAAAGTAAATTGTACCCAAGAGATTCAACGAGCATGACATTTTGTATAGAGCTATCATATGAGATGGCCACCTTACCAAGGCCAACCACCTTATCCTTTGAGTTATCACCGAAAGTGACATACTTTCGAGGGCCGTCGTTTTCCGCAAGCTCACAAAACATATCTTTGTCTCCGGTCATATGATCAGTACATCCACTATCAAGGACCCACTCCTTTCCTCCAACCATGTAGCCACGAAGATTTGCCATAAGACCAAAGTGTCTCATCGCATCATCAAGATCATACTCACTATCATCATCCTCATCATAATATCCATGTTCAACATCGTCTTGTGATTGACCAACTCCTAGAGAAGGTAATTTATTAGATAAATGATCATCACAATGGTCATCTTTATGAATTCTAATAGCTTCGGAAATGATATTGCTAATAATTCCAACATCTCCTTTGGCACGCATGAGATCACGAAGCTCAAATAGACAATCATCAAACTTAGGATCACTAGTACTCATCTTACTCAAGGCAAAAGACTTATGGAGAATTTCGTCTAAGTTTTGCAAGGAATAGTTTGGAAATGTTTCCTCAAGAAATCTCCATATAGTATAGGCACAATCAAGAGTAGGTAAACTAGCAAACAAATTTTTGGGCAATCCTCTAATGATAAGATTGATAGTTCTAAGATTGCGAATCATGTCAAGATCCTCATCGGGTGTGGGATGCAAAGGGTCAATATGAGGTGCACAAGGGCTAGTAATGTACTTGTTCAAATGATATTCATTGAAAATCTCAAGCATTTCATTTTTCCACTCATGGAAGAACTCTCCATCAAGAATAGGCACTCTATGTCTAAGACTCCCCAATGTAGACACATCCATCTTCCTCCAATGGTGGTTAAACCAAAGCAATGGAGAACAAAGCTCTGATACCAATTGAAAGGATCAAGAAGAGGTGTCTAGAGGGGGGTGAATAGACTCTAAGTAAGAAAAGTTGCAGTTTTTTAATTCTTTAAGTTGAAGTGGAGTTTTGGCACAAGTTTAAACATTCACAATACATATCAAGCAAGCATGACAAGAGTATATGAGCAGCGGAAAGTAAATCATGCAAGTTGCAAGAAAGTAAAGGGATGGGATTGGAGTGTGCAAACGCAATTTGGAGACACGGAGAATTTTTATCCGTGGTTCCGATAGGTGGTGCTATCGTACATCCATGTTGATGGAGACTTCAACCCACGAAGGGTAATGGTTGCACGAGTCCATGGACGGCTCCACCCACGAAGGGTCCACGAAGAAGCAACCTTGTCTATCCCACCATGGTCGTCACCCACGAAGGACTTGCCTCACTAGGGTAGATCTTCACGAAGTAGGCGATCTCCTTGCCCGTACAAACTCCTTGGTCCTTGGTTCAACTCCACAATCTTGACGGAGGCTCCCAAGTGACACCTAACCAATCTAGGAGACACCACTCTCCAAGAGGTAATAGATGGTGTGTTGATGATGAACTCCTTGCTCTTGTGCTTCAAATGATAGTCTCCCCAACACTCAACTCTCTCTCATAGGACTGGATTTGGTAGAAAGATGATTTGAGTGGAAAGCAACTTGGGGAAGGATAGAGATCAAGATTTATGTGCTTGGAATGGAATATCTTGAACCTCAACGCAAGTGTAGGTGGTTCTCTCTCAGAAAATGTATGTTGGAAGTGTAGGCATGTTCTGATGGCTCTCTCCATGAATGAAGAGTGGATGGAGGGGTATATATATCCTCCACACAAAATCTAACCGTTACACACAATTTACCAAACTCGGTGGGACCGATTCAGAGAACTCGGTGGGACCGATTTGGTTCATAATGTGACCGTTAGGATTTTCGGTGGGACCGACATGTCAACTCGATGGGACCGATTTCATTAGGGTTAGGGCATAACGTAATCTCAGTGAGACCGATTACACAAACTCGGTGGGATCGATTTTGGTAATAGACTAACCAGAGAGTTGGTCAGGCAAACTCGGTGGGACCGATTCGCTCATCTCGGTTGGACCGAAACGTTACAAAAAGGAGACAGAGAGTTTGCATTGCGAACTCGGTGAGACCGATCGCATATCTCGGTGAGACCAAGATTATTGCAATATGCAACAGAGAGTTTGCAATCCCGTCTCGGTGAGACCGAGATCCCTATCGGTGAGACCGAATTGACTAGGGTTTCTGGCAGTGGCTATGTCAAGAGAACTCGGTGGCGCCGGATAGAAAGTTTTGGTGGGGCCGAGTTTGACTTTTGGTTTGGGACATATGTGGATGTGAGAAAGTGGTTGAGGGCTTTGGAGCATATCACTAAGCACTTTGAGCAAGCAAGCCATTAAGCAACACCTCACCCCCTCTTAATAGTATTGGCTTTCCTATGGACTCAATGTGATCTTGGATCACTAAAATAGAAAATGCAGACTCTTGAGCTTTGAGCTTGAGCCAATCCTTTGTCCTTATCATCTTGAAGGGGTTCCACATCTTCTTGTCCACGCCACTCCATTGTTGAACTTATCTGAAATATACTAGGTGAAAACATTAGTCCAACAAGAGATATGTTGACATTAATTACCAAAATCACCCAGGGAGCACATGTGCTTTCAGTAGGCACCCGCCAATCCCGAGCGCAGGCTCGTCGACGTCGGGACCATCGCACCCGTCGACCCAACGGGGGTCGTCGTGGCACCATTCGACGATGACGCGCGCGTCTTCCCCTCTCCCGTCCTCCGGGGCTCGCCGTCGGCTTGGACGTGCTCGAGGGTCAGAAGAGTCCATTGAGACGCCGTCGGGGTATTGATTCTACTGCGCTCGCACCGGCTGACGTGGCGGGGACTGCATCGTGGGGGTGGCCCCCTCCGTACGACCAGCAGCATGAGCCATCGTCGTCGCTTGGGGAGGCCGTGGCGGGCCAGCTCACTGCGAGCCCCCAGCCTCGGTGAAACTGAGCAGACTCTAGATGGGAGCACACCACTCGTCCATCTGCTCGGCCGCTGGTGGAAACCTCAGCAGCAGTTGGGCCCACGCCATGGCTTCCGTAGCAGTACTTGGCATAGGTGATGATGATGTCGATCGCACCGTCGCTCGGCTCCTGACGGTGCCAGCAGCGATAGTACCATGTCCCCGCTGCTGCGGGGTGGCCACCTGGATGGCATGGTGACACGGCGATGGCGCTCGAGGGCCAGCGGCTCCGTCAAGCGCAGCGACTTGGTCGACTCGCCCAGCGGGAGGTGCACGCAATGTAGTCACTCCGTGGTGGGAGCGGCCAGAGGGCGGCAATTCTCCTCGGACCGAGCGCCATCGCTGCGGCTGTGCCCGTCGGTGAGAGGAAGGGGCGTGGACAGAGTAACCCCTTCACTCGTACCTCGCGGAGCGTGGCCATTGGGTGTTGCTGATGTCGCTCTCCTCCGGTGTCTCTTCCTCCTGCTTCGGCCGCTGGGGAAGTGGTGACGGTGCCGCCTGCTCCGACCACATCCTGTAAGTGCATCTAGTGCCCCTTAGTGATTTTGGTGTATTGAAGACTTATAGGTTAAGGGACTAATGCGTTTGTGAGTGTACACAGATCAATAAGTCTATGAGGAGTTTGATAATTACAGAGGAAGTCGACCCCTAAAAATGAAGTTCTTCGACTGAAGACTTTGGATTTCTGAAGACTTTCTGAAGACTTTGAAAGTGAAGAAATTGGTGTGACCTTGAAGACTTGGTATTAATTTGAGGAACATGAAGCGTGAAGACTTTTGTTTTCGTAGTTTCATTTTTCTCTTTCTTGAGTCATATGAAACACTGTACTGTTAAAGGGGGTCGAGGAAATACTAAGGAAAAATTTCCATGTGATGCTCAACTCAAAATCCTACACCTACCAATCCCTTAGAGTGAAGCCATTGGAAATTTCATACAGTTCAGTCATATTCTTCAGTGACAGAGACGAAGTCCTTCTGGTCTCTGAGGAATTTGTTCTGACTGAGGAGTTAGGAATTCGCCAGTGCGGATTGCCTACACAGTGAGGAACATGATAGCCCTGAGGAATTTGAACCTCAAATTTCCGACCGTTGCTGTGCTATGCGCCAGCTGTCCCAAAATATCTACCCACATAACGGTCATATCATTGAAGGGCATTTATTTCTTATCATGTGGGCTGCTCCCTAGGCTATAAATAGCCGCCCCCTACAACCAGTAGCTAGTTGGCTGCTCCGAGAGAAACTGACACTTGTCATTTGAGAGCATCCCATCCTCCGAGGACTTTGAGCAAAAATCATCAAGTGAGGAAAAACCCCAAACCCAAACACCTACAAACCCAAAGTGATTGAGCATCACTGAAGAGATTGATCCTGCGTGGATCCGACGCTTGTTACCTTTGAAGACTGTGCTTCTTCCAGACGGTTAGGCATCATGGTCTAGAGCATCCAAGAGGAAATTGTGGATCGCCGAGTGACCGAGTTTGTGAAGGTTCGGAAGTCACCTGAAGACTTACCACGAGTGATTGGACGAGGTCTGTGTGACCTTAGTTCAAGGAGAATACAGTGAGGACTAGGTGTCCTGGACTGTGTGTTCAGGACTGGGTGTCCGGTACTGTGTGTCCTCAGGTTTAAATACCTAGCCGCTCCAACCAGATGTACAACTGAGACAGCAGTTGGAACTGGTCTACCAAATCATTGTCTTCACCAAGCCAACTGGTTCTATTTCCTCAACTCTTTCATTTCCTCATTCCTGTGTTGTGCAATTGTTCATATCTGTGTTTGAAGACTTTGACTGAAGACTTTCTCAATTTCCTCAGTTCAATTTCCTCAGTCTGTTTGTCTTCATCCTGTGTTATCCTGTGTTTACGCTTTCTGTACTCTGTGCTTGTTTTCATTTCATCATGATGACTATGCTTGTGTTCTGCTATGCATACTTTTGAGTACTTATTCCGCTACAAGTAGTTATTCGCTAAGGAATTCCCTTGTTCTGTGTGATTTTGGTTTAACCACCTGGAGTTTTAGTTATGTCGACCACAGGTATGAAGAAAGTGACATGTCCCATCTTTGACGGTCATGATTATCCCAAGTGGAAGGCCATGATGAAGAAGCGCCTCATGGCGATGAACAGCGAACTGTGGACCGTCACTGAGATTGGTCATACCGATCTGTGCAAAATGGCGGAAGTTGATGACATTCGCAAGTACACTCTTCTCAACCTCACGGCGAAGGGCGTCATCTGCTCTTGTCTGTCTCAAAATCAGTTCAGGAACGTTATGCATCTCGATCATGCGAAGCTTATCTGGGACCGTCTCTCTGATGTCTATGAAGGTCATCGAACCCGTCATGATCATTGGTTTGAGGACTTCAAGGAATCTCTCAAATCAATGACATTCGAACCAGAATCATCATCATCCTCACCATGCCTTATGGCAGATGGTGAAAAGGTAACTGAATGCTATTTGTCTGAATCTAGTGATGATGAATCTGATGATGAATTAGGACCCAGTTATGTCAAGCTTGTTTCCCTTGCCGCTAAACAACAAAGAGCTTCGGAAAAGGTTCAAAACATGCTTAGTAAGAGCGATGATATGTTGGGTGAAGAAATGGATCAGTCAAAAGCTTTGGCTGAAAGTCTTCAGAGACTTCATACTAAGTATGACACCCTTCAAGGTCATCATAACACTCTTTTGTCTGATCATGAGAAGCTTTCTTATGAATTTCTTCAAAGAAAGCAAGATCTAGAGAAGCTAAAAGTGAGTTATGAAGATCTTCAGAAGGAGCGCGATTCATTACTTGCTCAACAAATCAGCGCTGCTCAGGAAGAATTTGTTCCTCCATGTTTGAAATGCATTGAACGTGAATCTGCTAATTCTTCACCTGAATGTTCAAATGCTTCTAATGCTACAAATTCTTCAACTGTCTCTGCTATCACTAATTCCTCATCTGAGGACATTGCTAGTATCACTGACGATGCAGGGCTGAAGGAATTGTACATGACAGGCATGTACAAAAGCCTCAAAGGGCATCAGACTCTTTGTGATGTGCTTAAAAAGCAGATCCTCAACAGGAACCCTAGGAAAGAGGGTATTGCCTTTGAGAGGAAACTCAATGCTGATGGTACATATTGGAAGCCTGAGCAGTACCCCAAAACCTCATGGGTTGCTGCAAAGGGACCTCCAGTTGATCCATCTAATTTATCTGGCTTTACATGTGAATCTTCTCATTCTTCTGATGAGTCATTTGACTCCAACTATAAACTGTTCAAAAATCAGAATGGTGAAGTATTTGCTAGATATGTTGGCACTAACTGCAGGAACGGTTCCCCTATGAAGAAAATCTGGGTTCCCAAAAGGTGCCTTGAAAGTCTTCAGGTGAATATCCTCATGACACCACCTGTGAGGAATAGGAACCCCAGATCAAATTCTTCACATGGACCAAATTCTTCATATGGATCCAAGTCCTCATACGGACCAAATTTCTCACATGGATCAAATTCCTCAAGAGGATCAAAGTCCTCATATGATTATCATCATGCTAACAACTCTGTTTCGCAGGGAAGAGCCAAGGGCTATGAATATGAGCATTATTCTTCTAATCATTATGTTCATAAGTCCTCGAAGAATTTCTCTGCTTATTCATATGCTTACCCTAACTCCTCTTATGTAAAACAAAATGGATTGGCTTCTATGCCACCTTTCTCATATGGAGCTCACAGAGTGATGAACTCTTTGCCACCCCTTCAGATGTGGGTGGTGAAGAAAAAGAACTAATCTCTTCTGCAGGGTCAGGTCTCCAGACGTACTTGAACATCTGAAGAATTTGCTGGAGACCTGAAGTTTGCCTGAAAGGACGCAGGCTAATCATGAAGAAATGAACTTTCATTTCTCACGTCCTCATACTGCTTTATCTGTTCTATTGCTTGATGAAATTGATCTGATGAATTGATGTCATATTCTTCACTGATGAAGTATATGAAGTTCGTAAGCTGTCACAAATGACGCATCTCTCTATGGGCTTGTTATTGTTGATGATTACTCTCGTTACACATGGGTACACATTATTACTTACAAACATGAAGTGCAGGAAGTCTTCAAACGATTTTCCTCGAGGGCTTCAACCAACTTTGGTGTGAAGATCAAGCACATGAGAAGTGACAACGGAACTGAGTCCAAGAATTCTGGTCTTGATGACTATCTTGATGAACTTGGTATTACTCATGAGTTATCTGCTCCTTACACTCCTCAGCAAAATGGCGTCGTGGAGCGCAAGAACAGAACTCTCGTTGAGATGGCTCGCACTATGCTTGATGAGTACAAGACGCCTCATCACTTCTGGATTGAGGCAATTTATACTGCGTGCCACATCATCAACAGGGTATATCTTCACAAATTCTTCAAGAAGACTGCCTATGAACTCCACACTGACAAGAAACCCAATGTGAGTTATTTCAAAGTCTTCGGTGCTAAATGTTGGATTAGAGATCCTCATCACAATGCTAAATTTGCACCGAAAGCACATGAAGGTTTTATGCTTGGTTACGGAAAGGACTCGCACACCTACAGAGTCTTCAACACCGTTCTTCACAAGGTTGTTGAAACTGTAGATGTGCGGTTCGATGAAACTAATGGCTCGCAAAGAGAGCACCTACCCTCTATGATAGATGAACCAGCACCTGAGGAAACTATCAAATTCAAGGCTACTGAGGATGTCATTCCTACCGAAGAATCTGCTGAAGAATTCATTCCATAACGTGAAGAACGTCGAGCTAATGCACCTGAAGAAATTGCTGAAGAAAATGGTGCTGAAGAAAATGCTGATCAAATTCCTCGACGACAACCTACTCATCCTCGTGTTGCAAAAGAAGTGCAAGTTGAGAAGATCATCGATGACATTGAAGCACCAGGTCCTCTCACACGCTCAAAAGCTTCACATTTATCTAACTTTTGTGGGCACTATGCTTTTGTCTCTATCTCAGAGCCCACTAAGGTAGATGAAGCATTTCTGGAGCCTGAGTGGATTCAGGCCATGCAAGAAGAATTACATCAGTTCGAGCTCAACAACGTTTGGGAACTGGTCAATCGTCCAGATCCTCGCAAACACAATATAATTGGCACAAAGTGGATCTACCACAACAAGCAAGATGAAAATGGCCTTGTGGTGAGGAATAAGGCACGTCTAGTAGCTCAAGGCTACATACAGGTTGAAGGAATTGATTTTGATGAAACTTTTGCACCTGTTGCTAGACTTGAAGCTATTCGCATATTACTTGCTTATGCTAACCATCATGATATCACCTTATATCAAATGGATGTAAAAAGTGCATTCCTCAATGGTAAGCTTGAGGAAGAAGTATATGTTGCTCAACCCCCAGGTTTTGAAGATCCTAAGCATCCTGACAAAGTCTTCAGACTAAATAAGGCCCTCTATGGCCTCAAGCAGGCCCCTCGGGCGTGGTATGATACTTTGAAGGAATTCCTCATGAAGAAAGGCTTCAAACCCGGTTCACTCGACCCTACTCTTTTCACTAAATCATATGATGATGAATTATTTGTATGCCAAATATATGTTGATGACATCATCTTTGGCTGTACTGACCAACGTTATAGTGATGAATTTGCCTATATGATGAGTGAAGAATATCAAATGTCTATGATGGGAGAGTTGAAATTCTTCTTAGGTCTTCAAATTCATCAATAGCACAATGGCATATTCATATCTCAGGAGAAATACCTCAAGGATGTACTGAGGAAATTCGTCATGCAAGATTGCAAAGGCGTCAAAATTCCTATGCCCACAAATGGCCATCTGTGCACTGATGAAAATGGTATTGACTTTGATCAAAAGGTATACCACTCCATGATTGGTTCTTTATTGTACTTATGTGCATCTAGGCCAGATATTATGCTTAGTGTTTGCATGTGTGCCCGATTTCAAGCTACACCGAAGGAATCACACCATAAGGCTGTGAAACATATTCTTCGATATCTAGCTCACACACCAACACTAGGATTATGGTACCCCAAGGGCTCGGCTTTTGATCTCGTTGGATATTCTGACTCTGACTATGCTGGTGATCGTGTGGATCGCAAGTCAACATCTGGTACATGTCATTTCCTCGGACGATCTTTGATCTGTTGGTCCTCGAAGAAACAGAACTGCGTATCACTGTCTACTGCTGAAGCTGAGTACATTGCTGCTGATTCTTGTTGTGCTCAATTGCTGTGGATGAAGCAAACTCTCAAGGACTATGGTGTCAACGTGAAGAATGTGCCTCTCTTCTGTGACAATGAGAGTGCCATCAAGATTGCTCACAACCCAGTTCAGCACTCAAAGACAAAGCACATTCAGATTCGTCATCATTTTCTTCGCGATCATGTGTTGAAGGGCAACATTTCTATTGAGCATGTGAAGACTGAAGAACAGCTAGCCGATATCTTCACAAAGCCCTTGGATGAGAAGAGATTTAGCAAGTTGCGGTGTGAGCTAAATATCTTAGAATCTTCGAATGTTCTTTGAAAAGGACACTCATCCTAACACTTATGCAAAATTGATGACTTAGATGTGCAACACATGAAGAAACGTTTTTCTTCAATCAATGAAGAATAACACTCTAAGTGTGAAGAAATTAACGAATAATTTGATTCTCAGAACCCTACGACAATTGTATGCGGTGTCTGAAATCATCATTCTTATACGGTGGGTCACGCCACCACCAAAAGTTGAAAATCTTCAATTTGAGTTTTTCTTCAGTTTTGAAATTCCTCAGTTGTTCATATTCATCAACTTTGCAAAATCTTCACTGTTTCCGTCGTTTCTCTTCATTGGCTATATATATATATATATATATATATATATATATATATATATATATATATATATATATATATATATATATATATATATATATATATATATATATATATGAGTTTATGTCCTCTACAGCATTCACTTATGGCTAATTCTTCAAGTTGGTTTTTCTGCTAAGTGAATGTGATCGGACCCTTCCCCCTCTATGCTATACTCAACCCAATCTATTCACAAATTCTTCATGTGCGTTCTATTTGAAACTCGTTCAAAATCTTCACTGTGTCCTTGACAGCTGAAGAATTTGCAAACGGAACTTTTAACTTATCTTATCCAAATTTTCGGCTTTGCCGCTCAAACCGTTCCGCTTCCCACGATATACTTATCTATTCACCCACGATCTAACAAGATCTCCACTTCTCAGTACATGGGTGACACATGTCATGCGAATGAGAAGGGTCAGGGGCACGTTCGTCCAATTTCTTCAGGCGAACCGTTTTTCACCGTGGCTATAAATACCCCCTCTCCCCTGCCTCACTTCTTTTACTCCGCTCAACCTCTCTCCAAGATCGAGCTTCTCAAACCCTAGCGCCGCCCCTACATCATCATCGCCGGTGAGGAAGAGCTTCATTGCCTCGACCTCGTCGCCGCCGTACTCACGCCGGCCGTGGAAATCTTCACTCCGCCGCCGCCGTAGCCGTCTTCCTCCACCAAGTTAGGGCGTGGAAGATCTGCACAGACGAGCTTCACTTCTCCACATCCCAGTTCGTCGTGTTCTTCGTTCGGGGTAATTAAAAGTTACTTTTACTGCCCACTTTGATTCAAATGTTTACTACAAAATCTTCAAAGGTGTTTTTCTTCAAATCCTCACACACTAAACACCTCACATGTCATCTGCTCTTGATTCGTTTCTCTAAGCATCACTTTTCTTCAAGATTCCTCAATTGTGTGGATCTTCGATCTATACAACTCTGGAACCTATGACAAAGAATGCTTAGTGAAATTCTTCAAGACCAATCTGGTCAAATTCCTCAAACTTGTTCTTATTGAAAAACCTTCTGAGAACGCATATGACCTCTCCAAATTCCTCGCAACTATACTCTGTTCACAGGTACTCATGTCCGCTGCTGAATCACTAGGTTCTCATCAACTTAACTCATTTGCAGCGTTCCTTGAAGAAAAGTTGCATACTTCTTCTGAGAGTTCAATTGTTCAAATTCCTCAACTAAAGAAAATGGCTAATGAAAAGAGGCCACAGAAAGGAGGAAAGAAGCCTCAGGTCAATACTGTCTTTGAAATCCCTGAGGACATTTATGCTGGGTACTGCACACCCCCTGAGGAAGATAAAAATCAGCGCAAGGTGCGCATTCAGAGGATAGAAAGGAGATGGGCAAAAGAGTGGAGGGAGTACAGGTATGTGACTCCAAAATACATGAAGAAATTCGTTGTTACTCCTCCATGCTCAAGATCTCCATTGGCACCTGGCCAAGAGGAAGATCCCACTAGCACCAAGTGCGGTGAGGATTTTCCTGAGGAATGGGCCAAGCGCCAAGCCAAGTTGGCCAAACAGGCAAAAGATGCAGTGAAGAAATTCAACGAAGATTCCACTGATGCTGCTGCTGAGGCCTCTGTAAGGCCGAAGAAATCCATGGCAAAGAAGCCTGCGCACAAGCCAAGTGCCTCTTCTTCAATGCCCTCACGGCCAATTTCCTCAGCTCAGCCCTCACGGCAAATTCCTCAAGCCACTCCTGCTCCTCCAAAGTCCTCAGCTGCTCCGACAAAATCCTCAGCACCTGTGCATCTCGCCACGTGCCAAAGGACTACAGGCATCTCCATTGCCTCAGGAGCTTCAGCTAGTTCCTCAGTTGCACCATATTCTTCAACAGGACCCTCTCTGCTGAAGACAAAGACAACTGCTGGATGAGGCTCTCGCCCAAGTCCTTAGAAGAAGCAGGTCGCCTTCCAAGTACTGTCTGATGAAGACGAAGCTGATGATGAAGAACTTGCTGAAATCATCAGAGACAGGCAAGTCAGGGCCGCCAAAGCCAAGGGCACAGAAGTGCCACTGCTTTTGGATCCAAAGCTGATCCTCGACTATATTGATCTCTGGCACAAGGACCCAAACACTCCTATGCCTGATTTCAAGTTGACACCTGGCCAAAGTCACATGCTGACCCATTTCATCAGTGAAGAAAAATGGAAATATGAGAAGGCCAGGCAGCTCAAGAAAGCACAGTACAGGAAGGAGAAGTTTCTGAAGAACAACGTTGTCTCTATGACAACTGATGAACTCGTAAAGCTCCAGTCTGAAATCAAAGTCCTCAGCAATGATTTCAACGCATACTATGCTGATTGGAAAGGAGCCAAGGTTAGGTTCGTCAATCTGACGAAGACACTCACTTCAAGTGCCGCTGCCCCTATGCATATTGAAGTCACTCCGGCTGAAGCATCTGCTCAGCAAACTGAAGAACATGCCAGCACCGCTGATGACAATCAGGCTGCTAAAGATAATGTGAGTTCCAAGGCTGATGACTGCATTCCAGCCACTGAAGAAATTGCCAGGGCACCCACTAGTGGTGCGCCTGAAGAAAATGAAGAGGTCAGGACAACTGCATCAGTTGTGCCTGAAGAAACTACACCAAATTCCTCTACTCCACTTGCGCCTACTCCAACTCCAATCCTTACATCTGCATCAGATGTGAAGAAGACCAAGGCTGCAGAGCATGCAGCAGTGAAGAAAAGGAAAGCATCAGCTTCTTCAGATTCTTCTGCTCCGAAGAAAATGAAGCCTATGACCAGCTTTGCAAACCCTATTGATGCTATTCCAATCTCAATCATGCCATCAAAGGACCTTGTTCCCTTTGGTGAAGAATATGTGATCCCTAGCGGATCTGATGAAGAAACTCCTTCTGCTGCTACGTCAGAGCAGATGGATGAAGAAATTGAAGTGGATGAAATCCCTTCAACCCCAGTTGTTTCCTCGCATGTGCCTCAGTTTACTGCTGAAGAGGTCGGCGTTGAAGAAATTAAAGATGAAGATGTGGACATTGGCTGTACCACACCTGTGATGAATGAAGACTTTTGGGAAAGTCAGCACCCCAATTCTCCACTCTTCACTCCACTGCAGCAAATTCCTCAGTCCCCAGTCACTACAGTTCAAATGGGATCTGATGAAGCTCATGAAGAAATTCCAGCCGCTAGTGTTGAAGAAACTGAAAATGAAGAATTCAAGAACCAGGCTGCCACTGAAGAGGAACCAGAAATTCCTCAGCCTGAAGAACATGAGATTGCGATTCCTGAGGTTGTGATGCAACTCACTGACACTCCTCTGCCCAAACCAAAGGATCCATTCTCCAGGAAGCAAAAATTCAAGATTGATGCCTTCTTTGGCGAGCATGTATTCTTCACTGATTACAACCCTTATGACTCTGCTCGCATAAGGAAGAGGCGTTTCTGGACTGCCAGCCAGGCAAATTTCTATTCCTCAGTGTTGTTCGACAAAGAAAAAGTCTTCGATCATGAGCACATTCCTCACGTGGACATGGAATCTCTGCCGTGCTTCGTGCCAGTCCTCAGTGTTCTTCATGATGCTGGACTGTTAAATTTCTGCACTGACATCTGTGATTGGAATGAAGAACTTATTCTTCAATTCTATGCAACGCTGCACATCACTGGAAATTCTGAAGATGTGAATTCATGGGTGCTGGACTGGATGTCTGAAAACACTCACTACAAGGTACCAGCTACTGAATTGCTTCGTGCCTTACCTCTCAGTCCGCCCCTTGAAGGTGCTTGTTGCGTCTACAATGAACCTGAGCTAACCAATCACTACATGCAAGTGCTGATGAAGCCTTTGAAGCCAGGTCAGACCTCAAGAACAAAATTCCTTGTGAAGGAATTGTTGTATGTGCCTCGGACTGTCTATCACATTCTGACAAAGACATTGAGTCCAATCAAGGGCCACGACTCAAATGAAGAAGAAGTCGTTGGCATCATAAAGAATCTGCTTTTCAATATCATTCATGGCATTCCCATCAACTTCCATGATTTCTTCATGAGGACTCTGGCTAATGTCGGCATGTCACCATTTGAGTTGAAGCCTTATGCACCTTGGATTATGAGATTCATCAGGACAAGGTCTTCACTCAACTATAAAGCTGATACACTGAACCATTGCAGCTACTTGCCCCCAATTGAAGTCCTCAAACGGACATTTTCCACAGCTGATGAAAAGGGCAAGGCTACTGCTGTAATTGATGAAGGCATTCGTCCATTGGATGGACAATTTCGCAAGGATGCATCCTACTCCACCAATTATGACTCTGCTACCCATGACTCTGCCGCCAACGCACCCAAGGAAAATCCTCAAGGCACAGCACCCAGGGTGATGACTGACCGTGAGCTTCTCCTCAGTCTTCACCAGAAGGTTGATCGCAATCATAAATGGGTCAAGCGTCAGTTTGGTTCAATTCTTCACAACATGACTGCTACCCACAATGCAGTGAAGAAAAACCACTACTACCTTCATGAAATCCTCAACCGCACCTGGGCTGTTCTGTCTCAAGTCTATAGTGAAGAAGATCTGAAGACAATGGGTCTCAAGGACGATCTTGACTGGGCTGCACCTCCTCTGAAGAAGTACAAGAAGGTCAAGGTTCCTTCCTTGGTGGCTAGCTCCTATTCTTCATCACGTGACACTGATGAACATGAATATTTGGACGACACTGCGGCAGGCCCTACTCCAACAACCGACCCCAACAACGCTGACGCTCCTTCATCACCTTGATATTCTTCAGGGGCGTTAGTCCTCATTTTCAACCCTTTTGGTCATTTGATGAAAAAGGGGGAGAAATTTGAGTTAGTCTTCAAGCGGGTCTATCTTATATGGGCTTTTTTTTAAGTTGAAACTCTCGTTCTTTTGAAGACTTTGCTGGATCGAGTTGTAAACTTAAACTTTATGGTGACCTGATACTTTTGCTGTTTCTTCTGCATGCTTATTCCTCGTTAATGTTATTGCACGCATGCTGAATTACATCAGTCACCATATTTCATCATGCATTTAAAATTCTTCATACATTATGTCAAATGCCTGTATGAATTACAAGATATAGGGGGAGATCTCCATGATTCAACTCTTCAAGTGTGCATTGCTTCAAAAGCAAATTCCTCACTATGCACATCTTCAGGGGGAGTTCTTCTATATCTTGCAATCAAATTCCTCAATATCAGTATTTACATTTCATATGTTTATCCCCGTTGAATACTTAACCTATATTGTCATCAATCACCAAAAATGGGGAGATTGTAAGTGCATCTAGTGCCCCTTAGTGATTTTGGTGTATTGAAGACTTATAGGTTAAGGGACTAATGCATTTGTGAGTGTACACAGATCTATAAGTCTATGAGGAGTTTGATAATTACAGAGAAAGTCGACCCCTAAAAATGAAGTTCTTCGACTGAAGACTTTGGATTTCTAAAGACTTTCTGAAGACTTTGAAAGTGAAAAATTGGTGTGACCTTGAAAACTTGGTATTCATTTGAGGAACATGAAGCGTGAAGACTTTTGTTTTCGTAGTTTCATTTTTCTCTTTCTTGAGTCATAGGAAACACCGTACTGTTAAAGGGGGTCGAGGAAATACTAAGGAAAAATTTCCATGTGATGCTCAACTCAAAATCCTACACCTACCAATCCCTTCGAGTGAAGCCATTGGAAATCTCATACAGTTTAGTCATATTCTTCACTGACAGAGACAAAGTTCTTCTGGTCTCTGAGGAATTTGTTCTAACTGAGGAGTTAGGAATTCGCCAGTGCGGATTGCCTACAGAGTGAGGAACATGATAGCCCTGAGGAATTTGAACCTCAAATTTCCGACCGTTGCTGTGCTATGCGCCAGCTGTCCCAAAATATCTACCAACCTAATGGTCATATCATTGAAGGGCATTTATGTCTTATCATACGGGCTGCTCCCTAGGCTATAAATAGCCGCCCCCTACAACCACTAGCTGGTTGGCTGCTCCGAGAGAAATTGACACTTGTCATTTGAGAGCATCCCATCCTCCGAGGACTTTGAGCGAAAATCATCAAGTGAGGAAAAACCCCAAACCCAAACACCTACAAACCCAAAGTGATTGAGCATCACTGAAGAGATTGATCCTGCGTGGATCCGACGCTTGTTACCTTTGAAGACTGTGCTTCTTCCAGACGGTTAGGCGTCATGGTCTAGAGCATCCAAGAGGAAATTGTGGATCGCCGAGTGACCGAGTTTGTGAAGGTTCGGAAGTCACCTGAAGACTTACCACGAGTGATTGGACGAGGTCTGTGTGACCTTAGTTCAAGGAGAATACGGTGAGGACTAGGTGTCCTGGACTGTGTGTTCAGGACTGGGTGTCCGGGACTGTGTGTCCTCAGGTTTAAATACCTAGCCGCTCCAACCAGATGTACAACTGAGACAGCAGTTGGAACTGGTCTACCAAATCATTGTCTTCACCAAGCCAACTGGTTCTATTTCCTCAACTCTTTCATTTCCTCATTCCTGTGTTGTGCAATTGTTCATATCTGTGTTTGAAGACTTTGACTGAAGACTTTCTCAATTTCCTCAGTTCAAGTTCCTTAGTCTGTTTGTCTTCATCCTGTGTTATCCTGTGTTTACGCTTTCTGTACTCTGTGCTTGTTTTCATTTCATCATGATGACTATGCTTGTGTTCTGCTATGCATACTTTTGAGTACTTATTCCGCTGCAAGTAGTTCTTCGCTAAGGAATTTCCTCACCCACAAATTCCTCAGTGAAGAATTTATAAAAATCGCCTATTCACCCCCCTCTAGTCGATATAACGCACTTTCACATCCCCGGCGGCGTCCACATCCTCGCGCGCCCCCGCATCCCCCGTAGCATCGGCGGCTGCGAGCAGCAGAGCCTTTGAGGTGGATGGTGAGCCGAGGCACCGGATTTCTTCTTGGGCGCCATAGTTGCTGGCACCGTCGAAGACGAAGATGATGATGAAGATGACGCGCTGTACACGCTTTCAGGTTCGCGCAAGTGATCCCCCTGCCTAGCGTGCCAAAGGTGTCGTGGGAAACCACTGCCACCTATGGGACCAAGGGCCCCTTGCTGGTTCAGCAGGGGGGATGTCATGTTGCACAAAGAGCAGAAGAGCGCAGGGCAGCACGACAGAGATCACACGGGCAATTTTACCCTAGTTCGGGCCGCCGTGAGGCGTAAAACCCTACTCCTACTTTGGTGGATTGATGGTGGAAGAATGGTGGTGAGGCGTAGTACACTGCCTGGCAGGGGTTTTCTCAGGGCGACAGTGGCTACGCGCGTATTCGCGTGTGGGTATCTAGTTTTTCCAACCATTTCTACGGTTGCCATGGGCCTCCTTTTATAGTTTAAGGGGTCACCACAATGGAAAAGTAGTCATTATGCATTGATAAGATAGCAAACAGTGTTATCATACCTAACTCTGCAGGCTAACAGGCCGCATTTAATGCACAGCTCAGCGTCACATCGTTGCTTGTCCGGCAAGCCTTGCCGGGCTACTTTGCCAGCTCCATGCCTGCTCGCTTGACACGTCGCAGGACGGGTGTCGTTCGTAGGCATTTCCTGTAGAGAGAGGCTGCCATTTGGCGAGTGGCTGCCACTTAACAACTATGCGGCTTGACACCGCACTGGTCGACGACGTGGGTCGTAGCGGAGTGGTCGGGTGAGGTGGTGTTGCCTCTGCGTGTCTCGGCAGGCCCTGCCGGGATGTCTTGGATGTCTTCTTCTGGGGACGACCCTGCCCTTGTCGAGCTCGCCTCCCGGCAAGGAAGGCTTTTCTCCTGGTGGCATCTTGCTTCTCTGGCTTGATCTTGGTCCTCTTGATCTGCATGGTGGTCCTTCGAATATCTTGATCATTTGCACTATGGTATGGTCTGGTGCTATAATCTTGCTCCCGTGCCTGTGCACAGTCTGGGCAACAGACCCAGGGTTTGTTGCACTAACAGGTGAGAGAGTTGGTGATTACGGCAGCGAAGTTATCGGCGTAGATCAGCGTCACGATGATGGCCCTGGCGGTGTTCTGGTGCCACCGGAAGAGAAGGGGAGAGAGCCCCCCTCCTCCTTCTTCTTCTTCCTTAGCTTCCCCCTAGATGGGCGGACGGTTTCCCCTCTGGTCCTTGGCCTCCATGGCGGCGGAGGGGCGAGAGCCCCTCCGAGATTGGATCTCTCTCTCTCTCTCTCTCTCTCTCTCTCTCTCTCTCTCTCTCTCTCTCTCTTTGTTTCCTTTTGTTTCTGCATTCCTGTTTTCTAGCCTTTCACCGTTTCTTGAATTCCCTGATATTCATAACTTCGATTGGGCGGAAATTTTAACACGATTTTTATCCGGATATTAGCTTTCTTGCGGCCGAAGAAGCGCACCAACCGCCTTACGGGGAGGCCACAAGCCCCCTGGCAGCACCCAGGGTAGGGGTGCACCTCTAGGGCTTGTGGGCCCCTCGGGCATCATCTCGCGTCGATTATTTTTTCCCCAAAATCACATATATTCCAGAAAAAATCTGTAACGCCCAAGATGCGATTCTATCCCAATCACGTGATGAATTCATGATTGGGGCACAACCGTATTTTGAGCGCATAGCAAGGTGGATATCATTACAACATACCATGTACTGAATAGATAAAAATACAAGATAAAGGCTTACACTCGCCACAAGCTACATCATGAATACAACAGCTCACCAATACATAGCAATCATCATACAGAAGAGCAGGATTCGACTACGGATGAAATTAAACGAAAAAGAAGAACGACATCCACCCTGCTAATCCCAGGCTCCCCGACCCGGAACCTATCCCTTGATCGAAGAAGAAGAAGAACTCCAAAAGCAATCAAGCAACACTCTCACGTCAGATCATCGCATTACCTGTACTAGCAACTGTTGTTGTAGTAAACTGTGAGCCACGAGGACTTAGCAATCCCATTACCATGGGTATCAAGACTAGCAAAGCTTAATGGGTATGGAATGGATAAGTGGTGAGGTTGCTACAAGCGACTAAGCATTGTATGGTGGCTAACTTACGAGTACAAGAATAAGATGAGAAACTACGCAACGGTCGCAAACTAGTAATGATCAAGCAGTGATCCTGAACTACTTACGTTCAAATATAACCCCACTGTGTTATCTTCTCGAACTCACTCGGAAAGGGACGGTCACGGTTACACACGCGGTTGGTGTATTTTAATTCGGATCTGATGTCAAGTTCTCTACAGCCGGATGTTAAAAACTCCCATCTGCCACATAACTGCGAGCACGGCTCTCGAAAGTTTAAACCCTGCAGTGGTGTCCCAACTTAGCCCATGACAAGCTGACGCTCCGCGGAGACAATCCTCCATCGCGGGACGTCCGATCAGACTCGGGATGCCGGTGCACAAGACATTTCGACAATGGTAAAACTAGTCCAGCAAGACCTCCCGGTGCCGACACCCTGATAGTAGCCGTGCGTATATCGTCTCAGGCCACGACCGGATAGGTCAGCCTACGAGTAAACCAGAACCTCGGGTTGCCCCGTGGTGGCCCTGCAGTCTGCCCGTTTGGCACCAACACCATCAGCACTGGCCCCCTGCATTATGTTGAAAAGAATCCTCGGGGACGCGACCCCTTATGCCAATTAATTAATTATCAGGTTTATTATGTTGAGCAAATGGTAAAAACAATGCCAAATCGAACTGTCAAGAGGGGCCCATAAACCCTCATCATGTTAGGGACACAAAATCAAGGAACATAACACCGGTATGACGGAAACTAAGGCGGGAAGAGTGGAACAAAACACCAGGCAACAAGCCGAGCCTTCCACCCTTTACCAAGTATATAGATGCATTAATTAAATAAGAGATATTGTGATATCCCATGATATCCATGTCCCAACATGGAACAACCTACAAGTGCACCAGCAACTAGCAACGCTATAAGAGGGGCTGAGCAAAGCGGTAACATAGCCAAACAATAGTTTGCTAGGATGGTGGAAAAGGTTAGAGGCTATTTCATGGCATATTAGGAGGTTGATAAACAAGTGGTAGGTAGAGCGATATAGCGATAGCATTGAGACAACTAGCATAGCAAAGATAGTAGTGAGATCCAAGGTGACGGTCATCTTGCCTGAAATCCCACTAGGAAGAACAACGAGTCCACGAAGTAGACGAACTAATCGTAGTCGAACGAATCCTCACAATTGCAACGAAACAGGAACTATCGAGAACAAGCACAACCAGAAAGAAGCAAACAACAAGGTAAACAACCAAGTATAAACATGGCATGATGCACAATCAAATATGATGCATGTCCGGTTTAATGAGGCATGGCATGGCAAAGTGCAACAAACCATACTACAAGTTAAGTGAAGCTCAATATGCAACAAGTTGCATATTGACGAAACACCACGTTCAATTATTTAGTTCACTCTTGTTTATGTACTTAACAATATGAAATGTTGGTTAACATGGCAAGAAGTGAGGGATAAGTAAACTACACATTTTAGGCAATTTAAATGAGGCCGGAAATAACAAACAACAATTTCGGAAAATCCCCATATGCATATTTTGAATTTAATGCAAACAACAATTTTGAACATTGTAAATATTGTTATCATGATGCGGATGACATATGCAATTTTTATGAAAATGTTGACATTTAATATGATATGGAGCATTTGTAACCATGGCGGAAAGAAAGGGGTGCCACGGCAACGACAACGGAAATGGTGCCACGGCAACATTCCGATGATCTGACAACTCATTGAGATACCGATGCAAAAGTGCAAGTGTGCGGATGTGCGGAACATGCTAGAGATGGTGGGGTGATCCCGGTTACCGGGTTCCTACGAGTCGGCGCATGGCAAACAAGGAGGACCGAGCAATGACAACTCGGACACGTTGCAAACACGAGCATCTCATATAACACCAATGCATTCGTTAACGGGCTGTCATCTCGGGGTTATACCTTCAAAGCGTGTGTTTTCAGAGCGGGTCGGGTTTGATGCGGTGTAGAGGAAGTAGACGTTCTCGGGACGGTCGTAGTGGAAGTAGTGGTACACGTCGACGGTAGTGGAAGTAGTGGTTCATGTTTCACAGTCGTACACACTCCGTAGATGTTTGGGTTGTAGTGAGGAACTTGACGTCCACGGGGTCTTCAAGAGCCGACGGTAGTGGAACACACGAAGGTAGTCAAACTTGACCCTTGCATTACACGTGTCTTCGGCGACGGTAGTCGTACACACGTTGTAGTCGAACTTGACGGATCCGAGGGCTCCGGGCGTCGTGGTACTTGGCGTCCAAGTGGGCTTAGGGAGACTTGTGTATTTGCGTAGTCGTACACGGGACATGTTGCTGCGGTCTTGGCGGCTTGAGCAGGGCTAGCGCGGAGGCGAACGAGGCCGCTGGGACTTGAGCGATGTGTGGTGTGCGGCTGCTAGCAAATGGGACCCACACCGACGTGGTCAATGCGGGCTCGTGCGTGGCCTCCAGCGGGACTTGGCGAATGATGCAGAAGCAAGGCAGCAGCGACGCTGCCCCTGCGGCTTGGCGGGTGGCCTGCAGTGGAGGTCAACTCCGATGGGGATGGGGCACCAGAGTCGGATCCGGCCATGACCTCGCCGGATATTGGGACGAACAGCGGAGGCGGAGGCATGGCGCATGGGAGCGACATAGGCGTCACATCGGACGCCGGCGATGCACAGGAGGTGGCCGACGATCGCCATACGAGCTCGAGGAGGAAGGAGGCGCCGGTCAGCGCGCGAACACGAAGGAGAGGGAGGACGCGGTGGTGGCAGGAGGAAGAACAGGCGAGGGGGAGCTCTCCCGGTGGTTGGGGAACCGAGCGCTCGCATGCGCGTACGCGTCCGTGGGCGACGGCGCACAGGAGGAAGACGAGGGGAGAGATGGGGATCGGGAGAGAGCCTAGGGTTATAGGGTTGGAGGGGTGCGGTTGGGCCTAGGTGGGCCGACCTGCTGGGAGGACCAAGTGGCCAGCTGGGCTTCTCTTCTCTCTCTCTAGTATTTCCTTTTGCAGAAAATAATTAGAGAGAAGAAAAAGAAAGAGAGGGTTAAGGAAAGAATTTGCGCATGGGGCTAATTTTCCCGGACTCATAAAAATGAGCTTGATCCCAGAAAAATGGAGTGGGCAAGATTGCAAGGATTAAATTCAAAGTCATTTGAATATAAATCAAATGGTTTGAACAAGGACTAGGATTTGAAGAGTCCAAAATTGTTGCGAATTTAGGAAGAGCCTCGATAAATGGGAAAAGAATTGTTGGCAAAGTTTGGAGGTGAAACTTGAAGCAGAAGAGGCATGGAATTAAATTGCAAATGAGTTCATGGGTAGTTTCCAAACCATTGGAATATTTATAGTATCTCCCTAAATATTGGGAGGATATGTTATAAAGAGAAATCACCATGTGAATTCCCTCGATTTAAATGGACCAAAGATCCATGCAGTTTACTTAGCTGAGTTTTAAAAAGGGTTGCATGATGACATGATGCAATGCAAATGATGTTATGAAGAATGCAACAGACAAATAAGTCACACGGCAAAACTCGGAATTCATGGAAGGCATCTGGAGCGTCGGTCTCGGGTTGTTACAACTCTCCTCCACTTACAAGAGATCTCGCCCCGAGATCTAGGGATGACAAACGGAAGAGGAGGAGAAGAGGTAAAACTAAGTTGCTTCTTTGACAACGAGTGAAACAAACAAACCTCGGAAGGTTGCAAGGACATGAAGAATGGCACAAAGCAAGAAGAATTCGGACAGCACTCTGATTCAAAAAAGAGAGGCAAGACTTGATAAGATGAAAAGAACTTGAACAGAGGACACAACACTCCTGCTAAATAGATAAGCAAGGAAAAGAACATGATATTGGCAAAACGAGATGATGGGATGATACTTGACGAGAGCAACAATGCAAAGCCTCCGAAACAAATGAAAGAATGGAATGGAAAGAACAGAGAAGAAAATAATTCCTCCACCACAAGTAAACTTGAAGAGCAACTTGGGTAGGAAGACTCAAACGGAGTTGTTGAACGAATCAACAACCAAATGAATAAGCTTGTTGTGGGCTTATGTAAAAGATATCAAAATTATGAGGTGAAGTTCTGCCACTAATGAAACAATTGATTTGATGAGATCAATGAAAGAGATGAAAAACTTCTTTCACCAAGATGATAAAGAGATAACTTGTATCATTGTTAAGCACTACAATTAGCAACATTCCTTAGGGAAGGCTTTAGGTGAAATCCACGCCAAGATAACTCCAAGGAAGAAATTACGGGTTGAGAAGAGCTCATGCTCGAAGAAATTGATGGGTTTAACTATCTCATTCTTGACAACTGTTGAATCATGAAACACGAAGGGGCATTGCCAAGAATGACATAAAACCACCTCAAAAGATAAGGTAGAAAGAATTGCACTTCAGAACGCACAATGAAGAATGCTTGAGCTCCCCCAACAAGAATCTTGACGAATACTTCAATAATGAATTAAATCCTTGATGAACCACCATGAAGAAACTCTTAAAGAACTCCGGTAAGAAAAGAAATGGTAGGCAGGAAGTGAACGTTGAAAAATAACAACATGAAAACCTTGTGATGATTTAGATGGAGCTTCGCGATGAAATAATTGAGAGAGCTTGGAACTCCGAAAAGAAAAGATGAAGCATCTCGAACCGAGAATGTGATATGACGAACAACTATGGAAAGAAAGATGAATCACTTGGATGAAACAAGAATAAGAATTATGTATGTGTATCCTTCACCAATTTAAACTGATGACAAGTAACGAATTTGGCATACTACTTATTTGTGACGCCCCCGATTTGACCGTACACTAATCATGCATGCAAATGTGTACGATCAAGATCAGGGACTCACGGGAAGATATCACAACACAACTCTAGAACATAAATAAGTCATACAAGCATCATAATACAAGCCAGGGGCCTCGAGGGCTCGAATACAAGTGCTCGATCACAGACGAGTCAGCGGAAGCAACAATATCTGAGTACAAACATAAGTTAAACAAGTTTGCCTTAAGAAGGCTAGCACAAATTGGGATACAGATCGAACGAGGCGCAGGCCTCCTGCCTGGGATCCTCCTAACTACTCCTGGTCGTCGTCAGCGGCCTGCACGTAGTAGTAGGCACCTCCAGTGTCGTAGGTGTCGTCGTCGACGGTGGCGTCTGGCTCCTGGACTCCAACATCTGGTTGCGACAACCAGATAGAAAGGAAAGGGGGAAAAGAGGGAGAGAAGCAACCGTGAGTACTCATCCAAAGTACTCGCAAGCAAGGAGCTATACTACATATGCATGGGTATATGTGTAAAGGGGCATATCAGTGGACTGAACTGCAGAATACCAGAATAAAAGGGGGATAGCTAGTCCTGTCGAAGACTACGCTTCTGGTCATCTCCATCTTGCAGCAGGTAGCAGAGAGTAGATTGAAGTCCTCCAAGTAGCATCGCATAGCATAATCCTACCCGGCGATCCCCTCCTCGTCGCCCTGTTAGAGAGCGATCACCGGGTTGTATCTGGCACTTGGAAGGGTGTATTTTATTCAGTATCCAGTTCTAGTTGTCATAAGGTCAAGGTACAACTCCGGGTCGTCCTTTTACCGAGGGACACGGCTATTCGAATAGATAAACTTCCCTGCAGGGGTGCACCACATAACCCAACACGCTCGATCCCATTTGGCCGGACACACTTTTCTGGGTCATGCCCGGCCTCGTAAGATCAACGCGTCGCAGCCCCACCTAAGCACAACAGAGCGGTCAGCACGCCGGTCTAATCCTAAGCGTGCAGGGGTCTGGGCCCATCGCCCTATGCACACCTGCACGTTGCGAACGCGGCCGCGAGCAGACCTAGCAACCCACACGATCACGGCGGTTACGTCAAAGCGGTCCAACACGGCGCGTGCCACTCAGTCGCTGACGTCACAAAGGCTTCGGCTGATACCACGACGCCGGGATACCCATAACTACTCCCGCGTAGATGGCTAGTGCGTATAGACCAAATGGCCAGACTCAGATCAAATACCAAGATCTCGTTAAGCGTGTTAAGTATCCGCGAACGCCGACCAGGGCCAGGCCCACCTCTCACCTAGGCGGTCTCAACCTGCCCTGTCGCTCCGCCACAAAGATCCACTCGTGGGTACTCCTACGAGCCGACCCGACTTTAGTCATCACATGTGTCATGTATAAAGTTTATAAGTATATACCCATGATCACCGCCCAGGTGATCACGGCCCGATAGTATAGCACAGCAGACGGACAAGAATGTAGGGCCACTGATGGAAAACTAGCATCCTATACTAAGCATGTAGGATTGCAGGTAAAGGTAACAACAGTAGTAGCAAGGATAGGCTATGCATCAGGATAGGATATCGGAAAGCAGTAACTTGCTACACTACTCTAATGCAAGCAGTATAGAGAAGAATAGGCGATATCTGGTGATCAAGGGGGGGCTTGCCTGGTTGCTCTGGCAAGTAGGAGGGGCCGTCAACTCCGTAGTCGAACTGGGCAGCAGCAGTGTCGGTCTCGTAGTCTACCGGAGAGAAGAGGAGGAAGAAACAGTAAATACAATGCAAACATAAACATGACGATGCGTGACATGACAATGAGCAGTGCTAGGTGTGTCCTAACGCGACAGTAGGTGGTACCGGCGAAGGGGGGGGGACATCCGGGAAAGTATTCCCGATGTTTCGCGTTTTCGGACAGACGGACCGGAGGGGGAAAGTTGCGAGATCGATAGGTTAGGGAGGTGTGGTGGACGAACGGACTGCGTATCCGGATTCGTCTCGTCGTTCTGAGCAACTTTCATGTAGAAAACATTTTCATCCGAGTTACGGTTTAAAAGATATGAATTTTCAAAGATTATTTGAATTTCTGGAATTATTTGAATTTAGCAAAAAAATGAATTATGACGTCAGCATGAGGTAATGCTGACGTCAGCAGGTCAACAGGTCGGCTGACCAGTCAAACCAGACAGGTGGGTCCAGTGGGACCCACATGTCATTGACAGGGCACTAACAGAGTTTTATAATGAACTTAAACAAGGTTATTAGTAGGTAGGCCCCACCTGTCAGTGCCTAATTAGATTAATTAATTAGTTTTATTTATAAAAAACATTTTTTTTGGTTAATTATGCGGCGGGGCCCGCATGTCAGTGGTTGGGCCTGCCCAGTCAGCAGTTGACTGGGGTCAACCCAGTCAACAGGGCCCAAGGGCCCACACGTCAGCCTCACAGGGGAGGCCACGCAGCGCCACGTCGGCCACTGGCCGGAGACGCGCCGGAGTTGACTCCGACGAGCCAAACGCGGCGGCGCGGCTCGGGAGGGGCGCGGGTTTCGCGCACAGGGGGTCTGCGGGGTTGTGGCTGGGCGCGTTCGACGCGGCTCGGCGCCGCGCGTCCAACGGTGATGGCCGGAGTGGCTGGAACGGACGGGGGCGAGCGCTTCGAGCTCGCCGGCGGCGAGGTGCTTCGGGCGAGCAACGGGAACGGTGGTACGGCGCGAGATCGGGCAATCCAGAGAGCGGGGCGAGGCCTACGTGCACGCGCGAGCAAGATGGGCGCTAGCTAAGGACCAAAAGGTCGCCGGAACGACGCCGGCGACGTGCTAGGCGGCGGAGGGTGCGGCCTAACGCGGCGCGGTGGCTACGGCAAGCTAGCTAGCTAATGGAGAGGGGGAGGAGGTAGAGGAGCTCACCGCGCGGCACACGGAGGCCGGTGAGAGGCTTAGTAGCAGCAGCAGTCGCCGGAGTCGAAGAAGACGGCGGCGACCCGAGGAAGAAGGCAACGGCGTTGGGGGGCGATGTAGGGGGTCCCGGCTCGAGCAGGTGGTCGGGGAGGACGGGCTCGACGCGGCGGAGCTCGTGGACACGTCGGGGAGGAGAACGGGGCTCGGTGGCCGCGGAAACAACGGCGGCACGTCGGCGACCGCGCTCGGGCGGTGGGGAAGGAGGGAGCGGCGTGGATCTGGGGGATAGGGAGAGGCGCAGAGGCCGAGAGGTGAGCGGGGGGCGAGTGGGAGAGGGGCCCGAGGGGGCGGGGGGCGCTGGCGTCCTTATCCTCCCCCGTCGCCGGCGAGGGGGTGCGGCGGGGACCTGCCCCTGTTCCGACCCCGGTCGGGGGAACAGGGAAGGGGAGGGCGACCCGGGGAGGTGGGCTAGGCCGGCTGGGCCTGGGGTCGGCCCAGTTGGGCCAGGGTCCAGTGGGGGGGGCTTCTCCTTCTCTCTTTTTTTGTTTGTTCTGTTTTCTTTTGTATTTTCTTTTTATTTGTTTATTTTCTTTTCTGTTTTATTTTAATTTAATTTATTTAGGCATTTTATAAAAATATGTTTTCTTTAGTATAATTACCCTTGTAATATTTGGCATGGCCCGAACATTTTTGTTTAAATTTTTGAAAACTTTTATTTTCCACTTTAAATTTAATTGAAGTTTGAATTAGGAGTTTGAAAAGAAATGTGATTCCAATGTGATCAAGCCCTGTTTAGCAACATGATTAGCTTAATCATAGAGAGTTACTGTAGCATGATCCTCGGGGTGTTACATTATTCCTCTTGAAAAGGATTGAGGAGAGATATGACGCAAACTTGAGAAGGTCTTGATGGATCCACCGGTGGGATTTGGAAACAACGAATGAATTGATACGATAACGAAGGAAGAGAACTCTTGAACGAACCACCGTAAGAATTGAAAATGAACGTAGCAAAGGCACAATTCACCAGGAAGAATTAGAAAACGAATAAAGATACTTGACAGAATTTAGACACATGAGAACGAATAGATCACGAGCTGACTAGAGAATACTTGAACGATGCACCGGAACAATTGGGGAATGGGAGCTGAACATTGAGAACAAATAAACCCGAAATGATGGCCTTCATAGGAATAAAATGGAAAGAACTCATGAAATGCTTCGGATGGGTATGAAAAGAATGCTCACGACTGGAAATGATTTGAGAGTATGGCATGAATCTAGAACCACGAATCTTCAAGAGAACGGACCAAGATTTAGGATAAATTCTTCTTCGGTCTTCAAATGTTGAGAATGATGATGAGAACCACCATGATAATTAATGAGACACTCCGGAATAATGAAAAGCGAAGAGTTTGAGCCAACGATGAAAAATGTTTTGAAAACAATCTTAGAGAAAACATATGACTGATGGAATCCATTCTTGTGTCACACTTTAAGAGAATTTGAGAATAACTCCGAAAATTTTAGAAGAGTCAGGTAAGATCCTGGGAAAAGACCTGTGGGTTAGGGCCCACTTAAAAGAGAACACCGTTGAACGATTTTAAAAGAGAAATTGTACTGGTTGAATTAAATGGATTGAACGAGATAATAATCTCCAAATAGCTTGAACGGATTAAGAATGGAAACACAAATCTTTGGAGATATCTTGAACACTCCGGAACAAATGAATAGCAAGAGGTGAATGATGGAGAGGTGCACCCGCATGAAGAGCATTTGAAACGAGGAAAGGGATATGATCAACACTGGAAGCTTGAATTTAGTCCACCCAAGAAGAAAAAAACAAGAACGAAGGATGATAAACTAGAAGCTTCCTTAGCATCTTCATGGTAAATCACCGGCTAAGAACATTCAAGGAAAGAATGAAAATAACTTCACATCAATAAAATGGATACTTGATTGTAAATGTTGAGATGATCGGATCCACTTGAAGAGAAGCACATCAGTTGGAAAAGATTTCTCATGACAATCTCGATGATCAATTAGAATTAGCACTCCCATAGAAATATGAGAACGCCGCTTAGGAAAAGGTATGGAATCAAAACTTGACATTGAAGCAACTCAAATACCATAACTCAAAACAAAACAAGGGATTGGCTTGCGGAATAAGGCAGAAACAAATACATAAACCCTCATGCATTTGTTGGAAAGATAAACCTAGGTAACTACTTGAATTCCCACCTATGAACTCCCGAAACTTTATGGTTATGCAATCTGGTGTTGGGGATACAGGGAGGCACAAATATCTCACACAACTAACAAATCCTACACTCTAACTATATCCATCCGTCAACACATAACCAAGAAAACCTCGGAAATCGTGTACCTCATACCTTCAAAAACATCCGATATACTAGATGTGGCAATACATCTGATCGCTCTCCCCAGTACTGGGTGTCGTCAAACTACTCTCACCACAAAGAGTATAGAAGCATTTTCGCTGTCGGCGACCTCTAGTATTCCGGAACTGAAACGATAAGCACTGTGACAAAAACACCTTGGAGCTCAACTCCTAGGGACACTGCCACAACCCCTAAATGTCAGGAGGCACCAAGACAGAATTCCCGTCACAATGGTATCGCAACGATCCAACAATACCCGCATGATCCTAAAAAAAATTGAGTGAAAAAGAGGAGAGTGAAGTCAAAACATCTACGTCAGGAGTCCTCATCAGAGCGACGAAGGGGATGGGGAGTAAAAAGAATTCCTACTCTCCGATATAACTAGACTCAAAATAGTTTTTCTTTCTAGACTCAACAACGTCAGTGGTTCAATCAATCAAGGGGGCTCCTAAGGTCGGTAAGGCTCTGATACCAACTTGTAACGCCCAAGATGCGATTCTATCCCAATCACGTGATGAATTCATGATTGGTGCACCGCATTTCGAGCGCATAGCAAGGTGGATATCATTACAACATACCATGTACTGAATAGATGAGAATACAAGATAAAGGTTTACACTCGCCACAAGCTACATCATGAATACAACAGTTCATCAATACATACCAATCATCATACAGAAGAGCAGGATCCGACTACGGATGAAATCAAACAAAAAAGAAGAACGACATCCACCCTACTAATCCCAGGCTCCCCGACCTAGAACCTATCCCTTGATCAAAGAAGAAGAACTCCAAAAGCAATCAAGCATCGCTCTCACGTCAGATCATCGCATTACCTGTACCTGCAACTGTTATTGTAGTAAACTGTGAGCCACGAGGACTCTGCAATCCCATTACCATGGGTATCAAGAATAGCAAAGCTTAATGGGTATGGAATGGATAAGTGGTGAGGTTGCAGCAAGTGACAAAGCATTGTATGGTGGCTAACTTACGAGTACAAGAATAAGATGAGAAACTACGCAACGATCGCAAACTAGTAATGATCAAGAAATGATCTTGAACTACTTACGTTCAAACATAACCCCATCGTGTTCTCTTCTCGAACTCACTCGAAAAGAGACGGTCACAGTTACACACGCGTTTGGTGTATTTTAATTCGGATCTGGTATCAAGTTCTCAACAATTGGATATTAAAAAACCCCATCTTCCACATAACCGCAAGCACGGCTCTCGAAAGTTTAAACCCTGCAGGAGTGTCCCAACTTAGCCCATGACAAGCTCACGATCCGCGGAGACAATCCTCCATCGCGGGATATCCGATCAGACTCGGGATCCCGGTGCACAAGACATTTCGACAATGGTAAAACTAGTCCAGCAAGACCTCCCGGCGTGCCGACACCCTGATAGTAGCCGCGCGTATCTCGTCTCAGGCCACGACTGGATAAGTCAGCCTACGAGTAAGCCAGAACCTCGGGTTGCCCGTTTAGGACCAACACCATCAGCACTGGCCCCCCTGTATTATGTTGAAAAGAATTCTCAGGGACGCGACCCCCTATGCCAATTAATTAATTATCAGGTTTATTGTGTTGAGCAAATGGTAAAACCAATGTTGGGCCTTGCTGGAAGAGTTTTATTCAAAGTGAACTGTCAAGAGGGGCACATAAACCCTCATCGTGTTAGGGACGCAAGATCAAGGAACATAACACCGGTATGATGAAAACTAAGGCGGGAAGAGTGGAACAAAACACCAGGAAAAAGACCGAGCCTTCCACCCTTTACGAAGTACATAGATGCATTAATTAAATAAGAGAGATTGTGATATCCCATGATATCCATGTCCCAACATGGAACAACCTGCAACTGCACCTGTCTAACATCCCAATTTTCAATTTGGATGTTTGTAATAGATCATTCATATGCATCCATTATTTATGCAATTTTGCCCCATTTGTTTTATTTGATTTTTGATCCAAGGAACATTGAGCAACTCAAGGACCAAAAGAGAGAGTTGGAAGTTTCCCTAAAACCAATTTTGAATTTTTTTCGAAGTTGGGAATTTGGATCAAATTTGGTTTCACCAAAAATTCATTTCCATTATATCAAAAATAAAATAAAGAGAGAAGATAAAATGACTTCTTCAAAATCAGAAGGAAAATAATGGAAATTGAATTTGAAATCTAAATATATTAATTGGGTTTTATTTGCAATTTATTTTGATGCAGATTTTATTAGCATAGCAAAATTGTTTTTTTTTATTTGCATTTTAGACCGGATAAAAGTTCACAAGGTCATATATAAGACCATATATCTATGTGAATTTTTCTGAAATTTTAGGAGTTATTTTATTTGTATTTCCAGTGCCATAGTGTTTCTGTTCTTAAAAAAAACAGCCACGGGCCATGGAAGGCCCATGCCCACGCGCTATCTTCTTCTTCCTCTCAACTTTACACTTTAAACACGTTCACAGAGAGCGCAGAAGCATCTCCACCCAGCGCCCCACCCCCTCCCCCTCCTCTCCCTCGCTCCAAAACCGCTCTGGATCGGTTCCCCTCGCCTCCCTCTACCCCTTCCCCTCCTAGTGCGCCTTGGAGTCACCTGTAATGGCCATTACGAGGCAGAGGAACAGCCACCATTAAAACTCAATCTTCTGTGCGAATTCTGGCCCTCCCCTGCCCTATATAAAGCACCCCTGGGAGCCCCTCTCTACCCTCGTCCGAAGCCCTCTCTTTCTGGAGTATTTCCCCCTCCCTAACCTCGCCAATTGCTCGCCGGAGTTCGCGAATTCCGGCGACCTCTCACCGTGTGTACAGGAAGCAATCTACAACCACAACTTGTTCAAGTGGTTCACCTCATCGTCCTCTACACCGTCCCGCACGCATCCTTCGCCGAAGCACACCGGAGCCGCCTTCTTCCTCGTCTCCGGCGACAGGTCCGGTGAGCACCCAGCCAACGAATCACAGAGCGCCACTTGTCTCTGGCCGAATTTTTTTTTCTTTTTCAGGAATTTTTCCAAATTCAGATTCTTTACCAAATCTTCTTTCTAGTATATCTTTTAATCTATAGATCTGATTTAGTTGATTCTTTTTTCTACTAGTTCATAAAAATATCCTCTATCCAGAGAACCAAACGAAAAATATTTTTGAAATTTTTAAATTTTGAATTCAAACAGATCTGAATTTAAACTTCGTTAGGCCATAATTTGAGTTTCGTAACTCCGTTTTGGGTGATTCTTTTTGCAAATCGCAGCTTGTGGCATGTACTTTTTGTTAAAACCAAAACCTTTTTTTTGCTGCTGTAAAAATTACGTCCTGTACAGAAACTTTATTAGGTTGTTTTTGGAGTTTTTCGAAGTCTTTTATTTGTTTTTCTTTTTGAATCTTTGCTTGTATGCTTATGTATGTTATTGCTTGCTTACGTTAGATCATCCGGAGTGTGAGGCTTGCTACTACGAATCTTTAGAGTTCAACGATCATCAGCAAGGCAAGTTCACACTTTGATCATATTTTTCAATACCCAGATTTTATTATGCATTAGTTTCACCCTCAAAGATTGCATGAATAGGATTGGGAACATGTGGTTATGCTATGTAGTTCATGTGGTAGGAACCTATGGCCTTTGATTACCCCAGGAATATTCGTTATATTATATATTGCTTAGCCATGCTCGTAGACGGGGATTAGTATGTGTGATCCATGCAAGTTGCGAGAGATAATAATTTTGGGACAACATAAGGTGGCAACTTTAATACACATCTGGATGGATTGTTTGGTGCACCTGGAGGAACCAGTGCTTGCCCAAGGGGAATCTCAGAGTACCCGTGTGATTACCCTAGGTCCGCCACCCAGGCTCAAAGGAATCATACAACACTTAATGACTAGAAACTTCTGTGTGCAGCCACAAGCCATTATGGGCTCTGGCATAGTTGAGTAAGTTGTGTGAATTTTTTCCGTGGTAGACTAGCTGATGTAGGGGAAAATAGATTTACCGGTCTACACAGGGTTAAGGGGAAATGCTTCTGAAAAGCTATGTCTCGATCTTCCGATCATGAAGATGGTTGAGTCTTGTGGGAAAAAATGCGCAAACCTCTGCAGAGTGTACAAACTAATCATGATTAGCTGTGTCCCTGGTTATGGACAATTTGAGTATCTAGAAGTGAATTATTGGTTGATCTCATCACTCTTTTTAATGAAACTAGTAAGCTTGCACGTGCAACGCACGTTAAATGTTGACCATAAATATATAAATTTGATTAATACACAATGTTGTTATGTCACTCGAGTAGTTTTTCCATAAATGAGACATCCTATGGTCTGATAGGTTGCAAAGGAAAAAGAAATCTAGTTATGATTGAAAAGCAACCTTGCATTGTGTTCAGTACGTGGAGATGCAACTCTACAATTGGTCTAAATTCATTGTGTAAGCAATGGATAACTAAAACCTGGGGAAAAAGATAAAGAGATAGTTAAGTCTACAGATACTATATAATATGAGGTTGCTAACCAAATGCTTATATAAACCTGCAAATGGCCTTGAACGACAGTCAATTACATGTTACAGATAAACATAACTCACACTTGAACGACTACTAAAATATAAAACAAATATCTCACATAAAAAAAATGGTATTGAACCAATATTCTGAAGTAAAATCTTAACACGAAACAATCCACTTTTGACAATCAAATGAGCTAGCTCTATTCTGAAGGTGTAGCATTACAATTTACGACATAGTCTCCGGTCACTAACCTGCAGGGGCAGGTTTGTACACAGGTGTGTTAAAAATTAACCTCTCTAAGAAGAAAAGACAGAGTAAAAGAACAAAAAGCTTGGCTCAACTCAATTTCTGACAGGAAGCCGATAATCTCCATCTATTATGTTTTCTTGAGTTTCACATCTCCACCAGTACCCGACAATCAGATTCAAAGGAAACATCAGGCCATTCTTCCTTGTTTTAATAGCAATTTAGTAATATAACAGAGGCAACAGAGATGTCAGACAAAAAACGAACTGAAACTCTAAATAGATTATGCATGTTTGGTCTTTAAATGGGGAACGTTTCCCTGATTCTAAGGGAGATGTAGCTGGATGATGATTCTCCATATGTGACAGGCTAAAACCATGGCGAAGTAATGAAATCAGTAGAACAATGTCCATACTGAGAAGCTATTGAATGTTTTTATTCCAGCTTGACATCTACATTGATCTGGAATGCAGACTTTCCCTCATACATTGATAAGATCGACCAGACTACACCAGCCTTGAAAGATTCCATCCCAACAGTTAACCTAGATGGGACTGGGACACTATATATAGAAAAGGCATAGGGATCAGGCAAACAGAAGTTCTAAATATTGCTTTTCTGTCACAGGTCACAACAAGTAACCTGAATGATAAGCCTTGCTTTCACTACAAGTCCTACAGATTGCTTTGCTTTAAAAGGTCTCAACTATGATTGTTTACATAAACTCAACAAACATAACTATTTGGTCTGATGGTTAAGAAAGAAAATAGCAGATAAGTTGTTGGAGCTCAGTTGATTGTCCTCATAATCCTACTGTAAATTGACTTGTGCATCAACCTAAATACTTATGCATGTCTATCTAGCTGTGTACAATTAAGCATGCGAAAAAAAAACACATTTTAGGCATCAGTGCCAACTGATCCCTCAAATATGATATTAATTCTACAAATGGAAATGATAAGGTTTGTTTTTCTCAAGCTGAGGGTATAAGATGCAAGAATAAAGAGATAATGTTAGTCTCTGTTCGTCATCTGAGAAGCAGGTAATCCAGCTATACTAAATCCAACTGAAAAGGCCAACAATAATAAATAGGTAAGCTGCTCACTGCTCACGGCTTCATGCATATATTCCGCATGGCTGCCACGGTCTAATTGCACTTGAATCAAACAAAGCAACTTCACATGAGTCACCAATGACATCATTGAACACATCATACATAAGTCAAAAGGATGCAACATACATGGACAGAACAATATGCATAGAAAAATGGCAGGTGCATATCCCATACTTAACCACTACCAAAATACCAAATAACGTTGATCCGATCTAATCAAACTCTACTCCTTCCAGCAACAAGCTACATTTGAACTGAATTGCACAAGCAACTAACCTTCTAACCTTCTTGGAAAGATCACCTCCCTGGACCTTGGGTGTACATTAGGGCTTCTCTCCATGGGCCTGTTCAAAATCATGTGAACACAGTTAGAGCATCTACTTTAGTTCAGCTAAATATGGTACAACCAAGTATATATATCCTATATAGAATTCTGAACTTCTAACTGCCTTGTCATTCTTTTTATTCCAATGTACCGAGCTGGTTTGAGGGCTTCTAGATCATGTTTAGAAATGTTATCTTGTAAACATTTTTAAGCAAGAACCAGGGAACTTAGTGTAGTTACAAAGACACCATGTCTGACCAAGCACCAATGCCAGCTCTAAATGCAGTCACCATTTTTCAGCAGGAACTTAGTTCATGTACAATCCGAAAACATGCACTTAAGTTCCCTTCCATCCTGCAATCCAAACAACATGCACGTAAGTTCCCTTCCATATGCAATCTAAGAACATGTACTTAAGCAGGCTAGTCTAAAAATCTGCACTTAAGCAGCTCTAATCTGTCTCTGCTTCAGCTCTTTCCTTAATCCACCACCTGCTCCAGCTCCTAACTCAATTTGCCTCGAATCCCTTGTACCGCATATCCTGAAACAAATCATCATCAACAAACTTTAGTATCTTCGATGGAGAATTATGGAGGTATACTCTACCGCAAAGTACCGACCTGAAGTTGAGTAGTGGCCTTAGAGACATAGATCTAAAACTGGTAGGCTCAATAGTTGGTAAGAAACAGTCATATAATTAGAGAAAAGGTATGCAAACTTTTTAGGTTAGCAAGTGCTATCAGCTAGCACCATGGCCGTCTCTGTTTGTGTTCGTCGAACATGCTACAATATAGTACAGAATAAATAATTTTGATGAGTACAGAGTAATAATGAGTGAGCAGAAGTGTTAAGCTTAATCAATAAAAAGCCTAAAGCTCTCCAGCCGAGCCTAGACCTGTCAATGTAAATGTATCATATTCTGCCTACACATTGTGCATACCAATCTCTTCGTCGTCTCGACCTACACCGCTAACTTATTAAAATCCTATCCATCAAAATTTATCTCATGACAGTATCTAGCACTTGGTCTTACCTGGCTATGTCTGCCGGTCTGGCCGTCACATGGCCCTCCTCCGGAGAAGCACGCGTCAGCGCCGTTCAGGCCGTCCATGGTGCAAGACCAGAAATAAGGAGGTGCGAGACTAGAAATTCATCCGGCAACAACTACCATTCTTCACAGTTGGAATAAGTTAACAACCGCCACATCGAACCTGTGCTAAAATACATGACCCACCTTCAGTTGCCTGGCTAACTATGGACACGTGAAATGAGTAAGAGAAGATTGATAATTGCATAACCATGAAATTACAACAAGAATAATTCAGGAGAGGGAAGCTACTGAACCCCGTTACATAGGAACAAATTCAGCTTGTCATTTGATTCTTGGCATGGAATGGGATGCCAAATTAAAAATTAATTTATACAACCAAAATTGGACACATTTATGAAAATCAAATTAACTTTCAGTGTATTCGTATTCTGGAAATCGTCATGTAAAACTATGACCACTCATGAGAACATATATATAGAGAGACAAATCAAACAACATGACAGGTGCTAGACTGGGTGTCATGACTAATTTACAATTATTGGTAGAGGAACAGATCATAATTTCTTTGCTAAATGGGAAAAAACAACTGTTTCATCAGTGATGTATGGCAGTGACTTACTATTACCAGTTAACTAATGTCATCATGCAGACATAGAAATACGAATTAAAAAAAAAACTTGTCTCATGGATGCCTCCTTATGCCTATGCTCCTCCGACAGGTGCTCGGATCCAACAGCATGTCCTCTTCCTGCAGGGAATCAGTACATATACACTCTTCCTGCATGCCCCCATCCAACCCCGCGCGCCAGGCGGCCGTCGGAGCCCGCTCGCCGGCGAGCACCTCCTCAGCCGCCGCCAGGACTCTCCTTCTTTTCCCCTCTCCTCTCCCGAAGATGCGCCGCCGCCCGAGTCGGCTTGACCCGCATCCATCGGCTAGCATCCCAGGCGACCTGTCGCGCGACGAACCTGCCACCGCTCGCCAGCCCAACCGCCCGCCCGCATCTCTAGCGAACGGCATATGGCGCGGGCGGCGTATGGCGGGAGGGCGGCTAGCGAACGACGTGAGGATGGGGGGAGGCCAAGCTGAGAGGAGGATGATGCGGGCGGCGAACGGCGGGAGGCGGCGGGAGGATGGGCGGCCCGCCCGTGCTGTGGGGAACGGCTGGTGTGCGGGCATGGATGAGGAGGAGCGGACGGAAGTCCTTTTTTTTTCTTTTGGCGGGGCGAGCGGGCGGAAGTCGTGCGGGCGTGGTGCGCACACTGCGCAGCGGTTTCTTTTTGCGAACGGCGGGGTGGGTTAGCGATGGATGGATTAGTTGATTAACCCGTGGCTTGCAGCGTTAAACATCGAAGGATTATGAGCCATTAGATCTTGTAGATGGATGGATCTGATTGTTTGGATCTGCTCCTCTCTTCCTTTTATAGTGGTAGTAGATTATTGGGTTACTAATAACTTGGGAATTTTGGTATTGAGTTGGAGGAACCTTCTCAATAATGGCATTTTAATTTAGTAGAAATAAAAGAAAATCATCCTTTGTCGTAGGAAAAAAAATTAGCTTTATGCAGAATTAACCTTAAAACCTCTACCAAGCTACATTTGCATATAGAGATAGTATTTTCGTTATTATTCTATGGTGTGAAATTGTCAGCATATTCCATGTGCTGACCTACACGGCTGCAATGTCTCATGTTGCAGAGTTTTCCGACGAGGATTAAAGGTGCGATAGGTCGTTCTTCTACACTCAGTTTGCCGTGGAGTTGGATGGACTCATTTACCTTCGATGCTTCCGCAGTTTTTTTAGATGGCCTTTGGCCATGTTATTGTAATAAATACTCTTTTGAGGACCTCGATGTAATAAAGTGTGTGATTGAACTCTGTTATAATTCCTCGAGTACTGTGTGTGTCAGCATACCGATCCGGGATGACACTTAAGCATAGAGACTTCGATCCATTTGAGTCGGGTCGCTACAAGATGGTATCAGAGCACACGCTGACTGTAGGATGCGACCACTAGGAATGGAAAGCCATAGGAAGAAAACTCTATTTTACGACTTCCTTATATATCCACTGGTCTATACTCTTCTCTATTCATTTCTATCTCTTCCCTATTTCAATAATAGTTGTTGAACCCCACCATTAAGTTGCTCAGCCCGATGAGACCATGACCTATGAAGACAACATTGACGAAGAAGAAGCTATAGTTGACATTGATTTGAGGAGATTTAGTACAGACCACCACTACCAAGTTGAGTCCAACTAATGATTTTCAGTAGTATGAAGAGATCATATCTTTTGTGGATATGACCTTACCTGTAGGTTTTGCTTGTGTGGTGTGATCTGTGTGAATTGCTTGATTTGAAGTTTTCTTGCTATCATAAGCATATGGGTAGTGATTTCTCTCATTATGCCCTTATTCTATTTTAATTTCTCATCCACTCTAAACTGAATAGATGCCTCCAAGACATGACCCGGAATTCCCACCAGAACTTACCCAGTTGATCCAGAACCAGAATGCCCTCATGCAGATACTCGTCCAGAATCAGAACCAGAACAACAACAACAACAACAACAACAACAACCCACCGCCACCACCCCCGGTCGACAACCTTACCCGTTTCCTGAGGTTGAACCCACCCGTGTTCTCTAGCAGCACGGAGCCAATCATCGCAGAGGACTGGCTTCGCAAGATCGGAAGGGAGCTGACCACCGCAGGATGCACTGACGCTGAGAAGGTGCGCTTTGCCGCACATCAACTGGACGGACCAGCAGCTTCGTGGTGGGAAAATTACACCACCACATTCCCCATAGCCAATGTGACTTGGGATCAGTTCCAGCAGGCGTTCCGTACCGCACATGTTTCAGCTGGAGCTATGAGTCTGAAAAAGCGTGAGTTCCGCAACTTACGCCAGGGAAATCGTTCTGTTGGTGATTATGTGGAGGAATTCAGCAAGTTATCCAGATATGCTCCCTCGGACGTGGCTGATGATGCCGCTAAGCAAGAGAAATTTCTGGAGGGACTAAACGATGATTTAGGACTTCAGTTGGCCGTGGCTACCTTTAACAATTATCAAGAGTTGGTCGACAAGGCTCTCATTCTGGAAGGCAAGCAGCAGCAGGTGGAGAATCGCAAGAGGAAGTACGGACAGGGAAAGTACAACTCTAGAATTCAGCAGAAGCCCCGCTATACCCCGTACTCAGGAAATAATGGATCAGGATCCGGCAAGTATGGTGGACACACTCACCATAACCATGGAGGACATTCACATCATGGAGGGAATGGACACAACCATAATGGCCATAGGAATGGCAATGGAGGGAACAAGAATCAGCATCACTCCAACCCCGCTACACCGGCAAAGAAGGATCTGAGCCACATCACCTGCTTCAAGTGCAGGAAAATCGGACACTACGCCACCGATTGCCCTGAGGCGAAGAACGGGAATGGCAATGGAAGCTCTGGAAAGAAGCCCAATCTTTTCACCAGAGGTCAGGTGAATCACGTCAATGTGGAGGAAGTTTATGACCAGCCTGACTCGTTGTTGGTAAGTTCTTGATTATTTCATTTACAACTCTTGTTCTTTTTACACCGGTGCATCACATTCATTCATATCAAGGGGGTTTGTGGATAAGTTTAAGTTTCCGACCGTAGCCCTTAAAACACCAATGTTAGTGAGTTCCCCAGGAGCAGAGTATATGGCTAGTCGGGGATGTTTTCAGTTACCATTGACCATACGGAGACGCGTTTTCCCCACCAACCTCATCATCCTAGAATCACAAGGATTGGACATAATTCTAGGCATGGACTGGCTATCCAAGTATGAAAGGAATATTGATTGTGCAGTAAGTCGATTCTTCTCACCACCCCAGAGGGGAAACGGATCAAGTATGTGTCGAGGCATACACCAAGAAGGACTCAAGTGAATTCTCTTTCGGGAATTGTTCAGGAGTAAGTACCAATTGTGAAGGATTATCCCGATGTTTTCCCAGAGGAATTGCCCGGCATGCCACCGGATCGGGAGATAGAGTTTTTGATCGAATTGTTACTCGGCACCGAACCAATATCCAAGAGACCGTGCCGGATGCCCGCAAATGATCTGGAGGAAATTAAGAAGCAGATTAAGGAATTATTGGAGAAAGGTTATATTCGACCGAGTTCATCACCTTGGGAAGCCCCAGTGCTTCTAGTTGAGAAGAAGGATGGATCCTTGAGAATGGTTGTAGATTATCGTGCGCTGAATGAGGTGACGATTAAGAACAAGTACCCTCTGCCAATGATCAATGATTTGTTTGACCAGCTACAAGGAGCAAAAGTTTTCTCCAAGATCGATCTTCGATCGGGATATCACGAGCTGAAGATTCGAGAACAGGATATACCCAAGACAACCTTTACCACGAGATATGGGCTTTATGAGTATATGGTCATGTATTTTGGTTGACAAACGCCCCTGCCTATTTTATGAATATGATGAATAAGGTATTCATGGAGTTCTTGGATAAGTTTGTTGTGGTATTCATTGATGATATACTGATTTACTCGAAGAATGAAGAAGAACACAAGGAACATTTGTGCTTGGTTCTTGAGAAGCTCAGGGAACATCAGTTATACGCAAAGTTCAGCAAGTGCGAATTCTGGTTGAAGGAAGTTGGATTTATCGGACATGTTATATCAGGAGAAGGAAATAGCAGTAGACCCCTCAAAGGTTGAAGCCATCACCGAATGGAAGGTACCCACCTCAGTCGGAGAGATTTGCAGTTTCCTTGGACTTCCAGAATATTACAAGAGATTTATTGAGAATTTCTCCAAAATTGCGAAGCCCATGACAAAGTTATTGAAGAAAGACACCAAGTTTAATTGGACCGAGGAATGTGAGGCCAGTTTTCAGGAGTTGAAGAAACGTTTGGTCACAGCCCTAGTGCTAATTCTTCCGAATATACGCAAGGATTTCCAAGTATATTAAGACGCTTCTCGTCAGGGACTTGGAGGTGTTCTTATGCAAGAAGGAAGAGTTGTTTCATATGCCTCACATTAGCTTCGACCTCACGAGCAGAATTATGCCACGCATGATTTGGAGTTAGCAGCCGTAGTGCACGCACTCAAGACCAGGAGACATTTTCTTATCAAAAATAGGTGTGATGTTTACACGGATCATAAGAGTTTGAAATACATCTTCACGCAGAAGGAGTTGAACCTCGGGCAGAGAAGATGGTTGGAGCTCATAAAAGATTATGACATGAAATTGCACTATCACCCAGGAAAGGCCAATGTTGTGGCAGATGCATTGAGCCGCAAGAGCTATGTTAATACCCTCGCAACAGGAGAATTACTTCAGGAGTTAATTGATGATCTCAGAGATCTCCGATTGGAGAAAGTACCACGAGGTTTTGTTGCCACGATGGAAATTCAATCCACTTTGTTGGGAAAGATCCGAGAAGCCCAGAAGTTAGACAAAGGTATTGCGGAGATAAAGGAAAGGATGAAACAAGGAAAGGCAGAAGGATTTCGTGAGGATGAACACGGAACCTTATGGTTTGAGCAGCGGATTTACGTGCCCAATGACACAGAGATCAGGAAGTTGATTCTTCAGGAGGCTCATGATTCGCCTTATTTGATACACCCAGGCAACACGAAGATGTATTTGGACTTGAAATAAAATATCTGGTGGACAGGTATGAAGAAGGATATTGCCGAGTATGTAGCAGTATGTGACGTATGTCAGAGAGTTAAGGCAGAGCATCATAAACCAGCAGGATTACTTCAGCCCTTGCCGATACCCGATTGGAAATGGGATAAACTTGGCATGGATTTTATCACCGGATTGCCCAGGACTCGTTCAGGATATGATTCCATCTGGGTTATAGTTGATCACTTGACCAAGGTAGCACACTTCATCCTCGTGAAAACCACATATACAAGTGCTAAGTTGGCCAAGATATACATGACCACGATCGTATGCCTGCATGGAGTTCCGAGTGCCATCGTATCAGATAGAGGAACACAATTTACCTCAAAATTTTGGCATCAGTTACACGAAACTTTGGGTACCAGGCTAGAGTTCAGTACAACCTTTCATCCGCAGACAGATGGGTAGACCGAGAGAGTCAACCAGATTCTGGAGGACATGTTGAGAGCTTGTGCGCTCGATTAAGGATCTAGTTGGGACGAAAATCTACCTTACACTGAGTTCTCATATAACAACAGCTATCAAGCTAGTTTGAAGATGGCCCCTTTCGAAGCTCTGTACGGAAGGAGGTGCAGGACACCATTGATGTGGGATGGAGTTGGAGACCGTAAATTATTTGGTCCTGACCTTATCAGAGATTCGGAGGAGAAAGTCAGGTTGATCCGTGACAGACTCAAGGTAGCCCAATCCAGACAGAAGAGTTATGCTGATGCTAAACGCAAGGAAGTAACCTACGAAGTCGGAGATAGAGCATATCTTCGTGTGTCGCCACTTCGAGGATTTAAACGATTTGGATTCAAAGGAAAGTTAGCACCACGGTTTGTGGGGCCGTACAGAGTTTTAGAACGCATGGGTGAAGTTGCCTACAAGTTGGAGTTACCCGAAGCTTTGTCTGGAGTTCATGATGTGTTTCACGTTTCCTAGTTGAAAAAGTGTCATGCGGAGATGGCCGATATTTCTTTGAGAGATATAGTGCCACTGGAGGCCATACAGTTGGACAGTGATCTGACCTATGAGGAGAAGCCCATCAAGATTCTCGAGACTGCAAAAAAAGTTACCCGCAGCAAGGTCATGAAATTTTGCAAGGTTCAGTGGAGTCACCATAGCGAGGAGGAAGCCACCTGGGAACGAGAAGAAGATCTTCGACAGGACCACCCACACCTTTTTGCTAGCCAACCCGAATCTTGAGGACGAGATTCATCTTAAGGGGGGTAGGTTTGTAACATCCCAATTTTTAATTTGGATGTTTGTAATAAATCATTCATATGCATCCATGATTTATGCATTTTTGCCCCATTTATTTTATTTGATTTTTGATCCAAGGAACTTTGAGCAACTCAAGGACCAAAAGAGAGAGTTGGAAGTTTCCCTAAAACCAATTTTAAACTTTTTTTCGAAGTTGGGAATTTGGATCAAATTTGGTTTCACCAAAAATTCATTTCCATTATATCAAAAATAAAATAAAGACAGAAGATAAAATGACTTCTTCAAAATCAGAAGGAAAATAATGGAAATTGAATTTGAAATCTAAATATATTAATTGGGTTTTATTTGCAATTTATTTTGATGCAAATTTTATTAGCATAGCAAAATTGTTTTTTTTTATTTTCATTTTAGACCGGATAAAAGTTCACAAGGTCATATATAAGACCATATATCTATGTGAATTTTTCTGAGATTTTAGGAGTTATTTTATTTATATTGTCAGTGCCATAGTGTTTCTGTTATTAAAAGAAAAACAGCCACGGGCCATGGAAGGCCCATGCCCACGCACTATCGTCTTCTTCCTCTCAATGTTACAGAAACACGTTCACAGAGAGCGCAGAAGCATCTCCACCCAGCGCCCACCCCCTCCCCTCCTCTCCCTCGCTCCAAAACCGCTCTGAATCGGTTCCCCTCGCCTCCCTCTACCCCTTCCCTTTCCTAGTGCGCCTTGGAGTCGCCCGTAATGGCCATTACGAGGTAGAGGAACAGCCACCATTAAAACTCAATCTTCTGTGCGAATTCTGGCCCTCCCCTGCCCTATATAAAGCACCCCTGGGAGCCCCTCTCTACCCTCATCTGAAGCCCTCTCCTTATGGAGTTTTACCCCTCCCTAACCTCGCCAATTGCTCGCCGGAGTTTGTGAATTCCGGCGACCTCTCACCGTGTGCACAGGAAGCAATCTACAACCACAACTTGTTCAAGTGGTTCACCTCATCGTCCTCTACACCGTCCCGCACGCATCCTTCGCCGCAGCACACTGGAGCCGCCTTCTTCCTCGTCTCCGGCGACAAGTCCGGTGAGCACCCAGCCAGCGAATCACAGAGCGCCACTTGTCTCTGGCCGATTTTTTTTCCTTTTCAGGAATTTTTCCAAATTCAGATTCTTTACCAAATCTTCTTTCTAGTATATCTTTTAATCTATAGATCCGATTTAGTTGATTCTTTTTCCTACTAGTTCATAAAAATATCCTCTATCCAGAGAACCAAATGAAAAATATTTTTGAATTTTTTAAATTTTGAATTCAAACTTCGTTAGGCCATAATTTGAGTTTCGTAACTCAGTTTTGGGTGATTCTTTTTGCAAATCGCAGCTTGTGGCATGTACTTTCTATTAAAACCAAAATCATTTATTTTTGCTGCTGTAAAAATTACGTCCTGTACAGAAACTTTATTTGATTGTTTTTGGAGTTTTCCGAAGTCTTTTATTTGTTTTTTTGGATCTTTGCTTGTATGCTTATGTATGTTATTGCTTGCTTACGTTAGATCATCCGGAGTGCGAGGCTTACTACTACGAATCTTTAGAGTTCAACGATCGTCAGCAAGGCAAGTTCACACTTTGATCATATTTTTCAATACCTAGTTTTTACTATGCATTAGTATCACCCTCAAAGATCGCATGAGTAGGATTGGGAACATGTGGTTATGCTATGTAGTTCATGTGGTAGGAACCTATGGCCTTTGATCACCCCGGGAATATTCGTTATATTATATATTGCTTAGCCATGCTCGTAGACGGGGATTAGTATGTGTGATCCATGCAAGTTGCGAGAGATAATAATTTTGGGACAACATAAGGTGGCAACTTTAATACACATCTGGGTGGATTGTTTGGGGCACCTGGAGGAACCAGGGTGCTTGCCCAAGGGGAATCCCGGAGTACCCGTGTGATTACCCTAGGTCCGCCACCCAGGCTCAAAGGGATCATACAACACTTCATGACTAGAAACTTCTGTGTGCAGCCACAAGCCATTATGGGCTCTGGCGTAGTTGAGTAAGTTGTGTGACCTCTTTCCGTGTTAGACTAGCTGATGTAGGGGAAATTAGGTGTACCGGTCTACCCAGGGTTAAGGGGAAATGCTTCTAAAAGGCTATGTCTCGGTCTTCCGATCATGGAGGTGTTGGGGAACGTAGTAATTTCAAAAAAATTCCAACGCACACGCAAGATCATGGTGATGCATAGCAACGAGAGGGGAGAGTGTTGTCCACGTACCCTCGTAGACCGACAGCGGAAGCGTTATCACAACGTGGTTGATGTAGTCGTACGTCTTCACGATCTGACCGATCAAGTACCGAACGCACGGCACCTCCGAGTTCAGCACACGTTCAGCTCGATGACGTCCCTCGAACTCCGATCCAGCCGAGTGTTGAGGGAGAGTTTCGTCAGCACGACGGCGTGGTGACAATGTTGATGTTCTACCGATGCAGGGCTTTGCCTAAGCACCGCTACGATATTATCGAGGTGTAATATGGTGGAGGGGGGCACCGCACACGGCTACGAGATCAATGATCAATTGTGTCTATGGGGTGCCCCCTGCCCCCGTATATAAAGGAGCAAGGGGGGAGGCGGCCGGCCTAGGAGGAGGGCGCGCCAAGGGGGGAGTCCTACTCCCACCGGGAGTAGGACTCCTCCTTTCCTTGTTGGAGTAGGAAAAGGGAAGGGAGAAGGAGAAAGAAGGAAGGGGGCGCCCCCCTCCCTAGTACAATTCGGACGAGTCCATGGGGAGGGGTGCGGCCACCCTTTGGGGCCTTTCTCTCCTTTCCCGTATGGCCCATTAAGGCCTAATACGAATTCCCGTAACTCTCCGGTACTCCAAAAATACCCGAATCACTCGGAACCTTTCCGAAGTCCGAATATAGTCGTCCAATATATCGATCTTTACGTCTCGACCATTTCGAGACTCCTCGTCAAGTCCCTGATCTCATCCGGGACTCTGAACTCCTTCGGTACATCAAAACATATAAACTCATAATATAACTGTCATCGTAACGTTAAGCGTGCGGACCCTACGGGTTCGAGAACTATGTAGACATGACCGAGACACCTCTCCGGTCAATAACCAATAGCGGAACCTGGATGCTCATATTGGCTCCCACATATTCTACGAAGATCTTTATCGGTCAAACCGCATAACAACATACGTTGTTCCCTTTGTCATCGGTATGTTACTTGCCCGAGATTCGATCGTCGGTATCTCAATACCTAGTTCAATCTCGTTACCGGCAAGTCTCTTTACTCGTTCCGTAATACATCATCCCGCAACTAACTCATTAGTTACAATGCTTGCAAGGCTTATAGTGATGTGCATTACCGAGTGGGCCCAGAGATACCTCTCTGACAATCGGAGTGACAAATCCTAATCTCGAAATACGCGAACCCAACAAGTACCTTTGGAGACACCTGTAGAGCACCTTTATAATCACCCAGTTACGTTGTGACGTTTGGTAGCACACAAAGTGTTCCTCCGGTAAACGGGAGTTGCATAATCTCATAGTCATAGGAACATGTATAAGTCATGAAGAAAGCAATAGCAACATACTAAACGATCGAGTGCTAAGCTAACGGAATGGGTCAAGTCAATCACATCATTCTCCTAATGATGTGATCCCGTTAATCAAATGACAACTCATGTCTATGGCTAGGAAACATAACCATCTTTGATCAACGAGCTGGTCAAGTAGAGGCATACTAGTGACACTCTGTTTGTCTATGTATTCACACATGTATCAAGTTTCCGGTTAATACAATTCTAGCATGAATAATAAACATTTATCATGATATAAGGAAATAAATAATAACTTTATTATTGCCTCTAGGGCATATTTCCTTCAGTCTCCCACTTGCACTAGAGTCAATAATCTAGTTCACATGGCCATGTGATTTAACATCAATAGTTCACATCACCATGTGATTAACACCCATAGTTCACATCGTCATGTGACCAACACCCAAAGGGTTTACTAGAGTCAGTAATCTAGTTCACATCGCTATGTGATTAACACCCAAAGAGTACTAAGGTGTGATCATGTTTTGCTTGTGAGCTAATTTTAGTCAATGGGTCTGTCACATTCATATCCGTAAGTATTTTGCAAATTTCTATGTCTACAATGCTCTGCATGGAGCTACTCTAGCTAATTGCTCCCACTTTCAATATGTATCTAGACCGAGACTTAGAGTCATCTAGATTAGTGTCAAAACTTGCATCGACGTAACCCTTTACGATGAACCTTTTGTCACTTCCATAATCGAGAAACATATCCTTATTCCACTAAGGATAATTTTGACCGTTGTCCAGTGATCTACTCCTAGATCACTATTGTACTCCCTTGCCAAAATCAGTGTAGGGTATACAATAGATCTGGTACACAGCATGGCATACTTTATAGAACCTATGGCCGAGGCATAGGGAATGACTTTCATTCTTTTTCTATCTTCTGCCGTGGTCGGGCTTTGAGTCTTACTCAATTCCACACCTTGTAACACAGGCAAGAAACTCTTTCTTTGACTGTTCCATTTTGAACCACTTCAAAATCTTGTTAAGGTATGTACTCATTGAAAAAACTTATCAAGCGTCTTGATCTATCTCTATAGATCTTGATGCTCAATATGTAAGCAGCTTCACCGAGATCTTTCTTTGAAAAACTCCTTTCAAACACTCCTTTATGCTTTGCAGAATAATTCTACATTATTTCCGATCAACAATATGTCATTCACATATACTTATCAGAAATGCTGTAGTGCTCCCACTCACTTTCTTGTAAATACAGGCTTCACCACAAGTCTGTATAAAACTATATCCTTTGATCATCAAAGCATATATTCCAACTCCGAGATGCTTGCACCAGTCCATAGATGGATCGCTGGAGCTTGCATATTTTGTTAGCACTTTTAAGATTAAGAAAACCTCCTGGTTGCATCATATACAACTCTTCTTTAATAAATCCATTAAGGAATGCAGTTTTTTTATCCATTTGCCATATTTCATAAAATGCGGCAATTGCTAACATGATTCAGATAGACTTAAGCATAGATACGAGTGAGAAACTCTCATCGTAGTCAACACCTTGAACTTGTCGAAAACCTTTTTGAGACAATTCTAGCTTTGTAGACAGTAACACTACTATCACTGTCTGTCTTCCTCTTGAAGATCCATTTAATCTCAATGGCTCGCCGATCATTGGGCAAGTCAATCAAAGTCCATACTTTGTTCTCATATATGGATCTCATCTCAGATTTCATGGCCTCAAGCCATTTCGCGGAATTTGGGCTCATCATCGCTTCCTCATAGTTCGTAGGTTCGTCATGGTCAAATAACATGACCTCCAGAACAGGATTACCGTACCACTCTGGTGTGGATCTCACTCTGGTTTACCTACGAGGTTTGGTAGTAACTTGATCTGAAGTTACATGATCATCATCATTAACTTCCTCACTAATTGGTGTAGGAGTCACAGGAACAGATTTCTGTGATGACTACTTTCCAATAAGGGAGCAGGTACAGTTACCTCATCAAGTTCTACTTTCCTCCCACTCACTTCTTTCGAGAGAAACTCCTTCTCTAGAAAGGATCCATTCTTAGCAACGAATGTCTTGCCTTCGGATCTGTGATAGAAGGTGTACCCAAATGTCTCCTTTGGGTATCCTATGAAGACACATTTCTCTTATTTGGGTTTGAGCTTATCAGGATGAAACCTTTTCACATAAGCATCGCAACCCCAAACTTTAAGAAATGACAACTTTGGTTTCTTGCCAAACCACAGTCGTCTCAACGGATTTAGATGGTACCCTATTTAACGTGAATGCAGCTGTCTCTAATGCATAACCCCAAAACGATAGTGGTAGATCGGTAAGAGACATCATATATCGCACCATATCTAATAAAGTACGGTTACGATGTTCGGACACACTATTACACCGTGGTGTTCCACGTGGTGTGAGTAGTGAAACTATTTCACATTGTTTTAACTGAAGGCCAAACTTGTAACTCAAATACTCTTCTCCACGATCAGATCGTAGAAACTTTATTTTCTTGTTACGATGATTTTCCGCTTCACTCTGAAATTATATGAACTTTTCAAATGTTTCAGACTTCTGTTTCATTAAGTAGATATACCCATATCTGCTCAAATCATCTGTGAAGGTGAGAAAATAACGATATCCGCTACGAGCCTCAATATTCATCAGACCACATACATCTGTATGTATGATTTCCAACAAATCAGTTGCTCTCTCCATAGTTCCGGAGAACGGCGTTTTAGTCATCTTGCCCATGAGGCACAGTTCGCAAGCATCAAGTGATTCCAAAATCCCATCAGTATGGAGTTTCTTCATGCGCTTTACACCAATATGACCTAAATGGCAGTGCCACAAATAAGTTGCACTATCATTATTAACTTTGCATCTTTTGGCTTCATTATTATGAATATGTGTATCACTACGATCGAGATCCAACAAACCATTTTATTGGGTGTATGACCATAGAAGGTTTTATTCATGTAAACAGAACAACAATTATTCTCTAATTTAAATGAATAACCGTATTGCAACAAACATGATCAAATCATATTCATGCTCAACGCAAACACCAAATAACACTTATTTAGTTTCAACACTAATCCCGAAAGTATAGGGAGTGTGCGATGATGATCATATCAATCTTGGAACTACTTCCAACACACATCGTCTCCTCGCCTTTTACTAGTCTTTGTTTATTCTGCAACTCCCGTTTCGAGTTACTACTCTTAGCAACTGAACCAGTATCAAATACCGAGGGGTTGCTATAAACACTAGTAAAGTACACATCAATAACATGTATATCCAATATACCTTTGTTCACTTTGCCATCCTTCTTATCCACCAAATAGTTGGGGTAGTTCCGCTTCCAGTGACCAGTCCCTTTGCAGTAGAAGCACTTAGTCTCAGGCTTAGGACCAGACTTAGGCTTTTTCACTTGAGCAGCAACTTGCTTGCCGTTCTTCTTGAAGTTACCCTTCTTCCCTTTGCCCTTTTCTTGAAACTAGTGGTCTCGTCAACCATCAACAGTTGATGTTTTTCTTGATTTCTACCTTCATCGATTTCAGCATCACGAAGAGCTCGGGAATTACTTTCGTCATCCCTTGCATACTATAGTTCATCACGAAGTTCTACTAACTTGGTGATGGTGACTAGAGAATTCTGTCAATCACTATTTTATCTGGAAGATTAACTCCCACTTGATTCAAGCGATTGTAGTACCCAGACAATCTGAGCACATGCTCACTGCTTGAGCTATTCTCCTCCATCTTTTAGCTATAGAACTTGATGGAGACTTCATATCTCTCAACTCGGGTATTTGCTTGAAATATTAACTTCAACTCCTGAAACATCTCATATGGTCCATGACGTTCAAAACGTCTTTGAAGTCCCGATTCTAAGCCGTTAAGCATGGTGCACTAAACTATCAAGTAGTCATCATATTGAGCTAGCCAAACGTTCATAACGTCTGCATCTGCTCCTGCAATAGGTCTGTCACCTAGCGGTGCATCAAGGACATAATTCTTCTGTGCAGCAATGAGGATAATCCTCAGATCACGGATCCAATCCGCATCTTTGCTACTAACATCTTTCAACATAATTTTTCTCTAGGAACATATCAAAAATAAACACAGGGAAGCAACAACGCGAGCTATTGATCTACAACATAATTTGCAAAATACTATCAGGACTAAGTTCATGATAAATTTAAGTTCAATTAATCATATTACTTAAGAACTCCCACTTAGATAGACATCCCTCTAATCCTCTAAGTGATCACGTGATCCATATCAACTAAACCATAACCGATCATCACGTGAAATGGAGTAGCTTTCAATGGTGAACATCACTATGTTGATCATATCTACTATATGATTCATGCTCGACCTTTCGGTCTCAGTGTTCCGAGGCCATATCTGCATATGCTAGGCTCGTCAAGTTTAACCTGAGTATTCCGCGTGTGCAAAACTGGCTTGCACCCGTTGTAGATGGACGTAGAGCTTATCACACCCGATCATCACGTGGTGTCTGGGCACGACGAACTTTGGCAACGGTGCATACTCAGGGAGAACACTTTTATCTTGAAATTTTAGTGAGAGATCATCTTATAATGCTACCGTCAATCAAAGCAAGATAAGATCCATAAAAGATAAACATCACATGCAATCAATATAAGTGATATGATATGGCCATCATCATCTTGTGCTTGTGATCTCCATCTCCGAAGCACCGTCATGATCACCATCGTCACCGGCGCGACACCTTGATCTCCATCGTAGCATCGTTGTCGTCTCGCCAACTATTGCTTTTACGACTATCGCCACTGCTTAGTGATAAAGTAAAACAATTACATGACGATTGCATTTCATACAATAAAGCGACAACCATATGGCTCCTGCCAGTTGCCGATAACTCGGTTACAAAACATGATCATCTCATACAATAAAATATAGCATCATGTCTTGACCATATCACATCACAATATGCCCTGCAAAAACAAGTTAGACGTCCTCTACTTTGTTGTTGCAAGTTTTACGTGGCTGCTACGGGCTTAGCAAGAACCGTTCTTACCTACGCATCAAAACCACAACGATAGTTTGTCAAGTTGGTGCTGTTTTAACCTTCGCAAGGACCGGGCGTAGCCACACTCGGTTCAACTAAAGTGAGAGAGACAGACACCCGCCGGTCACCTTTAAGCAACGAGTGCTCGCAACGGTGAAACCAGTCTCGCGTAAGCGTACGCGTAATGTCGGTCCGGGCCGCTTCATCTCACAATACTGCTGAACCAAAGTATGACATGCTGGTAAGCAGTATGACTTATATCGCCCACAACTCACTTGTGTTCTACTCGTGCATAGCATCAACGCATAAAACCAGGCTCGGATGCCACTGTTGGGGAACGTAGTAATTTCAAAAAAATTCCAACGCACACGCAAGATCATGGTGATGCATAGCAACGAGAGGGGAGAGTGTTGTCCACGTACCCTCGTAGACCGACAGCGGAAGCGTTATCACAACGCGGTTGATGTAGTCGTACGTCTTCACGATCTGACCGATCAAGTACCAAACGCACGGCACCTCCGAGTTCAGCACACGTTCAGCTCGATGACGTCCCTCGAACTCCGATCCAGCCGAGTGTTGAGGGAGAGTTTCGTCAGCACGACGGCGTGGTGACAATGTTGATGTTCTACCGATGCAGGGCTTTGCCTAAGCACCGCTACGATATTATCGAGGTGTAATATGGTGGAGGGGGGCACCGCACACGGCTACGAGATCAATGATCAATTGTGTCTATGGGGTGCCCCCTGCCCCCGTATATAAAGGAGCAAGGGGGGAGGCGGCCGGCCTAGGAGGAGGGCGCGCCAAGGGGGGAGTCCTACTCCCACCGGGAGTAGGACTCCTCCTTTCCTTGTTGGAGTAGGAAAAGGGAAGGGAGAAGGAGAAAGAAGGAAGGGGGCGCCCCCCTCCCTAGTACAATTCGGACGAGTCCATGGGGAGGGGTGCGGCCACCCTTTGGGGCCTTTCTCTCCTTTCCCGTATGGCCCATTAAGGCCTAATACGAATTCCCGTAACTCTCCGGTACTCCAAAAATACCCGAATCACTCGGAACCTTTCCGAAGTCCGAATATAGTCGTCCAATATATCGATCTTTACGTCTCGACCATTTCGAGACTCCTCGTCAAGTCCCTGATCTCATCCGGGACTCTGAACTCCTTCGGTACATCAAAACATATAAACTCATAATATAACTGTCATCGTAACGTTAAGCGTGCGGACCCTACGGGTTCGAGAACTATGTAGACATGACCGAGACACCTCTCCGGTCAATAACCAATAGCGGAACCTGGATGCTCATATTGGCTCCCACATATTCTACGAAGATCTTTATCGGTCAAACCGCATAACAACATACGTTGTTCCCTTTGTCATCGGTATGTTACTTGCCCGAGATTCGATCGTCGGTATCTCAATACCTAGTTCAATCTCGTTACCGGCAAGTCTCTTTACTCGTTCCGTAATACATCATCCCGCAACTAACTCATTAGTTACAATGCTTGCAAGGCTTATAGTGATGTGCATTACCGAGTGGGCCCAGAGATACCTCTCTGACAATCGGAGTGACAAATCCTAATCTCGAAATACGCGAACCCAACAAGTACCTTTGGAGACACCTGTAGAGCACCTTTATAATCACCCAGTTACGTTGTGACGTTTGGTAGCACACAAAGTGTTCCTCCGGTAAACGGGAGTTGCATAATCTCATAGTCATAGGAACATGTATAAGTCATGAAGAAAGCAATAGCAACATACTAAACGATCGAGTGCTAAGCTAACGGAATGGGTCAAGTCAATCACATCATTCTCCTAATGATGTGATCCCGTTAATCAAATGACAACTCATGTCTATGGCTAGGAAACATAACCATCTTTGATCAACGAGCTGGTCAAGTAGAGGCATACTAGTGACACTCTGTTTGTCTATGTATTCACACATGTATCAAGTTTCCGGTTAATACAATTCTAGCATGAATAATAAACATTTATCATGATATAATGAAATAAATAATAACTTTATTATTGCCTCTAGGGCATATTTCCTTCAGGAGGTGGTCGAGTCTTGTGGGGAAAAGTGCGCAAACCTCTGCAAAGTGGACAAACTAATCATGATTAGCCGTGTCCCCGGTTATGAACAATTTGAGTATTTAGAAGTGAATTATTGGTTGATCTCATCACTCTTTTTAATGAAATTATTAGGTTACTAATAACTTGGGAATTTTGGTATTGAGTTGGAGGAACCTTCTCAATAATGGCATTTTAATTTAGTAGAAATAAAAAAATTATTCCTTTGTTGTAGGAAAAAATTAGCTTTATGCAAAATTAACCTTAGAACCTCTAGCAAGCTAAATTTGCATATAGAGATAGTTTTTTCGTTATTATTCTATGGTGTGAAATTGTCAGCATATTCCATGTGCTGACCTACACGGATGCAACGTCTCATGTTGCAGAGTTTTCCGACGAGGATTAAACGTGCGATAGGTCGTTCTTCTACACTCAGTTTGCCGTGGAGTTGGATGGACTCATTTACCTTCGATGCTTCCGTAGTTTTTTTAGATGGCCTTTGGCCATGTTATTGTAATAAATACTCTTTTGAGGACTTTGATGTAATAAAATGTGTGATTGAACTCTGTTATAATTCTCGAGTACCGTGTGTGTCAGCATACCGATCCAGGGATGACACTTAAGCACAGAGACTTCGATCCATTTGGGTCGGGTCGCTACAACCTGCAACTAGCAATGCTATATAAGAGGGGCTGAGCAAAGCACACAGCCAAACAACGGTTTGCTAGGATGGTGGAAAAGGTTAGAGGTTGTTTCGTGGCATATTAGGAGGCTTGATAAACAATCGGTAGGTAGCGGGATATAGCGATAGCATCGAGACAACTAGCATAGCAAAGATAGTAGTGAGATCCAAGGTGATGGTCATCTTGCCTGAAATCCCGCTAGGAAGAAGAATGAGTCCACGAAGTAGACGAACCAATCATAGTCGAACGAATCCTCACGATCGCAACGAAACAGGAACTATCGAGAAGAAGCACAACCGGAAAGAAACAAACAACAAGGTAAACAACCAAGCATAAACATGGCAAGATGCACAATCAAATATGATGCATTTCCGGTTTAATGAGGCATGGCATGGCAAAGTGCAACAAACCATACTACAAGTTAAGTGAAGCTCAATATGCAACAAGTTGCATATTGACGAAACACCACATTCAATTATTTAGTTCACTCTTGTTTATGTACTCAACAATATTAAATGTTGGTTAACATGGCAAGAAGTGAGGCATAAGTAAACTACACATTTTAGGCAATTTAAATGAGGCCGAAAATAACGAACAACAATTTCGGAAAATCCCCATACGCATATTTTGAATTTAATGCAAACAACAATTTTAAGCATTTTAAATATGATATGGAGCATTTGTCACCATGGCGGAAAATCCCCATATGCAAGTTATATGCAATTTTTATGAAAATGTTGACATTTAATATGATATGGAGCATTTGTCACCATGGCGGAAAGAAAGGGGTGCCACGGCAACGACACCGGAAATGGTGCCACGGCAACATTCCGATGATCCGACAACTCAATAAGATACCGGTGCAAAAGAGCAAGTGTGCGGATGTGCGGAACATGCTACAGATGGTGGGGCGATCCCGGTTACCGGGTTCCCACGAGTCGACGCATGGCAAATGAGGAGGACCAATCAATGACAACTCGGACACGTTGCAAACACGAGCATCTCATACAACACACATGCATTCGTTCACGGGCGGTCGTCTCGGGGTTATACCTTCGAAGCATGCGTTTTCAGAGCGGATCGAATTTGATGCGGTGTAGAGGAAGTAGACGTTCTCAGGACGGTCGTAGTGGAAGTAGTGGTTCACGTTTCGCAGTCGTACACACTCCATAGATGTTCGGGGTCGTAGTGAGGAACTTGACATCCATGGGGTCTTCAAGAGCCGGTAGTCAAACTTGACCCTTGCGTTACAGTGTCTTCGGCGACGGTAGTCGTACACACATTGTAGTCGAACTTGACGGATCCGAGGGCTCCGGGTGATGTGGTACTTGGTGTCCAAGTGGGCACAGGGAGACTTGTGTATTTGCGCAGTCGTACACGGGACATGTGGCTGCGGTCTTGGCGGCTTGAGCAGGGCTAGCACGGAGGCGAACGGGGCCGCTGGGACTTGAGCGATGTGTGGCGTGCGGCTGCTGGCGAATGGGACCCACACCGACGTGGTTAACGCGGGCTCGCACGTGGCCTCCAGCGGGACTTGGCTAATAATGCAGAAGCAAGGCAGCAGCGACGCTGCCCCTGCGGCTTGGCGGGTGGCCTGCGGTGGAGGTCAACTCCGACGGGGACGGGGCACCGGAGTCGGATCCGGCCGTGACCTTGCCGGATCTTGGCACGAACAGCGGAGGCGAAGGCATGGTGCAGGGGATCGACGGAGGCGTCACATCGGACGCCGACGATGCACAGTAGGTGGCCGATGTTCACCATACGAGCTCGAGGGGGAAGGAGGCGCCGGGTAGCGCGCGAACACGGAGGAGAGGGAGGACGTGACGGTGGCAGGAGGAAGAACGGGCGAGGGGGAGCTCTCTCGGTGGCTGGGGAACCGAGCGCTCGCATGCGCGTACGCGTCCCTGGGCGACGGCGCACAGGAGGAAGACGAGCAGAGAGATGGGGATCGGGAGAGAGGCTAGGGTTATAGGGTTGGAGGGGTGCGGTTGGGCCTAGGTGGGCTGACCTGCTGGGAGGACCAAGTGGCCAGCTGGGCTTCTCTTCTCTCTCTTATTTCCTTTAGCAGAAAATAATTAGAGAGAAGAAAAAGAAAGAGAGGGTTAAGGAAAGAATTTGTGCATGGGGGTAATTTTCCCGGACTCATAAAAATGAGCTTGATCCCAGAAAAAATGGAGTGGGCAAGATTGCAAGGATTAAATTCAAAGTCATTTGAATTTAATTCAAATGGTTTGAGCAAGGACAAGATTTGAAGAGTCCAAAATTGTTGGGAATTTAAGAAGAGCCTCGATAATTGGGAAAAGGATTGTTGGCAAAGTTTGGAGGTGAAACTTGAAGTAGAAGAGGCATGGAATTAAATTGCAAGTGAGTTCATGGGTAGTTTCCAAACCATTGGAATATTTATAGTAGCTCCCTAAATATTGGGAGGATATGTTATAAAGAGAAATCACCATGTGAATTCCCTCAATTTAAATGGACCAAAGATCCATGCAGTTTACTTAGCTGAGTTTTAAAAAGGGTTGCATGATGACATGATGCAATGCAAATGATGTTATGAAGAATGCAACAGACAAATAAGTCACACGGCGAAACTCGGAATCCATGGAAGGCATCTGGAGCGTCGGTCTCGGGTCGTTACAAAATCTCCGTAATTTTTTATCGCGTTTGGACTCCATTTGATATGGATATTCTGCAAAACAAAAAACATGCAACAAACAGGAACTCGCACTATGCATTGGATCAATATATTAGTCCCAAAAATATATAAAAAGTTGTCAAAAGTATATGAAAGTTGTAGGATATTAGCATAAAACAATCAAAAATTATAGATATGACAGAGAGGTATTACTCACTCGGTCATCCCCCCTAAGGAGGAACAAGCTTGATCAATAAAAGATCCTAAAGTACCCTTGGTACTGAGTGGAACAAGCTCGATCAATACCAGATCTTGAAGTACCCTCTGATCTATCTTCACTCGACTGACTCCTGAGTCGGCGATGAAGAAAATTGAGGACAACAGCACAAGATGACCCACTTCACTCGGTTGACTTCTAAGTCGGCAATGAAGAAAATTGAGGACAACAACACAAGATGGCCTATTCCATTCGGTTGACTCCCGAGTCAGTAACGAGTGCCGTCGTGCGCCCCAAACGCCTAATGACAAGCTCTAAAGGCTACCACCTATCGCCAGCGATCAATGGCAGCCTCGGGGGCTACACCCAGTGGGTGCACTCAGCATGCCCCCACTGGAAGTGACTCATTGATGGAGCTAAAAAAATCTCTAAGACTACCGTCGACTACTATAGTCAACAGTAGCCTCGGGGACTACACCAAGTGGGTGCACTCAGCGTGCCCCCACTGGATCATGTCCATTCGACTACGCTCTAGCTAGACTCCGAGTGGACATAAAAAAATTCTACATTCGAAGACTCCTACCGACTGTCCAGTCGACAGTAGCCTCGGGAACTACACCCAGTGGGTGCACATAGCGTGCCCCCACTAGATTATGCACACCTAGTGGGTGTGCCCCATGCAAACCCACTGGCAGAAAGCCTACTATAAGAAAAGAAGAATTTTTGACTGGAAATCATACTCACAATGGTACTTACTCAGACATTAGGCTCCAGCGCGGTGTTGGTGTTGTAGGCGTCCTTCAATTGGCTACACATCAAGCCCACCTGGATCAGTGCTTCCTTACTCGCCCCCACCTGATCCTCTGGGACATGGTACAGGGGGAAAGAAGTAGTCGGAGTTGACGGAGGTGCAGGAGTTGGCCTCGGGGCTGGAATCATCGTCATTCCACTCGGAGGAGCTTGGGTAGTACCTGCAGAGGGCACCACTGCCGACGAAGATGTCGAACCACCCTGAGCCAAAGGGCTCGGCCTTGCGGTTCTGGCAACGAACTTTGCCGGAGAAACACGGGCCGTCTGGCGGGGAGAGGCATCCTTCATTAGCGTGTCAGCACCTGCCAGTCTCTCCCGGACGGTGAACGGATTCGGCGAGTCAACAGTCGCTTCATGATCTAGCTGGATAATCTTAGGCGGGGCTGCATAAATCGGAGAAGTCATCAAAGTTCAGTCGGAAAAGGCGTAACCATGTGAGTTAATCAATACAACATACCTTTGGAAGTAGCGACATCTGCCGCATCGGCTTCACTCGGGCCAGGCTTGTGGGCGTGCGGGTCTTCTGAGGTTGTCAAGGTGTCGTTGCTGCAAGAACAAAACACCACTCGGTCAGCAACCGAGTGGATTCAAAAATGAACAAAGAGTCGGTGAGAACGCTTACTTCGAGGCCACAGGCACCGCCATCCAGATCCGCGGCACGGAAGCCTTCCCAGGCTTGGAGGAGATCTGTTTGGGCAACTTGGGTTGTTTCTCCACCGAGCTCTCAGCCTCGGCGTGGGCGCGCTTGGAACTCCGAGTCGCCCGACCAGAAGCAATGGGCTGTTGAGTTTCTCCTGCCTTGCCCTTCGTGTTATGCAGCGCCTTGGAGCGGGGTTATTTGGGGGCCTCATAAGACGGGGAGGACTCCGCCTCTCCCCTCTCCTCCGAACTCTCTTCATCATCGTCATCGTCACTCTCGTCATAGCTTGATCTCTTCGAGTACTGCTGCTTGGTGTTAGTCGTCACATCTTGGGGCGAGTGGTCCACCATGGGGATCCGGGAGATCAAGTTTTGGAAGTCCTGAGAAGTAGACACATGCAAACGTGAAGGTTAACTATACAGAAGACATCCTACAACTGAACCAACTAAGTCAGAGACAAATACCGCGATGGGCGGCAGGTTCTTGTGAAAGGCTGGTACCAGCCGAGTCCCCCTCGGGTTATCGCGGGCACAGGTGATGGCCTTGATCTTGCCACCCACCTCCTTCTCGGTGAGATCTTTTGGATGCACCCGAGTGGATTCACCCGGCCCCTCATACAGCCACATGGGGTGAGCCCTGGCCTGCAGCAGCTGGATGCGCCAACTGAATAAAGTCTCGAGCAAGTCCATGCCATTCACCCCAGCGTTCGCAACACCAATTAATGCGCTGGACGGGATGTCGACGCCCACCTTCTCCTCCTTCTCTACGGTGGTCTTCGATCGAGTGCGGCGGGAGGCCCGACTGGCTGTTGGCGCTGGGGATGTCTTTGCAGTAGAACCAAGTTCCCTGCCACCCCTTAACAGAGTCGGGAAAGCTCATCTTGGGGAAAGACCCCCCCCCCCCCCCCGCAAAACTGGATGCCCAGACCCCCGCACAGCTGGGTGATGTGGGTTTTCTCACCAGTCGACGAGTCCTTCTTCACCGATATCGACCGGCAGGTGAAGATGTATTTGAAGAGACCCCAGTGGGGATGGCAACCCAGGAAGTTCTCTCAGAGAGAGATGAAAGCCAAAAGATAAATAATAGCATTGGAGGGAGATGGTGGAGTTGAGCACCGAAGAAATCAAGGAATGCTCAGAAGAAAGGGTGCGGAGGCATCGAGAAACCTCACTCAACATGGGTGACAAGCAGGACGCACTCATCCGCCTCAGGTACCTGTTCAATCACCCCCGCGCCCGGGTGACGCCACCCGTCATGTGGGATCAATCCCTCCTCCGCCAAGTCCTCTACTCACCGGGCGGAAACACACGACGGGAGCCATTTCCCCGATGTGTCGCCGGCCGCCACGCCCGAGCTAGAGGAGCCTTCCCCACCTTCTTCGCCCTGTCTGCCTTTGCTGTGGAACCTTTCGCCATTGCCGTGCACTTGGGTGGAGAGGAGAAGCGGAGGAGTCGAGAGGAGAGAAAGGGGGACCTGAGGCCAGGAGCTCTTCCGCCGAATCTTCTATATCAACAGACAAAATCTCAGGGTGATCTCTCGCCGCGAATCCCGGGATCAACGGCCTGCATGGCAAGGCTTTGCATAGGGAAAGCGCGGCACGTGGCGAGGATCGTGCGCGCAAATCGAGGGGCCACGCCTCCCACTTTCCCACTAACACACAACGTCTTCCGCGCGCGAACACGCAAATTCAAATCCTGAGATTTTCGGGTCGAATCAATCCGATTGATTTCCAGCGATTCCTTTCCTAAGGGACACGCGTCGGTTCGACTGATCACCCTCCGCGGGGACCCATGCACTCGGCCACATTAAACACCCGACTGAAGTCTTCCTTAGGATCGTTATGTGACGAGCATGAAACCCCTCTGTGGGTTCACTTGGCCCTCTCGGTAGGCCCCAAGGCGCATGACTCATAAACCTGGACTTTTAGAAGGCCCGCGCTGGCGTTCCCCTGGGATAAGGTCTCTGGAGAGTCATACCACGCGCCGGTGTCGCCCCTCGAGTTGTCATGGCATGCCCTCACTCGGGCCCCTTGTCTATCTCTTCTGAGAGACAAAACGAATGCCATCGGGTTTTTCTCAATGATCAACAACACCCGGTCATCTGGGTAAAAATAAGGTCTAGAATCCGTTGCATTTCCGTCCAAGGAACAACAAATCATGACTCGGAAGCATATTTCGAGTGGCCCTGCAGCACTTGGACTTAACCGAAGGATCGATTCGTATGTTCTATGAAATCCCAACCAGTTCGGGGGCTAATGATGTGCTCACCTACTACAGGTAGGGTCAAGAACCCGTCATTTGGGATCCACACGGGGCCCATCACCATCATAGGTAGGTCCCCAGACCATGCCTGCATTCGAATGCTTACATCAGGAGGATCACTTGGACGGCTCCACCGCACTCGGATAACCACGTGTCACTTGGCGGACGATCAACCACTCGGACGTACAGGGCAAGAAGGCATCGTGGGAGCTGCAACGGTCGAGGGATCCTAAGTCGTCCACTAAATAGAGTTATAACTACCATTACCTGTAACTGATGTGGTATAGGCTCATTACACTAGTAACTGGCTCATTCAATGGCATTTATTGCCCCGGCAGCATGGTAGACATGGGGCTGCAGCGCACTCTTGATGTGGTATAAGCCGCACCCCTCTCCATAGACGGGCACGTTCAACCTTGTAATCCTATCCATCAAATCAAAGCAAGCCTCAGGGCACGAGACGTAGGGCTTTTACCTCCACCGAGTGAGGGGCTTGAACTCGTTAAACACCGTGTGTTACACCTACGCCATAGCTAGGCTTGATACGTCTCCAACCTATCTATAATTTTTGATTGTTCCATGCTGTTTTATTAGAAACCTTGGATGTTTTATAATCATTTTATAGTCATTTTATATCATTTTTTGGTACTAACCTATTGACATAGTGCCAAGTGCCAGTTGCTATTTTTTCCATGTTTTTTACATTGCAGGAAATCAATATCAAACGGAGTCCAAATGCCACGAAACTTCACGATGACTTTTTATGGGCCAGAAGGAAGGCAATGGGCCCTGGTTGCACCTGGGGGTGCCCCGAGGGGGGCACAACCCACCAGGGCGCGCCAGGCCCAGGCACGCCCTGGTGGGTTGTGCCCACCTCGAGTGCCCCCTGGACCGCCTCTTTGCTCTATAAATACCACGATATTCTAGAAACCCTAAAAGCGTCGACGAAATATTCATCCAGCCGCCGCAGAGTCCAGAACCACCAGATCCAATCTAGACACCATCACGGAGGGGTTCACAACTTCCATTGGTGCCTCTCCAATGATGCGTGAGTAGTTCTTTGTAGACCTTCGGGTCCGTAGTTAGTAGCCAGATGACTTTCTCTCTCTCGCTGAATTCTCAATACAATGGTCTCTTGGAGATCCATATGATGTAACTGTTTTGCGTGTGTTTGTTGGGATCTGATGAACTTCGAGTTTATGATCAGTCATATCTTTTTATATCCATCAAAGTTATTTGAGTTTCTTTGATCTCTTATCATGACTCAAGAGAACACCAAATTATGTGATTTCTCAAATACCAACAACAATGATTTTATTGGCACTCCGCTTGCTCCTCCCGCCACTAGTGCGGAGACTTGTGATATTAACACTGCCTTGCTGAATCTTGTTATGAAAGACCAATTTTCCGATACTCCTAATGAGGATGTCGCGTCCCATCTTAATACCTTCATGGAATTATGTGACATGCAAAAGAAAAAAGATGTGGACAATGATGTGGTCAAGATGAAATTATTTATGTTCTCTTTGCGTGATTCTGCAAAAATTTGGTTCTCTTCTTTGCCTCGTAATAGTATTGATTCTTGGAATAAGTGCAAAGATGCTTTTATCACTAAGTATTTTCCTCCCGCAAAAATTATTTCCCTCAGAACCCAGATCATGAATTTCAAGCAACTTGAACATGAGCATGTTGCACAATCTTGGGAAAGGATGAAAATGATTCTAAGGAATTGCCCAACTCATGGGTTAGATCTTTGGATGATCATACAATTTTTTTATGCGGGATTGAATTTTGTTTCTCGTAATCTTTTAGATTCCGCCGCGGGTGGTACTTTTATGGAAATTACTTTGGGTGAAGCCACCAAATTGCTTGATAATATCATGGCAAATTATTCACAATGGCATGCCGAAAGAGCTCCCACTAGTAAAAAAGTTAATTCGGTTGAAGAAATTTCTTCTTTGAGTGATATTGATGCTCTTATGAAATTGGTTGCTAGTAAAATTGCTCCTATTGATTTTTATGATATGCCTTTGTCTACTTTGATTGAGCAAAATAGTGATGCCATTGATGTGAATTTTATCTCTAGAAATAATTTCAACAACAATGCTTATAGAGGTAATTTTAATCCTAGGCCTTTTCCTAGTAATTCCTCTAATAATTATGGTAATTCCTATGGAAATCAATCTTATAATAATAATGGGAACACCTCTGTTCTTGAAAATAATATTAAAGAATTTATCAACACACAAAAAGTTTTCAACACTTCCATAGAAGAAAAGTGAATAAGATTGATGATTTGTCTAGAAGTGGAAAATCTCAAGATGAAAATTTTTGTGCCTAAAGTGGATAAATCAATTAAAGCTCTTTATGTTTCTATGGATGAAAGTAAGAAAATAACTGCTATGCTTAGATCTAAAAGACAATTTTTAGAAAAAGCTTTTTCTAATGATTATTTTTGCAAAAGTGATGAAGATCTTAAAATGATTGGTGTTTGTTCTATTGATTCCTTGTTTAGTAAAGTTAAGAATGATGAAAAAGGGACTGGATAAGAGTCAACTTTAGGAGAAGGCGTCCCAATATTTCGGAGGGAGAAAATCTTGTTGAGAAAATTGATAAAAGTGGGTTTGGAGAGGTCAAAACTTTAGCTAGTGATGTGCCCACTCTTTTGGATTAAAAAGACTTTAATTATGATAGTTGCTCTTTGATTGATTGTATTTCTTTGTTGCAATCCATGATAAAATCTTCACCCCATGCTTATGAACAAAATAAAGCTTTTACTAAACACATTGTTGATGCTATGATGAAAGCTTTGGAAGAAAAATTGGAATTGGAAGTATCAATTCCTAGAAAATTGCATGATGAGTGGGAACCTACTATTAGAGTCAAGATTTAAATTTATGAGTGTTTTGCTTTGTGTGACTTGGGTGCTAGTGTTTCTACAATTCCGAAATCTTTATGTGATGTGCTTGGTCTTACTAATCTCGAAGAATATTCCTTGAATTTGCACTTGGCGGATTCTACTATTAAAAAGCCTATGGGAAGAATTAATGATGTTCTTATTCATGCAAATAGGAATTATGTGCCCATAGATTTTATTGTTCTTGATATTGATTGCAATCCGTCTTGTCCAATTATTCTTGGTAGACCGTTTTTACGCACTATCGGTGTCGTGATTGATATGAAAGAAGGCAATATTAAGTTCCAATTTCCTTTGAGGAAGGGTATGGAACATTTTCCTAGAACTATAATTAAGCCAAATTATGAATCAATCATGAGGGCAATCTTATGGATCTCGAACCAAGGATGACAAAACTTAGATCTTTGTTTTATGCCTAGCTAAAGGCGTAAAACTATAGCGCTTGTTGGGAGGCAACCCAATGAATAAAATTTGTTTTTGCTTTTTTATTTATGTTCTTGAGTGTTTACACAATTATGCTACTGTTATTATTGTATTTTTTATGTTTTAATTAGTGTTTGTTCCAAGTAGAACCAATAGGATCTTCTTGGGTGATAGTTGTTTGATCTTGCTGAAAAAGACAGAAACTTTGTGCTCACGAAAATAATTGTTAAAATTCACCCGAACGTGATAAATGCTAATTATTTTTGCAGAAGATCAATACACAAATTATCCAGGTTGTCCCAGTTTTTCAGAATTTTTGGAGTTCTAGAAGTATTCGAACAAATCAGATTGCTACAGACTATTCTGTTTTGACAGATTCTGTTTTCTTTGTGTTGTGTGCTTATTTTGATGGCTCTATGGTTTTCTTTGATGATTTTTTGCCATATAAAAGTTGGAATACAGTAGATATAATATAAAAACAAAATAAGAATTTGTTTGATACAACACTTATAGTAGTGGTTTATTTTTCTTACGCTAACGGATCTCACGAAGGTTTTGTTGAGTTTTGTGTGATTGAAGTTTTCAAGTTTTGGGTTATCTTACGATGGATGAAGGAAGGATGTAAGAGCCTAATCTTGGGGATGCCCCAGCATCCCAAGCTATTATCCAAGAATGAGCAACCAACTAAGCTTGGGGATGCCCCCGAGTGGCATCCCCGCTTTCTTCCAACAACTATCGGTATTTTACTCGAGGCTATATTTTTATTCGTCACATGATATGTGTTTTGCTTGGAGCGTCTTGTATGATATGTGTCTTTGCTTGTTTTATTTTGTGTTTGAAGTCATCAATCCTTGCTGGACACACCTATTTGAGAGAGCTAAAATTATATCATGACTTGTTAGAATTGCTCTCTATGCTTCACTTAAATCTTTTATGAGCTAGGACTTGCTCTAGTGCTTCACTTATATCTTTTTGAGCACGGTGTGATTTGTTATTTTTGAAGAAATGCTCTCTTGCTTCACTTAGATTTATTTGAGAGTTAGTGAAATTTTGAAGAAATTCTCTCTTGCTTCTCTTAAATTATTTTAAGAGAAAGAAAATTTGTTATGCTCATGATCTTCACTTATATTTGTTTGAGCTTGTGAAAAGCAACACATGGAAATTAGTCCCAAAGTGATAGATATCCAAGAAGGATAAAGTAAAAGAAAATGTCATGAAGACCATTGGACAAAATAAACTTGATTCTTAGTAATAGTTTTGAGATATGTTGATGTGATATGTGAGTTATGTTGATGAGTAATTGTGCTCTAGTAAGAATATTGGTGTTAAGGTTTGTGATTCCCTATGCATGCACGAAAGTCAATGATCATGCAATGAAAATTATATCCTACTTGTGGTGCATTATTCGGTGTTAATTATGCTTAATGCTTGCTTATGAGATTATTCGTTTCTTGGTTGGTCGCTTCCCAATCTTTTGCTAGCCTTCATTTTGCACTAAGTATGATCTCTACTTGTGCATCCAAAATCCTTTAAACCAGTTTTGCTACATGAGTCCACTATATATACCTATATGCGGTATTCTTTTGCCGTTCTAATCAAATTTGCATGTGCCATCTCTAATTTTCAAAATAAACTTCTCTTTTGTGTGTTTGTTTCGCTCGCGGAACGGTAACGGTGGCTAATATTTTCCATGCTGCATGTGTTCTTCTCAAGATGAGTGTTTATTCACTTGTCATTGCACGAGAGTAAGGCAAAGGTCTTAGGGATGCCCAGTCCTGAAATGCAAAAAAATGAATTTACTTTATGTTGTCAAATAATAAATTCCTTGGAAAGTGTTGGTATGGAGGGCACCCGTGGATACGGTTAGCCATGGAAAGTGAAAGAATGGTGGAAAAAGGAATAAACTTTATTTTCTGTTTGGGAACCGCCTATGGCATATCTAGCATGTATAGTGTTGGGAACTCTAAGTCGTTTTCGTTGGTGGGATGGATACACCTCCCAAAATGTTTTTATCTCTAATTTTTCTCTTTGACCTCTGACACCTCTACAAATCCCTACTTCCCTCTGTGAAGGGCCTTTCTTTTACTTTATGCAATTTTTATTTTGAAATTTGAGTCTCCATCTTCTCTCATAAAAAGCACCAACCAGGAGGCAATATGATCGTGCTCAAGTATTGGGTGTAGTTAATATTCGAGTGTGTTTCATGAATGGATCAATGTTTGAGCATGATAGGCTAGGGATAACTTGTTTTAGCATTGATATTTTGAAAGACATTGTTGCTTGTTGATATGCTTGAGTATCTAAATTATTATGTCAAAACTAGACTATTGCTTTGAATCACATAAAAGTCCAAATGTCCATGCTATAAAGAAAAGAATATGATATGACTTGATGAACAACACTCCACATCAAAAATTCTGTTTTTATCACTTACCTACTCGAGGACGAGTAGGAGTTAAGCTTGGGGATGCTGATACGTCTCCAACGTATCTATAATTTTTTATTGTTCCATGTTGTTTTATTATCATCTTGGATGTTTTATAATCATTTTAATTTTATGGTCATTTCATATCATTTTTTGGTACTAACCTATTGACATAGTGCCAAGTGCCAGTTGTTGTTTTTTCCATGTTTATTACATCGCAGGAAATCAATATCAAACGGAGTCCAAATGCCATGAAACTTCACGATGATTTTTTATGGGCCAGAAGGAAGGCAATGGGCCCTGGTTGCACCCGGGGGGGGGGGGGGGGGTGCCCCGAGGGGGTCACAACCCACCAGGGCACGCCAGGAGGCCCAGGCGTGCCCTGGTGGGTTGTGCCCACCTCGGGTGCCCCCCGGACCGCCTCTTTGCTCTATAAATACCACAATATACCAGAAACCCTAAAAGCGTCGACGGAATATTCATCCAGCCGCCGCAGAGTCCAGAACCACCAGATCCAATCTAGACACCATCTCGGACGGGTTCACCACTTCCATTGGTGCCTCTCCTATGATGCATGAGTAGTTCTTTGTAGACCTTCGGGTCCGTAGTTAGTAGCTAGATGGCTTTCTCTCTCTCGCTGAATTCTCAATACAATGGTCTCTTGGAGATCCATATGATGTAACTCTTTTGCGGTGTGTTTGTTGGGATCTGATGAACTTCGAGTTTATGATCAGTTATAGCTTTTTATATCCGTGAAATTTATTTGAGTTTCTTTGATCTCTTATAGCCTCGTATTTCTTCTCCGATATTTGGGTTTTGTTTGGCCAACTTGATCTATTTATCTTGCAATGGGAAGAGGTGTCCGGTAGTGGGTTCGATCTTACGGTGCTCGATCCCAGTGACAGAAAGGGAAACGACACATACATATCATTGCTACTAAGGATAAAAAGACGAGATCTATATCTACCGCCATATAGATAAACAGATCTTGTCTACATAATGTCATCGTTCTTATTGCATTACTCCGTTTTCCATGAACTTAATACACTAGATGCATGCTGGATAGCGGTCGATGTGTGGAGTAATAGTAGTAGATGCAGGCAGGAGTCGGTCTACTAATCTTGGACGTGACGCCTATGTAATGATCATTGTCAGGATATCGTCAATTATTTGACGTTCTATCAATTGCCCAACAGTAATTTGTTTACCCACCGTTTGCTATTTTTCTCGAGAGAAGCCACTATTGAAACCTACAGCCCCGGGTCTTCTTTCACATATATTTGCCTTGCGATCTACTTTTCCTTTGCATTTTTATTTAGATCTATTAAACCAAAAAATACAAAAATACCTTGCTGCATTTTATCTCTATTTATTTTATTTGGCGTCCGATCTATCAATCTATTACAATTTACCTCACGTCCACTTGCCTATCTTGAGGCGCCGTACCCCGGAAGGGATTGACAGCCCCTTTAACTCGTCGGGTTGCGAGGTGTTGTTGTTTGTGTGCAGGTGATGTTTACGTTGTGTTGCTTGGTTCTCCTACTGGTTCGATACCTTGGTTTCATAACTGAGGGAAATACCTACCGTTGATGTGCTACATCATCCCTCCCTCTCCAGGGAAATACCGACGTAGTTCCAGCTACCATCAAGGCTCCGCCCCTTATTTGTGCCCCTAGTACTCATTGTCAGTATCATAACCCCGACAAGCACGAGCCCCATCATGGGTGCCACCGATCAGAGCTCACCAGCGCGCCATCATAGAACAAATGCCGGGAAGATTCGAACACACGACTGCAGCCGAAAGTTGTCCGGAACCTGACGAAGAAATCAACCAGTGGCGGACAGACTTCGACGAGCAAGTCTCTTATTTGGATGTCGTGCGCAATGCCAAGAGCTTTGACAAGGTCATCCGGCGAGAGGCCGGTCGTCGTTGATGGTTACCATCAGCACTTTGCCGGCAAACTAGTCATCAAGCGCCACCATGCCACTATTGAGTGACAGCACGCAGTGCCCAAAGGCAGGACGGACCTCGGGATCTCTGGCTTGGAGATCCGCGTTGACTGGCGACATGATAGTGCACTTGAGTACATGGAGTACAGGAGGGGGATTTGGTGGAACTGGAGTAGGAATCGAGATTCCAGAGGTGGGGGAGGGGCGGGAGATTGGGGATGAAAAGGTAGCATGAATTTCGAGCACGTGTCAATATTCTCTCGGCGCGCAAGCGCACGAAAACACCAGTGGCGCTCACATGTCGGCCTAAGAGTCCTTTTTCTTTATTTTTTTGAGCGCCCGGCCTGAGAGTCATAATTGACCTATTTGGCATTGTGTTACTACTTGGCCCATATTCAACGACACCTCACAGGCCCAAACAAGTGTACATCATTGAAAAGACACTGAGCTCAAATTATAACTTGAAAAAATGAGATATACTCTGAACACTGGAGAATGGTGATGCCCACATTTAGCCCACCAGCAGTTCGAGACAATAAACAGTTCGAAACAACGATATATACAACATTCAAACACCGACTAGTCACTACTACTGACATAAACAGCAAGACATGATAGTTCATAATAAGTCTTGCTACACCACCAAAACGCACTCATCTGCAGCGCTCAGACTCTCGTGATCCAAACGAGAACGCTATTCTAAATAGAGGCAACTATTACACGGTAAGAGTGACATAGATGAGGATGACCAAATGCCAAGGAGTATGCATAACAAAAGAGAGAACTACCCATCCAGAACAAGCAGCAAAGACAACAAGTCATTCGAAGAGGGATGATCCAACACCAACATAATTTGCAGCCCCGCTTCACCCACGAGTGATACAGAGACACCAGAACTCCACCCTTTTGATGCAACAGCCCAATTACCTATCAACTTGAAGGTTTGAACTACATCACTGCCTGTCGGACTTGAGACATCCAAGGATCAAAGTTAATCCATATGCCTTTGTCATTCTCACCTTCTTTTGGTTGCAGGCTATGTCGTTGACAATCAGGGGAGTCTGCTCCCGAAGTCCTAGTCCTCGCCGTGTAGACACAATTTTCCCTAGCAAATAGAGCCTCTATGCCATCAAGGTCCTTGCCAACGATGATCTCCTGGTTAATCAGATAATTGAGTCTGAGAAACAGAGGGTGTGAACTAAGGCTGTTTACCCGCCTCCAACTCAAAAATCCTGAAGGCCCCAACAAGCCGGTATCCTGCTCATAGACGTAACAGCCACTGTTCGGATACTCACGTATTTCACGGTGCTTGTACACAGTGGGGTTTTTGCAATATAACTTTTCTGGCTCATGTGTGCGAATGATCATCAGTCTTTTTCCTTTGTCTGATCGAGGGAGGAACCAGTTGTGCTTCCCTATTTTTGGCAAAGGTAGTGTGATTACAAAGGGCAGTAATTGTAGGGACACTACATCATATAAAAAAGGACAAGCATTGTTAATGTAAGATCAGCATTGTTCAGAGTATGAGTAGGATAATGCAAGAAACAACATTGATCTGTCCCTGTTGGAACTGAGAGGAAAATACAGGGAAATGTATACCGGGTTCAAAAATATAGAAGTGCCATGCATGGTTATACTCATGTTATCTCGCAATCGATTCTTCACAGGAAACTACCATGTCATGCCTGTTATGTAATCATGTTCTGTCCTCACAAACAAATTCTTCAAGGAAACTAACAGACCATGCATTGTTATATACTCATGTTCTGTGGGCAAAAATCTTGTGAGGATATTATTCTAGCCATTGATTGCTGAAGGGCGAATTAGGTATGTACACATGGTAAGCATTACATGATTTCACTACTTCCAAATATAGAGTTCTCCATATGCACATTTACTTCCCTAATGTATGGTTATATGAAACCAACAGTGTGATGCATGTTTCAACATCATGAAAATGAGGAAACTAACATGGCTATTGATACAAACTCATATTTAGTAGTATATAGAATACTATAAAGTAAGGAGAATATCCATATCTTCCTAACTGTTTGATTATTCAAGGGTACAAATTAGTTGTAATGACATGGTCATAATCGCATGAATTAACTCATTCCCAATGTAGATGATTTACGGCGTCTCTAATACATTGCCATAGTTCTACTCAAATAGGGATATGCTAATCATCACAAAAAGTTCAAACAATGTCATGGCATTATCATTAAAATTAGACGAAAACAACTTACACGCGCCGTCACAGCAATACGTGGTGCCATCTGCTTTGTCGATCGCGTAGATGATGCCATTGTGTTCAATAGCATCACAGAAGTGTGTATCGGCTTTGATGATCCACTGCGAGGTGAGTCGTCTCCAGCTAAAGAAGGCACCGGCGGAAAGATAGGCGAGTTTGCGGTCGAACAAGGCAATTAGCTTGAAGTCTGTGTAATCCGCATATCGTGTGGGCACTTGGCAGATTACAATCTTCTGCAAAACAAGGTCTGTCCAACTGACGTGGTAATCTAGATGACTTGGACCACGATGGTAAAACCCTACATAATCCAACGGAGGAAAGATAATCTCATGGGAGGTGTGGAAGTTCACGAGCACCAACTTTTTCCCGTCTTCTCTGACGGCAGCCATCCAGTGGGAGTTCATGCCGACCCAATACATACCTGCCAAGAAGTTTCGGGCGATGGTGATCGGATCAAAGTCGAGGGGTATGATGTACGGCGACCCACTACATACCTACAAAGAAGTTTCGACTAATGGAGGTCGGATTGAAGTCGAGGGGCATCATGTACACCTCCGTATCTTGGTGAGCAAATCTCGCTAGACCAGATAGCAGCAAGTAGGGTGTTTTGAAAAGCTGAAGCCTCACTTCGACAATGGTCGTGTGCATGTCCCTCGAGCATGCAGCCATCCGCACGTTGCTCAACATATCCATACACGAACAACAGAGGTCGAGGATGTCACTGGGGAGATTGCTCCAATCGCGGCTCATATGGATGCTGCACGGTTCGTGTTCAGCCATGGTGGAGTTTGGAAGGTGGGGTTTGGGGGGCTTGATTTATGGGGGAGAAGGCTCTCGGTGCTGGAGCGACTAGCGAGGGAATAGTTGTACTAGGGGAGGCGAGTGAGGCGAGGGTATGCGGGGGAATAGTGAGATGATGAAGAGTGATCTCAGGATCTCCGGCGAGACAGAGATGGAGATGGAGGATGCTAGGGGAGAGGGAGACGAGGAGAGGCACGCTATAGAGCGGCGGTGACAGTGACTACACAGTGCACAAGGTGAGGCTGACTTTGGTAACCTGAACACGCCACTTAGACTAGTGTCACCTTGGGCGCAACATCTTGTCACTTCACTGTGAGGACCGGATGAATAATATTTTGACCATCAAGTGTACCATAGTTGTACTACTACTAGTAGTAACATACGGAGTAGTACTGTATAGCGGAAATAGGTCTCCCGTGCTAGCATGCCTTTGGGTTCATTTCATCCTCCAGGTAGCATCCATATTGCGAGCAGAACCAAATTCTTGTGCATGCGGAAGCGCGAAGAAGGGCTTTTTCTTTTTTTAGGATAACCGCATATTCCTTAACCAGAAAAGGTTGTGTCTCGCATGCACACGCCAATATCAACCTGAACCAGCTATGACACATTTTTTTGTGCAAAGAGATGGATATGTTTGTATATATGTTCGTCCACCTAAGTGGGTTTTGCGTAGGTCCCACCTGTCAGGAGGGGTGCAGAAATAAAAAGTAATCAGAAAATGTTTAGCCACGGTGATTCGAAAGAGTGACCTCAACTAACTAGTGGCACATGTAGTGATAGAAGGATGGGCACGTACACGGACACGGACCACTCCTCAGTATGCTACCCGCATAGCCTTTTCTTTTTGTAGGTTGGTCTACCTAGTCATCTAATCAACTGCCTGCATGCCAATTCTCCCATTTACTTCTCCATCGGGAACCGATCTTCCTCGGCTTCTTCACCTCTCCTTCATTTGCATTCAAACCCCACTAGATTCACATCCTCCTGGAGTAATTCTGAAGCCCCTTTAAATAATCATCTTCTTTAGTTAGACTAGTCATCTTAATCCTAATTCTCCAAACCATAGCCCTTCGGTCCAGCGGTTCCAAATGGCGAAAGAGATCCCTATACAGGTTTTTAGCGTCAAACATGTCCTCGTAGAAGGCTCGCTGAGCATAGTTGCCACCGTCACCGACCACCCAAGGGTTGTTCGGGAGTGGATCAACAATGTATCTAACTTCCTCCAAAAGGTGGAGATGAAGGTCGTCAGTCTCAACGCAGAGTACACGGAGCATGCCATTGGTAAGATCCAACGAGCCGCCGTCCTTTAGCTATGCCTCGAAGATGAAGTTTTGGTGTATCACATCATACACACGCCCTCCATACCAGGTGAGCTCCAAAATTTCATGTCTCGGGAGGACATATACTTCTGTGGGGCAACCATCAAAGGGACAAAGAGAAGCTAGCGTCGTACAACCTTGACTTGAAAAACATCGCTGACCTACAAACCAGAATTCCTGTAGATGATTGTGATATAGAAACACCATCCCTATTCGACGTGGCAAATTATGTGCTCGAAAAAAATCTTGAGAAGGGTGAGGAGACGCTCGGATTAAGGTCGTCTAGATGGGAGAATTATCCCTTGACATACGAGCGGAAAAAATATGCTGCCTCGATGCCCGTGTGAGTTTCGAGATAGCTGCAAAGTCAAAAGAGCTTGTTGCAAAGCCATAGAAGAAGAAGAATAAGAAGAAGAAGAAGAAGAAGGAGAAGAAGAAGAAGAAGAAGAAGGAGAAGAAGAAGAAGAGGATCATCCTTCGAGCATCCCCATGGGTGCTCCATCACTACTGCAAGCACTAAGAGGACCAATGACGAGAGCTCGCGCACGTACCATCGAAACCGAGGTTAACTCTTTCCTCTGCGAACTTCATTCGGATTCGCATGAGAGTTGGGTCCTACATCAAATGGAAATGTTGTGCCTTGGTAGGTACCAGGGAGTTGATCATGAAGAAGCTAGGACGGAGATACAAGTGACCATGGAGAAGGAAGAGAATGGAAGACACGAGAAGCATGAAGCAACGGAGGTCCCAGACCACCCCGGGTGCCCGGACCCCAACCGCCGGATGGCCAAGTCCCTGGCCACACCGGGTGCCCGGCCCCTCCAACCCCCGAGGCCGCGGCCTCCCTGGCTGGCCCACGTGCCCGGCCCTCTCCCCATCGGGTGCCCAGCCCCCTGGCACGGCGCCCCTGTTTGGTCCGGGTGCCCGGACCCCCTTCTCCCAGCGACCCCCGGGTGCCCGGACCCCTCCACCGTGCTTGCGTACATTTCGGGGCAAAAGACCCTTGTACCCCTGTTTCTTCCCCAACTTCATCCCTATCTTATATATACTCATCACCTAGCTTGTTGGAAGATAGCAAAGTATTTGATAGACAAAGAGAGAGCTTTGCTCATCTTCCTCCTCTTGGAGATCTAGACCTCCTCTTGGAGATCAAGCCCTCCTCTTGGAGAAGGATCCCCATCATAGGATCATCAAGACCTCACCTAGTGGGAAGAACTTTACCCTAGTGTTATTTTCCTTGGATTGATCTTGTATGTTGGTGGATCTCTTGTATGCTACTCTAGTGGATGTGTGATTGTGGTTTGTTTGAGTGTTTCCCCTCTTGTGTTCTTGTGTTCTTGTTCTTTTCCCCCTCCAAGTGTGAAAACATCCTCCCCTAGGGTTTCACCCTACAACATCTTGGTATCATGAGCAAGGTTGATTCACATCTTGGAGTCCCATCCCCGCATTTGCTAGCTTGATTTTGTTGTTTTTCGTCCTAATTTGAAAATCCCCACAAAAATAGCCCCAAAAAAATTTCTTGCAAATTGTTAGATCTTGTGAGATTTTGTTGTTTTGGTCCATGGATTTGTTGTTTGGCAAGTGGATCTAGCATTCCCCCATCCATCCCCTCCCTTTCCACCACGAAATCCACCAATTTCATCCATTTTCCACAATTTTCGCCCAATTTCGGCCACCACCGGGTGCCTGCACCCCGAACCCCTGGGTGCCCGCACCCCCGGGCAAATTTCACCCAACCTCGCTGACCACCCCGGGCGCCCGCACCCTGTACCCCGGGGTGCCCGCACCCCCCAGAATCAGCCCACCAACAACTCCGTTTCGGCCATAACTTTCACTCCTGAAGTCCGATTTTGACATTCTTTAGCTCGTTGAGTAGCTATTGGCATCCCCTATCCATCTAGATAGGTTCCACCACCATTTGACTCCATAATTTTTTTTGGCATTTTTGCCTAGGCCATCCACCATATCATCCGCAAAACCACCATAGCTTTCCGCAACCTAACCCATTTTGATCCATATAGCATTTGTGGTTGCTTGAGTGGTGACTTGAGTCTCCTAAGGTGTTTCAGCTACTTAGTGACGGTTGCTTCTTCATCAACCACCACCACCACTTCCGGATTGCCAACTCCGGAACCACCAATGCATTCCGCTACAACCATTTGACATTTTCTGTTGGAGATTTTGAGTTTTGGTTTTTTCTGTTTCCTAGGGTGTTTCGGCTAACTAGGAATGGTTTGACATCGACAACACCGCCACTCATCTTCGCCATGGATTCGACATCGGCCACCTTCACCTTTTTGACAACCTAACCGTAAGCAAGAACGGTAACCTCTATATCATCTTGGTATCATGGTATCCCATCATTGTACATTCTTCTTGCCATAGTATTGTTAATCCCAAGCCATTTTGCGTCACTTGCCTATCGAGACTAGCCATTTGAGTATTGCTGGCAACGTTACTTGTGCACATTAGTGATCCATACCTTCCATTGCATACATACCATACACTACTGCAGGATGCTGCTAACGCGACACTACGATCAGAGACCCTTCGAGAAACTGTGTGCGATGCAATAATCGCAAACGGTGCTGTATGAAAACCGTCAGAAATGTATAAAACGTTTGCGATGACAGATGCATCAAACACGGTTCAGGTTTTATTTGCATGTGCGATGAAGAGCATACGGTTCAGTTCAATGAACTGTTTACGATGAGGAGGAACAAAAGAAACGGGCAGCCAGATGAAGGCATGTGCGATACAGAGCGAACGGTTCACTCGGATGAACTGTTTGTGATTAGGCAACACAAAAGAAACGGTCAGCCAGATCAAAGGTGTGTGTGATATACGGCATGCGGTTCACTCGGATGAACTATTTGCGTTGAGACACGAGAACATAAACGGTTCAAATGAACAAGATGTGTGTGATACGAGGCAAACAGGTCTGTAATCAGAGACGTGTGCGAAGACGATAACAACACAGACGATTACTGCTAACAAGCCCCGTGTGTTGTGAGCAAATGAGTGCTGGTATACAATTGTGAGTGATTGATGAAAACATCACCGACGGGTTCCATTGGTTAGTCCGTGTGCGATGTGATTTTCTTTGTCCGCACAACATCTACGCTCTGTCTACAACATCAACATATATACTTAAAAAGACAACATTGCATAACCAAATTAAGCATACAATTACACAAGTGACTACACACATAACATTTCCACACACCAAAGAAAGCAATTACATGCATACTAAAGTAGGAGAAACGAGGATCTAATCATCTACTTATTGTTGCGATGACGCTTGCCATTGCTCTGCTTCCGGCTGGATCCCTGGCCATTTTTGGGAAGGAGGGACTTCCTCATGTCAACGATCTGCCGGTACATGTCGTAGCTCGTGTACGCCTCCTTGGCCGCGTACATGACGTGAGCTTTGTTGAGTTTCTCCATCCAGGCCGAGTGCCAGGCACGCTTGTCCTTGTTGCATGAATCCTTCATGTATCTGTAGTAGGGGTCGATGCTGGCCTCGGCGAGGTGAACCAGTGAGTCCTTCTCATGCTCCTTGCTGCCCCTGATCTTGTATTGGCCCTGGATGTCGACAAGATTCTGGCAGGCGATGCCCGAATTCTCAAGCGCCTTTACATCGTTGGTGATGTCCACTGTAGCGAACATGTAGTGTGGGCTGTTGACAAACCTGGCGAAACGCTCGCAAGGCCTTGTGGCCAGGCAGTAGTGGTAGACGAGGACGTGGTGGCGCACGCACATCTGGGCGACGGCGACCTTGGGACGAGACCCGGCACGAGCGCGGGTGTACTCAAGGTCGAACCCGACCACCTTGTACTTCTCCTCGGCAAGCAACAACTCCATGATGTGGATGGAGTTCTCCGCCCAGACCGGGTCGTTGGTGTACACCACCGAGAGGTCCATGAACCCCTTGTGGGTGTCCACCAAGGCACGCATGGTGAACTGCTGCTCGTCGTCGGCAGCCGCTCGGAGCACCATTGGAGCCGCGCAGGATACCCTCTAAGAATTTCTCGTGGTGGGTGTGCTTCTTGCAATGGTGGGGCGTGATCAAAAGGTTGAAGAGACACAAGGGTAGGTTAAATGGCCGCTGTAATAAATGGGGCCGGCCGGCCTATAATCGTCACGTCTTGTCACGGCGTTCATAGCGGAGGATTCTAGAATCCAGTGCACGCTTGACAACACCGCACCCCAGGCGTGGGCTCGAAGAGCCTGTTCCCGCGCTACCGCGCTGTTTATCGCACAAGCTTCCCGCCCGGCTAGTTTGGTCACGCGTCGGCTAGAAGAGGGACAAATCATGGGCATTTATTGGCAAAAAGTTTGTAAAAACGAAGTGTGTGGAATGACTTCGGTCATAAGTTTACCCTTGGGTGATGAGGTCAAAGTTACACAGAAGGGTGATGATGGACACTCGAGTGCAATAATTAATTCTCGCTCTACAGTGCACACGGTGGAAGAAACCAACTGTGTGCAATATTGTCAGAGATCACAGTCGAGTTAGCTATACAGATCGTGTGCTGTGAGATCGACAAGGTAAACTGATTCGAGAATGGTTAATAAAATCTAAGACCATTGCATATTAAGGTCAAAATAGTGCTAGCAATATACGAGTCTCATACGATGCCATTTCAACGATTGTACCACAAAAGCTTGAAATGTTACAAGGTTCAAATTCCAGAGTTATATGGCTCAAATTCGAAGATTAGAAGGTTCAAACTGATATTAGAAATGAAATTCAGCTCATCAGCTGCAAACGCTCGCGCTGATGCGCTGAACATGGATATCAGAGAGGTTCAAACTAATATCACCGCTTCCAAGTCTGGCTTTGAAACCTCACAATTTTTGCAAAGGGGTCAGCCACTGAGAAGTCATGTATGGGGTTGACCCAATGACTTCCGATTACTCTGTCATCTGAAGTTCCAAAATGAAATTCAGCATTTTTGGAGCCTACTCCATTCTGCCGCAGGCACCGGCGCTGATCAACAGACCATTCATTTTGGCGAAATAAATGTAGGGCAAACCTCATTTCCTTCAGCACCCTTTCTCTGAGAACAAAGAACCTGGCGAATATAATCTCCGGTAAGGTCCCTCGGTAGGAGTTGAAAGTAATTTCCGAGAGATGCAGATCTAGGCATCCGACATGATTGTTATATTGTATCACATTATCCACCACTGGGCCTAATCTTATCTGCAAAAGAAGAAAATGTGTTAGTGCCTACATGCAGTTTTGAACATTACTACAGGCCTAGCTATTTGGTTTGCAGGATTTGTAAAATGCACTAACATGCCATCTTCAATCTGACATGATTAACATGGGCATTTGATTACATTCTAGAAAAATGTAGCCTTTTTCACAAGAGGTTGGAGTGGATGAAAAGTTCCCTAGAAAAATAGTACAGATGAATCCAAAGGAGAAATGCTTATTGAATGTAACCATATGGATCAAGCATCCAATATGGGGGGCATGTATGTACTGAAATCCTCCAAAAGAACCTTCAGAAATCGTAGTATCATTGTAAACTTGGAAAAAGGTGTCACAAATTGAACTCCCTTATGGTTAACATTTAATAGGAAAGGAACATCACCTCGATATATAGCTTCTCCAGGCACGAAAAGCATCTCAGGAAACTAACAACTTGCTCCAGGTTGGGCCCGATAGATTCTAGTGCCAAGACCTTCACTGTGCGCAGTTTCGGGGTCAAGCTTGTCGGAATCATTTTCTAAAAGACAGATGAACAAACATCTTCAAAATTAGAAATAATGTTAATTTGTAGAAGGAGAGGTAGAAGGCGACTATTGTACCTGAACGGGTGTGGATCCAATAACAAGTTTAGAGTATTTGTCAGACGAGTAGCCCACCACTGTCAATTTCGGCGCAGAAATGACATTGATTCTTGTTGGACCTTCTTGATCAACTACAAGTGATCTCTCAAGTGCAGGTGTGTCCTGGATGACCATACCGTGGTCCACCTTTTGTGTTGTCTTCCTGCCGCACCAGCAACACACATAAATAGTCCGGAGAGTCATGGAGGTGATGTGGAAGGTACTCAACCCATTGATCGCCTGAAGACGAAGGTACTCGAGTGCAGTACAGCCACGGAGCAGGCGCTCCATGTCACCCTTTGAGTGGCAGACGGCGACAAGCTCGAGGTGCTTCAGTCATGGTAGAATAAGAGCGGGCGCGTCATTAAGGGGCGGGAAATGGCAGTTCCTGAACTTGGCGACGCGCAGCGTGGGCGTGAGGAGGAGTGCGGATGTTGGCAGTGACCGCATATGCCCATCATCAAAAGTGAGCTCCTCGAGTTGATCTAGGGCAGGTGATCGGAACCAGTCGTCAAGCTTGGCTCGGTCCTTGCCGTTGGAACGAAACTTGCCCATTCTAAGGCCTTTGGTTGGGCCAAGGTGACTGCCAAGGATCTTGGAGAACGCATCCAAGCTTTTGCGATAGCCATGGCAGAGCTCGTGGGTGTCGATGAGGTCGAGAGGGCTGGAGTTCCATAGGGGGCGCCATCGCCGGGAAAGGAGGGTTGTCCGTGCCCCATAATTTGATTGGGAGGAGGGAGATGATAACTCTCAACATATCATCGGGGAGGCTGCTGATTAAGTCTAGGCCTGCTGGAGTCGCTTGCGGTTCTAGCTCACCCCGCCTCCACTTGTTGGCAGCCCCATTTTCCACCTCCGGAGTCTCCTTGTCAGCGACGCTTTCTGATAGAAATGGGAGTACAGGGAATATTTAGTTAAAATAGGGCAATAGAAAAGTGTATTGGTAACTAGAAGTTATTAGGTAGGGATATAGTAAGAAAAGGGAATAACAATTGGTTGCTTAAATACTAAACAATTCATTTGACATTGCTGGGTAAGTCAACATATGCAGATAGTTGAAAAGAAAACTTACTTCGAACAAAGTCTGGACGGATGATTTTGTCGGGGTAGTTAGCATATATCTCATGACCAGGCCCTTCTATGTGCAGTGCAATTTTAGTGCCAACTTTTAGTACATAAAACTTTGCAATTTCATTCCAAAAGCCAGTGCCAAAATAGGAGTCACCAGGTTCATAAGTCTTACAGTAGCAACGATTGTAAATCCATGGTTTGTGTGCAGTATGACATTCGTGGAGCCTTGATGTATGTAAAGGGAAAAATTGTGCACTACATAATCTGTTGCATAGCGAGGGATGTCCTGCAGAAAATGGTAGAATTGTTAAAGAAAATAGTGTAACATGCAAATATGGGCCCAAATTGAAAGAACTGTACAATATTTGAAATCGAAGGACAAAAGTCTATGATTAAATAGATAGGGTAAACATGATGTCATGGAAATATGAGAGTAATAGAAAGAACAATACATCATTAATTTGCCTAATATAGAAAGAAGAGGGGAAAAATCCCCTTTGACGTATATGGTGCATGTGGCACCTTTTGTCCAAATGTAGCAATATTTAGAATATGTTCAGGAAAGTAGGCCATGCCAACCGATTTAGGGTGAGATTGAACATACCGCGCGCGTCCTCAAGTTATCTGGTACGATGAGATGGAATCTCTGGCGGCGGTCGCCAAGTCCTAAAGTGTCGGTGCACTGTACATTCTATGAATGAAAGAAAACCCTCAAATCAGCTCGAATAAAAATGAATTCACGGCGATTTCCGTTGGGTAATTAAAGGAGGTAGATGAACTGGGATAAGAGATGGGATAATATCTCGTTAAATTAGTTACCTTGTCGTTCATGAGAAAGAACCCTCAGTACGGCATATTCCCCAACCTAGCGGAGCTGGGTCAACCGCGAGCAGCGTTGAGAAAGTCGATGGCGATAGGCGGCGGCTAGCGGAAGTGGCGAAATGCGGTGGGCTTTGCCAGCAGCCTGGCGGTGGTGGCAGGCGTCGAGCTAAGTGTTTACCGCCGCGATAGGCGGTGCCATAGCATAGACGTGGAGGAGCTTGTGCAGGTGTGAATGGGGAACGTACCGGAGGGGCCGAGGGGGTGGCGGGCGGGGTGAGGGTTTTTGTGACGTGGGTATGGTGAGGGTTTTCTTTTTTCTTTTTTGAATTGGGTGGTGAGGGTTTTCTGTCCCACAAAGAATTTTGGGGGCGATGGTTTGCTAGAGCGAACCATGTGTGATTGACGTAGTAGGCAAAATGAAAGTCATTGCACACGGTTCCAATTTTGGGAACCGTGTGTGATTAACGTACTACCTCCGTCCTGGTTTATTGGTCCCCCGTTGTAATTTTTACCGAAATTTGGCGAAATATTTAACATACTCAGACATAGATAATAAGCGTAGACGTACATAAGCATAGTTCAACCATAAGTACATAGTTCAACCATCATTAAGCATACTCAAGCATACATAGTTCGATCCATCCCACATCTCATCTCACATGCGGCCGGCACGATCTTGAAGCTTCTCTAGGTACTCGGCGTACGCGCCGTGCGGCACCCTGCGATAATACTTCTGCTTGAAGGAGCCAACGGCCCGTCCTCTTGCATGCGCCAGAACACTTAGATACGCATCATGAATCTTGTGGTTGCAAAATGGGCATCCATAGCCGTCGTTCCAGGTCCTAATACGCCTGTTATGCATTCCTGCATAAAGCTCCCTCAGGATTCGCCTCTTGTACCTCCTCTGGGCATCTTCATCCTTGTTGTCCACATCGTCAAACAACACCTATACAAATAGTAAAACAAATTTGGCATCAAATCACTGATTACATGCCGTGAAGTAGGATTAGGAATTTATGGCTATATTTATACATATCCAGAGATTATGGTTCGATTTTTAAGCACAGTCGTGTATGTACAGACCAATCTTGAAAAAATTAATGGCACAAACATAGGTAGGTCATTCAAAATCAATTGTCAAGTCCTGGGTAGGAATTATTAGCATGAACACTAACCCTAGTCAGATTATTGGCAGAAATCATTTGCACAGATGAAACAACTAATCACTTATCACCTGTACCATTCAAACAATCAATACACTACACGGATCTAACGAAACTTACACAAATTTCATGGATTGGGAGAACATAACCACAAGATTTCTATTCCAAAAAGGGGGAGGCAGGAGTAACCAGAGAAACCCTATGATCTATTTGACACATAAATGGGTATAGATGACTAACCAGCTGTCCGTTGTCGTCGGAGTCGTCGTCGGAGTCGGTGTGGAACTCCGCCTCCGGCTGTGGAAGCTCGACGCCGTTAGGGTGCAGCGATCACTACAAAAAAAAACACTTCCGTGATGATACGTGTTTGTCGCAGTAGGTCGTGTTTTTTGTCATGCATGTACATCCATGACAAATTTATGACAGAATCAAGATAGTCATACCTGTACTGTCGTAGAAGTGTTCCATGACATTACCAAAATTATCATCACGGAAGTGTCCACTTCCATGACGATAAATCGCGCGTCACATAAGTGCTTTCGTCAAGGGTGACCGACACGTGGCATCCACCATAACGGAACGCCGTTAAGCTATCGGGTCCGGTTTTGGATCCGATAATCCATTAACAGCCCCGACCAATGGGGATTTTCCACGTGTAAAATCATCATTGGCTGGAGGAAACACGTGTCAGCTCACCATTGGGAAAGATGTCATCCACTCATTGGACACAAAGCGTCTATGATACGTCGACACGTGGCACGGCCCAACAGAGGCCCATTCGTGTGAAAAGGCTGGCCCGTTTGACTTGGTCAAAAGGTGGCGGGCCGGCCCACGGCAAGCCTGTTAACGGCCTGTTCGCATATAGCCCATTTACAGCCCGCTATCCCAGGGCCCGTTTACGGCCTATCCGAATTAGGCCCAGTAGCATCATCTGGGCCGTCCAATATAATTCAAGCCCGTTTTAACTTCCGGCCCATGTATGGCCCATGATGTCTTTCGGCTCATATGATGCCCTTAGTAACCCTCGGCCCCTTAACGGCCCGTGGTAAAACTGGCCCGTAATGAACAGTGTATCACTTTATACCCATTAACGGTCCATTATTCCGTTGGACCGTTTCCAGCCCATGATATATTTCGGCCTTCTCAGGGCCCATTTAATCTTGGGCTCATTTCCAGCATTCGGTTACTTACGGCTCGTTACTGCCATTTTCTGCTTGTGGGCCAAATTCAGCCCGTGGTTACAGTTGGCCCGTTTGCGGCCCATTAATACGTTGGGCCGTTTTCATGTCGAAAAAACCCGTTGGGCTGTTTTCATAGAGTTATCAAATACGGCCAATAAACGGCCCGTTATTGTCCACGAATAGTACGGCCCATGATTGCCGAAATGATGATACGCCCCGTAGAAGGCCCATGGATCGTACGGCCCGGAAAAGGCCCATGGATCGTATGGCCCGTAGAAGGCCCATGGATCCTATGACCCGTATAGAAGGCCAATGGATCCTACGACCCGTAGAAGTCCCATGGATCCTACAGCCCGCAGGAGGCCCATGGTTACAACAGTCCGTGTGTTGCCATGATTATTAGAAAAACACAGAAAAAGAACTGCAGTGACTACAAGCAAACAACTAAACAAGACAATAAGGAAATAAATAAGCAAACAATTAACGCTAGCCTATTACCACTATTACACATATTACATCCACTGGGCATCAAAGTTCGCCACCAGTGCAAATATAGGGAACAAAGCAGCATATTACATACATTGGCCGTCAAAATTGGCCACCAGTGCAAATAAACGCGGCAACAAAACAAGAGCATAACTGAAACAACTTCATAAGAGCTCAAGAAACATGGTATCCACCATGCTGGCAATAAGCTTAGCAAGCTTATTAGCTTTGTCCTGTTTGGCGCTAAAATCCTCCAACGCTTGTTGTTGCACCAGAAAGTATGCATCTGAATGCTCCAGGGACTTCCGCAGTCCTTCCGCTTCTCGTCGCAGCACAGCTGATCGTTGTCTTTCAGCTTGTAGTTGAGACTCAAGAAACAGAACTGATTCAGACAATGAGTTTGAATAGCTTGTGCAAGCGGTAGTGGCCAGTAACTCCAACACTAAACCAAGACAAGACTTTGGGGTTGTCTCACTGTCTTGAGATAGTCTTCCTTAGCTGTTTTATCAGCTTTGTTGGAGACCAACAAGGATGTGTCACTATCCTGAACCTTATCTGCATTACTTCCTTTACCATTGCTTAATAAGGCACTCTTCCCCAATATTCTGTCAGCATTCTAAAAGAAGAAACAAGCAGACACATAACAGTTTAGCATGTACTAGTATATGAAACTCATTTCGGTGAACCAGTTCATTAGTAAGGTGGACAGGATTAAACTACCAAGTCTTCTAGTGCCAAGTACTAGTACATAATAAAAGCATCAAACAAACATATATCTATGTCCTATGGTCACTGCATTGTCTTGCCAAATCAAAATAGAGACACGGTTCAAATCATATCAGTTCAAGACAAAGCAGCAGTGAAAGAATACAAAGCGTGGGAAACTACACGACCCAACAAGATTTCAGATGGGTACCACGGGTCTACTGTTGGGGAACGTAGCAAAAATTCAAAATTTTCTACGCATCACCAAGATCAATCTATGGAGTAATCTAGCAACGAGGGGAAGGGGAGTGCATCTACATACCCTTGTAGATCGCGATGCAGAAGTGTTGCAAGAACGCGGATGAAGGAGTCGTACTCGTAGCGATTCAGATCGCGGTTGATTCCGATCTAAGCGCCGAACCACGGCGCCTCCGCGTTCAACACACGTGCAGCCCGGTGACGTCTCCCACGCCTTGATCCAGCAAGGAGAGAGGGAGAGGTTGGGGAAGACTCCATCCAGCAGCAGCACAACGGCGTGGTGGTGATGGAGGAGCGTGGCAATCCCGCAGGGCTTCGCCAAGCACCGCGGGAGAGGAGGAGGAGGGAGAGGGGTAGGGCTGCGCCGAAAGAGAGACGTTCTCATGTGTCTTGGGCAGCCCAAACCTCAACTATATATAGGGGGGAGGGGGCTGCGCCCCCCTCTAGGGTTCCCACCCCAAGAGGAGGCGGCCAGCCCTAGATCTCATCAAGGGGGGCGGCCAAGGGGAGGAGAGGGGGGGCGCCCCACTAGATGGGCCCTAAGGCCCATCTGGACCTAGGGTTTGCCCCCTCCCACTCTCCCATGCGCCTTGGGCCTTGGTGGGGGGGCGCACTAGCCCACCTAGGGCTGGTCCCCTCCCACACTTGGCCCATGCAGCCTTCTGGGGCTGGTGGCCCCACTTGGTGGACCCGCGGGACCCTCCCGGTGGTCCCGGTACATTACCGATATCACCCGAAACTTTTCCGGTGACCAAAACAGGGCTTCCCATATATAAATCTTCACCTCCGGACCATTCCGGAACTCCTCGTGACGTCCGGGATCTCATCCGGGACTCCGAACAACATTCGGTAACCACGTACAAACTTTCCCTATAACCCTAGCATCATCGAACCTTAAGCGTGTAGACCCTACGGGTTCGGGAACCATGCAGACATGACCGAGACGTTCTCCGTTCAATAACCAACAGCGGGATCTGGATACCCATGTTGGCTCCCACATGTTCCACGATGATCTCATCGGATGAACCACGATGTCGGGGATTCAATCAATCCCGTATTCAATTCCCTTTGTCTATCAGTATGTTACTTGCCCGAGATTCGATCGTCGGTATCCCGATACCTTGTTCAATCTCGTTACCGGCAAGTCTCTTTACTCGTTCCGTAACTCACATCATCCCGTGATCAACTCCTTGGTCACATTGTGCACATTATGATGATGTCCTACCGAGTGGGCCCAGAGATACCTCTCCGTTTACACGGAGTGACAAATCCCAGTCTCGATTCGTGCCGACCCAACAGACACTTTCGGAGATACCTGTAGTGCACCTTTATAGCCACCCAGTTATGTTGTGACGTTTGGTACACCCAAAGCATTCCTACGGTATCCGGGAGTTGCACAATCTCATGGTCTAAGGAAATGATACTTGACATTAGAAAAGCTCTGAGCTAACGAACTACACGATCTTGTGCTAGGCTTAGGATTGGGTCTTGTCCATCACATCATTCTCCTAATGATGTGATCCCGTTATCAACGACATCCAATGTCCATGGTTAGGAAACCGTAACCATCTATTGATCAACGAGCTAGTCAACTAGAGGCTTACTAGGGACATGGTGTTGTCTATGTATCCACACATGTATCTGAGTTTCCTATCAATACAATTCTAGCATGGATAATAAACGATTATCATGAACAAGGAAATATAATAATAACCAATTTATTATTGCCTCTAGGGCATATTTCCAACAGTCTCCCACTTGCACTAGAGTCAATAATCTAGTCCACATCACCATGTGATTAACACTCATAGGTCACATCACCATGTGACCAACACCCAAGAGTTTACTAGAGTCAACAATCTAGTTCACATCACCATGTGATTAACACTCAATGAGTTCTGGTTTGATCATGTTATGCTTGTGAGAGAGGTTATTAGTCAACGGGTTTGAACCTTTCAGAATATCTATGTCATCTTGTGGATGCTACCACGCGCTATTTGGAGCCATTTCAAATAATTGCTCTACTATACGAATCCGGTTTACTACTCAGAGTCATCCGGATTAGTGTCAAAGTTCACATCGACGTAACCCTTTACGACGAACTCCTTTTCACCTCCATAATCGAGAAAATTCCTTAGTCCACTAGATACTAAGGATAAGTTCGACCGCTGTCATGTGATCCATTCCCGGATCACTATTGTACCCCTTGACCAACTCATGGCAAGGCACACTTCATGTGCGGTACACAGCATAGCATACTGTAGAGCCTACATCTGAAGCATAGGGGACGACCTTCGTCCTTTCTCTCTCTTCTGCTGTGGTCAGGTCTTGAGTCTTACTCAATACTCACACCTTGTAACACAGCCAAGAACTCCTTCTTTGCTGATCTATTTTGAAATCTTTCAAAATCATGTCAAGGTGTGTGTTCTTTGAAAGTACCATCAGGCGTCTTGATCTATCTCTATAGATCTTGATGCCCAATATGTAAGCAGCTTTATCCAGGTCTTCCTTTGAAAAACTCCTTTCAAACAACCCTTTATGCTTTCCAGAAATTTTACATCATTTCGGATCAACAATATGTCATTCACATATACTTATCAGAAATGTTGTAGCGCTCCCACTCACTTTATTGGAAATATAAGTTTCTAACAAACTTTGTATAAACCCAAAAACTTTGATCACTCCATCAAAGCGTATATTCTGACTCTGAGATGCTTGCTCTAATCCATGGAAGGATCGCTGGAGCTAGCATACCTTTTAGCATCCTTAGGATCGACAAAACCTTTCTGATTGTATCACATACAACCTTTCCTTACGAAAACTGGTATGGAAACTTGTTTTGACATCCATCTGCCAGATTTCATAAATGCAGCTAATGCTAACATGATTCCGACGGACTTAAGCATCGCTACGGATGAGAAAATCTCATCATAGTCAACTCCTTGAACTTGTGGAAATACTCTTTGCCACAAGTCGAGCTTCATAGACGGTAACATTACCGTCCATGTCCGTCTTCTTCTTAAAGATCCATTTATCTCGGATTTCATGGCTCCTAACCATTTGTCGGAATATGGGCCCACCATCGCTTCTCCATAGCTCGTAGATTCAGTATTGTCCAACAACATGATATCTCAGACAGGATCACGTACCACTCTGAAGTAGCACGCATCCTCGTCGTCCTACGAGGTTTGGTGGTGACTTGATCCAAAGTTTCATGATCACTATCATAAGCTTCCACTTCAATTGGTGTAGGTGCCACAGGAACAACTTCCTGTGCCCTACTACACACTAGTTGAAGTGACGGTTCAATAACCTTATCAAGTCTCCACCATCCTCCCACTCAATTTTTTCGAGAGAAACTTTTCCTCGAGAAAAGGACCTGTTTCTAGAAGCAATTACTTTTGCTTCCCGATCTGAAATAGGAGGTATACCCAACTGTTTTGGGTATTCTATGAAGATGCATTTATCCTCTTTGGGTTCGAGCTTATTAGCCTGAAACTTTTTCACATAAGCATCGCAGCCCCAAACTTTTAAGAAATGACAACTTAGGTTTCTCTAAATGGTGTCGTCTCAACGGAATTGCGTGGTGCCCCTTTTAAAGTGAATGCGGTTGTCTCTAATGCCTAACCCATAAATGATAGTGTTAATTCGATAAGAAACATCATGGTATGCACCATATCCAATAGGGTGCAGCTATGATGTCCGGACACACCATCACACTATGGTGTTCCAGGTGGTATTAATTGTGAAACACTTTCCACAATGTCTTAATTGTGTGCCAAACTCGTAACTCAGATATCTCTATGATCATATCATAGAATTTTTATCCTCTTGTCACGACGATCTTCAACTTCACTCTAAAATTACTTGAACCTTTCAATAATTCAGACTTGTGTTTCATCAAGTAAATATTCTTAGCATCTACTCAAATCATCTGTGAAGTAAGAACATATCGATATCCACTGCGTGCCTCAGCACTCATTGGACTGCACACATCAAATGTATTACTTCCAACAAGTTGCTCTCTTGTTCCATCTTACTGAAAACGAGGCTTTTCAGTCATCTTGCCCATGTGGTATGATTTGCATGTCTCAAGTGATTCAAAATCAAGTGAGTCCAAACGATCCATCTGCATGGAGTTTCTTCACGCATATATACCAATAGACATGGTTTGCATGTCTCAATCCTTTCAAAAACGAGTGAGTCCAAAGATCCATCTACATGGAGCTTCTTCATGCGTTCTATACCAATATGACTCAAATGGCAGTGCCACAAGTATGTGGTACTATCATTACTATTTTATATCTTTTGGCACGAACATGTGTATCACTGCGATCGAGATTCATTTTAGGTGCAAGACCATTGAAGGTATTATTCAAATAAAAGAGTAACCATTATTCTTCTTAAATGAACAACACAATCCAATCATGTCTATGCTCAACGTAAACACCAAATAACAATTATTTAGGTTTAACACCAATCTCGATGGTAGAGGGAGCATGCGATGCTTGATCACATCAACCTTGGAAACACTTCCAACACATATCATCATCTCACCTTTAGCTAGTCTCCGTTTATTCCGCAGCTTTTATTTCGAGTTACTAGCACTTAGCAACCGAACCGGTATCTAATACCCTGGTGCTGCTAGGAGTACTAGTAAAGTACACATTCATATAATGTATATCCAATATACTTATGTCGACCTTGCATGCCTTCTCATCTACCAAGTATCTAGGGTAGTACTGCTTCAGTGACCGTTCCCCTCATTACAGAAGCACTTAGTCTCGGGTTTGGGTTCAACCTTGGGATTCTTCACTAGAGCAGCAAATGACTTGCTGTTTCATGAAGTATCCCTTTTGCCCTTGCCCTTCTTAAACTAGTGGTTTTACTAACCATCAACAATTGATGCTCCTTCTTGATTTCTACTTTCGCGGTGTCAAACATCGCGAGTTGCTTAAGGATCATCATCTATCCTTGATATTTATAGTTCATCACGAAGCTCTAATAGCTTGGTGGCAGTGATTATGGAGAACCACCACTATCTCATCTGGAAGATTAACTCCCACTCGATTCAAGTGATTGTAGTACTCAGACAATCAGAGCACATGCTCAATGATTGAGCTTTTCTCCCTTAGTTTGCAGGCTTAAGAAACTTATCAGAGGTCTCATACCTCTTGACGTGGGCACTAGTCCGAAATCCCAATTTCAGTCTTCCGAACATCTCATATGTTCTGCGACATTTCAAAAACCGTCTTTGGTGCCACAATTCTAAACCGTTAGCATTACGCACTGAACTATCACGTAGTCATCAAAACGTGTATGTCAGATGTTTCGCAACATCTACAGACGACGCTGAGGTTCAGCACACCGAGCGGTGCATTAAGGACATAAGCCTTCTGTGCAGCAATGAGGACAATCCTCAGTTTACGGACCCAGTCCGCATAATTGCTACTACCAACTTTCAACTAAATTTTCTCTAGGAACATATCTTAAACAGTAGAACTAAAGCGTATGACATAATTTGCAAAGACCTTTTGACTATGTTCATGATAATTAAGTTCATCTGATTAATGAAATACCACTCAGATAGACATCCCTCTAGTCATCTAAGTGATACATGATCCGAGTCAAACTAGGCCGTGTCCGATCATCACGTGAGACGGACTAGTCATCATCGGTGAACATCTCTATGTTGATCGTATCTACTATACGACTCATGTTTGACCTTTCGGTCTCTTGTGTTCCGAGGCCATGTCTGTACATGCTAGGCTCGTCAAGTCAACCTAAGTGTTTCGCATGTGTTCCGAGGCCATGTCTGTACATGCTAGGCTCGTCAACACCCGTTGTATTCGAACGTTAGAATCTATCACACCCGATCATCACGTGGTGCTTCGAAACAACGAACCTTCGCAACGGTGCACAGTTAGGGGGAACACTTTCTTGAAATTACTGTAAGGGATCATCTTACTTACTACCGTCGTTCTAAGCAAATAAGATGCATAACATGATAAACATCACATGCAATCAAATAGTGACATGATATGGCCAATATCATTTTGCTCCTTTGATCTCCATCTTCGGGGCACCATGATCATCTTTGTCACCGGCATGACACCATGATCTCCATCATCATGATCTCCATCATTGTGTCTTCATGAAGTTGTCACGCCAACGATTACTTCTACTTCTATGGCTAACGCGCTTAGCAATAAAGTAAAGTAATTTACATGGCGTTATTCAATGACACGCAGGTCATACAAAAAATAAAGACAACTCCTATGGCTCCTGCTGGTTGTCATACTCATCGACATGCAAGTCGTGATTCCTATTACAAGAATATGATCAATCTCATACATCACATATATCATTCATCACATCTTCTGGCCATATCACATCACATAGCACATGCTGCAAAAACAAGTTAGACGTCCTCTAATTGTTGTTGCAAGTTTTTACGTGGCTTGTATAGGTTTCTAGCAAGAACGTTTCTTACCTACGTAAGACCACAACGTGATATGCCAATTTCTATTTACCCTTCATAAGGACCCTTTTCATCGAATCCGTTCCGACTAAAGTGGGAGAGACAGACACCCGCTAGCCACCTTATGCAACTAGTGCATGTCAGTCGGTGGAACCTGTCTCACGTAAGCGTACGTGTAAGGTCGGTCCGGGCCGCTTCATCCCACAATGCCGCCGAAACAAGATAAGACTAGTAGCGGCAAGAAGAATTGACAAACATCGACGCCCACAACTACTTTGTGTTCTACTCGTGCATAGAAACTACGCATAGACCTAGCTCATGATGCCACTGTTGGGGAACGTAGCAAAAATTCAAAATTTTCTACGCATCACCAAGATCAATCTATGGAGTAATCTAGCAACGAGGGGAAGGGGAGTGCATCTACATACCCTTGTAGATCGCGATGCGGAAGCGTTGCAAGAACGCGGATGAAGGAGTCGTACTCGTAGCGATTCAGATCGCGGTTGATTCCGATCTAAGCGCCGAACCACGGCGCCTCCGCGTTCAACACACGTGCAGCCCGGTGACGTCTCCCACGCCTTGATCCAGCAAGGAGAGAGGGAGAGGTTGGGGAAGACTCCATCCAGCAGAAGCACAACGGCGTGGTGGTGATGGAGGAGCGTGGCAATCCCGCAGGGCTTTGCCCAACACCGCGGGAGAGGAGGAGGAGGGAGAGGGGTAGGGCTGCGCCGAAAGAGAGACGTTCTCATGTGTCTTGGGCAGCCCAAACCTCAACTATATATAGGGGGGGAGGGGGCTGCGCCCCCCTCTAGGGTTCCCACCCCAAGAGGAGGCGGCCAGCCCTAGATCTCATCAAGGGGGGCGGCCAAGGGGAGGAGAGGGGGGCGCCACACTAGATGGGCCCTAAGGCCCATCTGGACCTAGGGTTTGCCCCCTCCCACTCTCCCATGCGCCTTGGGCCTTGGTGGGGGGCGCACCAGCCCACCTAGGGCTGGTCCCCTCCCACACTTGGCCCATGCAGCCTTCTGGGGCTGGTGGCCCCACTTGGTGGCTCCCGGGACCCTCCCGGTGGTCCCGGTACATTACCGATATCACCCGAAACTTTTCCGGTGACCAAAACAGGACTTCCCATATATAAATCTTCACCTCCGGACCATTCCGGAACTCCTTGTGACGTCCGGGATCTCATTCGGGACTCCGAACAACATTCGGTAACCACGTACAAACTTTCCTTATAACCCTAGCGTCATCGAACCTTAAGCGTGTAGACCCTACGGGTTCGGGAACCATGCAGACATGACCGAGACGTTCTCCGGTCAATAACCAACAGCGGGATCTGGATACCCATGTTGGCTCCCACATGTTCCACGATGATCTCATCGGATGAACCACGATGTCGGGGATTCAATCAATCCCGTATTCAATTCCCTTTGTCTATCGGTATGTTACTTGCCCGAGATTCGATCGTCGGTATCCCGATACCTTGTTCAATCTCGTTACCGGCAAGTCTCTTTACTCGTTCCGTAACTCACATCATCCCGTGATCAACTCCTTGGTCACATTGTGCACATTATGATGATGTCCTACCGAGTGGGCCCAGAGATACCTCTCCGTTTACACGGAGTGACAAATCCCAGTCTCGATTCGTGCCAACCCAACAGACACTTTCAGAGATACCTGTAGTGCACCTTTATAGCCACCCAGTTACGTTGTGACGTTTGGTACACCCAAAGCATTCCTACGGTATTCGGGAGTTGCACAATCTCATGGTCTAAGGAAATGATACTTGACATTAGAAAAGCTCTGAGCAAACGAACTACACGATCTTGTGCTAGGCTTAGGATTGGGTCTTGTCCATCACATCATTCTCCTAATGATGTGATCCCGTTATCAACGACATCCAATGTCCATGGTTAGGAAACTGTAACCATCTATTGATCAACGAGCTAGTCAACTAGAGGCTTACTAGGGACATGGTGTTGTCTATGTATCCACACATGTATCTGAGTTTCCTATCAATACAATTCTAGCATGGATAATAAACGGTTATCATGAACAAGGAAATATAATAATAACCAATTTATTATTGCCTCTAGGGCATATTTCCAACATCTACATGTACGACAACACTATTGGCTCTGTTGTGATGCTAGTAATGTGCATGATATGAGAAGTCAACTGTATACACAATTGAAATTGAAATCAGCAGAGCTATTGATAAGAGCAAGCCTGTTAAAGAAACATGCGTGAATATACCTGCTGTGCCATTGCAGTTTTGATTGGATCCTTCAATTTAAAAATAAGTTTGTATGAGTAAATACAGTGATACAAGAGCAAAGCAGTATGCACAATAGCAATCATAGTTAAAAAAGGCGCGCCTATGCGAGCGCGTAAGCGCGCCTAGGCTCTAGGCGTTGGCGAAACGCATTGCGCATAACTACGCTTAATCTGTGCATAACTGCGCATAAGCATGCGCTTTGGTCAGTAAATCGCAAGGCGGCGGCAAAACACACAATTAACGCCTAGGGCTTTTTTGAACTATGATAGCAATGGAATCTTAAATTAGAACAATTGTTCTTCAGGTTTAGCCACTTGTTCTACATGAACAGAGTACAGTAAGACACAAGAATATAGAACTTAAAAATAGAAAATGTGCTCATAGACCTTACCACATTCTTGGTTCGGTACCAGTACAGAACAAGGCGTTCCCAGTCATCGTCCAGTAAATGTGTCTCAGGAGAACGTAAGGGAATTTGATGAGTTTCTTTGCCGGTGAAGTACGTTTTCTTCAGGTAATTCCGATACTGCCACCAAGCATTCTTGAAGATAGCAGAGGTATTAGCACAGGTTACCTCATCCCGAGTTTCCAAATCGGTCCTTCCCTATAGAGAAAAATGGGAAAATTTACTGTATTATAACCATCATGGAGGTAGGATGTATGGGACAAAGCAAAGTAATTGCCATGAATAAAATTACTTACACATAACTCCTGGACAAACACCTGCAACTGGCATTTTCCTTCATCTTCAGTATAAGATTTCCAAGATGGGAAGATACGCACATACGATTTAACAACATCAAATGCGATAGATGCTAAACTACGACTAGCTGGTTGTGCTTCCTCCACAGGAATAGGCGTACTAACTGGTGGAGTTGGGGTTCGCCGTGGTAGTACTGGCCCTTTGGGCACTGGAGCTGCCTTACTAACTACTCTTGTTTGGGAGCTCTGTGGTAGAGATGGTGCTGTGTCAACAGGAACTGGGTTACTATCTGCTGGGGTTGGGGTTAGATTAGGTGAAGCTGGTTCTCTATCCATCGCAGCAGGGGTACAATCTGCGAGAGTTTGGGTTATGTGTGGTAGGGCTGGTTCTCATGCATGTACAACCGGGGTGCTATCTCCACCAAGAGGTAGCACTGTTTTATTTGAAGACCGTGTTTTTAGTCCGCTAGATGCTGGCATCACCCGCTCCAATTCAAATGGCTGATAAACAGGAAACATAGTTGAATGTACAGACATTGTATGAGAGACAGATGCAATAGATAGTGTGGAAAAAAGAGGGCATGAAATAGTTGACATGTATATTGTTTAACTAAAACGGATAGCATGGCATAATTTCACATATATGATGTCTCTCTAAACTGGATAGCATAGCATAACATAATTCAAAGATATGATGAATAACTAAACATGATCGCATGACATAATTCTCCTACATGTTATCTAAGTAATCAGGATTGCATCATTTAATTCACATATGTGATTTATATGCTAAACAGAGGGCATTAGATATGATGTCTGAACTAAGAACATGGTGTTGAATATTGTGTATATGATGTCTAATCTATGCAATGCAAGACACCATATGCACGATATGAGAAGTATAACCGTGCCAAGTTAGAGCATACACCTCGGTGGGGGAATAGGACTGGTCATCTGTCTCTGAATCCATCTCCGAGGAGCTATCGGGACCCAACAAGAGATCTGCTTCGACAGGTAGCACTGTTTGCTCAGAAGGCCTTGTTTTCACTCCAGATTTTTCAATCTCCCACCCAAATGGCTGATTCACAGGAAGAGTAGTTTAATGCACAAACATTGTCGACAAATGGAAATGTAATGAAGAAAAGGATGGGCAAGATATCATTCCAACATATGATGCCTGGTTAAACAGGATGCCATTGCACATTTCACGTACATTATGGCTGGCTAAAAGACATGAGACTGCACAATTCCCATATATAATATAGAAACTAAACAGGTGGCATTATAGAACATGTCTAAACTAAGCAGATGACATATATGATTTCAAAAGTATGCACTGCAAGGCAACATATGCATGATATGACTAACATCATCATGCCAAGGTAGAGCAAACACCTTGCGGGGTAAATAGGAGTGGTCAGCGGCATCTGAATCCGCCTCAAAACAGATAGCTTCCTCTGGATTACAATCTGGAGAGGGGTGAGGAGGGTTTGCCATTGAACCCACCATGGAGCGATGTCTGCATGACATTGTATTGCCATGCAAAACTATTCTCTTTTTCTCTACATGTTCAGCATGACTGTGTACAATATCTGACATGCATACGAAAAAAATATGGTGAGATTATGTAAGGAGAGCATGCAGAAATTTAGGGTGATGGTAACAACCAGTGGATGGATCCAAAAATAATGATAGCAGGCTGATGATTGCTTTAATTTAATAAAAATACACATGATGATTGCTTTACTATTTGTTTCCCACCCAAGATGAACAACATAGGCATACCCTAGGTGAACCAGATATTAGACAGAGATACTATTCATTGCTTCCTCGGTGTGCCCCATAACTAATTTAGAACTCAAGTTTGAACATTAATTTGGACCTGACTTAACTGTCGAAACTGAAATTTACTGTGGAATCTGAATGTTACTGTCAAAACTGAACGCAATGGTAGCAGAGAGGCACTTGACATGTAGTTTAGGGAGGGCCTGCAGTTCATCTTCAACCTGCACCCTCCTGAGCCGCCAGCCACCACCGGCCGAACCGCTCGCCCCAGCGCCGCCTCGCCGCCCCAAAACAACTCCCCACCGCTGGTCCGCCGCCGCCCCGGTGTCAGGACCCCGATTCTAAGCCACACCGATCTAGCATGTAACATGTCATATCACTTTGCGGCCTCACGCACGGTATTCCCACGGGTGTCGCCTTACCTGGCCCGGGACCATTTGCGCCTTTTGGCTCACGTATATGATAGTGTCGCTAGCATCCATATGACAGAGAACCCGGGCCGACATGACTAGTCGTGAACCCAAAGTGGCACTAAATTACGAGGACATGCATACATGAAACAACATCGAGCATGTCGGTCATCAGTGTGTGAATCCGGGCTGTAGCAACTGGGCTAACAGGACTTCGGGAATCCGGGCTGTAGCAGGCTAGCAGGACTCCGGAAGTCACCGCGTGACATTTCCCCGAAGGGACAGACACAGGAACGATGTGAATCACATGCCGGCCAGTCTAAGTGTTCCGGAGAAGGATTGCTGGGCTAGCAGGACTCCGGTACACCGGGCTGTAGCGGACTACCATGGCTCGGTGGAAGCACTAGACTACATTTCCCCATAAGAGAGGCTACCAAGGATAGACAACTAGGTTGTCGGATCCCACACATAGCAATACACGTTACACGTATGCATAACATGCAAGTATGTGCTGTACAACATGGCATCACAACATAACACAAACTCATATAGATAAAGGCCCAGAAGAGCCACATAGCAGTTATTACAAGCAGGGGTCACACGACCCATCATTCAGAGCATACAAGGAACGGAAGCATACATGTCTGAGTACAGACAACTACAAAAGAAAAAAGCTGAGAAGCCTGACTATCTACAAGACCCTCCCAAGGGTACAAGACCGTAGCTGAGGTAACAAGCTAGTCGTTGAAGTCCATGCAGAACTACTACTGAGACAGAAGTCTCATCTGCAAAAACATAAATTAAGCAACGTGAGTACAAAGGTACTCAGCAAGACTTACATCAGATCCTATCATACATGCATTAGTATCAAGGAGGCAATGTGGAGTTCAGTTGCAGCAAGCCAGCTTTGACTCAGTGGCTAACCTATTCTACGACTACGAGTAACTTCTTTGAGGTAAGAAAGCGCACACGAGTCCACTAATCACCACCTCAATACACCACTATGGATTCATTCCCGTCTCCCTACGAGAAGGCCATCCATCGCACTCATACTTGTCTTGAGCATTTTAGAGTATCCACTTCAAGTTGTCTATGTACCACGTAAGCATCCAAGAAGTCCATAACCGCGGACCCGGCTATTCGAATAGATCATGTTAACCCTGCAGGGGTGTACTTCTTCACACACGCTCTCGCCACTTACCGCCATGTACACGTCGTGTATCTCAGCAACCTTCAAGCGGAAGCCTGGCGGGGGTGTCGGCCACGACCTAACTAACCACACAAGACTCTAGTCCAGGTTTATCGCCTATTCGGGTTCCATCCGCAAGGAGATCCGGCCGGGGTTTCGCTCACGGCCCCAAACGATGTGAGCAGGGTTCCCAAGCCCACCATCCGGGTGCCACTTGGTACACCGTGCCACCTGTGCCTAGTCTGTCCCAAGCCCACCCTGCCGGGTGCCACTCGGTAGAAAAATAGCACTACCTACAAACACCAGAAACTATTTGCAACTCCTGGACAGAGATCAAGTTGGTTAATAAGTCGGGAGGGGTCGAGTTACCAGAACCCAATGTGTGGTAGTAGCTAGTCATTGGACAACATACACAGAACTCAGTGCTTAAGGGCGGTTCCAATGAGACAACCCACCATGTAGTCCTACATGGCCTCTCACCGCTACCTTTACCAAAACATGTTCACACACTTAACTCTCAACATCAGAACATAGCACTGCACTCCAATTCATTCCCAATGAATCAGACCTGACACAACTCTAAGCAATAGCAGGCATGGCATGGTAGGAACACAACATGGCTCAATCAACTCCTACACATGCTAGTGGGTTTCAACTATTTACTGTGGCAATGACAGGTCATGCAGAGGAATGGGTTCAACTACCGCAGCATAAAGTAGTAGTTAAATCATTGTTGTCCTAATGCAATAAAAGAGAGCAGGAGCGAGAGAGTGGGGTTGTATCGGAATGAACAAGGGGGTTTGCTTGCCTGGTAGATCAACAGGGGGCACTGCTCCACAGACAGGTACTCTGGAGCACTCTCAGGAGCAGAACCTATCGAGAAGGAACGGCGTCGACAATCAAACACAAGCATATGCAAAAATATGATGCATGAATATGTGATGTGTTTTGAGCTAATGCATTTAGCATTCAACTTGGAAGAGGTCCATTTGAACCAAAGGTTCAAATGCAACTCTAATTTAAGTCCCTTTAAATGCCATAAGTGTGTTTTCATATATACAGCATGTATAGGTTGGTTTGTCATGCATGAAAATGGGACAGATGGATAGATTGAATTTTTATGAACATTTTTCATATATAAATTATTTCAATCTGAGCTACGGTTGAATTTCTATGAATTTTTGAAGTTTATATCATTTTCTGGAATTTCCTGACTTATTTTAATACCAGAAAATGAATAACTGCGTCAACATGATAGTGGCATGACGTCAGCGAGTCAAACGTGGCTGACCAGGTCAAACCTGACGTGTGGGGTCCACACGTCAGTGTCATAGTGTTAAACAGGTGGGTTATTACTAATCTAATTAAAGGATTAGGGCGCAGGGGCCCACTGTCAGTGTCAGGGATTAGTTAAGTGGTGATTAGCCTTGAGCTAATCACCTGGCAGGCCGGGCCCGCACGTTAGGCCGGCTAGGTCGTCGGCGGCGACTTCTGGTCGCGGCGGCGTCCGCGTTACAGGCCACGGGGGCGGCGGCTAAGGGCACCGGGGCGTAGCCCGGGCTCTCGCGCATCTGGTGGGGCAGGTAGGAGGAGGCGGGGTGGCCGGAGCACGCCGGAGCGGAGCTCGCAGCGGCGGCCGGAGCTCAGCATGAGCGGTAGGAGGGGCTAGAGGCGCAGAAGGGCAGGGGAGCAGGGAGGACGACGGCGGGGCTCACAGCGGATCGCAGGGAGGCTCATCAGCTCAGGGAATGCTCTAGAGACGACGGAGCGGCGCCGGCGATCTTGGGCGGCCGGAGGTGAAGAAGATGGTGGTGACGGCTCCACGGGGCGTCCCCGGTTACTTGGCTCATCAAGGACGTAGAGGATTTCGCGGCGGAGCTTTCACACACGAGGAGAGGGCGAGGGGGAGGCGGGGAGCGCGCCGGCCGTGAGCTGCGGCGACGGCAGCGCTTCGGCGCGGTGAGAGAGAAAGCGAGGGAGGGAAGGGGAGGTCACGGGGAAGTGAGAGCGGTCCAGGGGGGTCGCGTGGCGTCGTTCGCGATGGCCAGGGTGCCGAGGGAGTGGCCAGGCAGGCAGCTCACGTGGCACGCGGAGCGTGCGCGCGCACCGGGCACACGCCTCGCCTACTGGCGCGAGGTGGGGGACGGTGCGGTGGCCGGTGGGCTGGGTCGGCTGCTGGGCCAAGCTAGGCTGCACAGCTCCGGGCTGCACAGGTAGGTTGCCCAGGTAAGGGTTTTCCCCTTTTTGTTTCTTTTCTATTTTTCTGACATTTGTTCTGATTTAGTAATAATACTAAATCATTTTATTTTCTTATGCCAATTTTTGTAGGAGCTAGTGGTATTATTCCAGAGTTCCTCAACAACTAGTATAATTTTTTGGACATATATTATATATATAACATATATATATCCAATGCAAATAAATACTGGATTAATTCCAAATGGCCAAAATAAATATTTATGAGCTCCTAAAAATATTTGTTAGAATTTTATCTCTGACCAATATTTTCAGAGAGCAATATGAACATTTTCTTGGACGTTTTTGGAGCAATTTTTATCTGGGTTATTTCCAGAAATAATTTCTGAGGGTTTCACAAATCCCCATTTCAAATTTAAATGAAATTTAAACATGATGCACACATGAAGGCTAGCCTAGGTCATACCAGAACTAGGGATGTGACAACTCGCCCCCACTTGAAAGAATCTCGTCCCGAGATTCAGGGGTCGACGGAAAGAAAGTGGGATACTCCAGTCGAAGACGATCTTCTCGCTCCCAAGTAGCTTCTCTCTCGGAATGATGAGACCACTGAACCTTGAGAAACTTGATGTTCTGACGTCGGGTGACACGCTTTGCTTGATCAAGAATGCGAATAGGTACTCTCGATATGTGAGGTTATCTTGGAGATCAAGCGTTTCGTGGTCCACTCCGCGGATGGGATCCGAGAAGCAACGCCTGAGTTGAGAGACGTGGAAGACATCATGGACTCGAGAAAGATGTGGGGGTAGTTCCAACTGGTAGGCAACCTCTCCTCGTTTAGCGAGAATGAGAAAGGGACTAATATAACGAGGAGCCAACTTGCCGTTGATACCGAATCGATGGGTACCCTTCAAAGGGGTAACCCGAAGGTAAGCCTTGTCGCCAACCTCATAAGTCATTTCCTTATGACGACGGTCATACTGACTCTTTTGACGAGATTGGGCTGTTTTCAAATTCTCACGAATGATGCGAACTTGCTCTTCTGCCTCCTGGATCATATCCGGTCCAAAGAATTGTCTTTCACCGGTTTCTGACCAGTTCAAAGGTGTTCGACATCTTCGTCCATACAGAATCTGAAAAGGAGCTTTCTTGAGACTGGATTGGTAGCTATTGTTATAAGCAAACTCGGCGAAAGGAAGACACTTCTCTCAATCCATACCGAATGAGATAACGCAAGCTCTGAGCATGTCTTCGAGAATTTGGTTGACCCTTTCCACCTGACCACTTGATTGAGGGTGGAAAGCGGTACTGAAGGAAAGATGGGTGCCCATTGCAGTTTGGAAACTCTCCCGGAAATGAGAAGTGAAAAGACTACCACGGTCTGAATTGATCTCTAGTGGGACACCGTGAAGTGACACTATTCGTGAAATATATAAGTCAGTGAGCTGACTAGCAGTGATACTCTGTCGAACAGGTAGGAAGTGAGCCACTTTGGAAAGACGACCAACGACTACGAAGATAGCGTTATTCCCTTTCTTGGTCCTGGGAAAGCCGGTGATGAAGTCCATACCAACTTTATCCCATTTCCACTCAGGAATGGCTAAAGGCTGAAGGGTGCCAGCAGGCCTTTGATGCTCTGCCTTAATGCGACGACAAACGTCACAGTTAGCAATGAACTCAGCAATTTCTCTCTTCATCCTAGTCCACCAGAACCTCTGGCGTAGTTCCTGATACATCTTAGTACTACCGGGATGAATCGTGAGAGGGGATTCATGCGCCTCCTTAAGGATCAGTTGCCGAAGATGTTGCTTCTTGGGAACAACCAGACGGTTCTCGAAGAGAACAACACCTTGATCATCTATAGAGAAACTACCACCAATACCCTTGGCAATGTTTTTCTTGATCTGGGTAATCCCCGTATCATGCTTCTGGGCTTCTATGATATGATCCACAAGAGTAGGCTTCGCCACCAAGGTAGAAAGGAATCCTTGAGGAGCAATGTTAAGGTTAAGCTTACATAATTCCTCATGGAGAAGTGGTTGGCCCTGCTGCAACATGAGATTGTTGCAATAGGACTTATGACTTAGCGCATCAGCCATGACATTGCCCTTGCCTGGGGTGTAGGTAATCCCTAAGTCGTAATCTGAGATCAACTCCAACCAACGTCTTTGCCTAAGGTTCAAATATGGTTGGGTGAAGATATACTTGAGACTCTGGTGATCGGTGTAAATCTTGCAACGTTTACCGAGAAGGTAATGTCGCCATGTCTTAACTGCATAGACTACGACTGCAAGCTCTAAATCATGTGTAGGATAATTATCCTCATGTGGATGCAATTGTCGGGATGCATAGGCAATCACATGACGATCCTGCATAACAATGCAACCTAGTCCCTGTCGTGAGGCGTCGCAATAGATAACAAAGTCCTTAGTGAAATCCGGTGGCACAAGTATGGGGGCAGAAGTCAGGCGTTTTAAGTTCCTGAAAACTGTACTCACACTGTGGGGACCACTCAAACTTTTTATCTTTCTTGAGAAGTTCCGTGAGAGGTTTGGCCACTTTGGAGAAGTTCTCAATGAAGCGGCGACAATAACTGGCTAGACCAAGAAAACTCCTAACTTGTTTAACTGTTTCAGGTGGAGTCCAATCAAGGACGGCCTGAACTCTCTCAGGATTGACAGCAATGTCCTTACCAGAGATCACGTGGCCTAGGTAGGTCACTTCTGGCAACCAAAATTTGCACTTGGAGAACTTGGCATAAAGGCGATGCTCTCTGAGTTTTTCCAACACAAGTCTAAGATGTTCGGCATGCTCTTCCTCGTTCTTCGAGTAAGTAAGAATATCATCGAGGTAAACCACGACGAACTTGTCTAAGTACTCCATGAAGATCGAGTTCATCAAGCGGGAGAAGGTAGCTGGAGCATTGGTTAGACCAAAGGACATGACGGTGTACTCGTACTGGCCATAACGAGTGACAAAATCCGTCTTAGGAATGTCCCCGTTTCTAATATTGATTTGGTGGTAACCTAACCTCAAATCCATCTTGGAAAAGACTGAGGATCCAGCGAGGTGATCATATAGGTCGTTGATCCTGGGGAGCGGATACTTGTTCTTTATCGTGACCAAATTAACGGGACGATAATCTACAACCATCCGATCCGTACCATCCTTCTTCTTGACGAAGAGGACGGGGCAAGCCCAGGGAGAAGAGCTAGGACAGATGAAACCCTTTTGCAAGGATTCATCGAGTTGTTTCTTAAGCTCAGCTAGTTCTAAGGGTGCCATCTTGTAAGGTCTCCTAGAAATTGGGGCGGTTCCTGGGATAAGATCTATAACAAACTCTACGTCTCTGTCAGGTGGAATACCTGGCAGTTCTTCTGGAAAGACATCCGGAAAGTCTCGAACTACCGGGATATCCTCAAGGTCTGGAAGAGTACTGGCATTAAGAGAATAGAGTTGACGCTTTGCAACTCTGGTGGAGACAGTGACTAACTTGCCAGATGGGTGTGTGAGCTGAACAGACCTGGTGTAACAATTAATCTTGGCATAATGAGCTTTCATCCAGTCCATACCCAAGATGATGTTAATATCTGTAGACTTGAGTGCTATAAGGGATGCAAGGAATACAAGTCTGTCAACGAGGATTTCATTACCATGGCTTACACTAGAAGTTTGCCATTTGGATCCAGGAGTTTGAATGACTAGTGGAGAAGGCATATCACAAAATGATATGTTGTGCAAGCTGGCATAGCTTTCGGAAATGAAGGAATGAGATGCTCCGGCATCAAATAGAACCGAAGCTGGATGACAGTTGACAAGGAGTGTACCAAGAACGACATCTGGATCATCATGAGCGTCTTTAGCTGAGACGTGATGCACACGTCCACGTTCAGTGGGAGCTGACTTGACACTGATCATCTTGCATGGTGGCTTACCACGACCAATAGACTTCTCGGGCTGGAGTGGAGCATAGTGGGCTTGAGAGCAGTCACGTGCATAGTGTCCTGGCTTTCCGCATGTGAATCAAGTCCCTGAAGTAGGACGTGGACCCGCATTGACAGGCGGTCTACCAATAGGCCTGGGTGTAGCATATGACTGAACTGGGTGAGGCGCCACATAAGATGGCCTCGGTGAGTATCCGGGTGGAAGAGCGGAGTTCGAAACCCAAATCCGGCGCTTCTGAGAACTAGAACCGGAGGAAGAAACCAAATCACGGGTGTGCTTACGAGACTCCTCGTAAGTGAGCTGAGCTGTCTCCGCATTAATGGCCTTGTTCACAAGAGCCTGGAATGTATTGCAATGGTGCAAGTGGAGATCACGACGCAACTTGGGGTTGAGACCCTTCCGGAACCTAGCCTGCTTCTTGGCGTCTGTGGACACTTCTTCTGTAGCATAACGGGCGAAATTCTCAAACTCTCTACTGTAAGCATCAACAACCAACTTACCCTGGGTGAAACTACAGAACTCTTCTCTCTTGCGGTCAATGAGACCCAGAGGAATGTGATGCTCGCGAAAAGCCTCAGTGAAATCTCTCCAGGTAGGTATCTGGCCAGCTGGAAGCATAGCCTCATAGTTTTGCCACCAAAGACTAGCAGGACCTTCCAGGTGATATGCAGCATAGGTGACCTTGTCACCTTCAGCTACGTTTGTGGAACGCAGCTTGTGAGTGATACTACAGAGCCAGTCATCTGCATCAAGTGGCTCAATGGAATGATGGAAGGTAGGTGGTTTCAGACCAATGAAATCATAGATGGTCGCTGACTCTTTGCACTGGGGTGCGGTGTTCTCCTCGATACGTGCTAACAAGCGGTTAGACTCACGCTTGTTCATCTCAATCTCTAACAAGAACTCTGCCAACGAAGACTGGCCGGGAGGATCCTCATCCCTACCATGTCCGTGGTTCCGGCTACGAGCAACAGAACTTCGGTTAACTGACAACATCCTGAAGAACGAAACCAAGGAAAACAAGGATGGATTCAGCATCAACTATAGGATGCAGAAAGTAGCACAAGAAGTTAGTATCTCTCGAACTCGTAGGACAATTCCGGCAGCATAACGACAGTAAAATGCTCAAAACGATACATTCTGCAAAAGACGGGGTAGCACCATACTCAACATCATCACTCAAGGTTCTGAGATATTACTAAACAGGCTACACCGGAGGTACTCGAACTGGGATATGACTCTGATCAACCAATCCTAAGAGACTACAGAGTAGCAACACGTGATCCTGATAGACAGAAGAGGAAGCCCAGTTCCTTAACCCCGTAGGAAAGATAGGATGACTCAGATCAGAAGGGCATGAGGTAAAAGGAGTAAAAGAGCCTTACGTTCCCTTCCACAATCAATTCCCTTACATAACTAAAGAATTTCTAGACTCAACTTTGACTAGGTTGGCTTGGAAATCCTACAGGCAGTCAGGCTCTGATACCAAAGCTGTCAGGACCCCGATTCTAAGTCACACCGATCTAGCATGTAACACGTCATATCACTTTGCGGCCTCACGCACGGTATTCCCACGGGTGTCGCCTTACCTGGCCCGGGACCATTTGCGCCTTTTGGCTCACGTATATGATAGTGTCGCTAGCATCCATATGACAGAGAACCCGGGCCGACATGACTAGTCGTGAACCCAAAGTGGCACTAAATTACGGGGATAGGCATACATGAAACAACATCGAGCATGTCGGTCATCAGCGTGTGAATCCGGGCTGTAGCAACTGGGCTAACAGGACTCCGGGAATCCGGGCTGTAGCAGGCTAGCAGGACTCCGGAAGTCACCGCGTGACATTTCCCCGAAGGGACAGACACAAGAACGATGTGAATCACATGCCGGCCAGTCTAAGTGTTCCGGAGCAGTAGTGCTGGGCTAGCAGGACTCCGGTAAACCGGGCTATAGCGGACTACCATGGCTCGGGGGAAGCACTAGACTACATTTCCCCATAAGAGAGGCTACCAAGGATAGACAACTAGGTTGTCGGATCCCACACATAGCAATACACGTTACACGTACACATAACATGCAAGTATGTGCTGTACAACATGGCATCACAACATAACACAAACTCATAGATAAAGGCCCAGAAGAGCCACATAGCAGTTATTACAAGCAGGGGTCACATGACCCATCATTCAGAGCATACAAGCAACGGAAGCATACATGTCTGAGTACAGACAACTACAAAAGAAAAAAAGCTGAGAAGCCTGACTATCTACAAGACCCTCCCAAGGGTACAAGACCATAGCTGAGGTAACAAGCTAGTCGTTGAAGCCCATGCAGAACTACTACTGAGACAGAAGTCTCATCTGTCAAAAACATAAATTAAGCAACGTGAGTACAAAGGTACTCAGCAAGACTTACATCAGATCCTATCATACATGCATTAGTATCAAGGAGGCAATGTGGGGTTCAGTTGCAGCAAGCTAGCTTTGACTCAGTGGCTAACCTATTCTACAACTACGAGTAACTTCTTTGAGGTAAGAAAGCGCACACGAGTCCACTAATCACCACCTCAATACACCACTATGGATTCATTCCGTCTCCCTACGAGAAGGCCATCCATCGCACTCACACTTGTCTTGAGCATTTTAGAGTATCCACTTCAAGTTGTCTATGTACCACGTAAGCATCCAAGAAGTCCATAACCGCGGACCCGGCTATTCGAATAGATCACGTTAACCCTGCAGGGGTGTACTTCTTCACACACGCTCTCGCCACTTACCGCCATGTACACGTCGTGTATCTCGGCAACCTTCAAGCGGAAGCCTGGCGAGGGTGTCGGCCACGACCTAACTAACCACACAAGACTCTAGTCCAGGTTTATCGCCTATTCGGGTTCCATCCGCAAGGAGATCCGGCCGGGGTGTCGCTCACGGCCCCAAACGATGTGAGCAGGGTTCCCAAGCCCACCATCCGGGTGCCACTTGGTACACCGTAACACCTGTGCCTAGTCTGTCCCAAGCCCACCCTGCCGGGTGCCACTCGGTAGAAAAATAGCACTACCTACAAACACCAGAAACTATTTGCAACTCCTGGACAGAGATCAAGTTGGTTAATAATTCGGGAGGGGTCGAGTTACCGGAACCCAATGTGTGGTAGTAGATAGTCATTGGACAACATACACAGAACTTAGTGCTTAAGGACGGTTCCAGTGAGACAACCCACCATGTACTCCTACATGGCCTCTCACCGCTACCTTTACCAAAACGTGTTCACACACTTAACTCTCAACATCAGAACATAGCACTGCACTCCAATTTATTCCCAATGAATCAGACCTGACACAACTCTAAGCAATAGCAGGCATGGCATGGTAGAACACAACATGGCTCAATCAACTCCTACACATGCTAGTGGGTTTCAACTATTTACTGTGGCAATGACAGGTCATGCGGGGGAATTGGTTCAACTACCACAGCATAAAGTAGTAGTTGAATCGTTGTTGTCCTAATGCAATAAAAGAGAGCAGGAGCGAGAGAGTGGGATTGTATCGGAATGAACAAGGGGGTTTGCTTGCCTGGTAGATCAACAGGGGGGCACTGCTCCAGAGACTGGTACTCTGGAGCACTCTTCGGAGCAGAACCTATCGAGAAGGAACGGTGTCGACAATCAAACACAAGCATATGCAAAAATATGATGCATGAATATGGCATGAATATGTGATGTGTTTTGAGCTAATGCATTTAGCATTCAACTTGGAAGAGGTCCATTTGAACCAAAGGTTCAAATGCAACTCTAATTTAAGTCCCTTTAAATGCCATAAGTGTGTTTCCATATATACAGCATGTATAGGTTGGTTTGTCATGCATGAAAATGGGACAGATGGATAGATTGAATTTTTATGAACATTTTTCATATATAAATTATTTCAATCTGAGCTACGGTTGAATTTCTATGAATTTTTGAAGTTTATATCATTTTCTGGAATTTCCTGACTTATTTTAATACCAGAAAATGAATAACTGTGTTAGCATGACAGTGGCATGACGTCAGCGAGTCAAACGTGGCTGACCAGGTCAAACCTGACGTGTGGGGTCCACACGTCAGTGTCATAGTGTTAAACAGGGGGGTTATTACTAATCTAATTGAAGGATTAGGGCGCAGGGGCCCACTGTCAGCATCAGGGATTAGTTAAGTGGTGATTAGCCTTAAGCTAATCACCTGGCAGGCCGGGCTCGCACGTCAGGCCGGCTAGGTCGTCGGCGGCGACTTCTGGTTGCGACGGCGTCTGCGTTACATGCCATGGGGGCGGCGGCTAAGCGCACCGGGGCGTAGCCCGGGCTCTCGCGCATCTGGTGGGGCAGGTAGGAGGAGACGGGGTTGCCGGAGCTCGCCGGGGCGGAGCTCGCGGCGGCGGCCGGAGCTCGGCTCGAGCGGCAGGAGGGGTTAGAGGAGCAGAAGGGCAGGGGAGCAGGGAGGACGACGGCGGGGCTCACAGCGGATCGCAGGGAGGCTCATCGGCTCGGGGGGGGGGGGGGGGGCTCTGGAGACGACGGAGCGGCGCCGGCGATCTCGGGCGGCCGGAGGTGAAGAATATGGCGGTGACGGCTCCACGGGGCATCCCCGGTTACTTGGCTCATCGAGGACGTAGAGGATGTCGCGGCGGAGCTTTCAGACACGAGGAGACGGCGAGGGGGAGGCGGGGAGCGCGTCGACGGTGAGCTGCGGCGACGGTAGCGCTTCGGCGCGGTGAGAGAGAGAGCGAGGGAGGGAAGGGGAGGCCACGGGGAAGTGAGAGCGGTCCGGGGGGGTCGCATGGCGTCGTTCGCGATGGCCAGGGTGTCGAGGGAGTGTCCAGGCAGGCAGCTCGCGTGGCGCGCGCCGGACACACGCGTCGCTTACTGGCGCGAGGTGGCGGACGGTGCGGTGGCCGGTGGGCTGGGCCGGCTGCTGGGCCAAGCTAGGCTGCACAGCGCCGGGCTGCACTGGTAGGTTGCCCAGGTAAGGGTTTTTCCCTTTTTGTTTCTTTTCTATTTTTCTGACATTTGTTCTGATTTAGTAATAATACTAAATCATTTTATTTTCTTATGCTAATTTTTGTAGGAGCTGGTGGTATTATTCCAGAGTTCCTCAACAACTAGCATAATTTTTTGACATATATTATATATATAACATATATATCCAATGCAAATAAATACTGGATTAATTCCAAATGGCCAAAATAAATATTTATGAGCTCCTAAAAATATTTGTTAGAATTCTACCTCTGACCAATATTTTCAGAGAGCAACATGAACATTTTCTTGGACCTTTTTGGAGCAATTTTTATCTGGGTTATTTCCAGAAATAATTTCTGAGGGTTTCACAAATCCCCATTTCAAATTTAAATGAAATTTAAACATGATGCACCCATGAAGGCTAGCCTAGGTCATACCAGAACTAGGGATGTGACACCCGGCCAGCCCTATAGGCCCCCGCCCCTACCCTGAACCCTAAGATAGATAGTGGGGTACCTCTCCGGCGAGCCCCCGTCCCCGCTGCGGGTGGTTCTTCCTTAACTCCGGCGAGCCCCCCATCCCCTGAAAATCGACTGACCCAAAAGTTGATTCAGTCGACTGAAGTGTAGCTAAATCGGAGCAGAGCAGCAGCACGAGCTAGGGGGAGAGCAGCAGCAGCAGCGCGAGCGAGCGAGAGCCGAAGCAGCAGCAGCTAGGCGAGCGAGCGATCGAGCGAGAGCCGGAGCAGAAGCAGCAGCGCGAGCGACCGAGCGAGAGCTGGAGCAGCAGCAGCTAGGCGAGCGAGCGATCGAGCGAGAGCCGGAGCAGCAGCAGCAGCGCGAGCGAGAGCTGGAGCAGCAGCAGATCCGGCTGATATGGATGCCGCCGCCGAAGGGGCCTCGCACTGGGGGAGAGCCGCCGTGGAGATGTCGCCCGCGGCGCCGGCTTCAAGGTAGCCGCTCCATGGGGGTGTGGGATGGAGCACCGTTGGCGCCGGGAGGTCGAGATAAGGAGAAGGTGCGATGCGATGAGTGTACAACCTCTTTGGTGGCGCCGAGTAGGCCTCGGCTTCGTCCGAGGAGTCGGTGAGGATGCTGCGGTTCCGGTGGAGCAGGTTAAGGAGGCACTGTGGGGATGGAGCAGCCGCGATAGACGAGGTGATCGTCGGAGCAGCTCCTTGGAGGTGGAGGACGGGGCGGCTGAACCGGCGGGACGATGAGATGGACGATGGATCCTCATCCGGGGAGGTGGACGAGGGACGTCGAGCTATTGCGGTGGACGATGTCGTCCGGGAAGAGGCTCCGGCTGGGCAGCGGTGAGGTGGCGGATGGAGGAGGGTGGGGTTTCGCGGCTGGAGCGGAGAGGTTATGGCGGCCTGGGATTTCGAATGGCAAAAAGGAGGCGATGGGAGGGGGTGAACCATGACTTAGGGACGCGCTTGTCCAAAATGTAGGGTGTGTTACAAAAGTACCCCGCACCGATTTGAACTAGCGGCCCTTTCGGCTCAGGGTTAGAAGGGGGATTTCGCGTGTCAGGATTTGGCAGCTGGAGGGAGTTTTCGCGCGCGTTGTAATTTCGGGATAGCAAGGCGCGGGTTGTGAAGGCGCCAGTTTTGGGAGCACGATATCTGAATTTTCGGGATATAACAAGGCGCGGGTTGAATTTTAGGGACAAGCCTAACGTGTAATATTGTACTTGTACGTACCAAATCAATTCGCACTTCCCTCAACCAAAAAGAAAACAAAAAAATAAAACTATTCACACCACACAAAGAGAGAGTCTTGCCCTGTTTTACTATAAAAATGCTATTTAAAGCTACTCATACCAACAATTTAGTGCAATTAAATGCTATTCGGTAGTATGAATCCATGTTATGTCCAATTAAATTTTTTCGCTTGCTGTATAATGCATGTAACGTACTCATACCAACATTTTAGTGCATTCCAAATGTCTATACTACCGCTGCAATTCGAACTGAATTTGAATTCATTTCTCTATTTCAATAACAAATCTACAATCATGATTGTTGCCAACTTCAACCATCATTCGTGTATTACCTTAATAACACACCACATGATTAGTATAGAGATAGATATGAACTATGTGTACTACATGAACTCGAATTCTATTTTTTGAATACACTTGATGTTGATTCCAAATAATAGTACATTTGATGTACTAACTATATATTCATAATCTAAACCATGTTCCATACGTGTACACCGTGTTTATCACACATAGTATAGTGCCCCGCACCCTACATTATGACAAGTATTTAGACCTGAGCTGCAAAAGCCACACATTAGCCCAAATTATGATCAATGTTCTATATGTTATACGTAGTACTAGCAAGATGCCCATGCGTTCCACAGAACCTCAACATGATCAAGGGGAGGCCTAATTTGAAAATATGGAGAGGGGTGTGGGTATCTTTTTTCAAAATTGCCATAGTTTCCTTCCTATCCGTCAGATATAAATCGGAGGGCCTATATTGCAGGATGGCACCATCATCAACAACTCCATTTTTATAAGAGTAGAGATAAAATATATTATATGTAGTATAACATGTTCATAACCACACCATGTGTATCACCGTTATATATATTCACACATGCGTCGGTTTAAAACACTATGATAAATTCTTCAAATATCCGAATTCGCTTTTTATAATGAAGTATGATCTCTATTCGTCTTTTACACCCACACAATCCTCTTATCTTTGTAGCTAGCCAGTGCTAACTTTCTCTCATGCATGCAGACGCCTGCATCCCTCTAACCCTCCCTCAGCATTCTCTAGCTCCATCGCACAAATTCGTCTTTTCACTTTAGGTCGTTCACCCACGGTGTGTGTAGGCCCCCCAGCTCCTTCTTTACGGCACACATCGATCGATATGCCTCTCTAGCCAGGTGTGCCTAGCACAAAACACAAGCTTCCCCTCTTCTCTTATCACCGTCCATGCCTCACTCCCACCACTCTTTTCATCGATCTCGTACTCGCACACTTCTCCCCCCTCGATATAGTATGACTCTCACACCACCTCCTAGATGCATCCCTCTCTCTCTATCCTTCTCCCCGTGCCTCATTTGCTTCTAACACACACATGCATGTATACCGATCGATCTCCCAACATATACCTAGGTCGACTTTAACTATCCCCCCATCGATCGACGTACCTCACAAGTTATGTCTCTCCTTTCTCTGACAAAGGACGATTGATCTTCCTATGTAGTTATGTCTGCTTACCACATCCATATCGCCCCCCATCATTCGTGCATGCCTCCTGACCCGTCTCTCACACGCACGTGCACAGACAGGCAGCCATCCCCTCTCTTATTGATATTGCAGGCGTGCCCTCCGGTTGTCTAGCAATCCTATCCCACCATTTGTTAGAAGCAACTCCACTACCACCCCCTCCAACACTCTAGCTCTGTCTCTCTCCCAACCTTATTCCTCTCATGCACATATGCATGGATGTCGATCGATCTCCCTTAATACATGAGGTAGATCGATATCCCTTAATACATGAGGTAGGCCTCTCTCCTCCTCCACACATATACCAGCCATTGTACCTCTATAGTTAATTAGGCCTCCCTCCCCCACCACACACCGATAGTCGAGCGCTGTAGGTAGGTATCCATGCCACAGAGACAAACTGCACCTGTCCCCTCTCTCGTCCTAGTAGGCCAGCCACTCTATATCTTTGACGTGGGCATACACAAATTCGATGGCACTCTTTATCGACCGCGCGCGCACACACACACATCATCCCTCTCTTTGATTCTATGGACACCTCAAGTCGATGATACCTCCACTCTCTTCTCATGGATCGCCCCCTATATATATATGATATATCCAAGACTCTATTTCACACACATTGCATATGTTACATTTTTTCATTGACCCCCCCCCCCTAAAAAAAACTCTCACGAACCCAGACACTACATCTCTCTACGTTTGTATCTTTCTCACACAACCCCACGTAGGTGGTGTATGTATACAAGAAGAGAATAGGTGCACCGTGCACGTACTCACGCTTCGTGCCCAGCCACACCCGCGCGGGTACACGGTGGAGCTCATTTCTGTACGAAATGGCAGCCCACGTGCTAATTTGAACGCGTGTAGCGGTTGTTTACCTACGGAGGTCGTGTACCACGCGTGCATGAAACAAAGTTCGATTTGATGCGTTGGCGCGTTATTTTTAAATAAAGTTATATCGCTCAATGGCACGTACACAGAATATAAAACGATTTTTATGGAGAAAAAGGTAGTCCGCTCCACTATATACAATGGAGCCTCCCTGCCTGGTTTGTCTCTCTTCAGAGTATCTCACACAAAGGCTACGGTGGCCTCTCTCTCTCACCGTTGGTCACTGATCTGGCCGCATCCCGTCCGCCGGCGGAAAGGGAGGACGTGCATCATTTCTCCGTTCGATGGCGCCGAGGCAGCACGTCCTGATCTGCGGTACACGCCGTTCTCTCTGACCAAGCTCCGGCGCGGTAGGGCCTACGCCACCTGCTCGCTGCCGCAGTATGGGCAGATTCCGCCCACCACCGCTCACCTAGTTACATCCCGACGACCTCCAGGTATCCCCTCCGGCCTTGCTCCACTGCCCGTCTTCCCACGCTGCATGTGGATCTTCCATAGTTCTTTGCACAAAACGTAGCTCGTCCGGCGTACTTTCCATATTGCAATCTCGTCCTCACACCGTTTTAGACAAACACAACCATGTTGTTATCTTCCCTTAGGACAAGGAATATGCTTCTTTTTTGTCATCGCAACTGTCATCAACAATATTTTTCTTTTTACAAATTTCAAATGGGCATATTTTAGAGTGTAGATTCACTCATTTTGCTTCGTATGTGTACTCCCTCCGTTCCTAAATATTTGTCTTTCTAGAGATTTCAACAAGTGACTACATACGGAGCAAAATGAGTGAATCTACACTCTAGAATATGTCTATATACATCCGTATGTAGTAGTCCATTTGAATCTCTAAAAAGACAAATATTTGAGTAGTCACTCGTTGAAATCTCTAGAAAGACAAATACTCCGGAGTATATTTAAGAACCGAGGGGGTAGTGCAGAGCCGCATGGGAGACTCAGACCGGTCGTTGCGCCGCATTAATAGTGAGTAATGAGCAGTCAAATCATAAGCCCCACCTTTCCCACTGTAAGTTGCTCGGAAGAAGCAACCATCAATACGCTCTTCTTTGAATCCGCTCATACTACTCCATCCGTCACTGTTTATAGAGCGCGCTTCAGAAAAAGAGAAAATCTCTGGGATCAAGGCGACTAGCGGTCGGCCTGAAAAATAACATTGGTAGTTATAGCACGACGTCTATTACTAGAGGAAATAATGCGTACACACATGCATGCAGTGCTTCCACCCCGGGTAGACACATGCATGCACGTACTCCACTCCGTAGTACTACATCGAGAGAAAATTGTGGTTACCACGCCCTAATTAATTGAGCATTAAACCAAACGTGTCTAAAGTCTCTCTGGTGGTGGAAATGCATTGAGAGAAATGCATCATAATGAAGCGCGCCCTGTAAACTGTGACGGAGGGAGGAGTAGTATGAAGGTGCAAAACCAAGTACGCGTATGGCCAGTCGGTCAACGCACCTCGTCTTGGCATATCACTGACATGTGGGACCGGAGTGTGAGCAAACCGATCTCAATTGACGGCAAAATGGCCAACCCGCCGTTCCTTGAGAGAGACGAGGAGCGAGAACACACAGACGGGCTCGCACGGAGGCCAAGATATATTCGAGCATGGTTGATCGATATCATCATTACATGTTGGGATGCCGTTTTCCGCCCTTCTCCGGAATAAATGTGTACTTTATCAAAGATTAAGAAAAATAAGAGTACAGAGGCTCCACCATGCGGTTCTAGTAGTAGTACTACTCGTACTACTAAACCTTGCGCTTGGCTCTTCGCCTCTTCGTGAAGTCGAACAATGATGGTACTCCGCATGTTCGGTACTACAGTGTATGCCTCTGGCAATCTGACACCGAATGAACTGATGCATGTCCACCGTCTGGGCGAGGTACGTTGCATTAGTCAAAAGGCGTAAGTGAGCTTCACCTTGTCCTGCAAGCTTCTCCTCGTTCTGCGAGTTGACGGGACACACCAACAAGTAGTGCTAGTCCATACTCCCTCCTTTCCGGTTAATATGGCTTAATCTTTTTTGCGGGTAAATGAGAGAGCTTTATTCATATATAAGCATTCTTAGGATGATCAGCCAAGACACTGGTCACTAGGAAGCGAGGTACCCCGCAAAAAAAGAAGTAGGAAGCGAGGTGTTTCATCAAGCCAGCTCTCGCCACATTCAAAGTGCAGCAAGCACGGTTCGCACAAATATGCGCCGCAAGGTTTTCTGACCTGTTTACATGCTGAATAACAAAAAAGAGAGGAAATATTATCGAGCGCTCCTATTTGTAACAGGATATGAGCCAGAATTAAGCGAGAATTGTGGCGAGTGTTCCATGCAATCAACTTCCATTATCACATGCGAGAACCCTCGAAGAGAACCAAATGTGTTGAAGATTGCTTTATCACATTTTAAAAATATAATAAGAGTGCAGACGCTCCTCCATCCAGTTCCTAGTACCAGTATAGTACCTCTATAGACTATAGTAGTAGTACTAGTAAACTTTGCGCTTGGCTGTTCGCCTCTTCGGGAAGTGCAACAATAATAGTACTAGTATAGTGTATGCTTCTGGCAATCTGACACCGAATTAACTGTTGCACGTCCACCGCCTGAGCGAAGGACAGCTTGCATTAGTCAAAAGTTTCTCCTTGTCCTGCGAGCCACCGCGCGCAAGGTTCTCCTGTCCTGCAAGCTTCTCCTCGTTCGGCAAGTTGACGGGACACAGCAAAGTAATGCTAGTCCATACTGCCTCCTCTCCGGTTAATATGGCTTAATTTCAAACGAGATAAATACACTTTCTGTCACTGTATATTTGTAAAAATACGTTTAGTGGACTTCATAATACGCTCATTGCGCTCAATATATACATTTTCCGGTGTTTATACGGTCACTAGCTCACCCTGGCTCAGTATGTGTGTGCATGCACGTGTAGGTTGAGCACTTGAGCGTGACCGTGTGTGTTCGGTCGTGTGCTCGGACATGCATGCATTAGGGCGTCGCGCGCGTTTTTGCGTCCATGTGTACGTGTGACTGTTGCATACACGTAGGGGGAGTACGTGTAGGGGCCACTAAAGGAGCAGTCAAATCACACAGTAAGTTAGTCGAAGAAGCAACCACCATTTCACTCTTCAATGACACGTACGCAATATAAAATGGTTGATATGGAGAGAAAAATAAAACCACTATATATACACTAGCAGGAGCCTAAGCTACAAGCCTGCTTGCTTGGGTTGCTCTCTTCACAATCATCGAACGACGGTGGCCACACCGCTGGTCACATATCCGGCCTGATCCCGCAGCTGGGGGAAGGGAACAATGTTCAGCGTAGACGCGGTCGACATCGGCGAGGGAGAAAATCCACAGTCGGTGCGTCCCAATCGGGGGTCACCGCGGTATGGGCCAATGTCGCGTCCCAACCGCCCTTCTAGCTACAGCCCGATGTCCGTTTCGGAAATATTAGTGCATGTCAACAAAAATTATACTAGTATCGCTGTTCCGTTTCGAAAAAATGCATATAAGCTGTTACTTCTTACCCAAAGGATCTTTATATCCAACAGACACAAAATATCCATTCGACTGTTTGAAATTACTTTCACTGCTGATCTAATGTCGAGGTAATTGTTGCATCGCCACCAAAACCCACCATCTCTTAAGCTAAAGTAGACCGAGCTAACCCCTATATCAGCATATTACTAAGGTAAACAGAAGGCACTGTAGAATCATTTAGGACGTGAGCTTGTCAATTTGAATGTGGAGGGACACCAGCTTAGCCCCGTCCAGCAGCTTGGGCGGAACTGTGAAGAAGGTCAGCTCCTGCACGGCGATGTCGCCGGGATCCCTGCTGCTTGTCACCTCCATTTCCACCTTGACGGCGTCGGTCCTGCCTTTGGGCTCCCCCGGCGGGCCGTTCGCCCACAGCTTGGCCATGTAGTGCGGCAGTGGGGACGCCCCCGCTCTGATGCAGACGACCGACACGGCAATAGGCGCGCCGATGTCGAGCACGCCGTCGACCAAGAAAAACGCGCGGTCCTCCTCCTCCGCGAACAGCAAGAGTCGTGGCTCCGACAGTGGCACTTGCAGCTGGAGCGCATTGCCGTACTGGATCCTATGCACGGGCATGGGATGCACGGTGCTGATGTGGTGGGAGAGCCACGGCGGCGGGCCTTCGTAGCCGCAGACGGGCACGGGGCATTTGCAGGGCGCGAGCGGACACACGCTCTGGTGATCGGCGAGCTTGTGGTAAGTGACGTAGAGCCCACAGCCTTCGTGTGGGCACTCCACCCTCACCGAGGAGAGGACGGCGTCCACCGCCATGTTCCACATGTCGAAGCCACAGCCGCGCTCACACTTCTGGCACTGCCGCTGGTTCCCGGGGCGCTCGACGCGGCAGTCCACGCAAGCCAGGTGCCCTCCCTTGCACTGCACAAATCAATCAAACAACACATCAATCAAGAAACCTGCACCTTGCTCGATCAGCCGAATGGACGAGGTGTATTCGAACCTCATACACTAGAGGCTTCAAGGGGCGGAGGCACAAGGGGCAGTGGAGCAAGGTGAGGTCCATCGAGACCATAGAGAGCTCCATCGTCGGGTCCTGTTCCGTCTGCATGATCTCGCCCTCCTCGTGCACAACCATCTCTCGCTTTATTAGGGTCGGGGCATTACAAAGCTTTACCGTCACATATTCATACTACTTCAAGGTGCATTAAATCAACACATGCAAGTATCAAAAGGAGAGTCACGACATGCATGCATGCATTGTAATTAATGTTTGTAAACGCAAATTATTGAAATATACCGAGTGCAGTGCTTTGATGTGTCGCGTCAACTCGTACAAGACCGAGAAGTTTGATTACTACAACACCCTCTCGCCTTAACCGCACCTGCCTTTGGCTGCATGACAGGTGGGCCACCGACCTATTGGGCCCACCTGTCATGGACGCAAAGGCAGGAGCACTAAGTCAATGAAGCTGCGTCCCTCCCTCGCCCATGAGCGTGGTGGCTGGCAGGACTAGGAGAAGCTTTCGTTCGCTACAAGCTCTCCCTCCCGTACGCGATGGACATGCAGCAGTTCAATCGGTGTCAGATGGCCAGAAGCATACTGTAGTACTCCTCCACTGCAGTAGTACTCCATCATTTTGTTCAACTTCCCGAAGAGGCGAAGAGCCAAGTGCAGCCCGGACGCTCGTGTGGCAGTTTCATGTGTAGAGTAGTCTAGGATAGCGTGTACCGTGCCTGTAAGCTTAAAATCGTTGGGGTCGGCTCCATGCTATATATTTTTGATTAAAATTATCTTCTAGCCCTACCTGTCATCATGGTGATTCTAGTTTGCACGCTCATCTAGTCAAGACAGGAATATATATTTTAATTTGTGGTTGGGTAAATGTTAGAGGTTGCAGCAAATGGAGTATTGTACACTTCGGGTCTTTCAGCCAAGTTTAGAGGCAACCATGTGGGGCCAGTGCTATGATGTGTCGCGTAAACTCGTACAACGAAGAGAAGCTTGATTTTACTACTACACGCCTTCTCCCGCGCCCATGCGCGCGGTGGCTCGCAGACGAGGACAGGCTTTTGCTTATACTCCCTCCTTACCAGTTTATAGGGCTCATATCTGAAATCCCACCAACCAAGGTAAATGTCTATTGGGTGAGGTGAATTGAGCTTATGTGAAAAATGCCCAATTACAGCATCCTGGTGTTAAATCTCAGCCTGTTCAATTGCCAATGCAATTAACTACAGCACCCCAAGCCCGCATGCGTCCCACTCTCTCTCTCTCATCCAGATGGCACATGCATTGGTCAGTCTTTGTTTTTTATCTCGTTTTAATGTCTAGTTTGCTGCATGCATGCAGCTGAGGGAAGAAAGGAGCAACGACTTGGCTCTGTGATTAATTTTCTTTTGAAAATGGTACCAGCGAATTAAATGCAACACAACAATCGAAAAGACCTCCGAGCTTTAACCAAGCTACTCTCAAAACAAGCCTTATAAAACGGAAATCTGAAGATTTTGAGTTGAGCCTTATAAACCGGTAAGGAGGGAGTATAGTACTACAACAAGCTATCCCTCCCGCTCGCGGTGGACGGACATGCAGCAGTGGATTCGATACTGTAGAAGCAGTAGTAGTAACATCATTGTTCGTCTTCTCGAAGAGGCGAAGAGCCAAGTGCAACCTGAACGTGGCAGTTGCGAACCTTGGAGCACACATATAGCCAGGCTCTTGCATGAGACAAAATTGCTATGTGAGCCCACTATTGTAGTAAGTACTTGCTAGTATAGCCCTATAAACCAGAAAGGAGTATTTGCCTTTCTAGGGATTTCAACAAGTGACTAGACTACACCGAGACGGAGTACATATGGAGCAAAATGAGTGAATCTACACCGTAAATAAATACGTACTAGTTCTCCCGTTTTCCTCTCGGCCTTGGTCGCGGTGCACAATATTGAGTATACTAGTACTATCATCTTGAAATTTACAAAGTCACCATAGGCACCTCGTCGTCGACGGGAACGTCTCCTGACACGTGATAGACGCGAGCGGCAGTCGCCTCCATAGGTGCTTGAATGCCAAGGAGGGAGAGGGTAGAGGTTCCCGAGACGTTGAACGGTCAATGATGCATCCTCAAATTACTCTACATGCAGAGGGCATTAATTGGAGAAGCAGAATAGAGCCATCACGATGTGAATGCAACAGAGTTTGGATTCTCATATAAAGGTGCCCCACCACTCCAATCCATCTACTCCTTAGTCTCTGCGCAACACTGCTCACTCCAATCCAAGACCAAGTGACTAGAAGCCAGAAGCACCTATGGAGGCGATGGACGCGAGCGGCAGTCGGCTGTGCCAAATCACCCAAGGCGTCGGCCCGCGGCCCCGCACCGCGCAGCGTTTCCAGACGGTGCTGGCGACCGCCGGCGTCGTAGGCCTCGCCGATGCTGGCTTCGCCTCTCGCATGGACGACATGATGGTCAACTCCATCCGCAAGTTCGCCGCCGTCAAGAAGCGCGTGGACGACCTTGCCGTACTGCTCCAGCCCGCGCGCCCAGGCTCCTCATTGCCTGCCACCCTCATCGGCCTCCATGGTGATGAACTCTTTCAAGCCCTGGTGGCCCTACAGTTGCCGGAGGTCGCGATGAAGAATGTGCACCTCGAGGCCGCGCTCGTCGCGCAGCGCCTTGCCATGCAAGAAACCGTCGACCTACACATCCACATCTACGAGGAAATCATCTACATAGGCCACTACAAGGCCAGCAAGGACAGAAAGACGTTGGCCTTCTTCCAGCGGCTGGAATCTTTGGACGCCATTGTTCAGAAGCACGTCGACCTGGCCACGAAAGCCGCTGCTACTTAGCCTCCGTTTGATGCACCTCTTCTTCTTGCCTCCTGTAACCAGCACTGCATCGCCTCGTGGCCTTAATGTTTTATTAGTATAGGAGTATATGGCATTTTTATTCCAGTAGTAACGTTTTCACTGTGAGGTGGGGCCGCAGTTGAGCAAACCGACCATCGGCAAATCCCCACCCCGCCCACGGGGCGTCGGCCGAGTTTAGAATTACTAGAAGAGAGAAATGAGGGAGAAGAGCTAGTTGTAGCACAGACATTGTTGTCAGATGGGACTCGCATTGATAGAATAGGAGTACTTAGCACTCGTACCTCTTTTTTTACAGAAAAAGCGGTCGTATGTCTAGTACTACCACTAGTTGGGTGCATGCGACCTATACCTGTCATCACTTTAGGTCTCCTTTTCGAACTGCAGCTACGCTTCACCGTACATATTTTTTCACGCATTTATCCTCCTATATGTACTCCTAGGCTATTTCCACATGCACCCTTTCGCCAACATGTGGGACATAGAGCATCTGGGTCGTAGTGAATGCACCACTCGGAGCATATGCCGGGGTAGTTTACATTTCAGACCTCACGAATTACATGCAAACCCCCCGCAGAAGAATAAATATATAAATGAATTACTACATGAAACCAGATTATTTTCGTAGAAACCGGAGCACATTCATTAAATTTTGGACATAACACGTTTATAAAAAACTACCGGACCTAAACCAGTCTAAGGGCCTCTTTGATTCGCATGATACTGAAAACACAGAAATGGGGAAAGAATGATGGCGATGAACCGAGACGAGGAATACTCTACTAACTCAGTTAGAGGTTAGAGTTAGATTCTAACCCTGAACTAACTCTAAACCAAAGAGGTCTATGGATGGCAGGGTTAGATTGACAATAAATGTTCTTTCTCAATCACTGCGCAACACTGCTCACTCCAATCCAAGACCAAGTGACCAGAAGCCAGAAGCACCTATGGAGGCGATGGTCGCGAGTGGCAGTCGGCTGTGCCAAATCATCCAAGGCGCCGGCCTGCGGCCCCGCACCGCGCAGCGTTTCCAGACGGTGCTGGCGACCGCCGGCGTCGTAGCCCTCGTCGACACCGGCTTCGCCTCTCGCATGGACGACATGATGGTCAACTCCATCCGCAAGTTCGCCGCCGTCAAGAAGCGTGTAGCAAAAGCTCCTACTAGTCCTGCCAGCCACCATGCTCATGCGTGAGGGAGGGGGCGTTGTAGTAATCAAATTTCTCGGTCTTGTACGAGTTGACGCGACACATCAAAGCACTGCACTCGATATAAGTCTTTTTACACATTTCAAATGGACTACTACATATGGATGTATGTAGACATATTTTGCTTCGTATGTAGTCACTTGTTGCAATCTCTAAAAAGACTTATATTTGGAAACGGAGGGAGTACAACGCATGCATGCATGCCGTGACCTCCCTTTTGATACTTGCATGTGTTGATTTGATGCACCTTGCCAAATTTTGACTATAAATTTAACTAACCAAATTTCATGCATGTCACAAAAAATTACGGGGCTGTTTGGATTGTGACTATGTTTGTCTTATGTTTCCACATTATTTTTCCCACACTTGCCACACTTGCCTAACTTGAGTTGCTCAAATTGTTAGACACACTTTGGCTTGCCTAAGGGAATCTTGCCACACTTTTTGTGTCTATGACATGTGGGGTTCACTGCTAATAAAAAAGATTCTTGTCTTAGGTGTGGCGAATAAAAAAAGACTTATATTTAGGAACAGAGGGAGTAGAAAATATAAATAATAATGCATGTTGGGGCAACCCATGTTTCCGATAATTTTAGCCGTGGGCTTGTTCACAATTTTTACGAGGGGGTGGTTGTTCATTTAATGGAGGGACTTGTACCAGACTAGAACGATACAAAGTGCGACCTGGCACCCTAAAGAAAGTGCGACCTGGCACACCGTAACACCACTTGGAACAAGCGGGTAGCTATCTCAAAAAACAATCAACAACTAAAAAAAGGCGATCTGGCACGTACTCCAATTTTAGACGATTGTTTTGATGGAGTGAAAAAGGAAAACTACCCCATTACGTATATATAGGCCGGAGCCTCCGCGCTTGCTTGCTAGGGTTGCTCTATTCACACACTCTCATCCTCTCCAGATCTAAACAAGATAGGGGTGGTAACACTGTCTTTCTCCCTACAAAAAACACTGTCTTTCTATCCTCACCGCTGGTTACAGATCTGGACGTATCCCCCTCCGCCGGTGAAGGGGAGGAGGGGCAATGTTTAGGCCGTCGTCGACAGCGAGGGAGGAGACCCACTGCCGGCCGCACCGTTATCTCTGGCCGAGTGCCGGCGCGAGAGGTCCTCCGATCCCTTCGTCGTTTCCCTAGTGTGGGCGGATCCGGCCTCCCGCCGCCCACCTATCCACATCCCGACGACCTTCAGGTATATCTTCCTTCGAAACCGCCTTAGCTCTACTTCCCCAGCTCGCTACGTCGCTGCATGTGCATCATTTTCTACCTCTCAGCCCCTCTCGATCGGATGGTCCAACGTCACCTATTTTTTTTTCTATTGTTAGAGGTAAAGCTACTTCATGGAGTCGAATCTTGTACTTGGTTCAAACAAGAAATAAAGTGGGGTTGGGGGAATTTAGTATGTAGTACATCGGACTTGGTACAAATAGGAAGGAAAGGGGGTGAAAGTAGTACAGACTGGTCATCCAACCGGTCTCTTGGTCGAAAAGGGAAATATAGGGGTAACGCTGTACACAGTGGTATGACCAGGACTAGATTTGCTATCCACACATAGGAGTAGGTGGCTAGAGTGAACAAAAATGGGACCAACCCAGATATGTTTCTTGGATGTTTGTTTCTCGGGGCAACAAACTATGAATCACCGCTTTATGCCCCTGTTTAGGTACATGGTGCTGGACTGCTGGTGCACCCACTGTCCCATGCCCTTATACCAAATATTTAGCTGTTCTTAATCTAATGCCCCTGGTAAAAATGAAGCCATGACAAGTTTAGCCAAATGTTTTTGCCTGTAATTGTTTGAGACTCTGACTGTTTCCTCTGTAGCTTTTTGTGCAAACAGGGATATCCATTTCACCTGGTTGCTGTTGTGACCTTTTGGTGCACTGCACAAAACTCTTCTTAAAAGAAGTGACTTTTGTGCTGTTTAACTGGGATGTCAGAATGGAACAGTTGGTTCATTTTGGTGGAACTGCACAAAGGGAGATCTGTGTTCCAATCCTCATCATCCATATTGGCACCATAACCTTCCTTTAGGTAAGAATGATATTTAATGCATGTGTTCATCTCTATTTTGCGACTGCCATGAGAAAATAATGCTATTTTTTACTAGTACACTTGTACTCCCTCACTGACAAAACCAATTTTGAAACAGAAGGCCAATCATGTACTTGGTTTCACCAACTGGTGAGGAGACTGAGAAACAGAGCATGAAGAGGAAGAAGAAGAAGAAGAGTAAACATTGCCAAGGCGATCTTGCTGAAGCCAGAGGCCTCAGTCGAGGCCATTCAAGGGCTTCGGCAACGACTACCTTACATGTGAGACGTTCCTCCAGGGAGCCCTTCCACTTCTGCTGTCTCACTTAATTAATTAGGAGTACTTAAGTACCACTAATTTATTGCTGCCTAATTTTCCTGTCAGAGTTAAACATATCTTTAGTAGTACCCTATGCTGAATCATGTACGTGTGTATGTTTGTCTATGAGGTGAATCATGTGGTGGAGCAGGGAGGCAATGCTAACTTTACCCATTAAGATAATGAGGGTGCTTCTATTTGTTAGTGTATGTTTCATCAACTAGTCCCACTATTACAGTAATCTCACTCTCTTAATATATGTGCCAACAGGGATGCTCGATTTTGGTGGAACTGCACAAAAACTTTGGGTGCTTCATTGCCTCGACAGCTTCCTTCCTTTCTTGTTAGTCGCTAATCTCGGCTTGCATTCTTCCTTTGCGGTCAGTCGCTTGGCTTATCTCGGCTTCCAGTCAAAGGAAATAGTAATTGATATGCTACCTCACACAGGTTGGTACTGGTCTTTATCCTGATTATTGTGCTTGTCATATGTATTGGTAATTTGGTATTGTGCTACTGTTTGCCGATTTCATAAAGGAGTAACTTGGAGCCTGAACTCGCAGGAAAATCATTACATCGGGTGATTTCAGTAGAACTACACAAAAAGATCAGATGTACAGGTACTTATGCTGCTGCTATGTACTCCAAAGTTCACTCAGACAAGCATCGATGTTGACAAGAAGAAGTGCCGATATTCATTCGAGTATCAACCGGCGTCAACCAATTGTCAAACTCCAAGTATTAGGAGAGTGAACGCCAAAAATATTGCTTGGCGCATAGCCCAAAAAACACAGTCCCGTCTTTGGTCCCAACTTGTGCCTTTTGGTTATCTGCACATATGGTAGCGAACTGTATGGCATGGAGTCTAAAGATTCCAGACAAGTTGGTTGACGCGTATATTCATCTAGCACTTAATCAGTCTGCACGCCAGGGATGCTCCATTTCAGTTGAACTGCACAAAAAATTTGGGTGGTTCATTTTCTCAACCGCCTCCTTTCTTGTCTGCAATGTAGAATTTTGGCGAGATACAGGACCAAGATGGGCCAGTAAACTAGTTGGATGAAAGTAGTGGCCAAGTTGCTCAAACCTCCCTCGGCACGAGGCCACTATTTGAGGATAAACCTACAAGCAAAGTTCAGATTGTCTGTGCTGCCTCTTATGTACTCGAAAGTTTACTCGTAGAAGCATTAATTTTAGCAAGAAGTACCTCCAACCGAACACCATTTACCAGTCTGCAATGTAGAATTTTGGCGAGCTACAGGACCAAGATGAGCCAGTAAACTAGTTGGATGAAAGTAGTGGCCAAGTTGCTCAAACCTCCCTCGGCATGAGGCCACTATTTGAGGATAAACCTACAAGCAAAGTTTAGATTGTCTGTGCTGCCTCTTATGTACTCGAAAGTTTACTCGTAGAAGCATTAATTTTAGCAAGAAGTACCTCCGACTGAACACCATTTACCAGTCTGCAATGTAGAATTTTGGCGAGTTACAGGACCAAGATGAGCCAGTAAACTAGTTGGATGAAAGTAGTGGCCAAGTTGCTCAAACCTCCCTCGGCACGAGGCCACTATTTGAGGATAAACCTACAAGCAAAGTTCAGATTGTCTGTGCTGCCTCTTACGTACTCGAAAGTTTACTCGTAGAAGCATTAATTTTAGTAGGAAGTACCTCCAACCGAACACCATTTACCAGTTTGCAATGTAGAATTTTGGCAAGCTATAGGACCAAGATGAGCCAGTAAACTAGTTGGATGAAAGTAGTGGCCAAGTTGCTCAAACCTCCCTCGGCACGAGGCCACTATTTGAGGATAAACCTACAAGCAAAGTTCAGATTGTCTGTGCTGCCTCTTATGTACTCAAAAGTTTACTCGTAGAAGCATTAATTTTAGCAAGAAGTACCTCCGACTGAACACCATTTACCAGTCTGCAATGTAGAATTTTGGCGAGTTACAGGACCAAGATGAGCCTGTAAACTAGTTGGATGAAAGTAGTGGCCAAGTTGCTCAAGCCTCCCTCGGCACGAGGCCACTATTTGAGGATAAACCTACAAGCAAAGTTTAGATTGTCTGTGCTGCCTCTTATGTACTCGAAAGTTTACTCGTACAAGCATTAATTTTAGCAAGAAGTACCTCCGACTGAACACCATTTACCAGTCTGTACCCTAGGTAATTAAAGTTCGTCCATGGATCATATTGGCTGTGATCTCAATCATTTGGATGCATAAACATACTGAACATGTGTATATCAGAATCTTTTTGTGAACTATCTATGAATATTGTTGTGTGATCTATCAATCATTTGGATCCATAGACATGCTGAACTTGTGTATATATGAATCTTTTGAGTTGTTGATAGTGAATGTTGGCTATGAATATGAACATGTCCTGTGAACCTGAGTTTGATACGAATGTTTACCTTTTCTGTTGTGCTTGTGTGTTAACTTGTTAGTATGCCTACTGTGGGGTATGTGACGTGTGGGTGTCAACGACACACCTTCTTCCCGAGAGGAATTGCACCTGCTTTGTTAGGGTAGCAACGACGCATCAGCTCTTTTTAATCTTTTTGCTCTGTCTTGCCCCCTCCCCCGCTCAACCCCTGCCGCAATGTTTTCGGCCTCAAAACAAACATAGTACTGCGTTGTTTTTGGGGCTTGATGAAAAATCAAGTGCTGGTTTCTGTAGGTTGGCCCGCCCAGCAAATGGGTTGCTGGTCCACCACGGACTAGGAGGCTAAAAATACAAGTTGCATGGTGCAGAGGCAAGTAAAAAAACGCCATCGAGAGCCATCCACTGAAGAAAAAAAATCTCTCCTGATGTGCTTCTTCAGTCGTGCCGCCGGCCCCCTCTATAATCCAGTTCGCTCGGGGATCTGGTATCATTTTTTTTCAGAGGGCGAACAAGTATCAGCTAGGCCTAGGTTTTGTATTTTAACATGTGTAGCCCACGACATACGGGTGACAGTGGTTTCAACTTATTTTTTGAGGTCCATACCGGCCTATGGGCTTTTTCTTAAAGATCGGCAGCCCAATGTATTTTTTAACCACATTATATATATTTATATTATTACTATTATTGTATATTTTATAGAGACTTATATATACATTATGAAAACATCCCACGTGTTATTAACTTATACAAGTAAATGTTTCACAGAAGTTGGCAAGGAAAATCCTGGTTGTTTTTGACTCATAGGCAAGGAAAATCCTTGTGATTGCGTACAAAAGCTTGCGAAGATTTTAAGGACCAATGTAATAATAACGTGCTCATTTTTATTTTGAGAAATAACTCGCTATTTTGTTAATTATGTATATAAAAAATGTGCCTCTCTGGTTTATTTTTGATATTAATTGCTCCTTCTAACATAACATTATATATAACGAGCCCAGCTAATTCATGTATTTGAAGGAAGGGCAAATGGGCTGGGATTTCTTAGATAATATAAATGGGCCTTATTGACGCAAAATTATTTGTTCACCCAGCCCAGCAAATGGACTGTACATTCTAGAAAACATGGGTTAAATATATGCCACATTTTTGCAGGCTGACATGTGGGCCAATAGGTCGAAGCCTATGCAGGGCGTTGTCAACTTGGTCGGTATGCACCTTCAATCTCTCGTCTTCTTCCTCCAGCGTCGCCGGGACCACCTGGTCCGACCTCCGGCGGCTAGCGGCTCTGCTTAGCACGCATCGCTGCGAAGCGCTACCCCATCGCCGGCCAGGCTATCCCTCCACCCCTCCACACCTCCTGTTATTCTCCACCGACTGCAGCCCCACGCCGCACCAGAACCAGTTATAACCCTTCTCCTCCACTCAATCTGCGACTCCACTGCCGCGTCTTCCCATCTCCGAGTCGTTCCCGTCCGGGGCCTCACCGTCGTCCACCGCCTCGCTGAGCTCGGTGCGGCATGGTCAACAAACGAGAGTCATCGGAAGAGGACTGTACGTGGAGAGCCTGACGGCTGGGACCCACGAGGTCCATGGTCGCACGCAAGGAAATTCCTCCTTATTGAGCTGAAAAAATGTTTCCTCCACCTGACAGCTGGGACCCACCGACTGTATCTTCGCACGGAAGGAAGTGCCTCCTTGTTATGCGAAAAAAATTATTCCTCCCGTTGACAGCTGGGACCCGTCAGATTTGGTGGCTGACTTCTGGGCCTACTAAGCGGATGTGTACGCAGGGCTTTGTCAACTTAATCAACAAATGATTCTAGCAGCTGGACCGTTGGATGTTAATCCAACAGCCGTGCTCCTTCTTCAACCTCTGTTCTTGCTCCTGTCTCCCGTGGGTGGCACCGCGGCTGTGCTGCCGCACACCCAAACCAGTCAAGTTTCCCACTCCTCTCCATCTGCGACTCCACTGCCCCGTCTTCCCCATCTCCGGGTCGTTCCAGTCTAGGGCCTCGCCGTCGTCCACCGGCCTTTGGTACGCTTGGCACGGTATGGTCAACGTGGTCAGCAACCGAGAGTCATCAGAACATGACTGTACGTGACAGGCTGACAGTGGGGACGCACCACGCCCATGGACGCATGCATGCAACGGAACACGGCGTGGTCAAAGTGGTCAAGGAATGACTTCCATCGGAAGTGTACCGTACGTGGAGAGGCTGACAGCTGGGTCCACAGCCGCAGCAAAGAAGTGCCTCCTTATTACGCGGAAAATAATGATTCCTCCACCTAACAGCAGGGACCCATCGGACGGGCCACCGTATTTTGCGAAAAGAGTTTCCCCCCTGACTGCTGGGACCCACCGGACGGGTCACCGTATTTCGTGAAAAAAACGTTCCCCCCGCTGTCAGCTCGGACCCACCGGATGTGCCTCCTTATTACGCACAAAAAAATGAATACTCCCCCTGCTAGTTGGGACCCACCTTGGTGGGTGGCTGACTTGTGGGCCTACTAAGTTGACGGGGACGGAGTGCTTTGTCAACTTAGTCAATATGAATGATTCTAGCTCCAGTGACCGTACGATGTCCATCCAACGGCCGTAGTGCTTCTTCAACCTCTGGTCTTGTTGCTCCAGCCGCCCAAAGCAGCGCCGGTCGTGCCGCATGCTCCTATCTCCTGTGGCCGGCTATGCTGCCGTGGAGGCCTCACCGCCCCTACTATTCCCACCGCTGGCCAGGCCATCCCTCTACTCACTCACACCCCCTGTTATTCTGCGGCGATGGAAGCCTCACACCGCAGCGAACCAGTGAACCCTCGTACTCCTCTACGCGTGGGCATCCACTGCCGCGTCTTCCCCGGCTCCGCGTCGTCCCCTTCCTAGGCCTCACCGTCGTCCACCGCCCTGGTGCTCTCGGCGCGGCATGGTCAACGTGGTCAAGGAACGACTTCCATCGGACGTGGAGTGTACGTGGAGAGGCTGACAGCTAGGTCCATGGCCACAACAAGGAAGTGCCTCCTTATTATGCGCAAAATAATTATTCCTCCACCTGACAGCGGGGACCCACCGGACGGGCCACCGTATTTCGCGAAAAAACGTTTCCCCCTGACTGCTAGGACCCACCAGCTACATCTTCGCACGCAAGGAAGTGCGTCCGGGCAAAAAAAAATGATTCGCCCCCTGACTGCTGGGACCCACCAGCTACATCTTCGCAGGCAAGGAAGTGCCCGACAGTCGGGACCCACCTGGTCAATGCGTACGTAGCGTTGTCATTCTGGTCGTGAATGTGTACGTACACACTGGTCGATGTAGAGGCGCGCACGTGTCGTAGTAGAGGCGCGCACGTAGCATGTACACGTACGTACAGCGGCCAGTGTGCAAGAAAGAAAATACGACCACGTACATACATATGGGCAGGGTCTTGAACGCCTACTCGCGCATACGTACGGCCAGGGCTCGTGTACATGGCTGGGTCGGAACGGAGAAACATCGTCGTCGTCGTTTTCATGGGGAGCTAACCGGCTGGGTCAGAACGGAATGCGTCGTCGTGTTCATCGGGAGGGCTTGGACGGAACAAACAATGGAAACGAGGCCTGGCGTACCGCAGAAAGGAGGAAACGGCCTTGTGTTCGACCGGCCACGTTCGAAATGGGATCCTGTTCATCGGGAGGGGTCTGGCGTACCGCAAAATGGAGGAAACGGACCTGCTACGGTCGAAACGGGGGTCCTGTTGATCGGGAGGGGTGTGGCGTACCGCAAAACAGAGGAAACAGACTTGTGTTGGAGCGCTACGGTCGAAACGGGGGTCCTATTCATCGGGAGGGGTGTGGCGTACCGCAAAACGGGACTCCACGGGATACTGTTCATCTCCACCGTCGACCCCCTCCAGCCTCCACGGGCTACTGTTCATCCACCGTCGACCTCCTCCAGCCTCCACCTGCGACTGTTCATCCACGGGCTCCTGTTCATCCAGCCTCCACCGCGCGCTACTCCACCGGCTACTGTTCGACCAGCCCTCTCCACGGGCTCCTGTTCAACCACCCCTCCACGGGCTATTGTTCATCCAGCCCTCCACCGTCTACTGTTCATCCTGCCCTCCACGGGGTGGTCCTGTTCATCCTGCCCTCCACGGGGTCCTGTTCATCCAGCCCCAACCGGCTCGAACGATCGGGGTCCTGTTCATCCACCCCCACCGGGAACTGTTCATCCAAATCCCCCAGCAACGCTCACTGTTCATCCAGAGGCAATGCCACGGGGTCCTGTTCATCCACCCCCACCGGGAACTGTTCATCCAAACCCCCCAGCACTGCTCAGTGTTCATCTACAGGCAGCATCGACCGGCTTCAGTTAGCAACAGTAGCGAAGAAATCACTTGATCGGGTTCAGTTAACAGCCATCGATCGATCGCTCGGGTTCAGTAACGTGTAGCCTGCAGTGCAATCGCTCGGGTTCAGTTAGAGCCCAACGCCTCGCTCAGGTTCAGTTAGAGCCCAACGCCTCGCACCCACGCACGTGCGTGTACGAGAGAAAGGCGCATCGCTCGGCCCCGACCACCCACCCTAACCGGGAACACCCTGATATTTTCCTCGCCCTCGCTTCTACCGGGAACAGCCCCGGCGTCACCACTCCCTCCGATGGGGCGCTTCGGCGGCATCCTCATACACTGACGGCTTTGAGGACTGAGAGCGGCGTCGAGGATGCAAGTGGAGAGAGAGGATTGTGTGTGTAGCGAGGATGGGGGGTGCAGCCGCTCGGGCGCACCATTAATATGGAGTAGTGGGAGTTGTGGGAGAGAGGCGGGTGGCGGTCAAACCGATGGCTCGCCTCCCGATGAGCCTGCGCACCGGACTGCTGGCATGCCTACCAAAGTTTCACATAGCTACTCGCATGCCTCCCGATGACACTGCGCAGCGAGCACGCCTTCGTCAATTCACACACCTGCACGCACGCCTCCCCGTCTGCCTGCACGGCGGACTGCTCGCATGCATCCCGTCAACTCACGCCTGCTCGCACGCCACACGGGCCGCGTGGCGATACGTATATTGTTTTTCTATTTGGATGATTAATGCTGCCACTTTATTGCTTAACCGAAGCATGGCACGTATCCATTGTTGGTCTAACGCTCATGGTTCGAATAAATAATCCGTTTGGGATATTGGTTCCCAATTATTAATAATCTCCCGTCTGTAATTAGATAAAGATTACATCAAAACTGGTCTCAAATTTGACCAAAAAAAGTACAATGCCACTTTGTATTGGTATCCATATGACAACACGATAAGTTTCATGAACTTCAAATAAGTTTTGGATGTACTAGAATTTAAAAATCAAGGTTCTCAATGTTTGAAATTTGTTGCACGGGGAGTAAACATGCACCCAGTGAGACACATGTGTTTTTGCAATCCATTTAGGTGCACTGTCACGTGTGCATGTAGCTCAAATTTGATTTTTGCACATTATACCCATAGAAAATCAATCAATCGATGTACTAAAACGTCTTAATGATCTCTGTGATTTTTTTGAAATTAAAACGTCCCTCCTTTGGTAACATGTATGTTCACCGCGGGATAATTAATTTAACATGCATCATAGTTGCGGTGGATTCACGGTGTGTGTGTGGGTGTGTGCGTCTAGGGGTGGTGGGTGGCTCGCAGTACACTACGAGTTGTGAGCCACCGTGTGGGTTGGCTGTTTTGTTAGGCAGGCTGGTGCCACATCAGAGTCATGAAATCGTTATTTAAAACATTACACAACCCTTTCATGCATAAATGTTTTGGACACATGCAGTCGATGGTTGTCCTACACGCACTCGATACTCGCGTGCGACGCTTTCTGTGGGCCCGCGAGGTCGTCGTTCATCACTTTGACAAACAGCCGGCAGTGAGGTTAATTTGACCAGCAAGGTAGAATATTTTTTGTTTGTGTTATGGTGGTATATAGTACGCGTCGAAGAGGTGGGAGGGTACTAGCATATATACTATACGTATGCGTCCGTGAACAAGTATACCTCACTCAGTGTCGGGACTTTTTGCTTACCGAGGCACGTGCCACATCAAAATTGTGAAATTGGTTATTCAAACATCACACAACACCTTTTTGGGCCACATGCATATATATCCTAGCTAGGACACTCACGTGTGATGCTTCCATCTGTGGGCCCACGAGGCCATCGTCGATGCATGCATGCATGCATCACTTTGACCTACATCGGGAGAGGTTAATTAATTTCACCATCGATGAGGATTCTTTTGGGTTGTACATATATTACGGTAGGAGCATATAGTATGCGGTGAAGAGGGGGGAAGGGGACCATCATATGTAGTACGCTTGATATGAACCTCGCTCTGTGTGGGTGCATGGTTTACGATTTTTTAGGCATGTGGCACATCAAAGTTGTGCATTTTGGGTATTCAACATATATATGTTTGGCCCACATGCAAAGCGGTGGTGGTTGTCCTTTCGCACCCACTTAAGCGATTATCAGCGATATCGATGCTTTCCATCTGTGGGCCCGCTTGGTCCATCACTTCTTTTTGCCTGACAACAAGAGAGGTTAATTTGACTTAGGAGGGGATTATTATTTTTGCTCTAGGATGACATGCATGATACACTTTGAGCACAGACACATGCATGTGTACGCATGAATCCCTCCCATCGAGTTGAAGTGGCTAGTACAACGACACCATCATGAACCGATCTCGCTCTATGTGGGGAGCTAGTGTATGATTTTTGACACACGCGCCAGATCAATGTTGTGTATTCAAACATGCATGCACGCATCACCTCCATACATATGCATGTAGTGGTTGCCTTCGAACGATACACTCCCTCGCGTGGTTATCGGCGACAAGCCTATATATTCGTGGGCCCGCGTGGACATCCATGATCACCTTGACCAACAACAAGATAGGTTACCATGGCGGATTCTTCATTTGGTTCATGTTATTGTAGTATAGGTCATGGTGAGATTCAGACCTAATTAAGTTTGAGCGCATATACTATGCACGCATGCATGCATATATGAAGCCCCGTCGTTGGCTTGAAGTGTGGTGTAACATACATATGCATCGTCAACCTAACCCTCACTCAGTGTGGGGATTTCTAGTTTGAAATCACGGTGCCACATCAAAGTTGTTCCATTGTTACTAAAAAACACACCTCTTCATACATATGTTTGGGCCACACGCATGCAGTGGTTGTCTTCGGGGACTAGCTACTTGTGTGATTATTGGCGAGCTAGCCCATCCCCGGGGTCGCATGGATGGCCATCACTTTGACCAACAACAAGAGAGAGGTTGTACGACCAAGGTGGATTATTCTTGGTCTGTTTTACGATCCATCTTGGTGAGATATATGCCTCTCTAGCCCGCCGACTGAAAGTGTGTGTGTGTGTGGGGGGGGGGGGGTTGCTACATCACACTTTGCTAGGTGAACCTCGGTTGGGGGGGTAGTATGTGCATTCATAGCTTAGGATTCCCTTCGTGCCGACACGAGGGAGGAGTGGCTGCTAGCTACTTCGCACTTTGCTAGGGTGAACCTCGGTTGGGGGGGGGGAGGGCATGCATTCATAGCTTAGCTACGATTCCCTTCGTGCCGACACGAGGGAGGGGGTCTGCTAGCTACTTCGCACTTTGCTAGGTGAACCTCGGTTGGGGGGCATGCATTCATAGCTTAGGAATCCCTTTGTGCCGACACGAGGGAGGGGGGCTGCTAGCTCTACTTCACACTTTGCTAGGTGAACCTCGGTTGGGGGCATGCATTCATAGCTTAGGATTCCCTTCGTGCCGACACGAGGGAGGGGGGCTGCTAGCTACTTCGCACTTTGCTATGGTGAACCTCGGTTGGGGGGCATGCATTCATAGCTTAGGATTCCCTTCGTGCCGACACGAGGGAGGAGGGGGGCTGCTAGCTACTTTGCACTTTGATAGGTGAACCTCGGTTGAGGGGGAGGGGGCATGCATTCATGGCTTAGGATTCCCTTCGTGCCGACACGAGGGGGGTGGGTGGGGGCAAGCTATACCGTGTGCTTTGCGAGAGAGGTGCCACATCTAAGTTGCATTTGGTATTTCAAAATCAAACCACCCTTTTGATACATAAATTTGGTCCACATGCAAGTGTGTTCGTGTTCTGACCCTCTCCCGCGTCACTTTTTGCCAAATTTATGAACATTAGACAAGTCGGATGACGCAACAGACACGATTCACTCAAACTAACCATGTGACACGCCGGTGCACCTGTCATGCACACATCCGCACAGTACATTGGGCTCCACAAGGCTCCCCCTCTAAAAAATATCTGCCCGCCTCGAGGGTTTTTCTGTTTCATAACACACTGTTGTTATCTCCGGACAGTGTGCGATGTTTCTTGTCCCCAATCCCGCGTGCATCCCTAGAAAATATCTGCCCGCCTCGAGGGTTTTTCTGTTTCATAACACACGGTTGTTATCTCCAGACCGTGTGCGATGCACTATCATCAAAATTTTCAATAGCCCGGCATTTCACTCCCGCCTTTGACTCCTGCATAGTAAAATTTTCAGTACCCGCGTCATTTCCTCAAACACCCCACGCCCCACACACACACACACACCAAAACCTCATCGGGCATGCGCGCGCGCGCACACACACACACACCCTCCCTCGCTCAAAACCCTAGCAAAGTCCCCCTGCCACCGCCGCCGCAAGGCCTCCATTGTCAACATCTGCCGGTTTGCCCGTGCAGCTTACCCACCGGTCTCCATACCCAGGCCGCCCTGAGTTTCTTAGAGGACGCCTGCCAAATGCCCCCTTTCCCACAGATCCCCATCCCCATCCCCATCCCCCACTCCAGAGCGTCGCAGCCTAAGCCCGGCTACGCTTCCCGTGGAGCTCGAGGAGCGACTGGCCCAAAAGAGGTGTATAGCTGTCTCTTCGCCCAACGTCGCTGAGGAAGCTGACGACCATTACTGGCGGCAGGCACTCAAGCAACGGGCTAGAGTATGCGGGCATGTCTCGTCCGCCGGCTACGACATCGAGGTCATCGACAGCGATACCCTGAGGCGGGCTGTGTCACGGGTTAAGTGGCCCACCCCCAACCCCTCGGGTTCAACCACCGTCGATCTCATCCATGGCCCCGCCGCTGATCTCCTCTGGCTCGCTGTTAACAATTTGCCATTCTACATCGCCATCGAGCCCCTTTTGTCATTTCTGAAGGACACGTTCTGTGACACTGGCTTGGGATCAACAGCTTCCAAGTCAGACCTCATCGACAGCGACCACGAGGAGGGCACCCTCTTCGGCTCTTCCAAGGGGAAAGAGCCCATCCTGTCGGTTTTTGGGTTCCGGCAAAACCCTTAAGGTTCGAAAACTGGGGTGCGCACGAAGATCTCTCCATTCCCTAGCTTACTCACTCACCACGATCTTGAGGCTCAGCACGTCGAACTCGAAGAACAAGGGACACAGGGTTTATACTGGTTCGGGCCATCGATGTGGAGTAATACCCTACTCCAGTGTGGTGTGGTGGATTGCCTCGTAGGCTGAGGATGAACAAGTACAAGGGAAGAACAGCCTCCTGAGGAGAGGTATTCTTGAGCTCGGTGAGCTTGTGTGGTTGATGGTGATCTGAATCCTCCATCCCTTACTAAGGTGGTGCTAGTCCTATTTATAGAGGCCCGGGTCCTCTCCCCAAATGTTAGGCGGGAAGGGATCCCACAACGGCCAATTTGAAGGGGGACAGGTAGTACAAGTTATCCTGACAAAAGGTGGTCTTCGCCTGCCAAAGGCTATGGTGGTGACGCCGTCGTGGGCTCCGCGATGACCTCCATCCTACTATCCTGCTGGTCTTGGTCTCATTGCACCGATATGGGAACCTTTGTCTGATGCCTCAGGACTCCTCGCCTGCGCTTTCCCCTTTAGCTCCAAAGAAGCAACGGGTACTCTGCGCCTGCTGGTGCCCGCCTGGCGCCCGCCTGGCCTTGGCTGTCATAGCTCACGTCACGGGAACCTCACGAGGTGCCCCTCGCCTTGATCTCTCCGCCCCTCGCGAGCCAGCTGAAAGGATCGAGAAGAGGTGTCTAGAGGGGGGGTGAATAGACTCTAATCAAGAAAAGTTGCAGTTTTTAATTTCCTTAAGTTGATGTGGAGTTTTGGCACAAGTTTAAACATTCACAATACATATCAAGCAAGCATGACAAGAGTATATGAGCAGCGGAAAGTAAAGCATGCAAGTTGCAAGAATGTAAAGTGGAGGGATTGGAGTGTGCAAATGCAATTTGGAGACACGGAGATTTTTTATCCGTGGTTCCGATAGGTGGTGCTATCGTACATCCACGTTGATGGAGACTTCAACCCATGAAGGGTAACGGTTGCGCGAGTCCATGGAGGGCTCCACCCACGAAGGGTCCACGAAGAAGCAACCTTGTCTATCCCACCATGGCCGTCGCCCACGAAGGACATGCCTCACTAGGGTAGATCTTCATGAAGTAGGCGATCTCCTTGCCCTTACAAACTCCTTGGTTCAACTCCACAATCTTGACGGAGGCTGCCAAGTGACACCTAGCCAATCTAGGAGACACCACTCTCCAAGAGGTAACAAATGGTGTGTTGATGATGAACTCCTTGCTCTTGTGCTTCAAATGATAGTCTCCCCAACACTCAACTCTCTCTCACAAGATTTGGATTTGGTGGAAAGAATATTTGAGTGGAAAGCAACTTGGGGAAGGCTAGAAATCAAGATTTATGTGGTTGGAATGGAATATCTTGACCTCAACACAAGTGTAGGTGGTTCTCTCTCAGAAAATGTATGTTGCAAGTGTAGGCATGTTCTGATGGCTCTCTCCACGAATGAAGAGTGGGTGGAGGGGTATATATAGCCTCCACACAAAATCTAACCGTTACACACAAATCACCAAACTCGGTGGGACCGATTCAGAGAACTCGGTCAGACCGATTTAGTTCATAATGTGACCGCTAGGCATTTCGGTGGGACCGATATAATCAACTCGGTGGGACCGATGTGCTAGGGTTAGGGTAAAACCTCATCCCGGTTTGACCGATTACACAAACTCGGTGGGACCGATTTGGGTAATAAGCAAAATGGAGAGTTGGCCAAGCAAACTCGGTGGAACCGATTGCATACCTCGGTGGGACCGAAATTATTGCAATAGGCAACAGAGAGTTTGCAAGCCCATCTCGGTGAGACCGAATTGACTAGGGTTTCTGGCAGTGGCTATGTCAACTGAACTCGGTGGCGCCGGATAGAAAGTTTCGGTGGGGCCGAGTTTGACTTTTGGTTTGGGACATATGTGGATGTGAGAGAGTGGTTGTGGGCTTTGGAGCATATCACTAAGCACTTTGAGCAAGCAAGCCATTAAGCAACACCTCATCCCCTCTTAATAGTATTGGCTTTCCTGTGGACTCAATGTGATCTTGGATCACTAAAATAGAAAATGTAGAGTCCTGAGCTTTGAGCTTGAGCCAATCCTTTGTCCTCAGCATTTTGAAGGGGTTCCACATCCTCTAGTCCATGCCACTCCATTGTTGAACTTATCTGAAACATTCTAGGTAGAAGCATTAGTCCAACAAGAGATATGTTGACATTAATTACCAAAATCACCCAGGGAGCACTTGTGCTTTCAATCTCCCCCTTTTTGGTAATAGATGACAACATACATCATAGCTTTAGATAAGGATATAGAGAATAACAAGTAAAGCTTTGGAAAGACATGTAACATGCATAGGCTCCCCCTACATGTGTGCAATCATGTAAATATGGAACATAGGAGCATGTGAATGCATAAGCATGACAGAGTAAGCAATGTGTTACATGTATCTTGGCTATATGCATCAGAGCAAATGATGTGAGTATAGGAAATGTACCTTCATGCTCATGAGTCCTTCTTGCAAACAATATGTACATGAGCAAGAAATCCTCATGCACATGACTGTGATGCATATACTTACCTTGTGGTCTTGAGTTGGCTTAGGAAGGAATGAACCTGAGTAAACAAGGTTAGATAACACAGATACATCTACTAGCCAGAGCAAACAAAAGAAACCACAAGAGTACCAAGACTGGGATGACATGTAGAGAGTGAGTACTGAGTACTCTATTGGATATAGACATGTCCCCAAAGGTAAAGATATGTAATGAATTCAAGGATTTCCTTCCCTTAGATGTCTTGCTCCCCCTGAATCTTGCATGGGATACTGGGAGAAGATAGGGAACAGAAAATTAGAGCAAAGAAAAGAAACAGAGCTAATGCAAACAATCATATATGAACATGTCTTTTCCCCTCTTAAAGACATGTGACTTCTCTCCTCTTGAACACCAAGCATCTGGGGTTTCTTACACTCTCCTCCCGAGTATTCTCCCCCCTATAGAAATTTTCTTTTCTGCAGTGAAATTGGTAGCTCCGAGTTGTGTGCTTCGGTTGCACCGAACGGATTCGGTTGGACCGGAAGAAACAAATCGGTGTGACCGAGTTCATCACAGTGAAAACACTTGTCACCTCAGCTCACTAGGCAAGTAAGATCTCACAAGGATTTGGAAGGAATTAGCTGGAAGATTTGCAATGAATTGGATGCAGGGAATGCAGAACAGAAAAGAAATCTAGATGTAGTTTTTTTGAAAGGGGAAACAAATATGCATGAGACAAATGCAAGAGCACGGAGAAACACAAGAGAACTTCATCTAGAATTGGTCGGCGACAAAGTCACCTATGTTAGAGTATATTGACTTAGGAGTCAAGTGAGGGCACTTGATCATAGGTCATACTCATCGTTTAGGCTCAAAATGGGGTTACCATTTTCGTTTAAGCATCTTGATGTATTCACATCTTGTTGAGTTGCTTTGACCATGACTTGGAGTAAAGCTTCTCTAAGATGGAATAACATACCTTGGGTGGTGGTGTTGATCTTGATCATGTAGTTGAACTTGTGTGGGTTGCTCAAGGTTGATGTAGCTCATCAAGAGTTGGGAGCACCACTTGGAATTTGAGTTCATCTACCTACATGGGTTAGTCTTGCAAGGAAGAGCACTTGTGTATCCAAAATGACAGTCATAACTTAATATAGAATTTGTCAAAGGATATGTTTGAAGGGTTTCGTGCTTCCTTGTCTTCAACCACCATTGTGTAGAGACTTGGTGATGTAGAAATTGCTCAAGATGTGAGTGGGTTGCAATCTCATAGATTTAGATTCATCCAAGTACCTACAAGGATTAGATAGCATGCAAGGGTGCAAATATATCCATGACATATAAATAGCAACATGAAAGAAATATCAAGGATTAGTCAGGGGCTCATGCCTTGCATGTATCCAAATGGAGTCCCTACTCCAAGTTTGAAGCATCAATGATGTTCAATTCTCCTCTCAAATGGCAAAAGACTTTCTCATCAAGCAGTTTGGTGAATATATCGAACATGCTTAAGATCAATGTCACCTTTAGCAACGTGATCTCGAATGAAGTGATGACGAACTTCAATGTGCTTAGTTCGAGAATGTTGCACAGGATTGTGAGCAATCTTGATAGAACTTTCATTGTCACAAAGCAATGGAAAATGTTTCACATATATCCCATAGTCTTTAAGAGTTTGGGTCATCCAAAGTAATTGAGCACAACATGAACCAGCGGCAATGTATTCCGCTTCTGCGGTGGATAAGGATACTGAGTTTTGTTTCCTGGAGGACCAAGACACAAGAGATCTACCAAGAAATTGAAAAGTACCCGAAGTGGACTTTCTATCAACCTTGTCTCCGCCATAGTCTGAATCGGAGTAGCCGACAAGATCGAAAGAAGACCTCTTAGGATACCAAATGCCAAAATTTGGTGTGTGTATTAAGTATCTTACTATCCTTTTCACGGCCTTAAGATGACACTCTTTAGGGGCCGCTTGATATCGTGCACACATGCACACACTTAGCATAATATCGGGATGGGAGGCACATAGATATAACAATGAACCAATCATAGAGCGGTAAACTTTTTGATCAACCGGTTCACTGTCCTTAGTCAAGTCAAGATGTCCACTAGTAGGCATGGGTGTATTCATACCTTTGCATTCTTGCATATTGGACTTCTTGAATAAGTCCTTGGTGTACTTTGTTTGAGAAACAAAGGTACCTTCCTTAGTTTGCTTGATTTGCAAACCAAGAAAGAATTTGAGTTCACTCATCATAGACATCTCAAACTTCTCCGACATTATCTTTCCAAACTTCTCACTAAAATGAGGGTTAGTCGAACCAAATATAATATCATCAACATAAATTTGGCACACAAATAGTTCTCCATTAACCCTTTTTGTAAAAAGAGTAGAACCTAATTTTCCAATTTCAAAGCCTTTTTCAATAAGGAACTTGGTCAAGCATTTATACCACGCTCTAGGAGCTTGTTTAAGACAATAAAGAGCTTTGTGAAGTTTGTAAACATGATTTGGTTTCTTAGGATTGACAAAGCCGGGAGGTTGTTTAACATAAACTTCCTCCTCAATTTCACCATTTAGAAAAGCACTTTTAATGTCCATTTGGTACAAGGTGATATCATGGTGATTAGCATAAGAAAGTAAGATGCGAATGGACTCAAGTCTAGCAACGGGAGCATATGTCTCACCATAGTCCATACCTTCGAATTAAGTGTAGCCTTGGGCAACTAGACGTGCTTTGTTGCGGACGACTTGACCATCTTCATCTTGCTTGTTGCGAAACACCCATTTGGTACCAATGATGTTGTGGTTGTTGTCGGGCTTCTCGACCAATGTCCACACTTGGTTTCTCTCAAAGTTGTGTAGCTCTTCATGCATTGCGTTTATCCAATCCGAATCTTCCAAAGCTTCTTCAACCTTCATAGGTTCAATGCTAGAGATGAATGAATAATGTTCACAAAAATTAGCCAAACGAGTTTTAGAATGAGTGATTCTCCCAGTTTGGATATCATTGTAGATTTGCTCGACGGGATGGTCTTTGGCGACTCTTGCTCGAACACGTGAGAGCTTTTGCTTGGCTCGGGGGGGAACATCCTCCTCATCTTGTTCTCCTGCTTGGCCTTCTTGATTGTTGACGTTGTCATTCTCTTGTCATGGTGGAGAAGGAGGTTGTTGATGTTCATCTTGGTGTACTTCCTCATTTTCTTCATCTTGGTGTGTCCCACTTGTAGATGCTTCCGTATCAACTCTTGGTTGACCTTGTCGTGAGGTGGAGGTTTCTACTTGGACGGACGAGGTACTCTCCTTCACCTCCGTTGGACGAATCTTGCCAATAGACAAGTCTTGGATTGCTTCCGAAGGGTCTTTGTCTCCTACATCAATTGGCAATTGCTCTACTTGCGAGCCGTTAGATTCATCAAACTTCACATCTACCGTTTCTTCAACCTTTTGGGTGGAATTGTTGTAGACATGGTAAGTGTGAGAGCTTGAGCCATAACCAAGTAGGAAACCTTCATGAGATTTAGGAGCAAATTTAGAACGACGATGCTTATCATGAATGTAGCACTTTGAGCCAAATACTCGAAAGTATCCAACTTGGGGTTTGTTACCGGTGAGGAGCTCGTATGCCGTCTTGCCGAGTAGCTTGTGAAGATACAAGCAATTTATTGCATGACAAGCTGTCTCAACCGGTTCCGCCCAAAAGTGTTTTGGAGTCTTGTACTCATCAAGCATCGTTCTTGCCATCTCAATAAGAGTTCGGTTCTTCCTCTCAACAACTCCATTTTGTTGAGGCGTGTACGTAGCCGAGAACTCGTGTGAAATCCCTTCTTCGTCAAGAAAGGTATCCACATTTGCGTTCTTGAACTCCGTTCCGTTGTCGCTCCGAACCTTCTTGATCTTCATGTCAAATTGATTTTGGGCCTTCCTAGCGAAGTTTTAGAAGATCTTTTGGACCTGCGATTTATCATCAAGAAAGAACACCCACGTAAATCTTGAAAAATCTTCGACTATGACTAGACCAAATGAGTTACCACCGAGACTTGTAAGGATTGGGACCAAAGAGATCCATGTGAAGTAGCTCAAGCGGTCTTCTCGTGGTCATGATGTTCTTCACGGGGTGACTCCCTCCAACTTGTTTTCCTGCCTGACAAGCACCACAAAGTCTATCCTTGTCAAATATAACATCTTTTACTCCAAGGATATGATCACCTTTAATAAGCTTATCAAGATTTCGCATGCCCACATGACCTAACCTTCTATGCCACAACCAGCCTTTAGAAGATTTAGCAATTAAGCAAGTTCTAGGTTGAGCCTTGATACGTCTCCAACGTATCTATAATTTTTGATTGCTCCATGCTATATTATCTTATGTTTTGGACATTATTGGGCTTTATTATTCACTTTTATATTATTTTTGGGACTAACCTATTAACCGGAGGCCCAGCCCAGAATTGCTGTTTTTTTGCCTATTTCAGAGTTTCGCAGAAAAAGAATATCAAACGGAGTCCAAACGGAATGAAACCTTTGGGAACATGATTTTCAGAACGAACATGATCCAGGAGACTTGGACCCTACGTCAAGAAAGCTTCCAGGAGGCCACGAGGTAGGGGGCGCGCCTACCCCCCAGGCGCGCCCTCCACCCTCGTGGGCCCCACGTTGCTCCACCGACGTACTCCTTCCTCCTATATATACCTACGTACCCCCAAACGATCAGATACGGAGCCAAAAACCTAATTCCACCGCCGCAACCTTCTGTACCCACGAGATCCCATCTTGGGGCCTGTTCCGGAGCTCCGCCGGAGGGGGCAGCGATCACGGAGGGCTTCTACATCAACACCATAGCCTCTCCGATGAAGTGTGAGTAGTTTACCTCAGACCTTCGGGTCCATAGTTATTAGCTAGATGGCTTATTCTCTCTTTTTGGATCTCAATACAATGTTCTCCCCCTCTCTTGTGGAGATCTATTCGATGTAATCTTCTTTTGCGGTGTGTTTGTTGAGACCGGTGAATTGTGGGTTTATGATCAAGTTTATCTATGAACAGTATTTGAATCTTCTGAATTCTTTTATGTATGATTGGTTATCTTTTCAAGTCTCTTCGAATTATCAGTTGGGTTTGGCCTACTAGATTGATCTTTCTTGCAATGGGAGAAGTGCTTAGCTTTGGGTTCAATCTTGCGGTGTCCTTTCCCAGTGACAGTAGGGGCAGCAAGGCACGTATTGTATTGTTGCCATCGAGGATAACAAGATGGGGTTTTTATCATATTGCATTAATTTATCCCTCTACATCATGTCATCTTGCTTAAGGCGTTACTCTGTTCTTATGAACTAAATACTCTAGATGCATGCTGGATAGCGGTCAATGTGTGGAGTAATAGTAGTAGATGCAGGCAGGAGTCGGTCTACTTGTCTCGGACGTGATGCCTATATACATGATCATACCTAGATATTCTCATAATTATGCTCAATTCCTCAATAGTAATTTGTTCACCCACCGTAAAATACTTATGCTCTTGAGAGAACCCACTAGTGAAACCTATGGCCCCCGGGTCTATATTCATCATATTAATCTTCCAACACTTAGTTATTTCCGTTGCTTTTTACTTTGCTTTTATTTTACTTTGCATCTTTATCATAAAAATACCAAAAATATTATCCTATCATATCTATCAGATCTCACTCTCGTAAGTGACCGTGTAGGGGTTGACAACCCCTTATCGCGTTGGTTGCGAGGATTTATTTGTTTGTGTAGGCGCGAGGGACTCGCGCGTAGCCTCCTACTGGATTGATACCTTGGTTCTCAAAAACTGAGGGAAATACTTACGCTACTTTGCTGCATCACCCTTTCCTCTTCAAGGGAAAACCAACGTAGTGCTCAAGAGGTAGCAAGAAGGATTTCTGGCGCCGTTGCCGTGGAGGTCTACGCAAAAGTCAACATACCAAGTACCCATCACAAACCCTTATCTCCCGCATTACATTATTTGCCATTTGCCTCTCGTTTTCCTCTCCCCCACTTCACCCTTGCCATTTTATTCGCCCTCTCTTTTCCGTTCGCCTTCCTCTTTCCTTTTTGCCCCTCGCTCTTTCTGACATTATGTCTGAATTTGGGGAAATTATTGTCGATATGGACAATAATAATATCATGGAAAATTCTAATGCTCCTGCTGAAGAACCCCCTACCTTGCATACAAAAAGATTTCGAATTGGTAGTGGTAATATTATTGGAAAAGGAGTTATTCAAGATATCTTTACTTGTGTCGGTGCTTTGCCTTCTATGGGTAGTTCCATTCTTCATAGAACTAGTAGTCTTGCGGACGCTATTGCCGTGCTTATAGTTGAACTTGAAAGGCAATTTATGCACTTGCACCCTTGCATACAAAGGATTTTCCTAGAATTTTCTAATATAGAGCATTCTTCTGTTAAGCGTGCCGCTACTATCTTTTTGGCTTATGAGTTCAGATTTATAATAAAAGAGGCCAAAGAAATCTTTGCGCATTATAGGGTGGATGCTGGCCGTCCTCCCATAGAAGCTATCCTCTTTGATCAAGAAGAAATAATGTGTTTTCAATCTCTAGACTATGTTGCTTTCAATGAAAACCTTAGAATAAAGGTCCCTACCAATGTTCTAGTTGATAGAATTTCTGAACTTAATGATGATTTGGCTATTCGAAATAATCAGCTAGGATATTCTCTCGAGTATAGGCTCACAAAGTTCTGTCAAAAGAATGCTTATAATGATGAATTGGTTGTGCAATATGAAGGGCCGAAGGAGGAACCTATACCTCCTAAAATTGATCTTGGGGACTTTTGTCCCATTAAATTTAGCCCGTTTGATTAATTTTGCTTGCCTCAAAGGAAACTTGCTGCTGAATGCAGAGAATACGAAATGAGTTTTAATGATCTATCCTATTACTATGGCACTACCTAGATCTATCCTTGCTTTTATGCCTAGCTAGGGACGTTAAACGATAGTGCTTGTTGGGAGGCAACCCAATTTTATTTTTAGTTTTTTTTTTCTTTTTGCTTCTGTTTAGGAATAAATATTTGATCTAGCCTCTGGTTAGATGTGTTTTTATGTTTCAATTAGTGTTTGTGCCAGGTTAAACCTATAGGATCTTCTTGGATGATAGTTATTTGATCTTGCTGTAATTTCCAGAAACTTTCTGTTCACAAAAATAATTGTTAAAAATCACCAGAACGTGATAAAATATTGATTCCAATTGCTGCTGATCAATAAACAAATTGTCTAGTTCTTCCTATTTGTGCTGTTTTTTGGAGTTCCAGAAGTTTGCGTTAGTTACAGATTACTACAGACTGTTCTGTTTTTGACAGATTCTGTTTTTCGTGTGTTGTTTGCTTATTTTGATGAATCTATGGCTAGTAAAATAGTTTATAAACCATAGAGAAGTTGGAATACAGTAGGTTTAACACCAATATAAATAAAGAATGAGTTCATTACAGTACCTTGAAGTGGTCTTTTGTTTTCTTTCGCTAACGGAGCTCACGAGATTTTCTGTTAAGTTTTGTGTTGTGAAGTTTTCAAGTTTTGGGTGAAAGATTTGATGGATTATGGAATAAGGAGTGGAAAGAGCCTAAGCTTGGGGATGCCCATGGCACCCCCAAGATAATCTAATGATACCAAAAAGCCAAAGCTTGGGGATGCCCCGGAAGGTATCCCCTCTTTCGTCTACTTCCATCGGTAACTTTACTTGGAGCTATATTTTTATTCACCACATGATATGTGTTTTGCTTGGAGCGTATTGTATGATTTGAGTCTTTTCTTTTTAGTTTACACAATCATCCTTTCTGTACACACCTTTTGAGAGAAACACAAATGATTCAGAAATTATTAGAATAATCTATGTGCTTCACTTATATCTTTTGAGTTATATAGTTTTGCTCTAGTACTTCACTTATATCTTTTAGAGCACGGTGGTGGATTTGTTGTATAGAAACTATTGATCTCTCATGCTTCACTTAGATTATTTTGAGAGTTTTAAATAGCATGGTAATTTGCTTAAATAATCCTAATATGCTAGGTATTCAAGATTAGTAAAAACTTTCTTATGAGTGTGTTGAATACTATGAGTTTGATGCTTGATAATTGTTTTGAGATATAAAGATGGTGATATTAGAGTCATGCTAGTTGAGTAGTTGTGAATTTGAGAGATACTTGTGTTAAAGTTTGTGATTCCCGTAGCATGCACGTATGGTGAACCGTTATGTGATGAAGTCGGAGCATAATTTATTTATTGATTGTCTTCCTTATGAGTGGCGGTCGGGGACGAGCGATGGTCTTTTCCTACCAATCTATCCCCCTAGGAGCATGCACATAATACTTTGCTTTGATAACTTGTAGATTTTTGCAATAAGTATATGAGTTCTTTATGACTAATGTTGAGTCCATGGATACTTTCTTCCTTCCACCATTGCTAGCCTCTCTAATACCGCGCAATTTTCGCAGGTATCATACACCCACCATAAACCTTCCTCAAAACAGCCACCATACCTACCTATCATGGCATTTCCATAGCCATTCCGAGATATATTGCCATGCAACTTACCACTGTTCCATTTACTATGACACGCTCCATCATTGTCATATTGCTTTGCATGATCATGTAGTTGACATTGTATTTGTGGCAAAGCCACCGTTCATAATTCTTTCATACATGTCACTCTTGATTCATTGCATATCCCGGTACACCGCCGGAGGCATTCACATAGAGTCATATTTTGTTCTAAGTATTGAGTTGTAATTGCTGAAGTTGTAAGTAAATAAAAGTGTGATGATCATCATTTTTAGAGCATTGTCCCAAGTGAGGAAAGGATGATGGAGACTATGATTCCCCCACAAGTCGGGATGAGACTCCGGGCGAAAAAAAGAGGCCATAAAAAAGGCCCAAATAAAAAAATTATTATGAGAGAAAAAGAGAGAAGGGACAATGCTACTATCCTTTTACCGCACTTGTGCTTCAAAGTAGCATCATGATCTTCATGATAGAGAGTCTTCTATGATATCACTTTCATATACTAGTGGGAATTTTTCATTATAGAACTTGGCTTGTATATTCCAATGATGGGCTTCCTCAAAATGCCCTAGGTCTTCATGAGCAAGCGAGTTGGATGCACACCCACTTAGTTTATGTTGTTGAGCTTTCATATACTTATAGCTCTAGTGCATCCGTTGCATGGCAATCCCTACTCACTCACATTGATATCTATTTATGGGCATCTCCATAGCCCGTTGATACGCCTAGTTGATGTGAGACTATCTTCTCCTTTTTGTCTTCTCCACAACCACCATTCTATTCCACATATAGTGCTATGTCCATGGCTCACGCTCATGTATTGCGTGAAAATTGAAAAAGTTTGAGAACGTCAAAAGTATGAAACAATTGCTTGGCTTGTCATCGGGGTTGTGCATGATTTAAATATTTTGTGTGGTGAAGATAGAGCATAGCCAGACTATATGATTTTGTAGGGATAACTTTCTTTGGCCATGCTATTTTGAGAAGACATAATTGCTTAGTTATTATGCTTGAAGTATTATTATTTTTATGTCAATATTAAACTTTTGTCTTGAATCTTTCGGATCTGAATATTCATACCACAATTAAGAAGAATTACATTGAAATTATGCCTCGTAGCATTCCACATCAAAAATTCTGTTTTTATCATTTACCTACTCGAGGACGAGCAGGAATTAAGCTTGGGGATGCTTGATACGTCTCCAACGTATCTATAATTTTTGATTGCTCCATGCTATATTATCTTCTGTTTTGGACATTATTGGGCTTTATTATTCACTTTTATATTATTTTTGGGACTAACCTATTAACAGGAGGCCCAGCCCAGAATTGCTGTTTTTTGCCTATTTCAGAGTTTCGCAGAAAAAGAATATCAAATGGAGTCCAATCGGAATGAAACCTTCGGGAACGTGATTTTCAGAACGAACATGATCCAGGAGACTTGGACCCTACGTCAAGGAAGCTTCCAGGAGGCCACGAGGTAGGGGGGCGCTCCTACCCCCCTAGGCGCTCCCTCCACCCTCGTGGGCCCCATGTTGCTCCACCGACGTACTCCTTCCTCCTATATATACCTACGTACCCCCAAACGATCAGATATGGATCCAAAAACCTAATTCCACCGCCGCAACCTTCTGTACCCACGAGATCCCATCTTGGGGCCTGTTTCGGAGCTCCGCCGGAGGGGGCATCGATCACGAAGGGCTTCTACATCAACACCATAGCCTCTCCGATGAAGTGTGAGTAGTTTACCTCAGACCTTCGGGTCCATAGTTATTAGCTAGATGGCTTCTTCTCTCTTTTTGGGTCTCAATACAATGTTCTCCCCCTCTCTTGTGGAGATCTATTCGATGTAATCTTCTTTTGCGGTGTGTTTGTTGAGACTGATGAATTATGGGTTTATGATCAAGTTTATCTATGAACAATATTTGAATCTTCTGAATTCTTTTATGTATGATTGGTTATCTTTGCAAGTCTCTTCGAATTATCAGTTTGGTTTGGCCTACTAGATTGATCTTTCTTGCAATGGGAGAAGTGCTTAGCTTTGGGTTCAATCTTGCGGTGTCCTTTCCCAGTGACAGTAGGGGCAGCAAGGCACGTATTGTATTGTTGCCATCGAGGATAACAAGATGGTTTTTTTATCATATTGCATGAATTTATCCCTCTATATCATGTCATCTTGCTTAAGGCGTTACTATGTTCTTATGAACTTAATACTCTAGATGCATGCTGGATAGCGGTCGATGTGTGGAGTAATAGTAGTATATGCAGGCAGGAGTTGGTCTACTTGTCTCGGACGTGATGCCTATATACATGATCATACATATATATTCTCATAATTATGCTCAATTGCTCAACAGTAATTTGTTCACCCACCGTAAAATACTTATGCTCTTGAGAGAAGCCACTAGTGAAACCTATGGCCCCCGGGTCTATATTCATCATATTAATCTTCCAACACTTAGTTATTTCCGTTGCTTTTTACTTTGCTTTTATTTTACTTTGCATCTTTATCATAAAAATACCAAAAATATTATCCTATCATATCTATCAGATCTCACTCTCGTAAGTGATCGTGCAGGGATTGACAACCCCTTATCGCGTTGGTTGCGAGGATTTATTTGTGTGTGTAGGTGCGAGGGACTCGCGCGTAGCCTCCTACTGGATTGATACCTTGGTTCTCAAAAACTGAGGGAAATACTTACGCTACTTTGCTACATCACCCTTTCCTCTTCAAGGGAAAACCAACGCAGTGCTCAAGAGGTAGCAAGCCTTTTTAGTGAAATCAACAATGTAAAGATCACCTCTACGTATACCGGTAAAGACCATTTTATGATTGTCTCTTCGAAACACTTGGCAATCTACTTCAGTAAATAGGACATTGAAACCGAAATCAGCAAGTCTAGATACTGGAAGTAAATTGTACCCAAGAGATTCAACGAGCATGGCATTTTGTATGGGGCTATCATGTGAGATGGCCACCTTACCGAGGCCAACCACCTTACCCTTTGAGTTATCACCAAAGTGACATACTTTCGAGGGCCGTCGTTTTCAGCAAGCTCACGGAACATATCTTTGTCTCCGGTCATATGATCAGTACATCCACTATCAAGGACCCATTCCTTTCCTCCAGCCATGTAGCCGCGAAGGTTAGCCATAAGACCGAAGTGTCTCATTGCATCATTAAGATCATAGTCACTATCATCATCCTCATCATAGTATCCATGTTCAACATCGTCTTGTGATTGATCAACTCCTAGAGAGGGTAATTCATTAGATAAATGATCATCACAATGGTCATCTTTATGAATTCTAATAGCTTCAGAAATGATATTGCTAATAATTCCAACGTCTCCTTTGGCATGCATGAGGTCACGAAGCTGAAATAGACAATCATCAAACTTAGGATCACTAGTACTCATCTTACTCAAGGCAATAGACTTATGGAGAATTTCATCCAAGTTTTGCAAGGAATAGTTTGGAAATCTTTCCTCAAGAAATCTCCATATAGTGTAGGCACACTCAAGAGTAGGCAAACATCCAATCAAGTTTCTAGGCAAGCCTCTAGTGATAAGACTAACAGTTCTAAGGTTGCGGATCATGTCAATAGACTCATCAAGGGTAGGATGCGAAGGATCAACATGAGGTGCACGAGGGCTAGTAATGTACTTGTTCAAATGATATTCATTGAAAATCTCAAGCATCTCATTTTTCCATTCATGAAAGAACTCTCCATCAAGAATAGGCACTCTATGTCTAAGACTCCCCAATGTAGACACATCCATCTTCCTCCAATGGTGATTAAACCAAAGCAATGGAGACCAATGCTCTGATACCAATTGAAAGGATCAAGAAGAGGTGTCTAGAGGGGGGGGTGAATAGACTCTAATCAAGAAAAGTTACAGTTTTTAATTTCCTTAAGTTGATGTGGAGTTTTGGCACAAGTTTAAACATTCACAATACATATCAAGCAAGCATGACAAGAGTATATGAGCAGCGGAAAGTAAAGCATGCAAGTTGCAAGAATGTAAAGTGGAGGTATTTGAGTGTGCAAACGCAATTGGGAGACACGGGGATTTTTTATCCGTGGTTCTGATAGGTGGTGCTATCGTACATCCACGTTGATGGAGACTTCAACCCACGAAGGGTAACGGTTGCGCGAGTCCACGGAGGGCTCCACCCACGAAGGGTCCATGAAGAAGCAACCTTGTCTATCCCACCATGGCCGTCGCCCATGAAGGACTTGCCTCACTAGGGTAGATCTTCACGAAGTAGGCGATCTCCTTGCCCTTACAAACTCCTTGGTTCAACTCCACAATCTTGACGGAGGCTCCCAAGTGACACCTAGCCAATTTAGGAGACACCACTCTCCAAGAGGTAACAAATGGTGTGTTGATGATGAACTCCTTGCTCTTGTGCTTCAAATGATAGTCTCCCCAACAATCAACTCTCTCTCACAGGATTTGGATTTGGTGGAAAGAAGATTTGAGTGGAAAGCAACTTGGGGAAGGCTAGAAATCAAGATTTATGTGGTTGGAATGGAATATCTTGACCTCAACACAAGTGTAGGTGGTTCTCTGTCAGAAAATGTATGTTGGAAGTGTAGGCATGTTCTGATGGCTCTCTCCACGAATGAAGAGTGGGTGGAGGGGTATATATAGCCTCCACACAAAATCTAACCGTTACACACAAATCACCAAACTCGGTGGGACCGATTCAGAGAACTCGGTCAGACCGATTTAGTTCATAATGTGACCGCTAGGCATTTCGGTGGGACCGATATAATCAACTCGGTGGGACCGATGTGCTAGGGTTAGGGTAAAACCTCATCCCGGTTTGACCGATTACACAAACTCGGTGGGACCGATTTGGGTAATAAGCAAAACAGAGAGTTGGCCAAGCAAACTCGGTGGAACCGATTGCATACCTCGGTGGGACCAAAATTATTGCAATAGGCAACAGAGAGTTCGCAAGCCCATCTCGGTGAGACCGAGATCCCATCGGTGAGACCGAATTGACTAGGGTTTCTGGCAGTGGCTATGTCAACTGAACTCGGTGGCGCCGGATAGAAAGTTTCGGTGGGGCCGAGTTTGACTTTTGGTTTGGGACATATGTGGATGTGAGGGAGTGGTTGAGGGCTTTGGAGCATATCACTAAGCACTTTGAGCAAGCATGCCATTAAGCAACACCTCATCCCCTCTTAATAGTATTGGCTTTCTTGTGGACTCAATGTGATCTTGGATCACTAAAATAGAAAATGTAGAGTCCTGAGCTTTGAGCTTGAGCCAATCCTTTGTCCTCAGCATTTTGAAGGGGTTCCACATCCTCTAGTCCATGCCACTCCATTGTTGAACTTATCTGAAACATTCTAGGTAGAAGCATTAGTCCAACAAGAGATATGTTGACATTAATTACCAAAATCACCCAGGGAGCACTTGTGCTTTCACCAGCCTAGTGAGGCCGCCCCTGAGGAGGTCTTGTGTCGTCCGCCTCGTGAGGCTTGGCCCCTCGCGAGGGTCTTGAGTGTTTGCTGGTGAAGATGAGTCGTACCAGGCTGCTGGTGGAGCCACACCGTGGGCCGCAAGCAGGCAAGTCTGGGGACCCCCGTTCCTAGAACACTGACAGTAGCCCCCGGGCCCAAGGCGCGCTCGGACTTGGCTTCGAGGCGAAGCCAAAGGGCAAGTGTGGAGCGCCGCGGGCCCCAACCGCCTGCGGCCTTGATTGACGCGTGGCGATTGACGGGACGTGCGCGTCTTCGCTTCCCCATGCTGCCTCGGCAACTGCCCGATTTGACGAGTCCCCGGTGCATGCAGAGAAAACCATCATTACCTATGATCGTGGGGGTCGCCGGTTGGCCTTCTCCTGCTATAAATGAGGAGGGGGGCGGATCCACCGTCGCCCATCTCTTCCTGTTCCGATCGCTTCTTCTTCCTTGCTTCATTACTAGCAGCGACACCCATGGCACCGGTGACGAGGTTCTCGGCCGCAGAGAAGGAGAAGGCCTACCTGGAGGGGCCCGGCTCGCCGCCGCCCAAGAGGGGCGCGGTCGCCCACGTAAGCACGTCGCGACCCCCGCGGTGGCCCCTTGCGGCCGCGGCGGCGCCTCCTCACGCGATGGGAGCCGCCCAGGTCGTGGCAGCCCCGGCGATGAAGTGAGGCGCGCCATGGTAGCGCGGCCTCCCCGGCTGTTGAGGATATAGACCTTAGAGTCACCCGCCAGGAGGGGCCGGGTTACTCATATGGTCATCACCAGAAGCCCGGAGCCAAGCTTGAAGATGATGGGCCAGAGATGGGCTTAAGACCCGGATATGGCTTAAAGCCCGTAGTTACAATCATATTTATGGTAGAACTTGTAGTGTAAGGCAAGAATAGTTGAGAGTCCGAGCCGGACACTCTTATGAGCCGGCCGGGACTCTGAGAGCTGCTGGGCGTCAGCCTCCCTATATAAAGGGACGACCCGGCAGTGGTTTAGGGACAAGAACAATCTCATCGAGAGCCGGGCATAGCAGATTTGCTCCCTGGTTATCGAGACCCTAATCAATACCACCTCAAACTGGACGTAGGCTTTTACCTTCACCGTAAGGGGCCGAACCAGTATAAACCCTCGTATTCCTTGTCCCACTTAACCCCTTTAAGCTTCCTAGTTGCGATGGCTCCACGACTAAGTCCTAGCTCGAGGACATCTGCCGTGACAATTCCACGACAGTTGGCGCCCACCGTGGGGCCAGCGCACGGTGGATTTGAGTTCTTGAAGGGCAGCTTCGAAGGGCTCAAGGGATACACTGTGGGCCGGATGACCAAAAGTCGTCGCGGCAAGCTCTACATCGACGATGCAAACTGGGGCCCCGACGCCGGCTCAATTGAGTACGGGTACCGGGTCCCCTTCGGCGGAATTCATGTTTTCATTGGCAAGATTGGTGAGCCGGGCCCTGAGCCGGGTCTCTGCGCCGATCTTGTCGAGACGGCTCAGCGTGCACGACCCGCCCGGGCCCGGCCTGCCTTAAGGCACGCTTTTGTGGGGTGTATCCATGGAGGACTCTCTGATCGATCTGGATCTGGTGATGAGACGGCCGCCGGCTCTGACGGCGAGTCGGCCACCGATGAGTCAAACTCGTTGTATCAACTTCAAGATGGCAGGCTCATGGGTTGTTCCGATGGTGACAGTATTCCGGACCTATTTGAGCCGCCAAGCCGGGTTGGAATCTTTATGGCCGGTGTGCAGCCTGTTCAGAACCCCGCTGCTGGAGCGGGAAACCCGGTGCCTTCTCCGGCTCAGGTGCTAATGGATCTCACGGACAAGATGACGGCCCTGTTAACCGCCACGGTTGACCCGGCAGATCAAGCTCAGCACGATGTGGAGGTGGCACAGTTAAAATTGGATCTAGTGAAGGCTAAGGAGGATCTGGCAGCGGAAGGGATCAGGATGACTGCGGAGGGGGCGGCTCTCGATGCCCAAACCCAGTTGATTCAAGCGCAGTCCTTCCGGCTCACGATGGATCAAAACGCGGCCAATGAGGTCCTGAGAAGGAGGCATCAAAAGGCCCAATCTCGACTCCCTCCGGTTTACGATCCACGCAACCTCTTCAACACGCCAGGCGCAGGGTCTAGTAACCCGCCAGGGGTCATAGTGCCCGGGTTGGGGACCCCTATTCAGCCACAAGTGATGGGGCCTCCCCAGATGCCCCCTGCCCCGCCTCAGTACGTTCCAATACCACCGGGTCATTATAATAACCCGCTGGAGAACATGGTCGCTGCGGCAGCACGGCTGGCGGCTCTCCCAGTCGACGGCGACTCTCCGACGGCTATTGAAACCCGCCGGGTCAGGGAACTCCTTCAGACAGCATTGGCACAACAAGAGGCGTACTCCCACAGCCGGGACAGGATCCACTAGACCCCTCGTCCAGGCCGGAGCCCGAGTTATAGCCGGCACATGGTCTCAGCGACCGGCTCAAGTAACGTCCGACGCCATGACCCGCCCCCTGGCCATGGCCCGGCTCATAACGGAGCCTTTCACGCAGCAGACCAAGACAGAGCGCAGCAAGAGGCGGAGCAGGTGCCTCAGTTGACGGCTTACCAGACTCCCCCGGCTTATCCGACGACGTCCGTCGATGTGGGCATCCCTACCAGGACTGGGGGTGTCCCTTGCTTGGTGCCAGCTATCCGCAATGAACGTCTACCCAAGGACTTTAAAGGCCCTAGGAAGGTGCCCAATTACACGGCTGACTTACAACCCGCAGCCTGGATCGAGAGTTATGAGATGGCCATGGAACTACTGGAGGTCAGTGAGGCGGCAATGGCCAAGTACTTCACCATGATGTTGGATGGGACTGCCCGCACTTGGTTGAAAGGGCTACCACCGAACTCCATCGGGTCTTGGGCTGAGCTGAAAGCCCGGTTCATCCAAAACTTTAAGGATACCTGCAGGCAGTCTATGTCAATTGTGGATTTGACTAACTGTAAGCAGCAGGAGGGTGAATCCACGACGCATTGGGTTCGCCGGGTCAAGGAGATCATACATTCGTCAGATAAGATGGATGCTGGCTCAGCAGTCTTAATGTTGGAGCAGAATTGTCGTTTTGTGCCCCTAAAGATGAAACTCGGGTGGCTTAAGCGCGACTGCAATGATATGGGTACACTAATGGTGGCTCTTGTCAAGTACGCCGATTCTGATGGTACCAAGGATCCCCCTTCAGATGATGAAAGGACAGGGAAGGGAAAGAAGAACGGCAATGGCAAGGGTCCTCAGCATAACCCGGGGAACCAAGGAGGAGGCAAGCGCAAGGCCGACGGCAGCCTAGAGTTTGTGGCCAACGCCAGCTCACAAGGGAATAACCAGCGACGTAAGGGGAGGCCCCCTCCCCGAGGCGGCGGGTCAGGCCCGACGCTGGAGCAACTGTTGAATGAGCCTTGTCCAAGGCATGGCTCTAGAGAGAAGCCAGCGACTCATCTGTGGAAGGATTGTGCAATCATGAAGGCCTTTAAGAATTACAATGGCCCGGGCGGCGGCTCAGGCGCCGGCGGCTTTCATGGCCCGGGGGGCGGCTCAAATTCTGGTCCTCAGAACGGTCAAGGGGGCTTTAATCAACAGTCTGGCCAGGGTCATCAACAGCAGCAGGGGGGTTATCAGACCAATCCAAAGCAGCTTAGCGGTGGACAGTATCATGTGTTTACCACTAGTTTGTGCAAGCGAGATCAGAAGCTTCACAAGAGGGCTGTGAATGCTGTTGAGCCGGCGGTTCCACGCTACTTGCGGTGGTCTGAACAGCCTATAGTGTGGAGCAGGGAGGATCACCCTCCACGGGTGGATAATCTGGGTCACTTGGCCCTGGTGGTGGCTCCTCAGGTGGGAGGATATAAGTTCACTAAGGTGCTCGTGGATGGAGGCAGCAGCATCAACATCCTCTACTATGAGACTTTCCGTCGTATGGGGTTGATTGATAAAAACCTCAGCCAGTCCAACACTATTTTCCACGGTGTGGTACGTGGTAAGTCGGCTTATCCAGTCGGCAAGATTGAGTTGGAAGTGGCCTTTGGAGATGAGAACAACTACAGGGTGGAGAAATTGACCTTTGAGGTGGTCAAGATAAGAAGCCCATACCATGCTATATTTGGACGGCCGGCTTACGCCAAGTTCATGGCACGGCCGTGTTATGTGTACTTACAGCTCAAGATGCCGGGTCACAAAGGGACCATTACGGTCCACGGCAGCCGGAAAGTGGCTCTGGAGTGTGAGGAAGGTGATGCGGCTTATGCAGAATCTGTTTGTGCAACAGAGGAGTTGAAGTTTTACAAAGACAATGTTGACCTAACAGATATGACTTCTCTGAAAAAGCCAACTAAAGAGCAAGAGCCGACAATGAAATTTAAGTCGGCTGATGAGACTAAACTTGTTGATTTTGTTCCAGGTGACTCATCTCAGCAGTTTAGCATCAGTGCCAATCTGGATCCAAAATAGGAAAGCGCGCTCATCGCATGGAAACCTTCTGACATGCCAGGTGTACCTAGAGAGCTCGCTGAGCACACTCTCAATGTTGATCCAAAATTTAAGCCGGTCAGGCAGTTCCTTCGGCGGTTTAATGAAGAGAGGCGGAAAGCTATTGGTGAAGAGGTGGCCCGGCTCTTGGCGGCCGGGTTTATTGTTGAAGTTTTCCACCCAGAATGGTTAGCTAACCCGGTGCTCGTGCTCAAGAAGAACGGCACTTGGCGGATGTGTGTGGACTACACGGACTTAAATAAGGCGTGTCCGGCTGATCCTTTTGCCCTTCCCCGTATTGATCAAATTATTGATGCTACGGCCGGTTGTGCGCGTTTAAGTTTTCTGGACGCTTATTCTGGATATCATCAGATTAAAATGGCGGTTAAGGACCAGGAGAAGACGGCGTTCATCACTCCCTTTGGAGCCTTCTGCTATGTATCCATGCCCTTTGGACTCAAGTGTGCACAGGCGACTTATCAGCGTTGCGTGCAGAACTGTCTTCATAAACAGATTGGACGCAATGTTCATGCTTATGTGGACGATATTGTGGTTAAGTCCATAAAAGAGGAAACCCTGATAGATGATTTGAGAGAAACCTTTGATAATCTCCGGGTCTACAAGATGATGCTTAACCCGGCCAAGTGTGTCTTTGGTGTTCCTGCAGGCAAACTCTTGGGTTTCTTGGTTTCTGACAGAGGCATTGAGGCTAACCCGGAGAAGATCAAGGCCATCACCTCCCTGGCTAAGCCAGCGTGTATAAATGACGTTCAGCGCTTGGCGGGTCGCATCGCTGCTTTAAGCCGGTTTATAAGCCGTTTGGGTGAGAAGGCCATGCCATTATATCAGTTGATGAAGAAAACTGATAACTTTGTCTGGAATGATGCAGCTAATACCGCTTTTGAGGATTTGAAGAAGCAGCTGGCAGAGCCCCCAGTCCTTGCTGCTCCGGTTGATAAGGAGCCCTTATTATTGTACGTGGCGGCAAACGCACGAGCCGTCAGTGTGGCTATTGTGGTGGAGCGCAAGGAGGAGGGTAAGGAGCATCCGGTTCAGCGGCCGGTTTATTATGTCAGCGAAGTGCTCATTGAGTCCAAGCAGCGGTACCCGCATTGGCAGAAGCTTGTGTATGGTGTGTTCATGGCGAGCCGGAAACTTAAGCATTATTTTCAGGGTCATCCCATCATTGTGGTCAGTTCTGCCCCTCTTGGTGATATCATTCAAAACAGAGAGGCCACAGGGAGAATTGCTAAGTGGGCTATAGAACTTGGACCTCATGGTCTCAAATATGTGGCACGCACTGCTGTTAAATCTTAGGCCTTGGTGGATTTCATCAATGATTGGACAGAGTCACAAGTGCCCGAGCAAAAGCCGGATAACACGTATTGGACTATTCACTTCGATGGGTCCAGGCAGTTGGAGGGCTCGGGGGCTGGCGTTGTATTGGCTTCCCCTAAAGGTGACAAGTTCCATTATGTGCTACAGTTGATGTTTCCTTGCACTAACAATGTGGCTGAGTACGAGGCCTTGCTCCACGGTCTTTGGATGGCTAAGGAGATGAGCTTGAGCCGGGTAAGGTGTTTCGGTGACTCAGACTTGGTGGCTCAACAAGTATCAGGCAAGTGGGACTCTAAGGACCCTCTCATGGTGGCTTATCGCCGCGAAGTTGATGCCATTGCTGGGCACTTTCAGGGCTACCAAGTAGAGCACATTGATCGCAGGAAGAACGAGGCGGCTGATGCTCTAAGCCGGCTAGGCTCTCAGCGAAAGCCGGTGCCGCCTAACACTTTCCTGGACGTCCTGTATAGCCCTTCTGTTAAGTTGCCTACGGAGGAAGACTTGGATGTCCCTGACCTGGAGGCACGACTGGTGGCGGCTCTCCATATCATACCAGACTGGACAATGCCATATCTGGCTTACATGACCCAGGGCGAGTTACCTGAGGATGAAACTTTGGCCAGGCAAATAACCCGGTGGGCTAAGTTAATGATCATTATCGATGGCGAGTTGCATCATCGCAGTGTCACAGGGGCGTTTCAGCGTTGTGTCTCCCCTGAGGAAGGTCAAGAAATCTTGCGTGAGATCCATGAAGGGGATTGTGGCCATCACGCCGGCTCAAAGTCTCTTGTGGCCAAGGCCTTTCGTCATGGTTTCTATTGGCTGACGGCTCATGCTGATGCAGAGGACTTAGTCAGTAAGTGTGATGGTTGCCAAAGGTTCTCGCGACGGGCTCACGTGCCGGCTCAAGAGCTGAGGATGATCCCAATTACTTGGCCCTTTGCGGTCTGGGGGCTTGATATGGTTGGACCTTTCAAAAGGTCCAAGGATAAGAAAACCCACCTCTTGGTGGCAGTTGACAAATTCACAAAGTGGGTGGAAGCTGAGCCAGTTAGCAAGTGCGATGCAGCCACGGCGGTTTAATTTATGAAAAAGGTGATTTTCCGTTTTGGCTTTCCGCACAGCATTATAACTGACAATGGCACCAATCTCTCCAAAGGCGCCATGGAAGAGTTTTGTCAACGAGAGCATATCCGACTTGATGTTTCCTCAGTGGCTCATCCTCAATCCAATGGTCAAGCTGAGAGAGCCAATCAGGAGATTCTGAAGGGCATCAAGCCCCGGCTTTTGGTCCCTTTGCAACGGACGCCGGGTTGTTGGGTGGAGGAGTTTCCCTCCGTGTTATGGAGCATCAACACTACTCCTAACAGGTCTACAGGCTTCACGCCTTTCTTCATGGTTTACGGGGCGGAAGCAGTCCTCCCCAGTGACATCCGTCATGACTCACCTCGAGTGGCGGCTTATGTTGAGGCGGATAATGAACAGGCGCGCCAAGATGCTCTTGACTTGTTGGACGAACAGCGTGATGTGGCAGCAGCCCGTTCAGCGATTTATCAACAAGACCTGCGCCGTTATCATAGCCGCCGGGTTAAATCCCGGGTCTTCCAAGAAGGTGATCTCGTGCTCCAGCTTATCCAGGATCAAACAGATGCACACAAGTTATCCCCGCCTTGGGAAGGGCCCTTTGTGGTCAGCAAGAACTTGCAGAACGGGTCATATTACCTCATTGACATTCGGGAGCACAAAGATTCACGTAAGTCGGAGGAAGAGACCCGTCGGCCGTGGAACATAGCTCAACTTTGGCCTTACTACACTTGAGCCACCGGCTCTCATAATGTACATATTTCTCTTAGCCATGTATATATTATGATAAGCAATAAAGCAGGACCTCTGTCCTTTTTTCTCCTCCAAATGTGCACGTGTTTTCTTTGCAAGATTAACATGGTAACTTGAAGGAGGATCCGGCTTATGATCGTATTCGAATCTTGCCGCGGGTAATATGGTCACTTGGGGGCTTCTTGTTCAAACATGGGTCATATTCGAACCAAAGAGAACATAGCTGTCGATACCCATTTGATTGGCAAAAGTGCCGAGCTCATTGGGAGGTTTTCTCTGATCATATTTGAATCATAGTTTAACCCCTTTGAGAACCGACGTGGATCGTATTCGAATCAGCGTCGTTAAACAATTCTTAAAATCACTTGGGGGCTTCCTGTTCAAACATGGGTCGTATTCAAACCAAAGAGAACATAGCTGTCGGTACCCTCTTGATTGGCATCGCCACACCCACTGGGGGCTATATGATCGTATCCGAATCTTAGCTTAACCCCTTTGGGCCGGGTCTCTGGTCGTATTCGAACCGGAAGCCCCTAAGTTCTTCCGCTTTATCACAAGTTTTCTCTGATTATGTCAAGGTGTGTACAGCCGGGTCTTACTTTGCCGGCTTAACTTTGGTTTACAGTATTGCTGAACGCAATGGGTGTTATAAGACAGGTAAACCGGAGTTGCGGTACCAACCTTCTTATCCGGGTTATCTAAACCGGAAGTATGCTTGCAGGCCGTTAAGTATGTTCTTACGGCTGTATTCAGGATATCGTTGAAGACAAATCCTTTTTGATTCATATTCCGGGTTATCTAAAACTTATGATTCTCAGGGCGGTAAGCCGCCTCGAGACTTGTGATTTGCCCTTCTATGTAGGATAATTAAAGGCACCTCTTTTGAGGTTAAGAAAAACAAAGGATTGATTATGACCCGGAGAAACATCAAAGAGAACTTCAAAAGACTTCAGCATTCAAGACGTGCACGGTGACACGGCAAAAATAAAAGTGTTGGTCCTACTCTATTACAAGACTCGTTGAGTCCCAAAGGGTGAGGCATTGTTTGGTAAACCGCCAGCCGAGTTACGACGCTTGCTGAGTTGAAGTCTCCGGCTCGTTCCTGTCTTCTCCTCCGGCTGATCCCAAGACCTGGAAAGTTGATGAATTCCAGTCGATGCCGCTGAGAGCTTCGAATTGGGCTTCTTCGTCAATTAACCCGGCCGGGTCAATCTCCGGGGCGAAAGTGTGCTGACGAGCCGGCGGGATCAAGTGGAGGGCTTCATAGCGAGGGGTTGGAATCCTCTGATTCTCCGCATTGTAACCCGGCTGGTACTTGGTCAGATCTGTGTCGTTCCCGATAAGGGTGGCCACCGGGCGTACGACCTTCACGCAAGCTGCGAAGTCCTTCTGATCAAAAGCTGAGCCGTCTTCCTTCAGGCTTGGATAGCCAAGGGCGATGTCCGCCGGGTCTAACTCCGGCAGGAATGCCTTGGCCCGGCTCAGCGCGGCGATCGCTCCGGCTCTTGCAGAGGCCCATCGCAGCTCTTGGATCCGTTGAGGCAGTACAGCGAGCCGGCGAAGGACTTCTGCCAGGTGAGTCGGCACCTCGTTGGATAGGGCCACCACAGCTAAGGCACGCTGTGACCCGGTGTAGAGCTGCTCCACCAGGGTATACACGGCCTTCAGCTTGGTTACCACGCTCTGGTTGAGGTTGGCACTTCTGGGGCCTGTTTAACAGAGTCAGATAAGCCGCCGACAAGGATGAAATTATGAGATATAAACATTCTAAACTTGATGAGAGCCGGCGCGACGACTTACCGAAGATTGCGGCCACCATCTGGGACACTTGGCGCTTTAGGCCGGAGAGCTCGGCGGTCTTCTCGGAGAGAGCCTTCTCTGCCCGTTCAGCCCGGTTCACCAATGCGGCCTTTTCTTCGGCCCACGCCTTCCGCTCAGCGTCGAACTCCGTCTTCAGCTTCTCTTGCGCGGCGATGCTGGACACGAACTTGGCGTTTGCCTTCCGGGTCTCCATCTCTTGCATCTTCAGCTGGCTCTTGACTTCAGCAAGGTCAGCCTCAAGCTTCTTGCCAGCAGCCTGTATAAATTTCCGGGTTATGGCATGAACAGTTACTATATAAGTCCCAAGCGTTTTCCAAGCAAAGACACTTGGCAGTTGGGGGCTAATGCATATTGAACGTATCTATCTACAAACTGCCGGCTCAATTGAGTAAGCCGGAACCTAAGTCTACAACATATTCAATCATAAGTCGTCGACTTGGGGGCTAGCATGGTAAAGGTAACTATGCAGTAAGTAAGAGGACAGCAGAATGATACCTCAGATTTCTGCTGGATCTGGTTCACCATGGCAACCTCTGCGTCCCGGCTCTTGTGCACTTGGCTGATGTAGCCAGAGACGAGCTCTCCAATGCTCAGGTTGGTGTAGTCGGAGAGGTCCAGGTTCACCCGGTGGGGCTGCAGCAACTCCCCCTTAGCGGAGCACTTGGCCAGCATGGTAGGTCTCCCCGGCTCAACGAACTCCGTCCGGGTGATTACCACGTCCGGGTCGTCTGCTGGTGGAGCCGAGCTGGAGGCCTCCGGGTTAACAGAAGCTTCTGTAGTTGCCTTGGTAGTTGGGGCAGCGGCCTCAGGTGCCTTGTCGGTTGGAATGGTGGCTTCGGGGGCGGAGGCAGCTGGCGGTTCTTGAGCCGTCACCTCCGGTTCAGGTAAATCCGGCACTCCGGCTGATTTGGTTTTCTTCGCTCTCTTGGTGAGCTTTGCCTGGGCACTGAAAGGACAGAAACATTAAGCACAAAAAGGGTAAGTACAGACAAGTATAATATGAGATGGTTGTCATTACCCGGGCGCGGTCTTGAAAGCCGGAAGACTCGACTGCATAGAGTCGCCCGAAGAGGGGGAGGTCTCCTGATAATTTGAGTCAGAAGAATTGAGTGGTTGACGGATAACACCCGCCAACGGATGAAAAGGGTACAAGTGGGAAATAACCTCAGTTCGGCACTTCCTTGATGTGTCAGGTAACCCGGAGGAGAGGTCGGTGTCCTTGTTGGTCCGGGTGTGACGCCGGCTCTCATGAACCTGTCGCTTCAAAATAAATTGAGGATCTTGATAAGCTAAAGGATGTGAAAAGCTTACTTTCCGGGTTACCCTTCGGACTTTCAGCCTTGGCAAGGGCTCCGAGTCGGAGGAAAGTGACATTACCTCTTCAACCACCGGGTTACTTGCGCCGGTGTCATCCTGACAATGAGCAAGTATTGATAAGGCGGACAGCAACAAACAACAAATATAGCAAGGGCTTAAAGGCTCAGGGGTTACCTCTGACTCGGAGCTGTCGCTTAATTGCATCAGCTCTGAAGCAGTAGGCCTGCTTCCTTTCTTGCGAGGGGCGGTTTTCTTGGCGGCTTTCTTCGCCTTTCTAGCCTTCTTGGCCGCCTCATGGTCATATTTGACCCGCCAGAACTTATCATCAGCCTGAAAAATGCAATAAGGTTCTTTTAAAATGATTCAGATGAAAGTTATGTACAGGTAAGATGTTCAGATCAGCGGCTTACCGCTGGGGCTGGGTTGGTCTTGCAGAAGGGGGCTAGCCCGGTCCTTCCGCAGTCTGCCAGGCTCTCGTTCAAGAGAGCCTTGGTCATCTCCTCTGCGACGTCTTCAGGAAGATCGTTGCGGCTGTGTCTTTGAGGGTCATCCTTTCGGCCCGTGTACTCACACATTAAGCCGGGGCGGCGGCTCAATGGGATCACCCGCCATGAGATCCAGACCCGGACCAGGTCGATTCCATTCAGACCATTGCCCAGGAGGGCCTTGACCTTGTTGATAGTGGGGAGTAGAGGTTGGCGCTCCGCTTGAGTCAGCTTGTCTGACAGTGGGTGAGTCGGCTCCAGACGCGAGGGGCGAAAGCCGGGCAGCGGACTTTCATCAGCCGGTGACGTGTCTTGGCAATAGAACCAAGTCATGTTCCAGTCCTTTGGGTGGCTCGGCGGCTCTGCGTAAGGAAAAAGGCAGTCCCTACGCCGCTGGATGGAGATACCACCTAACTCCAGACTTGGCCCATTAGCGCACTCATTCTGACGGTTCAAGTAAAAAAGCTCTCTGAAGAGCAGCAGACTAGGTTCTTCTCCAAGGTAAACCTCGCAGAAGACTTGGAAGTTGCAGATGTTGGACACTGAGTTGGGTCCAATGTCTTGAGGCCGCAAGTCGAAGAAGTTTAGCACGTCCCTAAAAAACTTTGAGCCGGGCGATGCGAAGCCCCGGCTCATATGATCCGCAAAAATCACTACCTCCCCGTCCTTTGGCTGTGGTCTCTCTTCTGACGGGTCAGGGGCACGGTAGGACATGACGTCCTTCTTGGGCAGATATCCGGACTTGACAAAATCTGCTAGGGTCTCATTGGTGACATTGGACCTCATCCAGTTGCAAGTAATGGGAGCTTTGGGAGGCATGGTGAAAGTCGGCAGTCTATGATAAAAGGAAAAACGTCCGGGTTAATTATGAGCCGGAAGAAATCTACGGTTCAAGGTCAAGGTGGCGGCTTATGAAGGGGACTAATGGTATACATTTAAGTGCATCGGGCTATTTAAGCCGCCGAGGGATTGAGAGTAATTTGACTATCTACAGGCTTTATCACAGCTAAGCCGGAAATTTTATGGCGCATGGTTGTCTTTAAGCCGGAAAGTTCTATGGCACGGGGTTTCTTTAAACCAGAACTGTAAACCGCCGAGATTCAAGGGTTGCAATTTTTACTAAGTGTGGTAAAACAGGTTTCACACATCGCAGTAAAAATTTTGGATCAAAATAGTCGGGCAAAAGAAAAGTTTCTAGACCTAGAAACAGACACTGGAGAAGTTCTTGGGCTCGAACAAGGTTCTTATGCAATAAAAAGAGAGATACTTGCATATAAAATGGGTCCTTAACGTCTACCACAGTAAGCCTATACAAAGCTAAGATAAAAAAGGGGCAGCAAAATTCAAATCTACTGGGGCCCGTGATGAACTACGAAGAACACGGACGAACTACTCGAGCCCTAGTACGGATCTGCCTATGGAGTAGCGGAGACTCACCGGAGCTGGAGAGGAGCGGAGGTTGCCGCCGTTTGTCTGGTCCGAGTCAGGGTGATGCAGCGGCCAAGGTTGACGAAGACCGGGGGCGCGACGGCGGCGGCAGTAGCAGAGCTCGGGCAAGGGAGCAGTGGCACGAGGAAGAAGATGGAGAGAGAAGTGGCTGAGAGCCCGTCGGGCCGGCCTATTTATAAGGCAAGTTCATAAGTGGGCGCGAGAATCAAGGAGACCACGGCGTGGTTATCTCCCCACGAAACGCCTCGATTTTCAGGATGACTGTAAAGAAAAAGATCCGTTGCGGATCTGGCGGAGTAAAAAACGGGCTTAATGGAAGATGACGTCACGGCGGATTATCCGGAGTCCAGAGGATGACGTCACGCTGGGTTATGGCCTTCACACAATTGTAAGCCGGAGGTTTTCTGTCGAAGGAATGGAAGATTGACATGAGCCGGCTCAAATCAATCTGGGGCCTAATGTTGAGGATATAGACCTTAGAGTCACCCGCCAGGAGGGGCCGGGTTACTCATATGGTCATCACCAGAAGCCCGGAGCCAAGCTTGAAGATGATGGGCCAGAGATGGGCTTAAGACCCGGATATGGCTTAAAGCCCGTAGTTACAATCATTATTATGGTAGAACTTGTAGTGTAAGGCAAGAATAGTTGAGAGTCCGAGCCGGACACTCTTATGAGCCGGCCGGGACTCTAAGAGTTGCTGGGCGTCAGCCTCCCTATATAAAGGGACGACCCGGCAGCGGTTTAGGGACAAGAACAATCTCATCGAGAGCCGCGCATAGCAGATTAGCTCCCTGGTTATCGAGACCCTAATCAATACCACCTCAAACTGGACGTAGGCTTTTACCTTCACCGTAAGGGGCCGAACCAGTATAAACCCTCGTATTCCTTGTCCCGCTTAACCCCTTTAAGCTTCCTAGTTGCGATGGCTCCACGACTAAGTCCTAGCTCGAGGACATCTGCCGTGACAATTCCACGACACCGGCCGTGCTTCCACTCGGCGGAGGTACTGCCGAAGTTCGTCGTGTGGTCGAAGAACCCGTCCGGCACCTGGCTTCAGCTCCCGCGCTTCTTCGCCAGCGAACTGCCAGCCACGGGTCCAGGCGGTCTCTGGCTGCAGGCGGACGGCTGCTGCAGCAAGGCTTCATGGGTCGCGGTGGAGGTCTCTGTTGCGGGCAACGCAACCCTGGCCCGCGGCTGGTAGACGTTTGCCCGCGCGCACGGCCTGGGCAGGCGTTGTACCCTCCACTTCAAGTACGACGGCAACGCGACCCTCTACGTGAGGGTATTCGGGGAAGATGGTCGCCGCGTCAGATGCTACCCTGAGGACAACGACGGCGGCGAGGTGCTCGGCCTTGGCGACGGTCGTGACGAGGGTGAAGGTGGACTTGCCCTCAGCGCCGGCCGCGGCTCGTCCAGCTACGGCGGCTCTTCCTCCGGCGACAGCTCCAGCGGCGGCGGCTATGACCAGCCGCCATGCTGCCGTGTCCGCTTTAAGGGCGGTAGCGGGTTGTCTCGTCGCCGTGCCCCAGTGAAGTGCGAGGAGGGGTCTGGCTGAGTCCAGGAGGGTGCCAAGGGCCTACCCTCACGAACCGCTGCGGGGGCGCGCGCCGCTTTTATTTTGTTCTTTCCTTTCTTCCTCGATGTGTCTGAAGTAGTTTCCGCCTCGTGAGGCGCGCATCTCCCAGCACCTGGTGAGACCTCCTTGCCGTAGACTTGGGAGGCATCGAGACTGCAAAAATTTGTTAAGAAACTCTTATTCTTCCAAGCCCAGGGCCCTAGGCATGGCCGACCATGACCCAGCGCTCCGCATCACGGAACCCGAGGGGCATGGACTTAAGAGAGGAAGGTGCGCCAGCTTGCGAGCTCGAGCAAGGGTGCCTCGCGAAGACCAGGGAAAACGCTCACGAGTGCACCTGTCCAGCCCCCTCGCGAGGCATGCGAGGGAGAGTATGGGTCAAAACAAAGAACCGAGGGAAGAAACAGAGGAAAAAGGCGATCGAACCAAGTCGACAAGAAACACGAGAATGCGAATTTCCATTAAAGAGGGGCAAGCCAACTACAGAAAGCAAATGAAAAGCCATGTCCGGCACCTAGTTTAGTCTTCTCACCAGCGCGGAGCTAAGTGCTGCCACTAGGACGTGGGAGGGAGCCCCTGAGGCCTGAGGGCGGCACTCCTGAGACTCCGGGCGCGTATAGCCCCACTCATTATTACGTGAGAGTGTCACGAGCGGAGACCTTCACAGGCACTGGGCCTTGCTTCATGGGTAGAACTTCCAGAGGTGATGGATGTTCCAGGCGTTCTGGATGGGTACCCCGTCCCGCGTCTCCAGGCGCACAGCTCCAGGCCTAGAGACATGGGCGACCCTAAACGAGCCCTCCCACATGGGCGAGAGCTTTGATGTCTACTACACAACCTTCTTCTTGTAGACGTAGTTGGCCCTCCAAGTGCAGAGGTTTGTAGGACAGTAGCAAATTTCCCTCAAGTGGATGACCTAAGGTTTATCAATCCGTGGGAGGCGTAGGATGAAGATGGCCTCTCTCAAGCAACCCTGCAACCAAATAACAAAGAGTCTCTTGTGTCCCCAACACACCCAATACAATGGTAAATTGTATAGGTGCACTAGTTCGGCGAAGAGATGGTGATACAAGTGCAATATGGATGATAGATATGAGTATTTGTAATCTGAAAATATAAAAACAGCAAGGTAGCAAGTGATAAAAGTGAGCGTAAACGTTATTGAAATGCGTTGAAACAAGGCCTAGGGTTCATACTTTCACTAGTGCAAGCTCTCTCAACAATAATAACATAATTGGATCATATAACTATCCATCAAATGCAACAAAGAGTCACTCCAAAGTCACTAATAGCGGAGAACAAACGAAGAGATTATGGTAGGGTACGAAACCACCTCAAAGTTATTCTTTCTGATCGATCTATTCAAGAGTTCGTACTAGAATAACACCTTAAGACACAAATCAACCAAAACCCTAATGTCACCTAGATACTCCAATGTCACCTCAAGTATCCATGGGTATGATTATACGATATGAATCACACAATCTTAGATTGATCTATTCAAACCAACACAAAGTACTTCAAAGAGTGCCCCAAAGTTTCTACCGGAGAGTCAAGACGAAAACGTGTGCCAACCCCTATGCATAAGTTCACGAGGTCACGGAACCCACAAGTTGATCACCAAAACATACATCAAGTAGATCACGTGATATCCTATTGTCACCACAGATAAGCACATGCAAGACATACATCAAGTGTTCTCAAATCCTTAAAGACTCAATCCGATAAGATAACTTCAAAGGGAAAACTCAATCCATTACAAGAGAGTAGAGGGGGAGAAACATCATAAGATCCAACTATAATAGCAAAGCACGCGGTACATCAAGATCGTACCACCTCAAGAACACGAGAGAGAGAGAGAGAGATCAAACACATAGCTACTGGTACATACCCTCAGCCCCGAGGGTGAACTACTCCCTCCTCGTCATGGAGAGCACTGGGATGATGAAGATGGCCACCGGTGAGGGATCCCCCCCCTCCGGTAGGGTGCCGTAACGGGTATAGATTGGTTTTTGGTGGCTACAGAGGCTTGTGTCGGCGGAACTACCGATCTAGGTTATGTTATGGGGGTTTCTGTATATATATAAGAGGTTTTGGCGTCGAGAACAAGTCGGGGGGGGGGGGGTCTCCGGGCTGTCCACGAGGTAGGGAGGCGCGCCTAGGGGGGTGGGCGCGCCTCCCACCCTCGTGGGCAGCCCGAGACTCTTCTGGCCCAACTCTTTTACTCCATGGCCTTCTTCTGGTCCAAAAATAAGCTCCGTCAAGTTTTAGGTCAATTGGACTCCGTTCAGTTTTCCTTTTCTGCGATACTCAAAAACAAGGAAAAAACAGAAACTAGCACTGGGCTCTAGGTTAATAGGTTAGTCCCGAAAATCATATAAAATAGCATATAAATATATATAAAATATCCTAGAAGGATAATATAATAGCATGATTACTTCATAAATTATAGATACGTTGGAAACGTATCAGCATCCCCAAGCTTAATTCCTGCTCGTCCTCAAGTAGGTAAATGATAAAAGAAATAATTTATGAAGTGTGAATGCTAGCAGGTGCACAAGTTTGATCAATGATAATTTCAATCACCTTTCCTAGCATCATTATATGTCATAACAGTAGCTCATATCATAAAGCTTCTCATGATCAAGTAACAAGCTATTCACATGTTAAAGTATAGATCATAAACTTTCTTGAAAACTAACAAACAGTTCTCAGTCATCACACAATTGCAATTCATCTTATTTTCAGGAAGGGTCGACGTAAGAGCTTTGATTTAGCAAATCCCACATACTCAACTATCATATAGTCTTCCATGATTGCTACCACTCAAAGCATATTTTTAGAACAAATAGCATCCATCGAAACTGAGAAAGATAGGGGCTTAATGTTTCGCCTCCCAACTTATTTATCATATAGATAATTGTCAACAATAATAATTCATGATCAAATATATTTGAATGGCCATATATGCTTAGACATTTCTCCACCACATGATGCTTGCCAACTAAAAAGTAGGTTGGAATGAGAAGGAATACTACTGACTCTTGCATAAAAGTAAAAGATAGGACCTTCGCAGAGGGAAGTAGGGATTTGCAGAGGTGCCAGAGCTCGAAGCTTTAAAACAGAGATGAAAATAATTTTGAGAGGTATGCTTTCATTGTCAACATAACGACAAAGAGCTCCCAATATCTTCCATACTAGATATATTATAGGCAGTTCCCAAACAGAAAGGTAAAGATTTTACTCCCCCTCCACCAACAATCACACTCCACGGCTTGTCCGAAACAACGGGTGTCGTCCAACTATCAACAATCCTGGGGGAGTTTTGTTTAAATTATTTGCGATTTTGTTTTTGATCTTTTGATCATAGGACTGGGCATCCCAGTTACCAGCCATTTTCTCATGAATGATGAGCGGAGTCCACTCATCGTGAGAATAAACCACCTAGCATGGAAGATACTAACAGCCCCTAATCGCTACATGAGCGATTCGGACATACAAAACAGATTATTATTTGGAGGTTTAGAGTTTGGCACATGCAAATTTACTTGGAACGGCAGGTAAATACCGCATATAGGTAGATATGGTGGACACTCATGGAATAAACTTGGTTCAAGGAATTTGGATGCACAAGCAGTATTCCCTCTTAGTACAAATATTTTGGCTAGCAAAGGATTCTAAATAGCAAGCACCACATGTTAGAGGATCCATAACAATATAACTTCTATACAAATATACCCAAGCATAACTCATTATGTTGTCTTCCTTGTCCAACTTCAACTAATTTGCTCAGGTTTGAAAATAATTAATGGGGCTCACAATCATAGAAGATGTCCAAGATAGTATATTTATATGTGAAATCTCTCTTCCTTCAATAATCTTTCATGAATTGTTCAAGTGACCAATACAATGTTTTCTAACCTTCAAAAAATTTACCACCCCTACTTCTTATATGTGAAGGCATTACTCCCCATGGGATAAGAATATGAAATATATATAATTTCAGATTTATGATATTCAAATCATTCAACCATTTACTCATAGGATATAAGTAAAGCACACGAGTAAATGACAAACTACTCCAAAAAGATATAAGCGAAGATCAATGAGTAGTTAAGTAATTATGTAGCTATGTGAAGACTCTCTCATTTAAGAATTTCAGATCTTGGTATTTTATTCAAACAGCAAGCAAAACAAAATAAAACGACATTTCAAGGATGGCACTCATCATGTGAAGAAGCAAAAACTTAGGCTCAACCGATACTAACCGATAATTGTTGAAGAAAGGTGGGATGCCTACCGGGGCATCCCCAAGCTTAGATGCTTGAGACTTCTTGAAATATTATATTGGGGTGCCTTGGGCATCCCTAAGCTTGAGATTTTGTGTCTCCTTAATTCCTCTCATATCACGGTTTCCTAAATCTCGAAAGCTTCATCCACACCAAACTCAACAAGAACTCGTGAGGTAAGTTAGTATAAACCAATGCAAAAACCTTATCATTTTATAATGTAACAAATCACTAAAATTATTATTCAACATTGCATACTAAATGCCTCTGCATATTTAATACTCCTATCCTCAAATAGAATCATTAAACAATCAAACATATGCAAACAATGCAAACATAACAGCAATCTGCCAAAACAGTACAGTCTGTAAAGAATGCAAGATTCATCATACTTCCCTAACTCCAAACATTATGAAATTCTACCACACTGTAGAAAATTTATCAGAGCTTATTATGTAAAAAGTTTCAACATTTTATCATATTCTGACTTTTCTAGGGAATTTTTGCAACATCGATAAACTTTCTGTTTTGAAGCAGCAACATGTATACTTGCAAAATAAGCATGGTGATGGCTATCCTTGACATCTTTATTGAAAATAGAGATGCAAAACATTATTCTAAATAAAGGCAGGAAAATACTAACAAAATAAAATGACGCTCCAAGCAAAACACATATCATGTGGTGAATAAAAATATAGCTCCAAGTAAAGTTACCGATGAACGAAGACGAAAGAGGGGATGCCATCCGGGGCATCCCCAATCTTAGGCTCTTGGTTGTACTTGAATATTACCTTGGGGTGCCTTGGGCATCCCCAAGCTTAGGCTCTTTCCACTCCTTATTCCATAGTCCATCGAATCTTTACCCAAAACTTGAAAACTTCACAACACAAAACTCAACAGAAAATCTCATGAGCTCCGTTAGCGAAATAAAACAAACCACCACTTAAAGGTACTGTAATGAACTCATTCTTTATTTATATTGGTGTTAAACCTACTGTATTCCAACTTCTCTATGGTTCATAACCTCCGATACTAGCCATAGATTCATCAAAATAAGCAAACAACGCACGAAAAACAGAATCTGTCAAAAACAGAACAGTCTGTAGTAACCTGTATCAAAGGCAAACTTTCTGTAACTCAAAAATTCTACCAAAATAGGACGACCTAGATAATTTGTTTATTGATCTACTGCAATTGTAATCAGTATTTTATCACGTTCTGGTGATTTTTAACAATTGTTTTTGTGAGCAGAAAGTTTCTGATTTTTTTCAGCAAGATCAAATAACTATCATCCAAGAAGATCCTATAGGTTTTACTGGGCACAAACACTAATTAAAACATAAAACCACATCTAACCAGAGGCTAGATCAAGTATTTATTACTAAACAGAACCAAAAAGCAAGAAACAAAAATAAAATTGGGTTGCCTCCCAACAAGCGCTATCGTTTAACGCCCCTAGCTAGGCATGATGATTTCAATGATGCTCGTATAAAAGATAAGATTTGAAACATAAAGAGAGCATCATGAAGAATATGACTAGAAAATTTATGTATAACCCACTTCCTATGCATTGGGATTTTGTGAGCAAACAACTTATGGTAACAATAATCAACTAGCATAGGAAGGCAAAACAAGCATAACTTTAAAACTTTAAGCACATAAAGAGGAAACTTGATATTATTGCAATTCCTACAAGCATATGATCCTCTCTCATAATAATTTTCAGTAGCATCATGAATTAGTTCAACCATATAACCAGCACATAAAGCATTCTTTTCATGATCTACAAGCATAGGAATTTTATTACTCTCCACATAAGCAAACTTCTCATGAATAGTAGTGGGAGCAAACTCAACAAAATAACTATCATGTGAAGCATAATCCAATTGAAAATTAAAATCATGATGACAAGTTTCATGGTTATCTTTATTATTTATAACATACGTCTCATCACAATAATCATCATAAATAGGAGGCATGCTTTCATCATAATAAATTTGCTCATCAAAACTTGGGGGACTAAACATATCATCTTCATCAAACATAGCATCCCCAAGATTGTGGCTTTGCATATCATTAGCATCATGGGTATTCAAAGAATTCATACTAAAAATATTGCAATCATGCTCATCATTCACATATTTTATGCCAAGCATTCTATGTAATTCTTCTTCTAGTACTTGAGCACAATTTTCCTTCCCATCATTTTCACGAAAGACATTAAAAAGATGAAGCATATGAGGCACCCTTAATTCCATTTTTTGTAGTTTTCTTTTATAAACTAAACTAGTGATAAAACAAGAAACTAAGATATTTGATTGCAAGATCTAAAGATATAACTTCAAGCACTCACCTCCCCAGCAACGGCGCCAGAAAAGAGCTTGATGTCTACTACACAACCTTCTTCTTGTAGACGTTGTTGGGCCTCCAAGTGCAGAATTTTGTAGGACAGTAGCAAATTTCCCTCAAGTGGATGACCTAAGGTTTATCAATCCGTGGGAGGCGTAGGATGAAGATGGTCTCTCTCAAGCAACCCTGCAACCAAATAACAAAGAGTCTCTTGTGTCCCCAACACACCCAATACAATGGTAAATTGTATAGGTGCACTTGTTCGGCGAAGAGATGGTGATACAAGTGCAATATGGATGATAGATATGAGTATTTGTAATCTGAAAATATAAAAACAGCAAGGTAGCAAGCGATAAAAGTGAGCGTAAACGGTATTGCAATGCGTTGAAACAAGGCCTAGGGTTCATACTTTCAGTGCAAGCTCTCTCAACAATAATAACATAATTGGATCATATAACTATCCCTCAACATGCAACAAAGAGTCACTCCAAAGTCACTAATAGCGGAGAACAAACGAAGAGATTATGGTAGGGTACGAAACCACCTCAAAGTTATTCTTTCTGATCGATCTATTCAAGAGTTGTACTAGAATAACACCTTAAGACACAAATCAACCAAAACCCTAATGTCACCTAGATACTCCAATGTCACCTCAAGTATCCATGGGTATGATTATACGATATGCATCACACAATCTCAGATTCATCTATTCAAACCAACACAAAGTACTTCAAAGAGTGCCCCAAAGTTTCTACCGAAGAGTCAAGACGGAAACGTGTGCCAACCCCTATGCATAAGTTCACAAACAGAACCCGCAAGTTGATCACCAAAACATACATCAAGTAGATCACGTGATATCCCATTGTCACCACAGATAAGCACATGCAAGACATACATCAAGTGTTCTCAAATCCTTAAAGACTCAATCCGATAAGATAACTTCAAAGGGAAAACTCAATCCATTACAAGAGAGTAGAGGGGGAGAAACATCATAAGATCCAACTATAATAGCAAAGCTCGCGGTACATCAAGATCGTACCACCTCAAGAACACGAGAGAGAGAGAGAGAGATCAAACACATAGCTACTTGTACATACCCTCAGCCCCGAGGGTGAACTACTCCCTCCTCGCCATGGAGAGCGTCGGGATGATGAAGATGGCCACCGGTGAGGGATCCCCCCTACGGCAGGGTGCCGGAACGGGTCTAGATAGGTTTTCGGTGGCTACAGAGGCTTGCGGCGGCGGCTCCTGATCTAGGTTATGTTCTGGGGGTTTCTGTATATATAAGAGGTTTTGTCGTCGAGAACTAGTCAGGGGGGTCTCTGGGCTGTCCACGAGGTAGGGAGGCGCGGCCTCCCACCCTCGTGGGCAGCCCGGGACTCTTCTGGCCCAACTCTTTTACTCCATGGCCTTCTTCTGGTCCAAAAATAAGCTCCGTCAAGTTTCAGGTCAATTGGACTCCGTTTGGTTTTCCTTTTCTGCGATACTCAAAAACAAGGAAAAAAATAGAAACTGCCACGGGGCTCTAGGTTAGTCCCAAAAATCATATAAAATAGCATATAAATGCATATCAAACATCCTAGAAGGATAATATAATAGCATGAATACTTCATAAATTATAGTGCATCTAGTGCCCCTAGTGCCCCTTAGTGATTTTGGTGTATTGAAGACTTATAGGTTAAGGGACTAATGCGTTTGTGAGTGTACACAGATCTATAAGTCTATGAGGAGTTTGATAATTACAGAGAAAGTCGACCCCTAAAAATGAAGTTCTTCGACTGAAGACTTTGGTTTTCTGAAGACTTTCTGAAGACTTTGAAGGTGAAGAAATTGATGTGACCTTGAAGACTTGGCATTCATTTGAGGAATATGAAGCGTGAAGACTTTTGTTTTCGTAGTTTCATTTTCTCTTTTTTGAGTCATAGGAAACACCGTACTGTTAAAGGGGGTCGAGGAAATACTAAGGAAATATTTCCACGTGATGCTCAACTCAAAATCCTACACCTACCAATCCCTTCGAGTGAAGCCATTGGAAATCTCATACAGTTCAGTCATATTCTTCAGTGACAGAGACGAAGTTCTTCTGGTCTCTGAGGAATTTGTTCTGACTGAGGAGTTAGGAATTCGCCAGTGCGGATTGCCTACACAGTGAGGAACATGATAGCCCTGAGGAATTTGAACCTCAAATTTCCGACCATTGCTGTGCTATGCGCCAGCTGTCCCAAAATATCTACCCACCTAACGGTCATATCATTGAAGGGCACACTACAAAAAAAAGACACATCCGTGACATTTTGGGCCGAACAAATTTTTTTCTGTCATACATATGACACTTCTATGACGATAATTGTGACAAAACCCGGTATCATCATAGATGTGGTGGGCTCCTACTTCTATGACAAAAAATCATGACAGAAAATGGGCTTTTCGTCCTGGGCGGGTCGGAGACGCAGCTGCATGACATTGTTTGGGCTGTCCATGACGGAAAAAACCGTGGAAGAAGCGAGGGGGGGGGGGAATTTCGGGGAGTTCCCGGTTACGGTGGGAGGTCGGGGGCCGAGCGATGCGCGTTTCTCTCGTACACGTACGCGCGTGTGTGCGAGGCGTTGGCTCTAACTGAACCCGAGCGATGCGTTGGGCTCTAACTGAACCCGAGCGATTGGACTGCAGGCTACGCGTTACTGAACCCGAGCGATCCATCAATGGCTGTTAACTGAACCCGATCGAGCGATTCCTTCGCTACTGCTGCTAACTAAAGCCGATCGATTGGATGAACAGTGAGCGTTGCGGGGGGGGGGGGGTGGATGAACAGTGAGCGGTGGCGTTGCCTCTGGATGAACAGGACCCGTGGTGTGGAGGGTTGGATGAAAAGAGACGGTGGAGGGGTGCCCGTGGAGGGGTGGTTGAACAGGGCCCCGTGGTGTGGAGGGCTGGATGAACAGTAGACGGTGGAGGGGTGGTTGAACAGTAGCCGGTGGAGTAGCGCGCGGTGGACGCTGGATGAACAGGAGCCCGTGGAGGCTGGAGGAGGTCGACGGTAGCCCGTGGAGGCTGGAGGAGGTCGACGGTGGAGATGAACAGTATCCCGTGGAGTCCCGTTCTGCGGTACGCCACACCCCTCCCGATCAACAGGACCCCCATTTCGACCGTAGCGCTCCAACACAAGTCCGTTTCCTCCGTTTTGCGGTACGCCACACCCCTCCCGATCAACAGGACCCCCGTTTCGACCGTAGGAGGTCCGTTTCCTCCGTTTTACGATACGCCAGACCCCTCCCGATGAACAGGATCCCGTTTCGAACGTGGCCGGTCGAACACAAGGCCGTTTCCTCCGTTTTGCGGTACGCCAGGCCTTGTTTCCATCGTCTGTTCCGTCCAAGCCCTCCCGATGAACACGACGACGCATTCCATTCCGACCCAGCCGGTTGGCTCCCACGCGTTCCGTTGCCTCCCGATGAACACGACGCATTCCGTTGCCTCCCCATGAACACGACGACGACGCTGTTTCTCCGTTCCGACCCAGCCATGTACACAAGCCCTGGCCGTACGTATGCGCGAGTAGGCGTTCGAGACCCTGCCCGTATGTACGTACGTGGCCGTATTTTCTTTCTTGCACCCTGGCTGCTGTACGTACGTGTACATGCTACGTGCGCGCCTCTACTACGACACGTACGCGCCTCTACTACAACACGTGCGCGCCTCTACATCGACCAATATATATGTACGTACACGTTCGCGACCAGAATGACAACGCTACGTACGCTTCGACCAGGTGGGTCCCGACTGTCAGGCACTTCCTTGCCTGCGAAGATGTAGCTGGTGGGTCCCAGCTGTCAGGGGGCGAATCGTCTTTTTTTGCCCGGACGCACTTCCTTGCGTGCGAAGGTGTAGCTGCTGGGTCCCAGCAGTCAGGGGGAATCATTTTTTTTGCCCGGACGCACTTCCTTGCGTGCGAAGATGTAGCTGGTGGGTCCCAGCAGTCAGGGGGGCGAATCATTTTTTTTTCGGACGCACTTCCTTACGTGCGAAGATGTAGCTGGTGGGTCCCAGCAGTCAGGGGGAAACGTTTTTTTCGCGAAATACGGTGGCCCGTCCGGTGGGTCCCCGCTGTCAGGTGGAGGAATAATTATTTTGCGTGTAATAAGGAGGCACTTCCTTGCTGCGGCCGTGGACCCAGCTGTCAGCCTCTCCACGTACAGTCCATGTCCGATGGAAGCCATTCCTTGACCACGTTGACCACGCCGGATCGAGAGCACCAGGGCGATGGATGACGGCGAGGCCTAGGAAGGGGACGACGCGGAGCCGGGGAAGACGCGGCAGTGGATGCCCATGCGTAGAGGAGTATGAGGGTTCACTCGTTCGGCTGCGGTGTGAGGCTGTCGTTGCCGCAGAATAACAGGGGGTGTGGGTGCGTAGAGGGATGGCCTGGCCAGCGGTGGGAGTAGTAGGGGGCGGTGAGGCCTCCGCGCCATCACAGCCGGCCACGGGCGGCAGGAGCAGGCGGCACGACCGGCGCTTCTTTGGGCGGCTGGAGCAAGAAGACCAGAGGTTGAAGAAGCACTACGGCCGTTGGATGGACATCGTACGGTCACTGGAGCTAGAATCGTTCATATATTGACTAAAGTTGACAAAGGCCTCCGTCCCAGTCAACTTAGTAGGCCCACAAGTCAGCCTCCCACCAAGGTGGGTCCCAGCTAGCAGGGGGTATTCATTTTTTGTGCGTAATAAGGAGGCACTTCCGGTGGGTCCGAGCTGACAACGGGGGGAACATTTTTTTCGCGAAATACGGTGGCCCGTCCTGTGGGTCCCAGCAGTCAGGGGGAAACGTTTTTTTCGCGAAATACTGGTGGCCCGTCCGGTGGGTCCCTGCTGTCAGGTGGAGGAATAATTATTTTCCGCGTAATAAGGAGGCACTTCCTTGCGGCTGCCGTGGACCCAGCTGTCAACCTCTCCATGTAGAGTACTCTTCCGATGGAAGTCGGTCATTGACCACATTGACCACGCCACGCCGAGAGCACCACGGCGGTGGACGACGGCGAGGCCTAGGAAGGGGACGACGCGGAGCCGGGGAAGACGCGGCAGTGGAAGCCCGCGCGGAGAGGAGTACGAGGGTTCACCGGTTCGGCTGCGGTGTGAGGCTGCCGTCGCCGCAGAATAACAGGGGGTGTGGGTGAGTAGAGGGATGCCCTGGCCAGCGGTGGGAGTAGTAGGGGGCGCTGAGGCCTGCGCGGCAGCACAGCCGGCCACGGGAGGCGGGAGTAGGTGGCCGCCGGCGCTGCTTTGGCGGCTGGACCAAGAAGATCAGAGATTGAAGAAACACGACGGCCGTTGGATTGACATCCAATGGTTACGTGTGCTAGAATCGTTTGTTGACGTATATAATAACTAAAAAAATCTTGCATACGCGTCAACTAAACAGGCCCACAAGTCAGACCACTCCCTCTTTTTTTTAATAATTTATATATAGCTCATGGCAACTTCTTATGCAATTTATTGCAGTCGTTTTTTTTGGTTGGCCAGGGCGAATTTCGCATATTTCTGTGGGTTCCAAACTATTTTTAATACCGAAATGTCGAGCCATATTTAAAGTACTTTGAAGATATATTTAAATTAGGTTAATGCCCAGTGAAATAGGAATCTGAAAATGTGAAAAAATTCAGAAATTATAAAGTAATTGCCAATTTGTCATCTGTTTTTATATTTACAACCCATTTCATATTACTTTCAAGATTTGTAGGCGTCTTGAAAGAGTTGCAGCCCATCAGGGCATAGAAAAATAAGTAGGCCTGGATTGGGTATTCTTCAGAAAAAATATACTGGGCTCATTTTCACAAAGAAAAAATAGCTGGGCTGGTCGATCCGTATGTGGTCCTTACTCACTCCGACGGAGGCCAGGGAGCGTTTGGTTACTGGATCTATCTGGTGGGAGATGGTAGCGTGGGATATCTTCAACCGGTTTGGATGGCGGTCATGTAATAGGATAGGCGATTAGTTTTCCTATCTTTATTTTTCCAGCCGGTTGTGGCTCTATGGCCTTTTTTTGGCGTTGAGGCTCTCTGTGAGATAGCCTTTATTTTGTTTCATGACTTTAAGACCTTGTTTAACCTTTTCTATTTATAAATGTGGCCGTATGCATCGTTCTAATGCAGAGGCCGGGGAGTCCCCCCTTTTCGAAAAAACATGGTGAACATAAAATATAAGCCTGGGCTAGACGGGCCACAGCCCAGTTCAAACCCTGCTCCGTCTCAACAATACCAAACAAAAAAATACTGCTCGAGTAGCTACGTCCCAGGTGTCAGCCGATCTTGTGCTGTTCTCTTGTCTATTGACTATATACGCTCACAATGTCGTGGGTCCCAGATGTCAGGAAAACACTAGGAGGAAGCATTTTATTTTTCCATACGCTGACGTGGTGGTCCCCTACTGTCATCCTCTCCACGTACTTCTGCCGATTCCTGTTGTTTGTTGACCATGTTCACAATGCGAGAGGGCGGCGCCGCGGCGAGCGCGCCAAAGTGCGCGGAGGACGTCGGCGTTAACGATTTAGGAGACGGTGGGGCGGCGATGCGTGCACTGAGGCGCAGCCAGCCGTGGGAGGCGGAAGCAGGCGGCCCCGCCGGCGCTGGTTTGGTTTTGGCGGCTAGAGGAAGACAGGACTGAAGAAACACGACAGACTGTAAAAGCATCAGGAGTACTTAACAACCTTAACTGAAACCAGCAGGGGCACTTAACAACCAAAGCTAAAAGCAACGTGGTCAATAAACAGGATATTCGCTTTAGAGCCATGGAAAAGCATGAACATAATCTTCTGTCCTATTCTCCAAGATGGACGGGCCTTCATTATTTGAGACCACCCATGAATAAGTATCTTTTCACCTCCAAGGGGAATTGAGTAGGTCGACATAAACATCATGTTGTGACCAAGCGCAAATCTGACCCGACCATGGTCAGGTATCTGTATAGGAACAATAGAACTCGGCAGTTCCTGTTTCAAGAAGATCACAGCTGTAAAACTGTGTATAAGCAATAGTTTATGAAGAACATATATAACAGAAAACAGCTCGTACCATAAGTTTCTCGACACAGTTGGACCTATTCAACGAGTGCAGTAGTGGCACACATATCCCACGTGGCCTTCCACCATTGAAACGCCCCACAAGGACCTCAAGACGATCAATAAAGTGTAGGAACTTGTGGATGTCGATCCAGTCAACTTCAATGCCATTAGTAACAGCCGAGTTATTACAGAGTAACAAACGAGCAGACTGCTTAACTCTGAAAAAACCTACACGTGCCACCAATTATAAGAAAATATTAGTTAGAAGTAGCATCTTCGTGAGAGATTCGTTGCTACTTCTAAAGTTAAATTGTGATTAGTTAGACAGAATAGGTGGATTAAGAAGTAATCGAGGCAACAAGCAAGAACCAGATACAAAACTAACATGGATGAACAATTGGAACGACGTCGGGGTGGAATATCGCAGTGAAGATGAGACCAGGTTCTGCTATTTCCATCAACATTCGTGCGCCAACTTTTAGTCCATAACACTTGAGAAAGTTTATCCAAGTTCGACCATAAAAAAGTAGCGATCTTCTTGGTTCATGAACCCAACTCGGAACTTATATCCATGGCTTGTCTTCACTGTGACCATTAAACTAGTGTATTCAGTTATGGCAAGGCTGAGCATCTTGAGTACATGTGTTCTGGCAGAGCAAATAATACACTGCAGGAAAAATAATATGAGAACACAACATGTTCAAAAAAACCCCACCCTCCCGGATAGAAAAGAGGATTCTAGGAACATACTGTGCGCGTTTCAAAATGTTGTGTTAGGATGAGAAGGAACAAGTGTGGCGTCTCGCCGAGGGCGCAGAAACCTGTAGGGTACTCGCACTTTGGGCATTGCAAATGAAACACACTAGATTCAGTAGGAAGAAAAATGCATCAACAGCGGTGGCTGCCATCCTAGGATTACCCGCGACCAAGGGAATTGGATTTATCGGGGATGGATGAAGAATTCGTACCTAGTTCTCCATGAGAAAACCCTATGCAATCGCCGAGAGGGGGTTTTCTCTGAACAAGCAGACGAGGGAGAAGGGGATTCAGGCCCAGTGAAATATTGCCGCTTCATCTGTCCAGCTTACTGCTAAAGCTGGAAAGGGGGGGTTGTGATTTGACGGCTCATTGGGCATTACTGCGGTGCTACGACCGGGGTGTGTCTACCGTTTAGTTGTGCACTCTAATTTGTGCATATGGCACGTGGACCCCGTTGCCGGTTGCCCCACATATCAGCGAAAGGTAGTAGAAAGACAGGAGTAACTAGGTACACATAAATATATTTTTTGACAGAGAGATCCTCCCTCTGTAAAGAAATATACAAATCTTTTATATCACAGGCTCACCTTGCCAAGAAATATACTCCCTCTGCAACGCACGGGCATTATGGGGGTTCACCTTTTTTATGGGGGTTCAGCTGAGAATATAATACTCAGATAGGCTCACGGTTCTGGACTTTGGGCCGCACGCCGACTCTGCATGTTTGGGGGCCCATGTGTTCTACCTCAGCGCTTTTCATATTGCAAGCGATCGGTACGGCGCTGGTTTTAGATGCTGTCGCAAGGCGAATACACAAAATTGAATAAAGCATGGCAGCTGTTGGAATGAAATCGAACGACAGTTCCTAACCAACAATCAGAGTTGCAATTCTATCAACGATATACCATGTGATAAATAATACTGTCGTACTACATATACACACAAGACACTTGTTTCACCATGCCAGATTATTACATCAAAATCTCTCGGAGGATAGATCAGTTCGGCAGTTGCGTGCTGCTACTGAAGAATTTCAAAGTTGATTTGGACTAGCTCTCCTTGCCGAGAAAGTTCGATTTTGACATCATCCCCTACCGCAAGATATGATTTAGATTTGAACCTTGACCATCCTTTAGCATCAATCATCATGCGACCATCCTTTGTACTTACGGTATATTGAGCAGGTTCATTCACACCAAGGCTGCGCATGGTAAGAGAAACTTGGCCGCGGTGGCCCGGATTGTTGAACGACTCCCTCGTTGCTCTAGGAATTCTCTGTTTGCAAACAAGAAGACATACCCAAACAGTGAATCATGTGAAACAACATAGAAAGAAAAAAGAATGAAGCACTTGGGCGGCCAATGCTTACCAAGAAGGTGGACATGTCGGTTTTTGTAAGGACTTTGGTATATGAAGTGCGAACTGCAGCCCAGTCTGTTGCCGGTGCAACTGCACGGGCCGGAGCAGATGCAAGTGCAAGTGTTGGTGCAGGTGCCGAAGCCACTGCTGCTGCTGCCGGAGATGGTGCTCCTTGTAGAGCTGGTGCCGGTGTCGGAGCAGGTGCCGGTGTCGATGCCCGATCCTCCGGTAGATCAGACTGATCTGCTGACGCGGTCGGTGCCCAATCCTCAGCTGGATCAGACTGAGCTGCTGCCACTGTCAGTGCTAGAGCAACTGCCGGTGCTCGATCTGTGCGACACAGCGGCGATCGTGTCTGGTCTGCTATGATCAGCTTTCTAACTTGACTAGGATCCGTGACCGTGATCCACTTTTTTTCTTCATTTCTTTTAAACGCGAGAAGGACTAATTGTGGCGTTTTTGTTAAACCAAACTGCAGTTCATCATAGGGATTCAGCTTGTACTCAGACAACAGACTGATCCAATTTTTTTCCAGTAATATAAGTGATGGACAGTGCCTTCGTTACTGACACGACATAAGAAGTGAAACCTGCAAAAATAGCCATCGTAGAGCAAACCAAACGGTTTATTCTGTGATGAATGTCACATGGCAAAACCTGCATCGTAAAATTGCAGGAAAAGAAAGAAAACATGACATTAAATCAATAAGATTTAGACAGTAAATCAATAAGATTTACTTGATGTGACACGAGTGAATCCTTACCAGGAAATCACTATGTTGAAGTACTAAATAGAAGATTGATCGTCCAACTACGCGTGGCATGCAGTGGCCCCGCCTACTCCCACAAGCAGGACAGTCCAAAGGTCGTGACAAATCGTATGGACCGAACATCCATGGGACTGGAAATCCTGGTGGGTGCGATAAACCCTGCAATGCATACAGATATTGGAGTGTAACCATAATTGATAAACCGTCCTCACAAAAAATATGATCTGGATACTTCAAAATATACAGACTGAATTGAGTGGACAGACATTAACATAGACCGTTCACACACCAAAAGCGGCAGTACAAATAAACAATACATGGTTCACAAACACAAATCAAGTACTGAACAATAGTACTTACTACAGACAAGCAAAGTTGCACTAACTAAACTCTGGAGACTATTTCTTGCCACCGACCTACGGGATGAACCCCGCATAACTGACTAGGCCATGGACTTCGTGTGAGATGTCTACATGCACCATCATCATCTTGTCAACCTTGGAGAACCTAACAGAGTGGTCTTTCCACTCATAAACATGATGATGAAGACAGGCCGCATCAGATTTGTTGGGAAGCTTTACAAGAACCACACCCTTCGTAATCGAAGGCACAACCAGGAAATTGTTGTGGTCAAGTACAGCCTCGAGAACACGCCTGACAACAATGCTACAGGAAAACACTAGTTCAGGACACGTGGCGACAAGGACACAGCAGCTAGATAGTTCAGCAGTAGAACTCATCATCAGGTCTTCCAGTTCACACGACATGACTTTGAGAACTTCATCTCCACCGCGGACATGGTTCTAATTCAAACAGAAATCATATTTTCTTACTACCTCCGTTCAGAAATATAAGATGATTTTCGATATTATACTCCATATATGACTACATATATGCACAGAAATGAGTGAACAAAGACACTAGAACATGTCTTCAAAGGCATGAGAGCAGAGGGATTACATGCAATATCCATAACACAAGTTACTGAGGCAAATATACCCTCTTAAAAGGTAGCATTGATGTTCATAAAGTACTCCCTCCGTCCCAAAATTCTTGTCTTAGATTTGTCTAGATACGGATGTATCAAGTCACATTTTAGTATTAGATACATCCGTATCTAGACAAATCTAAGACAAGAAATTTGGGACAAAGGGAGTAGTTGAAAGTAATCTATAAGAAATCAGTGTCAACCTCTCGCATGTTTTGGTCAAAAGAGGAATTTAGAACCGTCATTTGGCACACTAAAATCACATGCAAGATCACCCAGAAAGTTGTACTACCAGTACTAGTACTGCGTGTTAGATGAAAAAACATGATCAAGATCGAGAAAAAGATCGTCAACAAGAGACATTACCTGGACTTGCTTAATGAGGGATCCCGGAGAGGGGGGCTTGCACAGGGCGATGGCTTTGAGCTTGTCTGTGGTAGTCTCGGCAGGGTGCTTGCGCTTCTTCGTACCATGAGCCTCGACGGTTTTGGCCAGAGCCATAGACATCACGTCGGCCGGTGCTCCGGCGTCCATCCAAGAGAGGAAGCTGAGAGAGAAGAGTGAAAGGAGGAACGAGATGAGGGAGAAGCGAAGCGAGTGGGGGTTTTCTTCAAGAGAGGAAGCTGAGAGAGAAGAGTGAAATGATGGTTGCTTCGTCCGTCCAACTTACTGCTGGAAATGATGGTTACTGACGGCTCATTGGGCATTACTGCGGCAGTTCGATCGGGGTAGTCTACCGTCACTCTACTACGGAGTAATTTAGTGCATGGCTGGTGGACCCAGGTGCTAGCTGTCCCACACGTCGGTGAAAGTGAGTAATTTAGTGCATGGCTGGAGGAGGATCCGCACGGTAGAGCGTGTCCACTGTTTTTCAGAAGAAAAAAATGATTACAGCAAGCGTTTCCACTCTTACGACGGAGGAGTGCGAAACACGGCAGCCACTTGAACATACACAGTGCTCCTACTACTAGGCATGTGCAGTGGTTCATACGTCAGTACTACACAATCTTGTTGCTAGTGTAGTAAGATATGAGGATAACAAATGATGTTGTGCGCATGTCAACTACTCCTGTAACATAGTACCGCTTTTTTGACTGTCCAGTCGAGAATGAACGGTGAGATCAATGTTAACAAAACTAGGTCCACAGCGCACGGAGAGTACGGTGCTACATTACTCCACGAAACATGAACCATATGAAGCATGAATAGTGTTAGGCAGGGTGTATGAAGGGTGCACGGGATGGGAGCAAAAGTTCCCTTCTCGACCCACTTTTGGGTGTTTGGCAGAGTGCATGAAGGGTGCATGAGTCCACACTAGTAGGTTGACAAAAATACACGAAGAGGAAACAACTATATTGAGATGAGAATGCAACCAAACACACCCACACGCTTTGTGCTAAAGTGACTGATCTGCACCGTCTGAGTTTGATCCAACGGCCATGTTGCGCCGAGACATGGACATGCCCATGCAGAGGGCGCCTAAACACCACCGAAGTCCCTCTGCTTCTCGAGGCGCACGACGTTGGTGATGCAGGGTGCAACCGCCCGCAGAGCCCGCTCCCGGTCGACGGGAGCCAACTCGTCAAAGACGGCGTCCAATGGCACGAATGGATTCCGGTGACGGGGCCCTGAAAGGATTCGCTCGACAACGGCGACGGCAGCCCGCAACCCCTCCTTGTCCAGCTCAGCCCCCACCATCGCGCGGAGACGGCTCAGCTCCTCGGAGATATAGGTGAAGAAGGAGACTAGGTCAGGAAGCCGCAGGTCGTTGAAGTCGACCGGGTGGTCGAACAGGTTTAGCCCGACGGCCGGCATCGTCGCGCTGGCACGACGGTAGGCATCGCGCAGCTGCAACACGTGTGTGGCAACTTGGTTCACCAAGTGGCTGAGGCGACCCTGGACCTCGTCACGATCGGCCCGCTCGCGCTCCAACCGGCTCCCCTGATGGCCTATCGTATCTCCCGCTTTCTGCAGCAACGCCGCCGACGCCTCGAGCATCTTTGTGGTGGACGCCTGCCGCTTTTGAAGCTCCATGAACTCCCGCACATAACGGAGGAGCATGGCACTCCTCTCCTCCTTGAGCTCACAGAGCTCCACGTCCTTGGCCCTGAGCTCCGCATCCTTGACATGGAGCTCCTGTGTCAGGCGCCTCACCTCGGACTCCGTGATCTGCTGTGCCGCCATGGCACCAGGTAGAAGCAATGGGGAGAGGAAGCAAAGGGGGCGAAATGGCTGAAAGGCAATGCAATCTACGGGAAGGCGGAGGGAGCGGGGAATCTTTTGGTTTTCACCACGGTAAACCACCAGTCGACGACTTCTCACATCAGGGAGCAGTGGGTTTTTACAGGCGGAGTCATTGTGGCTAATTGCTGCCACGCCTACTCCCGTCAATCAAAAAATTAAAAATCCTGCCATGCCTGCTCCCGTCAATCAAAAAATTAAAAATCCTGCCGCACCCAAACACCAGAGCAACGCCGCGGTGGATATTTAAATTTACCTGCCGGCAAGTAGATAAAAAAAGGGGTGAAAAAACAAATGTGGCGGCGGCCTAGCTAATCGGTCTAACTAGCCCAACTAGCTAGCCACCGTGCTTCACTGATGTACTCGGCGGGAAAGGTGGTCTTTCGTGATTTGACGACTCATTTACTTGCTTCGGCGCTACGACCGAGGAGGACCCAGAAAATGCGCAGTAGGGCGTCCCACGTCAGGAAGAATATATGCGTGCACCACCCGGGAGGACCCCGAAACCGCGCGGTAGGGTGTGCCACATCTCGGCACGGAGGAAAAATGTGCGTGTAAAAATATATTGTATCAGACGTATTACCTATGGTTCGACCTCGGGACCCAGCCAGTCGGTCGAAAACACCCCACTAGCCACACAGCTTCATCATGCTAACGTGGCACGGAGGATAGGTGTGGTTAGCTCTGTCTCGACCAGCCACAACGTCTCTTGTTCTAGGCGATTCTTCTTTTTTCCAAGCTGTTTTTTAGTTGTAATAACACCACGGCAAGCTAGCGCCGCTCTTCGTGTGTGCCCGTGCAAAGGTTAGACGATGGAGAGAAGAGAGATTGAGATCGCAGCCCTGGGACCCACCAGTAAGTGAGACAACGGTCATGCACCTGTTGACCAGGCACTCCCTCTACTCTACTCAACGCAAGTACTATATAAAATCAAGTTATGGGACAAAGCCAACAACCGTTCATTTTTTCAGGCTATCGACATACGCTTTGTAGTCCAGGTTGCCAGTTCGAATCTCGTCTTTCAAATTTGTTAGTTTTAGGTCCAAATTTGGTTTTTTTGAACAAACACTTTGCGCGGTTAGACAAGTAACGGCACGAGTTACACGTATTTTGCAAGTTTACGAACAAAAATGACAGCGGCATAGAATATCACATCCACCCCGCAGCTTAGATACTATGGTGATACGAGTTTTTACACCGTTGGAAGTGAGATCCAATGGCTTGGGAGTAGTCTTTGTAATTATGCGCAATTTCCAAACTCTCCAAAGGTTTTTTGCAAATAAAACATTCAGGCCTCGTGTGTGCCGCTGCATCTTCGATCCAACGGCTCCCCGGTGCTCATATTAGGTGCTCCCCGTAGCTTAATTACCCGCTACGGTGATATGAGCATCTAGGTCGTATGATCAATGATCAGATGGCACATGCGTAGTACTTGTACTTTCTACGCATTTCCCAAACTCTATCAGTCGTATATTGCAAAAACAATCAAACCTCCTACTGTGGGCCGTTAGATCTCAGTGAACTCGTATCACCATAGAATCTACGGTGTGGGAGCACCTCATACTCTCCCGTGCGAGAAAACATAAGGTGCTATCGCAGCTTGGATGCTACGGTGATACGAGCTTGGAGGTCGTTTGGTCTGAGATCCAATGGCATCTGAGCAGTCTTTGTGCTTGTAAGCAGTGGCCGAACTCTTTTGGGGCTTTTCTGCAAAAAACCATTCGAACCACCGAGGAGGTGTTGGGTCACAAATCCAACGCCTCCGAAGAGCTTGTATCACCAAAGCATCTAAGGTGTGGTAGCACATGATATTCTTACATACAGGAGAATATGATGTCCTCCTTCATCTTAGATGCTACAGTGATACGAGCTTCGAGGTCGTTGGATATGGGATCAAAGGGCATCTAAGTAGTTTTTGTACAAATTGTGTGCAATTCTTAAACTCATCAAGGCTTCCTGCAAAAATATTAAGACACATCATGTGAGCTGCTATATCTCAGATCTACAAGCTCCAAGCAACTCGTATCGGCATATAGCATCTAAGGTATGGGGGCACATGATATTCTCCCGGCAAGGAGGGGTGGGGTGCACAACCAATCGGTGGTTGGGAGGGTGGGGACAAATATAATCTAAACAACCCTAAACAGAGCTCCACAATTTTATCTAAGGTCAAGGGGTTGAGCCCCGACAATCATAGCTCCGCCTAAACACAACATTTGCATGTACTGTAGTACTAGACTTAATATTCATGTTTCAGTTTCATGTTCATTTTAAATATTGAACTGAGGACCATGGATGTCTTACATTTTACTCCCTTCGTTCCTAAATATTAGTCTTTTTAGAGGCTTCAAATGGACTGGCACATACGGATGTATATAGACATATTTTAGAGTCTAGATTCACTCATTTTGCTCCGTATGTAGTCACTTGTTGAACTCTCTAAAAGACTAATATTTAGGAATAGAAGGAGTATTTTTGAATTCGTGTCATACATGCATGGTTTGGAAAAATAGATGCACTATACTTATTGGATTGTTGTTGTGTTCGTGCGTGTGTGTCTCTGTGTGTGTGTGTGGTCATATGCTTGATACATACAAAGTTTTCTCACCTCCATATTGTTCATCTTTTAAATTTGAATTTGCATTGGAAAACTTACTAGGGATACCATGAAATGTGAAATCCACGTTGAGATCACTATATCACAAACTCACTCTAATTCAACAACTCGTCATAAATCAATTACCACGTTGAGATTAGTATTTGCAAGGAAAATACGGGTATTGTAATACACATAGATTTGTTCGGCAATTTAAAAGGTTCCTTTCGTATTCTCGAATGGTAGGACCCAACGGCGTACCAGCCAGACCTTGGCTCGTGTTGATCCTAAAAAAACCGTGCTCGTGTCCTTCGGTGGCGTGCGTGGTACGCACATTAGGCAACCCCAACCAGTCGAGCCTCAGCGTTTCAAGTCGAAATATCTGGCAGCCAGAATTCCAGCCCTAGGAAATTCCCCTCATGTCCCCGGTCCATAATGACTACCGATGAACAACCGAGGGATGCTTTAGTAACTAGACAACGTTACCTACCGTGCCGAGCACGGTTCAATTGCCTCGGTCGCTGCTCGTCAAGGTTACCCGTCAACTGCATTGCCTAGTACTACTACTACTACACCAGGATGAGCACAGAATTGAGCCCGTTTGTTCGTGCCTAGTACTTGAGTTAATATATCAGGCAATGCACTGGTACGGAGGGATTATCCTTTTACTCTGCATATATAACTTGTCTGAAGTCTAACTAAGCAAAATGTTTGACCAAATCCTTTCTTAAGAAATACAACAGGACAGATGTACGGCTTGAAAATTTATTGCATGATGCAGGTTATGATATTGTTTCGAATCCTGGATCTTAAATTTCAGAAAATCCAAAAGTGAGCATAAATTCTTGAAACTAAGCATGGTCACGTGATATGGCACAAATATTACTTCGTAAGTTTTTTCGTCAATTTGAGATAAGTTGCTTATGACAAGTTGCACAAATGAAGAGCCAAGGTATTTTGGAACAAAGACCTGTCAGGTTAAGGCGAACGCTTTCACTATTGAAACCGTGGGCGTTTACGTGCCGCCACGAGTCCCCGCTTCTCATCGGCAGGTGCCGTCCGAGCAAGCGTGTGAGTCGACGGGAGGCGTGCGAGCAGACCGCTGTGCCGGCTGTCAGGGAGGCGTGCGAGCAGACCGCTGTGCAGGCTCACCGGGAGGCGAGCCCTTTGACCAGGCTCCGCCGCCCACCGTCGTCCCAACTGCTCCCACTTTTAATGTCGTCGGCGCTGCAGTTTAAAATCAACCCCGCACTACCCGGTATTGCTACAATCCTCTCTCTTCCTCTCCGATTCTCCTGTCGTCTACCTCCAACTAGCCTGACCTAAACGTACGCCATGCCGCATCACGATGGTCTGCCCTTAGTGTTCCAGTTTCCTGAGGAAGACACCCAGCCGGAGTCTCAAGAACATAAGGCGCTTTGGGACGAGGTTGAACTGGCCTTGCGTGAAGACGCCGCGCCTGTCCCCGCTCCCGTTCCGGCTCCCGTCGCCCCGACTGCGCCAACGCCCATCCCCGTGGCATTGATGGGCTGGGAGCCACACATTGTCGCCGAGCTTGATCCCACGGGGTTCCACGAGGTCCCCGCCGACTTTCACGCGCCCGTGCACCTGCCAGCGCATGCGCCTGCGCGTGCACTGACGCACACGCCCGTGCCGGTGCCCGTGCACTTGGCAGCGCATGCGCCTGCGCGTGCACTGACGTGCACGCCCGTGCCGGTGCCCGTGCACACGAATGTCTCCGCCGCGCCGTTGACAGCGCTTGTCCCCGCGCGGGTGCCAGTGCCCCCCTCAGCGGCATGGATGGCCGCCGTTGACCGCTTCCTTGCACCAACGCCAGTCGCCTCCTCCCGCCAGTTGACTCGTTCTGAAGTCCAGAACATTTTGGCCTTCCTTGAAGCTAGGCCAACGTCCAGGAGTACGCCAACAACGGCGCAAGACGCCGCCGTCGCCGTCAGTCAGTGGCCCAACGACACACAGAGCACGGCAGAGGAGCCGCTTCCCACCGCAAGACGCCCCTGCCACCGCCGCGTAATCTAAATTTACCATGAAAAACGTTCGGATTGCCATGCTTAAAATCCGAACGTTTATCATTTCCGTTTATTTTATATCGATCGTCGTATAATTTGAAGTCGGAGTCAGACTAAACGAAATGTATGGTTTGATCGATTGAATGTTCTGCTAGAGCCGTATCAAATTAAATATAAAACGTCATCAAGCCACATGTATTCCTTGTCATCCAACGACCTAGACTGCTTCAATGTCGAGCGCTCAACACGTTTAGCGTGCAGTTAATTTCATGCCAAAAATAGTGCTAATCACATGACAACACGCAAATAATATCCTAGTAGTTAATATCCGCATGCAATTAATATACTTCCAAATTAACGTGCATTGCACGTACACACTGACTAGTGCTGCTAGTACATGAAACTGGTGCCGTGACTTGTGAACGCGTCCAGATATGGTCAACGGCAACATCGCCCGCGAGTTCTTCCTGTTTGCCCGTGCGTCTAAACGCAGAAGGGGAGGAGAGAGAGAGCACACATGGAACCCACCAGTAAGTGAAGGCGAATAGTACTAAAAATAATATTACATGTTATCCATTAATTAGGTTGTGGTAATATAAAAACATTATGTGAACAAAGGGGATACAACAAACATTGCTATTCTACGTATGTTGCCTATTGACGTGCGGCTTGAAGGCCCGGTCGCATGTTCGATCCTCGTCCTTTATTTTTTAATTTGTATATGGGTCCAAATTTGTTTCATGACATGTGGGCCCCTCGGTGTGTAGTTTGTAGCACTTTAATTCGTGGGTTGAAATTTGTTCCATTCCAAGTGGACTATTGGTGTGTAGTTTTGTAGCTTATTTATAATAATTAAAGATAACAACATAGTTTTTTCAATAATACCATGGTGCGACGTTGAAGGCGAGAAAGGACGTGCGAGAGAGCGATGACCGAGCCAGAGGGAAATCAACTAGGGGAGTTGCGTGGGTTGCAACAGTGTTTGGAGTAGTTGTGGGCCGAATGCTACGAAAATATAATCTAAACCGACCGGAATAAATGCCTACACAAATTAATCCAAGGTTGGAGTGCCCCTCGCAATGTAAATAGCTCCGGCTTTGCGAGGGATGGAGAGGTAGTAGCTTCAACGCGTGGAAGATACGGTGTGAGAAAGCGAGGTCAATCGAGAGACATATAGATAGAGAGACAAAGTGAGTGTGGTCCGACATTCATTGAACAAATATATATGCTCTGGAGAGATATTGTCCGATTGAGCTTTTTGGCAAGGGTGAGGGCTGTAAGATAGAGCTTGAGAGATGATCCAGTCACAGACGTGTAGATATATTTTGTGCGTGGGAGGAAGCAAGGTCAACCGATCACATAGGGTCGCCGTGGGATCGAAAGAGTGAGACGGGTTGGAGAGAGTGGCCTAGATAGACGATGTGCGTGAGAGAGTATACAATGTGAATAGGTCGAATTGGGCTCAAACATGGTGATATATCATTTTTGTCCGAGAAAGAGCGAGGTCAATCGAGACATACGGAGAGAGAGAGAGAGAGAGAGAGAGATTGAGTGAGCGTGGCCCACCATGAGGTCGAAAGAGTGGCGGCGGCTTGGATGGACTGACCTAGATAGACAATCTGCGTGAGAGAGTATAGAGTGTGTTGATCGAGGCCCGAACAGGGAGATATATCATTTGTGTGTGAAAGAAAACGAGGTTAAACGAGACTCAGATAAAGAGAGCAAGATTGAGCGAGTGTGGCCCGCCGTGCGGAAGAAAGAGTGAGACAGTCTCGAGGGAGTGACCTAGATATACAACGTGCGTGCGTGCGCACGAGAGGTTGGGGGGCTAGATAGGCAATGCATGTATTTAGCGCGAGAGGGTGAGAGGGAGAGGGGGGAGAGAGAGAGCTCGGCATGGGGTGCAATGGTGGGTGTGTGAGGTAAATACATTTGGTAACAGAGTGGAAAAAGGGGTTGTGTAGTTGAGAGACTTAGATATCAAAACATGGAGAGAAATAATGAACGTGTGTTGGAAACCGATAGCTTCCTAAGGTGGTTAGGAGAGGAAGATTAACCGATACAGGAAGTATGTAGCGTTTGTGCGGGGGGGGGGGGGGGGCTAAAAACAACATATGAATGTACATAGTACGAGACTTAATATCGATGTTTCAATTCGGTGTACATTGTAAGATTTGAACCGAGGACCAGGCATACGGGTAATTATTTCGAATTCGTGCCATACTAAGTTTCGAAAAGTTGACATTGACTCAGTTTGTTGTGCTATTTTGTAGGTCATATGTTTGAATCCATCCAAAAGTTTTCTCACTACCATGGTGTTCATCATATACATATGAATTTGTATTAAAAAAGTAGCGTGGATACAGTGAAATGCGAAATCCACGTTAGAATTGGAGATCGCTACGTGACACACACTCTAATTCAAATAACTAACTACGTGACACACACTCTAATTCAAATAACTAATTATGTGACACACACTCTAATCCACGTTAGCGTGGGTACCGTTTTGATTTTTTTCAAATAACTCCTCATTAATTAATTTATAGTACTCCCTCTGTTCACTTTTATAAGACCTTGAAGACATTTCAGACAATGTGCAAAACTGTTCAATTTAAGTTGTCTGAAACGACTTACAAAAGTGAACGGATGGAGTATCTCGTTTTGAATGACTAATTATTGCAAGGAAAACACGGGCATGGTAATACATACAGATTCGTTTGCAAATGAAAGAAGATTCGTTTGCATTCTCAAATGTAGGCGCACCAGGTAGACCAGGGTCGTGTCGGGGTGGACGCTGCTTCGGTGTCTTAAAGGCAACTGCCTTTGGGTCACTGACATGTGGGCCAGCCACCTGTTGGGCCCACATGTCATGGACACAAAGGCAGGTGCCTTAAGGCACCGAAGCATAGTCCTGTCGGGGTGGTCGCGTGTGTCGGACGGACGCGTAACACCCAGCCACCCATCCCCCTCCCCCCAAAAAAAGGACGACGACAATATAAGTTCGTGCTTCCACGTTTCGGATTGAAATATCTGGCGGCCCCAATTCCAGCCCTGTAAAATCTCTCTTCTCCACCGTCCCCTTCCGCGCCCAGATTGCTCAAATCCCTAATTCGCCGCCAACCCTCGAATCGCCCCTCGTCTCGTCTCTTTCCCCACCGTTCCCCACCTCTGTGCCGGACGACGACAACGAAGACGACGGTCGCACTTCAGCACCGCACCGGAGCTACCTCATCTACGCCCTCGTCCACCGCACCGGGTGGTCCACCGACAACGTCGGCCGCCGCAACCGACGTGCCTCACAGACACCGAGTTCCACCGCATCAGGTGCGCTTCACCGATGCCATCTCCCAGCTCACCGGGGCTACTTCACCGAGCACATCGTCGCACCTCCGCCCCCCGAGGCCGTTGGGGCTTCACCAACGGTCTCGTCCACCGCATCGTAGCGCTCCGCTGCCACTCAAGATCTTCATCCATGCGCGGCCAGCCAACGCCAGTGCATCACCCTCGACGGCTCTGAAGTGACCCGCACTCTTGCTAGGCGAGCATGCCCAAACGCCGGCCCGAACTAGGTATGCACACATCACTCCCTTGTGCACTGTTCCGATGATGTTTGGATATCCTTTCACTACTCTCTTAGCTTACACGCCTATGCAATTCTGACTTTAACTCTTATTTCTTCTGGAGATATCATCTGAAACAAGCAAATCCATTTTTTAGCGAAGCATGACGGCGCTACGGGATCCGGTACACATCCTGCACACCCGTATAACCTTGTAAGTATCTGTCCTCCGGTACAACATCAAGGTCGATTCCTCTTATTTGATCAACCATTCGCCGTGTCAAAAATGCAGAGGGGGATGCAAGGAGCACAAGGCCTGCACATCCAAGCAAGTGGTAACATGGACTTGTACATGGAACATCCCAAGCGCCAGCAGAGCTGCAGTGAGCCTGTACAACGAGCTAGCGTAAGTCCCTGCATTTCATTTAATTCATACTGGCATTCGTGTATGATTTGTGTGCAGTGGCTGATCCACGAATTCAAGTTACCAGGGGTGAACATTTAACTTAAAAAATACTAAGGCACTTGCACTCCGGAAATCAACATAACTTGAGAAATGTGAAGCTACATGCACTTTGAAAACCAGCTAATGATCCAAAGTAGTTCAGATTATAAACACTAAATGATGCAAGCACCAAAAAACACAAAATGCAACATGGTATACAAGGACTACAAACATGGTCTGTACCTGCTTGAATTATTCGCTCTGGCTGAAAATATCGAAGTGTAATTGCACGTATAACCAGAGCGCAAACTACATATCAATATATCTATCCTGCACAAGTATGGCAATAGTTTCAAACAACAGATTAGAAAAGTATTTATGCTATGTTGTCATGATACGGGGACTTTCTGGTAGATGGCCTCGACGTTTCCTCAAGCTATGAAAATGCACTACAATTTGCTTGTCATCAATGCCTGCAAATCTCTGTCTCTCTCAACATAGTAGATCATCATTAGACACTAAATCCTTCAATGAGCTTGCAAAATGCTTGCATTAGATCCCTCATTAAACACTATATGTTCATCACCAGGAGCATGTAAAATGTTTGCATCAAATCCTTCATTAGCAGTCTGTTCATTAGACACTTCAGGCTCAAGAACAACATGAGCTTGTATGTTTGCACCGGAAACTTGATTAGATACATCAGATTCAGTCAATTCAGTATTGATTGGGGGAGTTATAAAATAAGTAGAAATTGGTTTCATTTTCTCATAGATTCCCTACATACAAACAGTTTTACAACACCGTCAGGTTTAACTATTGGCCAGAAATTGAAGAGTTGAATTAGATATAATCAAGGATGTGATGTACCTGCTCGTTGCGCATGCTACTCTTGCAAGCTGCGACTGTCCGTTTGCGCAAGCTCAATGCCATGCCCGTGCTGCCGCCGCTGCCTCCCACGCAGGCTACACCCAGGGTTGGATCTTCATCTTCTTGTCCTTCTGTTCGCTTGAAGCCCGGCGACCGCCCTCCAACGAGGGCGCGAGGAAGTGTTGTGTCGGTCTGTCCAGCGGCGGCTAGGTTAGGAGCAAACCAGACTGGACGCTGGAGCGAATGAATTGGGATTTTTCCTGCTGTCGATCGATATGGGAGGCGCTCATTTGGGCCGCGAGCCTGCTATAGGGCCTGCCTTGCACTTATGTTATTGGCCCATCCAAATTGAAACATTTTTCTTCATTTTTTACATTGCCTGCTCGTGCGTTGGGACGAACAATACTAGCATGGGCCAACCTGGACGACTCAAACTAGGTGCACACTTTCCAGCCACCTGAGGCGGCCGCCCATACCAGCCCCTATGGTGGCGTCGCCCCTTTTTGCGTGTATGATCGGACAGTGAAAAATATTCCAGTGGCGCTTTTGATTTACCCACAGAATGGTTGAATTTCTTGTTTCTATGAACTGAGTTTGTCAATAATGTGAAGGATGCCAGTCTTTTCATCCTATTGTAGATTGCTTAGATCTCGATATGCCAAAAGTAATCACATGACATATACAGTAAAAGCCAGTGTGATGTGTTTGGCTACAACTAGTCTGACTACACGTCCTCATATAACATATCAAGGACGCACCATCTTACCAGATTAACCATTCGACTTACCCATGCAATGTGGGAAGAAAGAAGTATTGGGACTGCGTATCCAAGCAATTGATGCCATGGACTCCTTCGTACAACCTTGTAAGCGAAAAAGAAGTTGCAGTGTGCCTGTACAAAGAACTAGCGTAAGTTTAGTTACCTGCTTCTCGGAATTTTAGTTAGCCACTTATTGCAAAATTGTTCAATTACGTTGCTTGGCTTAATTTAGTTTGCTACTGATTACATAATGGCACAGCCTGTTAATCATATTGTAGACTGTGCCTATCTATGTGTTTGATACTTACTGTTAAGAATTACCTATTTGCCTTAACTTAAATATCTACTTGTTTGTTTAACTGCTTTGCTGCTGCAACAGCGGGTTACAATGATGTTAATAACTACTTTTCAGCATCCAATTGAAACTCTTTAATTCCTTGTTTGTTTAACTGGTTTGCTGTTATAACTCCCAGTTGAGATGTTTTCCTAACTTCAACTTTTCTGAATCCAATCGGAACTTTAATGGCAAAACAGGTTAGCCCAAGATCAAAGAGCGAGGTCCCCATGGATGTTGCATCATCCCACAGCAGTGGCACCGGCCCAATCGTGCATTATGAATTGCCAACTGCTGATGCTCTAGAGGCTAAACTAGTGGTAGAAAGAGATTCTGCTTCTGCACTTAGAGATGAAGTTGACATGTTGAGGAAGAAAACAGCACAATCACAAGCAGTACTCAAGACAACCATTAAATATTTGGTGGATTTCAAAACGAAGCAAGCTGAGACTGACCAGATTGTTAAGGTCCTAAAGGAAAAAAGGGAATTAAATTCCTACTTGGTAAATCATAGGTGAAATGTTCTTTCCATAGTTGAATAACCTTTGTGTTGTCTGTTCATGTAATCAATCAAACCATTTGTTTTAGAGATCATGTAATAATTGTTTTTTTGTTTTTGGTTTGTAATTTTTTTTAGCACAAGTCTGTATCAATTGATAAGACTCGGAGACATTTCATTTGGATTGTTGTGCCAGACATACAAATATGCCAATCGGGCTGAATGTGCATTCAGCAATAGTAGTAGTATAGATGGACCATAAGTGGCATGCATTGGAAAGGGCCAAGATGCCGGCTAAAAAAAGGATGCTGTTGTAGCCAAAAAAAAGTATAGCGGCCTGGCTTATGTATGTTAGTTGATATTATTGATCCATATACTCTATAAGTGTTTATATGTCTGTTAGTTCTGTACATTCTTGGTTGATTGACTCGGTATTTTAATCTTGATACATCGCTTGTGTACATATTTAAATGGGAGTACACATTATGCTGCGTGTCACATTTGAGTTGGACATGAAGTGTTCCAAATATTCGAATTCACCTTAAACTGGATTCTAGTTTCTGAATTTGAGTATCGGCATTTGTAAACCATATTCATTTATGACAGTGGAATACATCTTTGTCGTCCTTTTGAAGATATATAAAAACACATAGAATGATTTATAAAGATTCATATAGGAATACAAAATGGATTCGAATTTAGTTGCCAGGGTAAACGTGGATGCTTATTGTCCCAAAATTCAAAAGAAGCAGCAAAATGTCCACTCCCACGTCGGCTGCCCGAAGCCAAGTGTTTGGGAGATGGAAATTACTGTCTACCCATTACACGGACAATCCATCGGCTCGATTTCCATTGCTCTAAATAGGGGTAGGTTAGTAACTTCAATTAGACGTGACACGACCGCCTCTGAGCCCATTCCGACACGGTGGGCGTCAAACATGGGCGGCAAAACTCATTTGATTCAAGCTCGTCCGAAAGACCTCGGTTTCTCCCTCCATTCCCCATTCTTACACGGTGGGCGGCAAAACAAACTCGACTCGGCCGAAATTGATGTAGGCAAATATTTTCAATAGGGGCAGGTTTGTAACTTCACTCAGAGGTGACACAATCGCCCTACCTGTCAGCCCCGTTCATACACCGTGGGCGTCAACCATGGGCGCCAACCACCCTCTCCTCGCCCGAAATCGCTCTGGGCAAATATTGGCGAGATGCGAGATTACCGTCCTATCCCCAACCGACGAGATGTTCAAATTTTAAACGGGGGCTAAGTTCGTAACTTTCCCATATTTTAGACAGGCGCGTCCCAAAAACATGGTTCCCCGTACCTCTCCCTCCATTTTCCCATTCATACACCGTCCGCGCTAGAACACCCCATCCCCACACCAGCCTCCGTCCGCCACCCCATCCATCGCCGCCGTCCTCCACCACATCCATCGCCATCGTCCTCCACCATGCCGGAGCGCCTACCAAGACCGCGCCATCCACTTCTAGAGATGGACGTTTCTCATCCACAGCGACGGACCAATAGCCTTGCATCGCGTCCTCTCGCTTCATCGGCGCCGTCGTCCTCTTTGTCGGGGCCGCTCACACGACCTTCTCTTCCACCGCAACGGGACTTATCCCTGATGCACCCGTCTACCATCGCAGATCTGCTTCAACGCCACCGACAGCCATCGCACCCCCGATGCCTACACGGCGCCGCAAGAGAGGTGGTACTTCATATCTCCTCAACTTTTTGATCTCAACCAGAAAATAGATCTTAACTTGGTTACTCTACTTTCTTTTCAGCTCTTAGAATTTAGTTCTTAGTTCGAAGCAAACAATGGATGCTAAATATCATTTCTCCGGTTTGCAGCTTCAAATCTGCCATGGCACAACCATAATACGGTTTAATTGATCATGCTTAGGGTTTAATTGATCATGTTGGTTCCGTGGTGGTTTCTTTAATAGAAATCGGAGGGGAAACCCTCTTTTGCTAAAAAAAATATGCTTAGAGTTTCCCCCTTTTATGATCACTATACGATCAGAATACGTGCTTCGTGTCATAATAACACTGCTCCACCCATCAAGCTAAACAAGCTTAGTTGTTCAAATACGAATCTGATATTATTAAAACAGAGTTGTTTAATTGGTCAGCTAAATGTTCCTAAATTAGTTTAAAAAATGCGTGTTCGCCGCTCGGGTGTGTATCTCTATAGGGTGCCCACGGTGGGCCAGCCCACCCTGGGATTTTGGGTCGTCCCAGGCCCCGATTCCCCTCTGTTCTGCTGCGCGCTTCCGATCTCTACTCGCCCCCAGCCGCCTGCCTCGCCGGCGACTTGCCGTCCCCGGACGACATGACTCTAGGAGGAGACGCCAGACTAACAGGAGGCCAGGAGCCGCTCGCCCAACAGCGTCACCGCTGCCCGGGCACGCCGCCGTGCCTACCTTCCCAGTCCGTTCAGGGCTCAGGCGTGCAGCACCCACCAAGCCAACCCGATTTATCCTGAGATACGTCCTCAACACTCAGCAGCCACTCCTCATCACCCATTTTCTAATTGATTCATTACTCATTAGGCAGGACTGTCATTAGGGTTTGTTGTGTGCTCAGTGCTACCTACACTTAATGGTTCAGATGTATTTCGGTAATCTTTAGTACCTCTAAAGTTCATAGGGTTTTCAAAATTCCGACCCTCGGAACAGAAACTAGTCATTTTGGATTGTTGGTCGTAGTGACATTGACCCAGATTACTACTGCAAGCCAGGTTTGTTCACAATTTTACTTGTCTTTCTTACTCATTCGATATAATATCCAATTATTCACGTCGATTAGTTGCAAACAATAAGTGCTAGACAAACTTCTTCATTCAGATTTTGGACGGTCTCTTACTGCAGTTACAATTCTGCATACTTGTCCTAGTAAGCTCACAAGTAAATGATTGATTCACTACATCTATGCTTGCCTTGTCATATTTGTTGTCAATATTCTTTTAGGGTGGACCACCATGTTTCTAAATACTGGAACCGTAGACATGAGTGAATAGTATTTCTCTATGTGATCTCTTCCATCATGTGTGGGTAACGAACACTGCATTGTATAGAAAGAAAGTGTCATTTCCAGCTTTTACATAGGTTTCGATCTTTTACATGGAATACAATCTGCCTACTTGCTTTGTGTCGCACTACCAACACTCCACCCTTGAAGCTAAACATTACGCCACTCATAATTGCTTAGTTTATTTGTTCAAATACAAATTTCATATGATTCTAATGTTCCTACTTCAGTTTTGAAATGTGTGCCTGCCTGTTATAGAGACATAAGGGGTTTGTATTTCTGTGTGTGGTCTGGTCAGCACGGTTGGGGAGGTGAACTTTGCATATGCATGGGTTTATAGGGAGACACTCTCCGAGTTGAATCCGCAATGCATTCCATAGATAATCTGACTACTTTTTATGTTTTCATGAATCTTAGATTCTGAACAGCATCATAATGATTATGAGCTTGCGCACATGAAAAGAATAAAGCAGAACAATGCCATGGCTGTCAAACTTGGCATTAAGGGACTGAAATCAAGTCTGGACGCAATGCAATGCAAACGCTCTCCACCTACAGATTCATGCTCAGAATATGATCCTAACAGTGATTCTGAGCTAGAGGGAGACCTAAGTCAATGTAGCTCCCTAGTGGAGGAGCCAGAGGAAGATGCCCTATCTTATTCACCCATCAAGGTACTTGCTCTAACTTTCCAAGGTTACATTGCTCGCACATATCTTGCAACTGATGCTTTGCATTGCTTCTACTTTGTTGAACTGCCATTAGCTTAGTTTACACATCGTGTATGTGAATACGCCCATGCCTATCCATTTTCAGTACATATTCCATCTGTCATCATACCATATTTATCCATTCAAATGTTGTTCTTGTGTATCAGACGTTCAAAAGGAAGAGGGCGATTGCTGATCGTGGAGGAGCACAAGCAAAGTATTTGGAAAAGGTAGTGGCACCTGATAAATCAAATAGCCCATTAGGTGTAGTTGCAATATCACCTGACCCACAAAATACCCCAACTCTAGCAGACTCTAGCCCTACTACACCAGTCATTTCTGATGCCCCAACTCAGCAGACCCCAACTGCAGCAAACAATATGATTATGCCAGTTGACATAGCACCAGCTGTACGACGCAAAACCCCCATTCCAGCAAAGAGTACACCAAATCCAGTTGCCAAATCCCTTTTTGAACGAGAGACAGCCCCAATTGCAGTAAATAGGACCCCTGTTCCATTTCTTCCCAGTTTAGAAGACGAAGCTTATGTTGTTGTCAGGAACTTTGTGCGCATCTTTCCTTCATGGAAAGATTATACCGCAGACACAGAACAATTTCCAGTCTTCCTCCGCAACTTACGCGTAAGTAATGTACTAATGTTATTCATGGTCATTACTGCATATGTTTCTGCTGACAGAAGACACAAGATTTCATTCTTTTAAATAGGCGAGGAGCAAACTGGATTGTGATGACGAGCAAGGGTTGGTTGCACTTTTCAAGCACTCATTGATGAAGTATCGTTCCTACCTGAGGCAAGCGCACTTCGATGGCAAGCCTCTGAACGAAATTTCTGTAAAGTCTCCGGTGCTACATTTATCCGACGGTGACTGGAATAATCTAGTTACACATTGGTCTCGGCTGCAGCGTAAGGTACTGTCTATGATATCACATCACAATTTGAACTACATTTCTGCATTTGCCTTAATGTCTCACTTGTACGAAAACTGTTAGCAGAAGAACATTCGTTCTCAAGGGACCACAGAATCTCACAACTATACTACACACTGCATTGCTCTTGTGAGTACCTCTTGCCCTGTATGACCATACTTACTTTCATAGCTGTTTGATTATGTAGCATCATTGCACATGTTAGCCTCATAATCGTCCATTTGGTGGACATTATAAGATCTGTATGGACTCTTACATAAATTTAGAATCAACCCAATGCTTTTGAAGAGGTTTAGCTCTGCAGTCCTCTTGTAAGGACTGGACGTGGTCTATCACTGTACTTACATTAACAGCTGCTCCCTCCGTCCCATAATATAAGAACGTTTTGTACAGTACACCAGTGTTCAAAACACTCTTGTATTATGGGAAGAGGGATTGGTTCATTTTGTAGCATTCTGCATCTTATCTCCCTCGCCCACCATTTACTAAAAAAGATCAGATCTATATTTAATCTTACCAACAAGTAGAATACACAGACAATGCCAGTGCAGAAGTGTAGCCCATTGCTCTTGTCAGTACATTTTTTCCTGTAACGCTTGTACTTCTAGGGATTAGTAGTTGATTAGGTAGCATCAATCTGCATCTTATCTTCATTATCCTCTATCCCTTCCAGTATTATCATATCTATAATTACTCTCTACAAAATGTAGAGTACAGGCAATGCTTATGAAGAAGATTATGTGTTGAAATTCTTGAGTTATCCTTCCCTTGACATGGAGAAGGGCATTATAAAGCCGGTGTTAACTGTTAATGTAAGTCAGTCCTTCTAAAGCCTTTATCCTCAACTGATGTTTAATTTGCTCATACTCCCTATCGTTTACTGCTGTTTAGTTTGCTGTTTCTACCAAAATGCATGTTCGTAAGAACCGTAAGTTCTAAGTTTTACTTGTAAAACCAAATTCCTTATTCATACCATGCACATTACTTAATACTCCCTATATGTATGCTTGTTTTTGTGGATCTATAATCCAGTGTTTGGTGAAGCAGCCCACGTTTGCACCTTGTCATCTCCTGTTTTATCTTACTGATGTGGCTGATGATATGAACAACATGCCATGCACATTATCCAAAATAGATACAATGATTTTCTTTGCCCTTCATCTATGCTTGTTATGTTGACATGGTAATCCAGTAGTGTGGTGAAGCTCCCCGCATTATGAACAATGCCAAATTATGCTATTGATATTTTGAACTTACTCTTTATTTTCTAATTTGAAATTGGATAGAATTGACAGAATAGTTATCATCTTTGTTTATACACGTGCAAAACCTGTCATCTCTCTGCTTTGTTTCAGGGTGATATGCCTGATGGCATGCACAAGTCTGCTGAAGGCTGTGAGACAAACCCAACATATATTGCAGCAAAGAAGGCAAAACATCTTGAAGATAGCGAGACAACCCCAAAGTCTTATCTTGATGCAGTGTTCAAGTTACTTGAGACTAACAGTCAGACAAGCTCACAAAATTCGTTGTCTGAATCAGTTCGACTTCTTCAGTCCCAAGTTCTAGCAGAAAGGCATTCTACAACTCAACTTCGACTTGAAGTCCTATCTCTAAGAAAGATTGCGGAGAACACCAATGAGAACCTCATCGCTAAACAGCTACACCTGGAAGCTATGACCGACATGCTAGGCCGGTCTCACAGCCTTGCTTAGCAGCTTGCGCAGCAGTTCCCCCGCAAGGCTAACCTTTCTTGAACTGTCTTGGAAGTGGTCTCGGTTCAGTATTATTTTGTTACGCTGCAATGGTGCCCAGTTTTTGTAACCTACTTCTTCATTGCGCTTTATGATCACTGGTGGCGAACTTTGATGCCCAGTGGATGTAATATGTGTAATAGCCGTGATAGCCTAGCATAAGTTGCTTGCTTATTTATTTCCTTGTTGTCTTGTTTATTTGTTTGCTTGTAGTCAGTGCAGTTCTTTTTCAGCGGTTTGCTAGTGGCTGCAATAACCTATTTTTTAAAACTAGGCCACAATAACCATGGGCTAATTTACTGTAGTGACACTGGGCCTCCTACGGGCCATAGAAACAGTGGGCCTTCTACGGGCCGTAGAAACAGTAGGCCTTCTACGCGCCGTAGAAACAATGGGCCTTCTACGGGCCGTATCATCAATGGGCCTTATACGGGCCGTATGATCGATTGGCCAAACATGGGCCAATAACAGGCCGCATTATGGCCGTAAACGGGCTAGAGTTGGAATCGTCCGTTCATGGGCCGACCATAACGGGCCATCGTTAATAGGCCGTATTTGATGATGCTATGAAAACGGCCCAACGTATTAACAGACCACAAACGGGCCGACTGTAACCACGGGCTGAATTTGGCCCACAAGCAGAAAATGACAGTAACGGGCCGTAAGTAAATGAATGCTGGAAATGAGCCCAAGAATAAATGGGCTCTGAGAAGGCCGAAAGATAACATGGGCTGGAAACAGCCCAACGGAATAACGGGCCGTTAATAGGTATAAAGTGATACACTGCTCATTACGGGCCAGTTTCACCACGGGCCGTTAATGGGTGTAAAGTGATACACTGTTCATTGCGGGCCAGTTTCACCACGGGCCGTTAATAGGCCAAGAGTTACATAGGGCCTCATATGGGCCGAAAGACGTCATGGGCCATACATGGGCCAGAAGTGAAAACGGGCTGGAATCATATTTGATGGCATAGATGACACTACTGGGCCTAATTCGGATAGGGCGTAACGGGCCTTGGGTTAGCGGGTTGTAAATGGGCTATATGCAAACATGCCGTTAACAGGCTTTCCATGGGCCGGCCCGCCACCTTTTGACCAAGTCAAACGGGCCGGCCTTTTCACAGGAATGGGCCTGTATTGGGCCGTGCCACGTGTCGACGTATCATAGGCGCCTTCTGTCCAATGAGTGGATGACATCTGTCCCAACGATGAGCCGACACGTGTTTCCTCCAGCCAATGATGATTTTACACGTGGAAAATCCCCATTGGTCGGGGCTGTTAACGGGTTATCGGTGTTGGAAATATGCCCTAGAGGCAATAATAAATTGGTTATTATTATATTTCCTTGTTCATGATAATCGTTTATTATCCATGCTAGAATTGTATTGATAGGAAACTCAGATACATGTGTGGATACATAGACAACACCATGTCCCTAGTAAGCCTCTAGTTGACTAGCTCGTTGATCAATAGATGGTTACGGTTTCCTGACCATGGACATTGGATGTCGTTGATAACGGGATCACATCATTAGGAGAATGATGTGATGGACAAGACCCAATCCTAAGCCTAGCACAAGATCGTGTAGTTCGTTTGCTCAGAGCTTTTCTAATGTCAAGTATCATTTCCTTAGACCATGAGATTGTGCAACTCCCGGATACCGTAGGAATGCTTTGGGTGTACCAAACATCACAACGTAACTGGGTGGCTATAAAGGTGCACTACAGGTATCTCCGAAAGTGTCTGTTGGGTTGGCACGAATCGAGACTGGGATTTGTCACTCCGTGTAAACGGAGAGGTACCTCTGGGCCCACTCGGTAGGACATCATCATAATGTGCACAATGTGACCAAGGAGTTGATCAGGGGATGATGTGTTACGGAACGAGTAAAGAGACTTGCCGATAACGAGATTGAACAAGGTATCGGGATACCGACGATCGAATCTCGGGCAAGTAACATACCGATAGACAAAGGGAATTGTATACGGGATTGATTGAATCCTCGACATCGTGGTTCATCCGATGAGATCATCGTGGAACATGTGGAAGCCAACATGAGTATCTAGATCCCACTGTTGGTTATTGACCGGAGAACGTCTCGGTCATGTCTGCATGGTTCCCGAACCCGTAGGGTCTACACACTTAAGGTTCGGTGACGCTAGGGTTATAGAGATATTAGTATGCGGTAACCCAAAAGTTGTTCGTAGTCCCGGATGAGATCTCGGACGTCACGAGGAGTTCCGGAATGGTCCGGAGGTAAAGATTTATATATGGGAAGTCTTATTTTGGTCGCCGGAAAAGTTTCGCACTTTATCGGTATTCTACCGGGAGTGCCGAAAGGGGTCCGGGGGTCCACCAGCCCCGGGGGGCCACATGGGCTGTAGGGGGTGCGCCTTGGCCTATATGGGCCAAGGGCACCAGCCCCAAGAGGCCCATGCGCCAAGAGATAAGAAAAAAGGGAGAGTCCTAAAGGGGGAAGGCACCTCCGAGGTGCCTTGGGGGGGAAGGACTCCTCCCTGGCCGCACCCTTCCTTGGAGGAAGGGCCAAGGCTGCGCCCCCCCCCTCTCCCTTGGCCCTATATATAGTGGGGGGAGGGAGGGCAGCAATACCTAAGCCCTGGCGCCTCCCTCTCCCTCCCGTGACACCTCTTCCTCCCCGCTTGCGCTTGGCGAAGCCCTGCCGGGATCCCGCTACTTCCACCACCACGCCGTCGTGCTGCTGGATCTCCATCAACCTCTCCTCCCCCCTTGCTGGATCAAGAAGGAGGAGACGTTGCTGCTCCGTACATGTGTTGAACGTGGAGGTGCCGTCCGTTCGGCGCTAGGATCATCGGTGATTTGGATCACGACGAGTACGACTCCATCAACCCCGTTCTCTTGAACGCTTCCGCTCGCGATCTACAAGGGTATGTAGATGCACTCCTTCCCTCTCGTTGCTAGTAAACTCCATAGATTGATCTTGGTGATGCGTAGAAAATTTTGAATTTCTGCTACGTTCCCCAACAGTGGCATCATGAGCTAGGTCTATGCGTAGTTTCTATGCACGAGTAGAACACAAAGTAGTTGTGGGCGTCGATGTTGTCAATTTACTTGCCGTTACTAGTCTTATCTTGATTCGGCAGCATCGTGGGATGAAGCGGCCCGGACCGACCTTCCACCGACTGACATGCACTAGTTGCATAAGGTGGCTAGCGGGTGTCTGTCTCTCCCACTGTAGTCGGATCGGATTCGATGAAAAGGGTCCTTATGAAGGGTAAATAGAAATTGGCATATCACGTTGTGGCTTTTGCGTAGGTAAGAAACGTTCTTGCTAGAATCCCATAGCAGCCACGTAAAACATGCAACAACAATTAGAGGACGTCTAACTTGTTTTTGCAGCATGTGCCTTGTGATGTGATATGGCCAAAAGGATGTGATGAATGATATATGTGATGTATGAGATTGATCATGTTCTTGTAATAGGAATCACGACTTGCATGTCGATGAGTATGACAACCGGCAGGAGCCATAGGAGTTGTCTTAATTTATTGTATGACCTGCGTGTCAATGAAAACATCTTGTAATTACTTTACTTTATTGCTAACCGTTAGCCATAGTAGTAGAAGTAATAGTTGGCGAGACAACTTCATGAAGACACGATGATGGAGATCATGATGATGGAGATCATGGTGTCATGCCGGTGACAAAGATGATCATGGTGCCCCGAAGATGGAGATCAAAGGAGCAAAATGATATTGGCCATATCATGTCACTATTTGATTGCATGTGATGTTTATCATGTTATGCATCTTATTTGCTTAGAACGACGGTAGCATAAATAAGATGATCCCTCACTAAAATTTCAAGAGAAGTGTTCCCCCTAACTGTGCACCGTTGCGAAGGTTCGTTGTTTCGAAGCACCACGTGATGATCGGGTGTGATAGATTCTAACGTTCGAATACAACGGGTGTTGACGAGCCTAGCATGTACAGACATGGCCTCGGAACACATGCGAAACACTTAGGTTGACTTAACGAGCCTAGCATGTACAAACATGGCCTCGGAACACAAGAGATCGAAAGATCGAACATGAGTCATATAGTAGATACGATCAACATGGAGATATTCACCGATGATGACTAGTCCGTCTCATGTGATGATCGGACACGGCCTAGTTTGACTCGGATCATGAATCACTTAGATGACTAGAGGGATGTCTATTTGAGTGGGAGTTCAATAATCAGATGAACTTCATTATCATGAACATAGTCAAAAGGTCTTTGCAAATTATGTCATACGCTTTAGTTCTACTGTTTAAGATATGTTCCTAGAGAAAATTTAGTTGAAAGTTGGTAGTAGCAATTATGCGGACTGGGTCCGTAAACTGAGGATTGTCCTCATTGCTGCACAGAAGGCTTATGTCCTTAATGCACCGCTCGGTGTGCTGAACCTCAGCGTCGTCTGTAGATGTTGCGGAACATCTGACATACACGTTTTGATAACTACGTGATAGTTCAGTGCGTAATGCTAACGGTTTAGAATTGTGGCACCAAAGACGTTTTTTGAAACGTCGCAGAACATATGAGATGTTCCGAAGATTGAAATTGGGATTTCAGACTAGTGCCCACGTCAAGAGGTATGAGACCTCTGACAAGTTTCTTAAGCCTGCAAACTAAGGGAGAAAAGCTCAATCGTTGAGCATGTGCTCAGATTGTCTGAGTACTACAATCGCTTGAATCGAGTGGGAGTTAATCTCCCAGATGAGATAGTGATGGCTCTCCATAGTCACTGCCACCAAGCTAGTAGAGCTTCGTGATGAACTATAACATATCAGGGATAGTTATGATGATCCTTGAGCTATTCGCGATGTTTGACACCGCGAGAGTAGAAATCAAGAAGGAGCACCAATTGTTGATGGTTTGTAAAACCATAGTTTCTAGAAGGGCAAGGGCAAAAGGGATACTTCATGAAACAGCAAATCATTTGCTGCTCTAGTGAAGAAACCCAAGGTTGAACCCAAACCCGAGACTAAGTGCTTCTGTAATGAGGGGAACGGTCACTGAAGCGGAACTACCCTAGATACTTGGTAGATGAGAAGGCAGGCAAGGTCGACAGAAGTATATTGGATATACATTATATGAATGTGTACTTTACTAGTACTCCTAGCAGCACCAGGGTATTAGATACCGGTTCGGTTGCTAAGTGTTAGTAACTCGAAATAAAAGCTGCAGAATAAATGGAGACTGGATAAAGGTGAGATGACGATGTGTGTTGGAAGTGTTTCCAAGGTTGATGTGATCAAGCATCGCATGCTCCCTCTACCATCGAGATTTGGTGTTTGCGTTGAGCATGATTGGATTATGTTTATCGCAATACGGTTATTCATTTAAGGAGAATAATGGTTACTCTGTTTATTTGAATAATACCTTCAATGGTCTTGCACCTAAAATGAATCTCGATCGCAGTGATACACATGTTCGTGACAAAAGATATAAAATAGTAATGATAGTACCACATACTTGTGGCACTGCCATTTGAGTCATATTGGTATAGAACGCATGAAGAAGCTCCATGTAGATGGATTTTTGGACTCAGTCGTTTTTGAAAAGATTGAGACATGCGAACCATGTCTATTGGTATATATGCATGAAGAAACTCCATGCAGATGGATCGTTTGGACTCACTTGATTTTGAATCACTTGAGACATGCAAATCATACCACATGGGCAAGATGACTGAAAGGCCTTGTTTTCAGTAAGATGGAACAAGAGAGCAACTTCTTGGAAGTAATACATTTTGATGTATGCAGTCCAATGAGTGCTGAGGCATGCAGTGGATATCGTTATGTTCTTACTTCACAGATGATTTGAGTAGATGCTGAGTGTATTTACTTGATGAAACACAAGTCTAAATTATTGAAAGGTTCAAGTAATTTCAGAGTGAAGTTGAAGATCGTCGTGACAAGAGGATAAAATGCCTGTGATATGATCATAGAGATGAGTATCTGAGTTACGAGTTTGGCACACAATTAAGACATTGTGGAACGTGTTTCACAATTAATACCGCCTGGAACACCGTAGTGTGATGGTGTGTCCGAACATCATAACTGCACCCTATTGGATATGGTGCATACCATGATGTCTCTTATCGAATTACCACTATCGTTTATGGGTTTAGGCATTAGAGACAACCGCATTCACTTTAAAAGGGGCACCACGCAATTCCGTTGAGACGACACCGTTTAGAGAAACCTAAGTTGTCGTTTCTTAAAAGTTTGGGGCTGCGATGTGTCGGAGTAAATAGCCACGGGTAGCCCAACCGACTACCCGTGGTTATTCAGAAAAATTATCAGGCCTTTGGGCCTTCAAGCACTCCAAGCATTTGGGCCGCCTTCCCTGGCCGGCTGCCTCTAAAGCCGACTCCCGGAAGGCGACCCAGCCTCGAGCGACCTCTCCCCAGGACGACTACGGGGTGGCCGGCTCCAAGAAGCCGGCCAAGAAGGACGCCGGCTCCTAGCAGCTGGCCGAGACCACAACCACCAAAGCTTTTCCCACATAATGGCGACACGACGGGGTGTGGCCACAGTGCGGCCCACTACCCCCGAAGCCCGAGGCGGGCATGGCTACAGGAGGCCGTACGGGACGGCCGTCTCCCGTGCGGCTTGGCACTGTAGCCATGCTAGGATCGACGTCATCCACGACCAACTCCTGTACGGCCCAAGGACTGCGGGCCCCTTCAGCCAGAGAGAGGCGTGAAGGCGGCCCGGCCTTTCCCAGTCGGCCAAGAGCATAGTCGGCCTCCAGAAGCCGGCTACTCCCTTCCTCGAAGCAGGAGCCCCATTAAGGAGACAAGACGAGGTAAGGCTACAGTGATAGCCCCCGAGGCGGCCCACTGTAGCCACGCTTACCTCGACAAAGCCCTCGTCATCAGAGGCGCGGCTACAGTAAGCAGCCGCCGACAAGACCCTAGGCGGTGGGGCCGGCCTGTCGACCAAGTAGCCGGTAGCCGGCGGGACCCACCAGCCGGCGGGACCCAGCAGCCGGCGGAGAAGCCGGCGAGCGTAGACACTGACGGCTGGGGCCGACTCCCAGTCGGATTACCATTGTACCCCCGGGGGGTAGGCCTATATAAACCCCCCGGAGCACCCATGCAAAGGGTTCGCACCTAAGCACAGTTGGCCTCTGAGCATAGAGCTGCCCTCTAAGCATAGCACACACACCATAGATAGAGAGAAGCAAGAGCTAGCCTTGTTCTTCTTCTCCCTTGATCTCAACAGCTCTAGGAGCGATTGTAGCTACCTTTTATCGATCTAGTGATCATGCGGAGACCCCGCAGAGCAGGACTAGGGGTGTTATCTCCTCGGAGAGCCCCGAACCTGGGTAAGATTCGCCGGCGTGCATGTCTTCGCCTCATCCCGTTTCCGGGCACCGGCGACGTTTTATTGGCTCCCACAATGATAAGCCATCCCTTGGCATATGTCTCACTGAGGCCCACCAGCGCGAAGTCGACCGCGCCGCCTTCGGCACGCCGCCGCCTAGCGGCCCGAGCCAAGCCGGCTTCGTCCAGAAGCGCGGCGCGGCCGTTGCCAGCATGCTGGGCGCAGATCGCCCCGTCTACGCCACCCCGCTCGAGAATCTGCGAGCCGCTCAGGCGGCTGCAGAGGAGCTCAATGGGCTGGGAGCCGATGAGCTCCCCTACATGACAAGACGGATCCAGCAGCTGATCGATGCGGCTGCAGAACGGCACGAAGCCGGCGCCCGCACTGATAGTCATCCCCCGCGCCGGGAACACGCCGCGACGTCCCACTCGCCGATTGTGAGCGGCGCGCGCCAGAAGAAAGACAAGGAGCCGGCTGCCAGCCGCAGCCGGACTCGCATCACCATCGAGCGCGACGCGGAGGGCCGCCCTCGAGCAGTAGAGCACCAAGGAAACCTGCCTCCTCCCCCGCCTCGAAGAGAAAGACGCCTCACTCCGCCGCCCATCACACATCTGACTCTCGGCGACCGACTCGGCCGCCGAGAAGGAGTCGGCGAGAGTGACGCCCGCCACAGGATCGACCGCCTTGCCCGATCCTTGGCGTTAGAAGAAGAAGACGATGTCGGCCCGCCATGCTTTGGCCCCCGCATCCGCGACGAGCCCTTCCCCAAAGGGTTCTCGCTCCCCAGAGACACGCCCAAGTACAACGGCTCAGTGAAGCCGGAAGATTGGCTCATCGACTACTCCACGGCCGTCAGCATCGCCAACGGCAATCGGCGCATCGCTGTGAAGTACGTCCCCCTGATGCTGCAAGGCACGGCGCGCACATGGCTCAACAGCCTCAAGCCCTACAGCATCAACAGTTGGCTGGACTTCACCGAAGTTTTCGTCCGCAACTTCACCAGCACCTAGAAGCGGCCTCCCAAGCCTCGCCAGCTCTCCCTCTGCGTCCAGGGGCCCAACGAGTCGACCCGCGACTACCTCACGCGATGGGCCGAACTCCGCAACTCCTGCGAGGGAGTGCATGAGGTCCAGGCCATCGAGTACTTCACTGCCGGGTGCCGAGAGGGCACCCTCCTCAAGCACCGACTCCTCTGCGACGAGCCGGCTACCCTCGACGAGCTACTGGTCATCGCTGACAAGTACGCCACTACCGACTCCTCCATGAAGACCAAGCTCCGAGTGGACGCCTCGGGGAAAGTAATTGCTCCGGCTCCCAAGACGCCGGCTGGCGACCCTAATCGGCGCCCCTACCAGAACGACCACAAGCGCAAGGGCCCCATGCCGACTTCCTCCAGTCGGCAGGTGGCCACAGTTGAAGACGAGCAGCCCGAGGATCGGCCCGCTCCCAAGAAGAAGGGTGGCCGGCCGCCCTGGCAGCCGTCTTTCTCCTACGAGCAAGCACTCGACGCCCCCTGCAAGTTCCACAGCGGCGCGAAGCCGTCCAACCACACAACACGGAAATGCCACTGGCTCACCCGCATCACCAAGGGTGAGGGAATGTTGCCGCCTCCGCCTCCCGGCCCGCCGCCTCCAGCCCCCCAGCAGCCGGCGGCTCGGCCGGTAGTCGGCGCCATTCAAGACAAATTTCCCGAAGAGCACGCGGCCTACGTCGTCTTCACCAGTCAAGCCGACGACAAGCGCAGTCGGCGCCGACAGCACCAAGAAGTGAACGCAGTCGCCTCTAGCACCGCCGAGTTCATGCACTGGTCAGAAAAGCCAATCAGCTGGAGCCAGGCCGACCACCCAGAGGTGATGCCTTCGCCTGGCTCCTATGCGATGGTCTTGGACGTCACCCTCGCGACGGAGAGGCGAGCTGCCAGATTTTCCCGCGTCCTGATAGACGGCGGAAGCAGTATCAACATACTGTACCGCGATACCATGGAGAAGCTGAACATCAAAGCAAAGCAGCTCATGCCGAGCCGCACCGTCTTCCATGGTATCGTACCTAGCCTATCTTGCTCTCCAATCGGCAAGATCAAAATGGATGTTCTCTTCGGAGAAAAAGATCATTTTCGCCGGGAAGCGATATGGTTCGAGGTAGTGGATTTGGAGAGCCCCTATCATGCACTGCTTGGCCGACCTGCTTTGGCCAAGTTCATGGCTGTGCCCCACTACGCCTACCTGAAGATGAAGATGCCGAGCTCGAAGGGGATCATCACGGTAGCCGGCGACTACAAGAAGTCCATCGAGTGTGCCATGGCCAGTAGCCGGCTGGCCGAGTCCCTCGTGGTGGCAGAAGAGAAGAAGATGTTGGAACGGGTTGTGGCCATGGCCGGCAAGCAGCCGGCCTTGTCCCCCAACCCCAAGGATTGTGATGCGCAGGGCTCCTTCCAGCCTGCAAAAGAGACGAAGAAGATACCTCTGGACCCGGAGAACCCGGAGAGGTTCGCGGTGATTGGGGCGAACTTGGACAGTAAATAGGAAGGCGAGCTCGTCGACTTCCTCCGTGAGAATCGAGACATCTTTGCATGGTCCCCAAAGGACATGCCGGGTGTCCCGAAGGATTTCGCCGAGCACAAATTACATGTCCGAGCTGACGCGAAGCCGGTCAAGCAACCCCTCCGCCGACTGTCAGAAGAGAAGCGAAGAATCGTGGGAGAAGAGATAGCCCGGCTCCTTGCAGCCGGCTTCATCATGGAAGTGTTCTTTCCAGAATGGCTTGCCAATCCAGTTCTGGTTCTGAAGAAGAATAACAAGTGGCGTATGTGTATAGACTACACGAGTTTGAACAAGGCCTGCCCAAAGGATCCGTTTGCCCTGCCGCGGATTGACCAAGTGATAGACTCCACAGCCGGATGCGAGCTGTTAAGTTTTTTGGATGCATACTCAGGGTATCATCAGATCAAGTTGGACCCGGCTGACCGCCTGAAGACTGCCTTCATCACACCCTTTGGAGCTTTCTGCTACCTGACAATGACATTCGGCTTGAGAAATGCCGGTGCCACTTTTCAGCGTTGCATGCAGAAATGTCTCTTGAAACAACTCGGCAGAAATGCCCACGTCTACGTAGACGACATTGTGGTGAAGACAGAGAAGCGCGGTACCTTGCTGGAGGACCTGAAAGAAACATTCGCCAACTTGCGCCGATTCCAGATCAAACTCAACCCCGAGAAGTGCGTGTTCGGAGTGCCAGCCGGCCAGCTGCTAGGCTTCCTGGTCTCCGAACGCGGCATTGAGTGCAACCCCGTCAAGATCAAGGCCATCGAGAGGATGGAGATTCCCACCAAGCTGCGAGATGTGCAGAAGTTCACTGGCTGCTTAGCCTCCCTGAACCGTTTTATCAGCCGACTAGGAGAGAAGGCTCTCCCCCTGTACCGACTCATGAAGAAGTCCACTCACTTTGAGTGGAATGCTCAAGCCGACCAAGCCTTCCATGAGTTGAAGAAAATGTTGACCACTCCGCCTGTCCTGGCTGCGCCGACTGAGAAGGAGCCCATGCTCCTCTACATCGCCGCGACAAGCCGAGTTGTCAGCACTGTTGTTGTGGTCCAGCGCCCGAAGGAAGGCCGAGCCCAGCTAGTTCAGAGGTTGGTCTACTATCTCAGCGAAGTACTATCCAGCTCAAAGCAAAACTACCCGCACTACCAGAAGATGTGCTATGGGGTGTACTTCGCTGCCAAGAAATTTAAGCCCTACTTCCAAGAGCACCCCATCACGGTCGTGTGCACTGCCCCGCTCGCCGAGATCATAGGCAGCCGGGATGCATCCGGCCGGGTGGCCAAATGGGCCATTGCCTTGGCGCCCTACATGATTTTCTATCAACCCCGCCCCGCCATCAAGTCGCAAGCATTGGCCGACTTCCTCGTCGACTGGGCCGAGACCCAGTACTTACCGCCGGCTCCCGACTCTACCCATTGGCGGATGCACTTTGACGGGTCCAAGATGCGCACCGGCTTGGGAGCCGGCATCGTCCTCACCTCTCCCAAAGGTGACAAGCGCAAGTACACGCTGCAGATCCACTTCGCCGCCTCCAACAACGTTGCCGAGTACGAGGCGCTCGTACATGGGCTCCGGCTAGACAAAGAACTCGGCATACGCCGGATCCTGTGCTACGGCGACTTAGACTTGGTGGTTCAGCAATCATCTGGCGACTGGGACGCCAAGGACGCGAACATGGCGAGCTACCGTTTCCTCGTCCAGCAGATAAGCGGATACTTCGAAGGGTGCGAGTTCCTTCACGTGCCAAGGGCCGACAACGACCAAGCAGATGCCCTAGCACGGATCGGCTCCACCCGACAAGCCATACCGACTGGCGTCTCCCTCCAGCGCCTCCTCAAGCCGTCCATCAAGCTGTCTCCAGAGTCGGATTCCATCTTCGTGCCGCCTACGCCAGAAATAGCCGGATCCGACTGGAGAAATCCCGCAGGCGGCACGGGGACTTCGACGACTGGCTCGGGGACTGTTGTAGTCGCACCCGGCCCGGGGACTTCAGAACCCGGCCCGGGGACTGCAGCAGTCGGCCCGGGGACTGCAACGACACAAGAAGCGGTGGCCGACTCCAATGCAACACCCAACCCACCCGCCCGAGTCATGGTGGCCACATTAACAGAAGAAGAAGTCACAGCTCCCTCATGGGCCCAGCCCATCCTCAAGTTCCTATCCAGCAGAGAGCTGCCGGCTGATGAGATCCCAGCAAGACTAGTGCAACGACGAGCCGCAGCATATACAATAATCAACAGAGAGCTTGTGAAGCGCAGCGTCACTGGAGTCTTCCAGCGTTGTGTCGAGCCAGAAAAAGGAGTGGCAATCCTCAAAGACATCCACTAAGGCGAATGCGGCCATCACGCAGCCTCAAGATCCCTCGTGGCCAAAGCTTTCCGCCACGGTTTCTTCTGGCCGACAACCTTGGAGGATGCTAAAGAAATAGTCAAGAGCTATAGAGGATGCCAAGTTTTTAGTTCCAAGCAACACCTGCCGGCTTCTGCCCTCAAGACCATTCCCCTCACTTGGCCTTTTGCCGTCTGGGGACTGGACATGGTGGGCCCCTTCAAGACAGCCCGCGGCGGCCTGACACATCTACTCGTTGCTGTGGACAAGTTCACAAAGTGGATCAAAGTCAAGCCGATTAAGAAGCTGAACGGGCCGACTGCCGTGACATTCCTCACCGACATCACTACTCGGTACGGTGTGCCGCACAACATCATCACCGACAACGGCACGAACTTCGCCAAAGGAGCACTGGCACGTTTATGCGCGACACAGGGCATCCGACTAGACTTAGCGTCCGTTGCCCACCCGCAGTCAAACGGCCAGGTCGAGCGAGCAAATGGACTCATCCTCTCCGGCATCAAGCCCCGACTGGTTGTACCACTGGAGCGATCGGCTGGCTGCTGGCTCGAAGAGCTGCCGGCTGTCCTCTGGAGTCTACGCACTACACCCAACAAGTCAACCGGCTTCACCCCATTCTTCCTCGTGTACGGTGCCGAGGCTGTCATCCCAACAGACATCGAGTTCGACTCGCCTCGGATCACCATGTACACGGAGGAGGAAGCCAAAGAAGCAAGAGAAGACGGCGTGGACCTACTGGAAGAAGGCCGGCTGTTGGCACTCAGCCGGTCCGCCATCTACCAGCAAGGGCTGCGCTGCTACTACAACCGCAAGGTCAAGCCAAGATCCTTCCAAGAGGGCGACCTTGTGCTCCGGCTGATCCAGCGAACAGCCGGCCAGCACAAGCTCTCGGCCCCTTGGGAAGGCCCCTTCGTCGTCAGCAAGGCACTCGTCAACGACTCCTACTACTTGATCGACGCGCAAAAACCAAGAGCACGCAAGAGAGACGACTCCGGCAAGGAGTCGGAGCGACCATGGAACGCAAACCTCCTAAGACGATTTTACAGCTGAAAAGCAGCACTCCCCGGCTACAGATTGCAGAAGCAACTATTTGACTGGGGAGGCGGCAACCAAGGGAGGGCGGCAAAGGAAAAAGCAGAAGGACAACAAGCAAAAGTACAAGGAAAAGCCGAATGCATAAGTTATATACATAAAAGCCGCTAACAGGCTGGCAACTGACATAAGTTCGAATACACCCAGTGGGTGGAATTGTGCGAATTTAACCAAACATTGTTCTAAAGAGTAACAAAGCAGAAAAGCAAAAGACAGCAGACTAGGGCGCGACATGGAGGCCGAGCTGGTCGGTGAAGGCGTCCTCGCCGGCTGAAGGAGTGGCCGACTAGCGGGCCCCGGCTTGACCACCACTTGCGGCAGGAGGCGTGGAGGCGCGCGACGTAGTGCTGGAGGCGCGGTCAGGCTGAGGCTGGCCGGCTACTCCACCAACCGGCTCGGCGTCTTCACCCTCCTCCTCCTCCTCTTCGCCCTCGTCGCTGGAGTCGATCTCCTCCGCCGAGTCTTCGCCGTACGCCAGGTCCAGCCCGAACCACTCCTCCGGCTGGGCGACTCCATTATCGTCCACCTCAGGGGCGAAGATGTTGGTGTCGGTGTAGTCGGCGATCGCCGAAGCCCGCCGAATGATGGCCGGCCGCGCCGGCTCCAGCTCCGTGTCGGCTTGCTGCCGCCAGGTAGCCAGCTGGTCTAGGTTCAGGCCGGGATACCAGGCCTTGACAAACTCCAGCGCCCGCCTGGCACCGGAGCGAGCCGCCGACGCCTTCCAAGCCTCGAAGCGGCCGACTGCTACCTCCAGCCAGTCGGCGGTCCGACTGGGGGTGCGAGGGACCACTTGGCCGGGCCAGAGGGCGGCCAAGACCTGTGACCCGGCACGCTGAAGCCGGCGGAGCAGCCGGTGAGCCGGCTGGATGCGAGCCTGGATCGCCAGGAGCTGTTCCTCCAGCGAGCGGCCGGCGGTTGGCGAGATCTCGAAGCCGGCCTGCCTCTTCGCTTGGCGACGGGCCTCGATGGCCTGGTTGGCGGCAGTCGAATAGCCAGGGAAATAATCTGCGCGAAGAAGAAAGGAAGAGAAGAACACCAAAATCAGAAAACAAGCCAAAGTGGCAGATGGCAAGAAAGGACGAAGGGGTAGACGACTTACCGTCAACCAGATCCTCGATCTGGCCATAGCCGGAGACCAGAGTCTGCCTGGCCTCTGCCCAGCCGGCCGCCTCCGTCTCGAACTCGGCCTGGAGAGCGGCTTCGCGATCCTGCGCAGCCTTCAGCGCCGCCTTGTGGCCTTCCTCCTGGTCGGCCAGCTTCTTGACCAGGCGGTCGCGCTCCTGCCAAGGCGGCGAGCTCGGCATCCTTGGCACGAAGAGCAGTCTGGGACTCCCCCAGCTGTGCCCTCAGACCGGCGTTGGCCGCTGCAGGAACGGAAGAAGAAGAACAACAATAAGAAATTGTCAAGGAAGATCCGACCCGACTGCTCAGCAGTCGGCCCGAATCTCGGGGACTACACCCAGCGGGTGCGCTGACGCGCCCCCACATGAGATAAAGATCAAGTCACATACCTCGGCTCTCAGTAAGGTCGGCGGTCTTCTGAGTCAGCTCCCGAGCCTGGGAGTTGAAGGCGGCCGCTCGAAGGTTGTGGTAGTCCTGCAAGATGGACAGAAGACCGAAGTGAGAACAAAAACAGCAAAGGCAAATCCTCCAAGAAGTTCCAAGCCGCCTGCTCAGCAGCCGACTCGGAACTCGGGGACTACACCCAGTGGGTGCGCTGACGCGCCCCCACAGAAGAAATTAAGATCAAGAAGAGAAATCAAGATCAAGAAACAAGACGGGAATACTAACCCGGATGGCTGCCCGCGTTGTGAGGAATTCGTCGGTGAACTGCCTCAACGCCGCGGCTTGGCTTTGGAGCCGGGTCCGGACGTCTTGTGCAGCCACGTTCACTACGGCTGTCCCTCCGCCTGGCGTCCACCCCGAGGTAGCGCTGGCCGCCTCCGCATCTCGGGCCGACGAGCTGGAGCCCACGGCCGGCTGCGGCTCCGATGCGGCCTTCTATGGCTCCGACGCGGCCTTCCCTGCGCGCTGGCTTGGCGGAATCCGGACCGCCACCTCAGCCCTCGCGACCGGCTCGCCATCCGCCGACTGAGCAGGCAGCGGATCAGGCCGGCCGCCTTGGGCCTCCCTAGTTGGCGGGGTCGGCTTTGGCCCCTTCTCCAAAATGATGACGTCGTCGCCGCTTCCTCCCAGCCCCGGCTGGGAGCCGCTGGCTCCCCCTGGCGAGGGCTCCACGTCCCCAGGCGCCACGATGCGCAGGGGGGTAACCATCAGAGCCTCCCCTGCCGCCGCCGCGGCCTCAGCCTCTGCCTGGGCCCTGGCAGCGGCCTCGGCGAGTGCCTTCGCCGCTTCCTCCTCCCGAGCCGCCTGGGCGGCGACTGCCTTCCGTGCCTCCGCCTCCCGTGCCTCCTGCTCCTCCCGCACCTCCCGCGCGTTCCTTTCCGTCGCCTCCTGGAGGTCGGCGCGGGGGTCCACGCGGCGGGTGGTGCTCCCAGAGCCCCTTGGCGACTCGACGATGGAGCCGGCAGCCGCCCGCTCAAGTGACAACGGAGCTCTGATCGTTGAAGAAAAAGACGAGAGGTCAAGAACCACCAAAGAAAAGAAAGAAAGAGAGTACATAGAGAAAGAGAACTTACGCCGACACGGTCTGTGGCTGCTTCACCACTTTGCGGAAACGAGCCGCCTTCGCGGCGGCCTCCTCCCGCCTGGTGGCTGCCGCCCCGCCTCTGGGCTTCTTCGTCCGGCTGCCGAATAGACCCTGGGCGGCGCGACGCTTGTGCCCTCCACCCCGAGCAGGCTGCGCGGCGGAGGAGCCCTCGCCGCGTCCAGGTGCCGGCTGGCGGCGCGGGACGGCTTCGGCTTCATCCTCGTCCGACCAGTCGTCGAAGGTAGCAGTGAACCCGGAGCCGCCTGCTTCGCCACCGGCTTGGCCACCGCCCGGCTCGACGGCGTCGTCCATATGGACCGCCCCCAGGTCGGGGTCCTCCAGGTCATGTTCGATCCGGTCGGGGACGAAGCGGCGCTCCACGTCTGACCCGCTGGCCGGCCGAAGCAGAGGGCTCTGTCGAAGAACAAGCCGACTAAGTCAGAGTCGGCTAAGAGATACTCGGCAACAAGGCTGAGAGAGAGAGAAAAAGAGACAAGGGGAGCGTACCGTAGGCGGAGGATTGGCTCGGCTATATGGCTCCTTGCCGAACTGCCACTCTTCAGCGAGTTGGCAGTTTGCAAGGTAGTTCACCATGTAGGCGACCTCATGGCGCGGCATCTCCTTGGTGCACATTCGGCTCGGATCGAGCTGCCCGCTCATCTGACAGATCAGATGAGGCCGGCTCTGGAGCGGAAGAACCCGGCGCGTGACGAACGCGGCCAGGAGGTCGGGCCCCGTCAGGCCCTCCGACTAGACCATCACCCGCAGTCGGGCGATGGCGGCGTTTCCTGCCTGCGACAGCGTCACAGTCCGGAAGGACCACTGGGGCAGCCTGCCCGCCGGTGGGCCGGCTACGTAAGCCGGCAGGTTGATGTAGTCGCCCCGTGGAGCGATGTTCCGCACGTAGAAGTCCGACTTCTGCCACTTCTTCACAGATTGGATCAGCGTGATGACAGGGGAGGGGTTGTCGGCGCCTGATCTCCGCGACGCGATGAAGGCGCCGGTATGAGCCGGCACGCCCTTGCTGCGCGTGCCCAGCTTCGACTGGAAAAGCGCCCCCCAGAGCTCAAGGGTGGGGAGGACGCCGAGATAGCCCTCGCACAGGGTGACGAAGGCCGACAGCAGCACCACCGCGTTGGGGGTGAGATGGTGCGGCTGGAGCTGGTAGAATTCGAGCCAGGAGCGGAAGAAGGCGCTCACTGGCAGGCCGAAGCCGCGTAGGAAGTGCGAGCGGAAGACCACCCGCTCGCCCTCCTGCGGCCTCCGCGAGATTTCCTTCGCCGGCGCGAGGCGGACCTCCACTTTGTCCGTGCTGGGCAGCCGCCGCGTGTCGCGGAGGAAGTTGATGTGGTCGTCATGGACGATGGAGCCGTCCCAATCCCCGCCAAGCTGCTCTACAGCGGGAGGCATGGCGAGAGCTAGCACGGCGGCGGAGGAGCGTGCGGTGGAAGAGCGCGGCAGCGAGGCGCTGTCGCGAAAACAAGCGAGGGAAGAAGACGGTGGAAGTAGGAGGAGCGTGCGAGGGCCTGCCGCCCTCCACCTCCCCCTACTTATAGCCTCACGAGGCCGAAGAGGCCGGGCGTGGGGGGGATACGTGGGATTAACTGCGCCCACTCCCCCCAAGTCTCGCGATTATTGCGCATAAATGCGAGCCGAAACTGCCGCACGGAACGTGCGGGCGGTTTCGGGATACAAAGGATCCGCGCCTGGGCCGGGGCGCGGACGTGGCGGGCCCCCTCCCTGCGGCGACGTCCCGTCACGCGCGTGGGCCGGCAGGCTTTCCGGACACGTGGTTCGCCGACGGCCCGTGGCCGGCCCGCGGCCCGGTGCACGTGCCAGCGGGTTCCCACCCTCCGACTTCAGAAGATTTCGACTCAGGCAGCGCACCTGACCAAGGCCGGCACCCAGCTGCCGGCTTGTCAAGATAAGAAGCTGATCGAGCTTCTCAACCCCTACTCCACCTCGAAGCCCAATCTGCTTCGGGGACTACTGTCGGAGTAAATAGCCACGGGTAGCCCAACCGACTACCCCTGGTTATTAAGAAAAATTATCAGGCCTTTGGGCCTTCAAGCACTCCAAGCATTTGGGCCGCCTTCCCTGGCCGGCTGCCTCTAAAGCCGACTCCCGGAAGGCGACCCAGCCTCGAGCGACCTCTCCCCAGGACGACTACGGGGTGGCCGGCTCCAAGAAGCCGGCCAAGAAGGACGCGGGCTCCTAGCAGCTGGCCGAGACCACAACCACCAAAGCTTTTCCCCCATAACAGCGACACGACGGGGTGTGGCCACAGTGCGGCCCACTACCCCCGAAGCCCGAGGCGGGCATGGCTACAGGAGGCCGTACGGGACGGCCGTCTCCCGTGCGGCTTGGCACTGTAGCCATGCTAGCATCGACGTCATCCACGACCAACTCCTATACGGCCCAAGGATTGCGGGGCCCTTCAGCCAGAGAGAGGCGTGAAGGCGGCCCAGCCTTTCCCAGTCAGCCAAGAGCATAGCCGGCCTCCAGAAGCCGGCTACTCCCTTCCTCGAAGCAGGAGCCCCATTAAGGAGACAAGACGAGGTAAGGCTACAGTGATAGCCCCCGAGGCGGCCCACTGTAGCCACGCTTACCTCGACAAAGCCCTCGTCATCAGAGGCGCGGCTACAGTAAGCAGCCGCCGACAAGACCCTAGGCGATGGGGCCGGCCTGTCGACCAAGTAGCCGGCAGCCGGCGGGACCCACCAGCCGGCGGGACCCAGCAGCCGGCGGAGAAGCCGGCGAGCGTAGACACTGACGGCTGGGGCCAGCTCCCAGTCGGATTACCATTGTACCCCCAGGGGTAGGCCTATATAAACCCCCCGGAGCACCCATGCAAAGGGTTCGCACCTAAGCACAGTTGGCCTCTGAGCATAGAGCTGCCCTCTAAGCATAGCACACACACCAGAGATAGAGAGAAGCAAGAGCTAGCCTTGTTCTTCTTCTCCCTTGATCTCAACAGCTCTAGGAGCGATTGTAGCTACCTTTTATCGATCTAGTTATCATGCGGAGACCCCGCAGAGCAGGACTAGGGGTTTTATCTCCCCGGAGAGCCCCGAACCTGGGTAAGATTCGCCGGCGTGCATGTCTTCGCCTCATCCCGTTTCCGGGCACCGGCGACGTTTTATTGGCTCCCACAATGATAAGCCATCCCTTGGCATATGTCGCACCAACCACCCGACACGATGCTTATGTGAAAAAGTTTCAAGCTGATAAGCTCGAACCCAAAGCGGATAAATGCATCTTCATAGAAAACCCAAAACAGTTGGGTATACCTCCTATTTCAGATCTGGAAGCAAAAGTAATTGCTTCTAGAAATGGGTCCTTTCTCGAGGAAAAGTTTCTCTCGAAAGAATTGAGTGGGAGGATGGTGGAGACTTGATAAGGTTATTGAACCGTCACTTCAACTAGTGTGTAGCAGGGCACAGGAAGTTGTTCCTGTGGCACCTACACCAATTGAAGTGGAAGCTTATGATAGTGATCATGAAACTTCGGATCAAGTCACTACCAAACCTCGTAGGACGATGAGGATGCGTGCTACTTCAGAGTGGTACGTGATCCTGTCTGAGATATCATGTTGTTGGACAATACTGAACCTACGAGCTATGGAGAAGCGATGGTGGGCCCATATTCCGACAAATGGTTAGAAGCCATGAAATCCGAGATAAATGGATCTTTGAGAAGAAGACAGACGTGGACGGTAATGTTACCGTCTATGAAGCTCGACTTGTGGCAAAGAGTATTTCCACAAGTTCAAGGAGTTGACTACGATGAGATTTTCTCATCCGTAGCGATGCTTAAGTCCGTCGGAATCATGTTAGCATTAGCTGCATTTATGAAATCTGGCAGATGGATGTCAAAACAAGTTTCCTTACCAGTTTTCGTAAGGAAAGGTTGTATGTGATACAATCAGAAAGGTTTTGTCGATCCTAAGGATGCTAAAAGGTATGCTAGCTCCAGCGATCCTTCCATGGACTAGAGCAAGCATCTCGGAGTCAGAATATACGCTTTGATGGAGTGATCAAAGTTTTTGGGTTTATACAAAGTTTGTTAGAAACTTGTATTTACAATAAAGTGAGTGGGAGCGCTACAACATTTCTAATAAGTATATGTGAATGAGATATTGTTGATCCGCAATGATGTAAAATTTCTGGAAAGCATAAAGGGTTGTTTGAAAGGAGTTTTTCAAAGGAAGACCTGGATAAAAGCTGCTTACATATTGGGCATCAAGATCTATAGAGATAGATCAAGACGCCCGATGATACTTTCAAAGAACGCACACCTTGACATGTTTTTGAAAGAGTTCAAAATAGATCAGCAAAGAAGGAGTTCTTGGCTGTGTTACAAGGTGTGAGTATTGAGTAAGACTCAAGACCTGACCACAGCAGAAGAGAGAGAAAGGACGAAGGTCGTCCCCTATGCTTCATACATAGGCTCTACAGTATGCTATGCTGTGTACCGCACATGGAGTGTGCCTTGCCATGAGTTGGTCAAGGGGTACAATAGTGATCCGGGAATGGATCACATGACAGCGGTCGAATTTATCCTTAGTATCTAGTGGACTAAGGAATTTTCTCGATTATGGAGGTGAAAAGGAGTTCGTCGTAAAGGGTTACGTCGATGCGAACTTTGACACTAATCCGGATGACTCTGAGTAGTAAACCGGATTCGTATAGTAGAGCAATTATTTGAAATGGCTCCAAGTAGCACGTGGTAGCATCCACAAGATGACATAGATATTCGTAAAGCACACACGGATCTGAAAGGTTCAGACCCGTTGACTAATAACCTCTCTCACGAGCATAACATGATCAAATCAGAACTCATTCAGTGTTAATCACATAGTGATGTGAACTAGATTGTTGACTCTAGTAAACTCTTTAGATGTTGGTCACATGGTGATGTGACCTATGAGTGTTAATCACATGGTGATGTGGACTAGATTATTGACTCTAGTGCAAGTGGGAGACTGTTGGAAATATGCCCTAGAGGCAATAATAAATTGGTTATTATTATATTTCCTTGTTCATGATAATCGTTTATTATCCATGCTAGAATTGTATTGATAGGAAACTCAGATACATGTGTGGATACATAGACAACACCATGTCCCTAGTAAGCCTCTAGTTGACTAGCTCGTTGATCAATAGATGGTTACGGTTTCCTGACCATGGACATTGGATGTCGTTGATAACGGGATCACATCATTAGGAGAATGATGTGATGGACAAGACCCAATCCTAAGCCTAGCACAAGATCGTGTAGTTCGTTTGCTCAGAGCTTTTCTAATGTCAAGTATCATTTCCTTAGACCATGAGATTGTGCAACTCCCGGATACTGTAGGAATGCTTTGGGTGTACCAAACGTCACAACGTAACTGGGTGGCTATAAAGGTGCACTACAGGTATCTCCGAAAGTGTCTGTTGGGTTGGCACGAATCGAGACTGGGATTTGTCACTCCGTGTAAACGGAGAGGTATCTCTGGGCCCACTCGGTAGGACATCATCATAATGTACACAATGTGACCAAGGAGTTGATCACGGGATGATGTGTTACGGAACGAGTAAAGAGACTTGCCGATAACGAGATTGAACAAGGTATCGGGATACCGACGATCGAATCTCGGGCAAGTAACATACCGATAGACAAAGGGAATTGTATACGGGATTGATTGAATCCTCGACATCGTGGTTCATCCGATGAGATCATCGTGGAACATGTGGGAGCCAACATGAGTATCCAGATCCCGCTGTTGGTTATTGACCGGAGAACGTCTCGGTCATGTCTGCATGGTTCCCGAAACCGTAGGGTCTACACACTTAAGGTTCGGTGACGCTAGGGTTATAGAGATATTAGTATGCGGTAACCCGAAAGTTGTTCGGAGTCCCGGATGAGATCCCGGACGTCACGAGGAGTTCCGGAATGGTCCGGAGGTAAAGATTTATATATGGGAAGTCTTATTTTGGTCGCCAGAAAAGTTTCGCACTTTATCGGTATTGTACCGGGAGTACCGAAAGGGGTCCGGGGGTCCACCAGCCCCGGGGGGCCACATGGGCTGTAGGGGGTGCGCCTTGGCCTATATGGGCCAAGGGCACCAGCCCCAAGAGGCCCATGCGCCAAGAGATAAGAAAAAAGGGAGAGTCCTAAAGGGGGAAGGCACCTCCGAGGTGCCTTGGGGGGGAAGGACTCCTCCCTGGCCGCACCCTTCCTTGGAGGAAGGGCCAAGGCTGCGCCCCCCCCCCCTCTCCCTTGGCCCTATATATAGTGGGGGGAGGGAGGGCAGCAATACCTAAGCCCTGGTGCCTCCCTCTCCCTCCCGTGACACCTCTTCCTCCCCGCTTGCGCTTGGCGAAGCCCTGCCGGGATCCCGCTACTTCCACCACCACGCCGTCGTGCTGCTGGATCTCCATCAACCTCTCCTCCCCCCTTGCTGGATCAAGAAGGAGGAGACGTCGATGCTCCGTACGTGTGTTGAACGCGGAGGTGCCGTCCGTTCGATGCTAGGATCATCGGTGATTTGGATCACGACGAGTACGACTCCATCAACCCCGTTCTCTTGAACGCTTCCGCTCGTGATCTACAAGGGTATGTAGATGCACTCCTTCCCTCTCGTTGCTAGTAAACTCCATAGATTGATCTTGGTGATGCGTAGAAAATTTTGAACTTCTGCTACGTTCCCCAACAATCGGATCCAAAACCCGACCCGATAGCTTAACGGCGTTCCGTTACAGTGGATGCCACGTGTCGGTCACCCTTGACGAAAGCACTTCTGTGACACGCGATTTATCGTCATGGAAGTGGACACTTCCGTGATGATAATTTTGGTAATGTCATGGAACACTTCTACGACAGCACAGGTATGACTATCTTGATTCTGTCATAAATTTGTCATGGCTGTACATGCATGACAAAAAAACCCGACCTACTGTGACAAACACGTATCATCACGGAAGTGTATTTTTTTGTAGTGGCATTTATGTCTTATCATGCGGGCTGCTCCCTAGGCTATAAATAGCCGCCCCCTACAACCACTAGCTGGTTGGCTACTCCGAGAGAAACCGACACTTGTCATTTGAGAGCATCCCATCCTCCGAGGACTTTGAGCGAAAATCATCAAGTGAGGAAAAACCCCAAACCCAAACACCTACAAACCCAAAGTGATTGAGCATCACTGAAGAGATTGATCCTGCATGGATCCGATGCTTGTTACCTTTGAAGACTGTGATTCTTCCAGACGGTTAGGCGTCATGGTCTAGAGCATCCAAGAGGAAATTGTGGATCGCCGAGTGATTGAGTTTGTGAAGGTTCGGAAGTCACCTGAAGACTTACCACGAGTGATTGGACGAGGTCTGTGTGACCTTAGTTCAAGGAGAATACGGTGAGGACTGTGTGTCCGGGACTGGGTGTCCTCAGGTTTAAATACCTAGCCGCTCCAACCAGACGTACAACTGAGACAGCTGTTGGAACTAGTCTACCAAATCATTGTCTTCACCAAGCCAACTGGTTCTATTTCCTCAACTCTTTCATTTCCTCATTCCTGTGTTGTGCAATTGTTCATATCTGTGTTTGAAGACTTTGACTGAAGACTTTCTCAATTTCCTCAGTTCAATTTCCTCAGTCTGTTTGTCTTCATCCTGTGTTATCCTGTGTTTACGCTTTCTGTACCCTGTGCTTGTTTTCATTTCATCATGATGACTATGCTTGTGTTCTGCTATGCATACTTTTGAGTACTTATTCCGCTGCAAGTAGTTCTTCGCTAAGGAATTTCCTCACCCACAAATTCCTCAGTGAAGAATTTATAAAAATCGCCTATTCACTCCCCTCTAGTCGATATAACGCACTTTCAATTGGTATCAGAGCAGGGTACTCCCTTGTTCTGTGTGATTTTGGTTTAACCACCTGGAGTTTTAGTTATTTCAACCGTAGGTATGATCAAGGTCTCTGCTGGGTGTCCTACCTTCGATGGGACGGACTACCCCTACTGGAAGAATAAGATGCGAATGCATCTTGAGGCAATTGATAACGATCTCTGGTATGTTGTGGAAAAAGGTGTTCCCTCTGTCTCACCCTCACTGAACGCTGCCGATGTGAAGAGATTCAAGCAACTCGATTCTCAAGCGAAGAATATCATATGTGGCCATCTGAGCAAAGGACAGTATGGAAGAGTGAGTGCTTTGGAAACTGCTAAGCTTATCTGGGATAGGCTGTCCAAAGTAAATGAAGGAGTCTCAACACAGCGTGACTCTCGAGTTGATGTTCTTCGCAATCTCTTCAACCGCTTCAAAAGACTCGACAATGAGAATGTTCAACAAACCTTCGATCGCCTCACTGACATCTCAAATGAGCTTCAAGCACTTGGCGCCACTGACATCACCGACCACGAGGTGGTGAAGAAACTGCTGAGATCGCTTGATTCCTCATTTGATACTCTGGCCTTGATGATACAAGAGTGTGCTGATTACAAGTCACTTGATCCCGCTGATATCCTCGAAAGGCTAAACACTCATGAGTTCCAGCTTGCTAAAAAGAGAGATCTCTATGGTTCGAGCTATGGCAGATCACGTGCACTGAAGGCCAAGGCAGTTTCTGAGTCTGAAGATGAAGACTCTGAAATCAGTCTTGGTGATCCTGAAGAACTGAGCCATGATCTAGCACTACTTGTGAAGAAATTCCAGAAGCTCTCAAGACGTGGTCGCTTTGGAAGACCCTCAAGGAGCAATGATTCCTCATCCAGTGACTACAAGAAGAGGCTTTGTCACAAGCAAGAAACCAGGACACTACATTCAAGATTGTCCTCAGTGGGAAAAGGAATCAAAGAAGAAGAAATACAAGGATTACAGTTCTGATGATACGAAGAAAAAGAAGAAATCCTCAAAATCTTCATCATCAAAATCCTCAAAGTCTTCATCTCACAACAAGAGTAGCTCCAAGAAGGCTCGGGCATTCATTGGCAAGGAAATGGACTCTGAGGCTGAATCTGAAGAAAATGAGGAAGAGGAGGCATCTGAGGATTCCGAATCCGGTGTGTCGAGCCTAGCCCTCGCTACTGCATTCGTCAGCAAGTCTATCTTCAACTCTGTAGAAAATGACCTCACCAACAAGGCTGATGAAGGCAATGATGACTACGCTCCCACCTATTGCTTCATGGCAAAGGGTGCCAAGGTACTCAAATATGCCTCATCTGAATCAAGTGAAAATGAATCTGATGAAAACCTTAAGCCTAGCTATTCTAAACTTGCTAAGATTGTTGTGAAACAACAAAGGGCCCTTGAAAAGGTTCAAAACATGCTAGACAAGAGTGATGATATGTTGGGTGAAGAAATGGATCACACTAAAACCTTGACTGAAAATCTTCAGAGACTTCAGACTAGGTATGACAACCTTCAAGGTCATCATAACACTCTTTTGTCTGATCATGAGAAGCTTTCTTATGAATTTCTTCAAAGAAAGCAAGATCTAGAGAAGCTAAAAGTGAGTTATGAAGATCTTCAGAAGGAGTGCGATTCATTACTTGCTCAACAAATCAGCGCTGCTCAGGAAGAATTTGTTCCTCCATGTTTGAAATGCATTGAACGTGAATCTGCTAATTCTTCACCTGAATGTTCAAATGCTCCTAATGCTACAAATTCCTCAACTGTCTCTACAATCATTAATTCCTCATCTGAGGACATTGCTAGTATCACTAACGATGCAGGGCTGAAGGAATTGTACATGACAGGCATGTACAAAAGTCTCAAAGGGCATCAGACTCTTTGTGATGTGCTTAAAAAGCAGATCCTCAACAGAAACCCTAGGAAAGAGGGTATTGCCTTTGAGAGAAAACTCAATGCTGATGGTACATATTGGAAGCCTGAGCAGTACCCCAAAACCTCATGGGTTGCTGCAAAGGGACCTCCTGTTGATCCATCTAACTTATCTGGCTTTACATGTGAATCTCCTCATTCTTCTGATGAGTCATTTGACTCCAACTATAAATTGTTCAAAAATCAAAATGGTGAAGTATTTGCTAGATATGTTGGCACTAACTGCAGGAACGGTTCTCCTATGAAGAAAATCTGGGTTCCCAAAAGATGCCTTGAAAGTCTTCATGTGAATGTCCTCATGACACCACCTGTGAGGAATAGGAACCCCAGATCAAATTCTTCATATGGACCAAATTCTTCATATGGATCCAAGTCCTCATACGGACCAAATTCCTCACATGGATCAAATTCCTCAAGAGGATCAAAGTCCTCATATGAACATCATCGTGCTAACAACTCTGTTTCGCAGGGAGGAGCCAAGGGCTATGAATATGAGCATTATTCTTCTAATCATTATGTTCATAAGTCCTCAAAGAATTTCTCTGCTTATTCATATGCTTACCCTAACTTCTCTTATGTGAAACGAAACGGATTGGCTTCTATGCCACCTTTCTCATATGGAGCTCACAGAGTGATGAACTCTTTGCCACCCCTTCAAGATGTGGGTGGTGAAGAAAAAGAACTAATCTCTTCTGCAGGGTCAGGTCTCCAGACGTACTAGAACGTCTGAAGAATTTGCTGGAGACCTGAAGTATGCCTGAAAGGACGCAGGCTAATCATGAAGAAATGAACTTTCATTTCTCACGTCCTCATACTGCTTTATCTGTTCTATTGCTTGATGAAATTGATCTGATGAATTGATGTCATATTCTTCACTGATGAAGTATATGAAGTTCGTAAGCTGCACTAATTCATCTGCAGGATGATCAACCCAAAGCCACTGAGTGGGTCCTCTATAGTGGATGTACAAATCACATGACTGGTGACAAGAATCTATTGATTGATGCTCCCTTATCACCATCGCATCTGAAGCATATCATCTTCGCTGAAAAAGGCAAAAGTCAGGTATTGGGTCTAGGTAAGGTTGCGATCACAAAGGATCGACACATGGACAAAGTCATGCTTGTCGAGTCCTTAGGATACAACCTCATGTCTGTCTCAATGCTTTATGATCTTGATATGGTAGTTTTCTTTGGCAAGTATCGTTGTGTTGTGGTTATGGAAGCTGACAATTCCAAAGTCTTCGAAGGCTTTAGGAGAGGAGACTTGTATATTGTTGATTTCTCTACAGGACCGCAACCAGCCGTGTGCCTACTTGCAAAAGCTTCAGAAGGATGGCCATGGCATCGACGACTTGGTCATGCAGGCATGAGGAATTTGCACACGCTTGCGAAGAAGAAGCATGTCATTGGCATTGAGAATGTCAAATTCCTCAAGGATCACCTATGTGGAGCTTGTGAAGCTGGAAAGATGACCAAGGCTAAGCATCCAGCGAAGATTGTCATGACCACTACTCGACCATTCAAATTGCTTCACATGGACCTCTTTGGTCCTAACCATTACTCAGCTGTCACAAATGACGCATCTCTCTATGGGCTTGTTATTGTTGATGATTACTCTCGTTACACATGGGTACACATTGTTACTTACAAACATGAAGTGCAGGAAGTCTTCAAACGATTTTCCTCGAGGGCTTCAACCAACTTTGGTGTGAAGATCAAGCACATCAGAAGTGACAATGGAACTGAGTTCAAGAATTCTGGTCTTGATGACTATCTTGATGAACTTGGTATTACTCATGAGTTATCTGCTCCTTACACTCCTCAGCAAAATGGCGTCGTGGAGCGCAAGAACAGAACTCTTGTTGAGATGGCTCACACTGTGCTTGATGAGTACAAGATGCCTCGTCACTTCTGGATTGAGGCAATTTATACTGCGTGCCACATCATCAACAGGGTATATCTTCACAAATTCTTCAAGAAGACTGCCTATGAACTCCTCACTGACAAGAAACCCAATGTGAGTTATTTCAAAATCTTCGGTGCTAAATGTTGGATTAGAGATCCTCATCACAATGCTAAATTTGCACCGAAAGCACATGAAGGTTTTATGCTTGGTTACGGAAAGGACTCGCACACCTACAGAGTCTTCAACACCGTTCTTCACAAGGTTGTCGAAACTGTAGATGTGCGGTTCGATGAAACTAATGGCTCGCAAAGAGAGCACCTACCCTCTGTGATAGATGAACCAGCACCTGAGGAAACTATCAAGTTCAAGGCTACTGAGGATGTCATTCCTACCGAAGAATCTGCTGAAGAATTCATTCCAGAACGTGAAGAACGTCGAGCTAATGCACCTGAAGAAATTGCTGAAGAAAATGCTAATCAAATTCCTCGACGACAACCTACTCATCCTCGCGTTGCAAAAGAAGTGCAACTTGAGAAGATCATCGATGACATTGAAGCACCAGGTCCTCTCACACGCTCAAAAGCTTCACATTTATCTAACTTTTGTGGGCACTATGCTTTTGTCTCTATCTCAGAGCCCACTAAGGTTGATGAAGCATTTCTGGAGCCTGAGTGGATTCAGGCCATGCAAGAAGAATTACATCAGTTCGAGCTCAACAACGTTTGGGAACTGGTCAATCGTCCAGATCCTCGCAAACACAATATCATTGGCACAAAGTGGATCTACCACAACAAGCAAGATGAAAATGGCCTTGTGGTGAGGAATAAGGCACGGCTAGTAGCTCAAGGCTACACACAGGTTGAAGGAATTGATTTCGATGAAACTTTTGCACCTGTTGCTAGACTTGAAGCGATTCGCATATTACTTGCTTATGCTAACCATCATGATATCACTTTATATCAAATGGATGTGAAAAGTGCATTCCTCAATGTAAGCTTGAGGAAGAAGTATATGTTTCTCAACCCCCAGGTTTTGAAGATCCTAAGCATCCTGACAAAGTCTTCAGACTAAATAAGGCCCTCTATGGCCTCAAGCAGGCTCCTCGGGCGTGGTATGATACTTTGAAGGAATTCCTCATGAAGAAAGGCTTCAAAGCCGGTTCACTCGACCCTACTCTTTTCACTAAATCATATGATGATGAATTGTTTGTATGCCAAATATATGTTGATGACATCATCTTTGGCTGTACTGACCAACGTTATAGTGATGAATTTGCCTATATGATGAGTGAAGAATATCAAATGTCTATGATGGGAGAGTTGAAATTCTTCTTAGGTCTTCAAATTCGTCAACAGCGCAATGGCATATTCATATCTCAGGAGAAATACCTCAAGGATGTACTGAGAAAATTCGGCATGCAAGATTGCAAAGGCGTCAAAATTCCTATGCCCACAAATGGCCATCTGTGCACTGATGAAAATGGTATTGACTTTGATCAAAAGGTATACCGCTCCATGATTGGTTCTTTATTGTACTTATGTGCATCTAGGCCAGATATTATGCTTAGTGTTTGCATGTGTACCCGATTTCAAGCTACACCGAAGGAATCACACCATAAGGTTGTGAAGCATATTCTTCGATATCTAGCTCACACACCAACACTAGGATTATGGTACCCCAAGGGCTCGACTTTTGATCTCGTTGGATATTCTGACTCTGACTATGCTGGTGATCGTGTGGGTCGCAAGTCAACATCTGGTACATGTCATTTCCTCGGACGATCTTTGTCTGTTGGTCCTCGAAGAAACAGAACTGCGTATCACTGTCTACTGCTGAAGCTGAGTACATTGCTGCTGGTTCTTGCTATGCTCAATTGCTGTGGATGAAGCAAACTCTCAAGGACTACGGCGTCAACGTGAAGAATGTGCCTCTCTTCTGTGACAATGAGAGTGCCATCAAGATTGCTCACAACCCAGTTCAGCACTCAAAGACAAAGCACATTCAGATTCGTCATCATTTTCTTCGCGATCATGTGTTGAAGGGCAACATTTCTATTGAGCATGTGAAGACTGAAGAACAGCTAGCCGATATCTTCACAAAGCCCTTGGATGAGAAGAGATTTAGCAAGTTGTGGTGTGAGCTAAATATCTTAGAATCTTTGAATGTTCTTTGAAAAGGACACTCATCCTAACACTTATGCAAAATTGATGACTTAGATGTGCAACACATGAAGAAACGTTTTTCTTCAATCAATGAAGAATAACACTCTAAGTGTGAAGAAATTAATGAAAAATTTGATTCTCAGAACCCTACGACAATTGTACGCGGTGTCTGAAATCATCATTCTTATACGATGGGTCACGCCACCACAAAAGTTGAAAATCTTCAATTTGAGTTTTTCCTCAGTTTTGAAATTCCTTAGTTGTTCATATTCTTCAACTTTGCAAAATCTTCACTGTTTCCGTCGTTTCTCTTCATTGGCTATATATATATATATATATATGAGTTTATGTCCTCTACATCATTCACTTATGGCTAATTCTTCAAGTTGGTTTTTCTGCTAAGTGAATGTGATCGGACCCTTCCCCCTCTATGCTATACTCAACCCCAATCTATTCACAAATTCTTCATGTGCATTCTATTTGAAACTCATTCAAAATCTTCACTCCATCCTTGTCAGCTGAAGAATTTGCGAACGGAACTTTTAACTTATCTTATCCAAATTTTCGGCTTTGCCGCTCAAACCGTTCCGCTTCCCACGATATACTTATCTATTCACCCACGATCTAACACGATCTCCACTTCTCAGTACGTGGGTGACACATGTCATGCGAATGAGAAGGGTCAGGGGCACGTTCATCCAATTTCTTTGGGCGAACCGTTTTTCACCGTGGCTATAAATACCCCCTCTCCCCTCCTCACTTCTTTTACTCCGCTCGACCTCTCTCCAAGCTCGAGCTTCTCAAACCCTAGCGCCGCCGCTACATCATCGTCGCCGGTGAGGAAGAGCTTCACTGCCTCGACCTCGTCACCGCCGTACTCACGCCGGCCGCGGAAATCTTCACTCCGCCGCTGCCGTAGCCGTCTTCCTCCGCCAAGTTAGGGCGTGGAAGATCTGCACAGACGAGCTTCACTTCTCCACATCCCAGTTCGTCGTGTTCTTCGTTCAGGGTAATTAAAAGTTACTTTTACTGCCCACTTTGATTCAAATGTTTACTACAAAATCTTCAAAGGTGTTTTTCTTCAAATCCTCACACACTAAACACCTCACATGTCATCTGCTCTTGATTCGTTTCTCTAAGCATCACTTTTCTTCAAGATTCCTCAATTGTGTGGATCTTCGATCTATACAACTCTGGAACCTAAGACAAAGAACGCTTGGTGAAATTCTTCAAGACTCATCTGGTCAAATTCCTCAAAATTGTTCTTATTGAAAAACCTTCTGAGAACGCATATGACCTCTCCAAATTCCTCGCAACTATACTCTATTCACAGGTACTCATGTCCGCTGCTGAATCACTAGGTTCTCATCAACTTAACTCATTTGCAGCGTTCCTTGAAGAAAAGTTGCATACTTCTTCAGAGAGTTCAATTGTTCAAATTCCTCAACTAAAGAAAATGGCTAATGAAAAGAGGCCACAGAAAGGAGGAAAGAGGCCTGAGGTCAATACTGCCTTTGAAATCCCTGAGGACATTTATGCTGGGTACTGCACACCCCCTGAGGAAGATAAAAATCAGCGCAAGGTGCGCATTCAGAGGATAGAAAGGAGATGGGCAAAAGAGTGGAGGGAGTACAGGTATGTGACTCCAAAATACATGAAGAAATTCGCTGTTACTCCTCCATGCTCAAGACCTCCATTGGCACCTGGCCAAGAGGCAGATCCCACTAGCATCAAGCGCGGTGTGGATTTTCCTGAAGAATGGGCCAAGCGCCAGGCCAAGTTGGCCAAACAGGCAAAAGATGCAGTGAGGAAATTCAACGAAGATTCCACTGCTGCTGCTGCTGAGGCCTCTGTAAGGCCGAAGAAATCCATGGCAAAGAAGCCTGCGCACAAGCCAAGTGCCTCTTCTTCAATGCCCTCACAGCCAATTTCCTCAGATAAGCCCTCACGGCCAATTCCTCAAGCCGCTCCTGCTCCTCCAAAGTCCTCAGCTGCTCCGACAAAATCCTCAGCACCTGTGCATCTTGCCACGTGCCAAAGGACTACAGGTTGCCTCAGGAGCTTCAGCTAGTTCCTCAGCTGCACCATATTCTTCAACATGACCCTCTCTGCTGAAGACTAAGACCACTGCAGGACGAGGCTCTCGCCCAAGTCCTCAGAAGAAGCAGGTCGCCTTCCAAGTACCGTCTGAAGATGATGAAGCTGATGATGAAGAACTTGCTAAGATCATCATAGACAGGCAAGTCAGGGCCGCTAGAGCCAAGGGCACAGAAGTGCCACTGCTTTTGGATCCAAAGCTGATCCTCGACTATATTGATCTCTGGCACAAGGACCCAAACACTCCTATGCCTGATTTCAAGTTGACACCTGGCCAAAGTCACATGCTAACCCATTTGATCAGTGAAGAAAAATGGAAATATGATAAGGCCAGCAACTCAAGAAAGCACAGTACAGGAAGGAGAAGTTTCTGAAGAACAACGTTATCTCTATGACAACTGATGAACTCGTAAAGCTCCAGTCTGAAATCAAAGTCCTCAGCGATGATTTCAATGCTTACTATGCTGATTGGAAAGGAGCCAAGGTCAGGTTCGTCAATCTGACGAAGACACTCACTTCAAGTGCCGCTGCCCCTGTGCATATTGAAGTCACTCCGGCTGAAGCATCTGCTCAGCAAACTGAAGAACATGCCAGCACCGCTGATGACAATCAGGCTGCTGAAGATAATGTGAGTTTCAGGGCTGATGACTGCATTCCAGCCGCTGATGAAATTCCCAGGGCACCCACTTGTGGTGCGCCTGAAGAAAATGAAGAGGTCAGGGCAACTGCATCAGTTGTGCCTGAAGAAACTGCACCAAATTCCTCTGCTCCACCTGCGCCTACTCCAACTCCAATCCTTCCATCTGCATCAGATGTGAAGAAGACCAAGGCTGCAGAGCGTGCAACAGTGAAGAAAAGGAAAGCATCAGCTTCTTCAGATTCTTCTGCTCCGAAGAAAATGAAGCCTATGACCAGCTCTTTTGCAAACCCGATTGATGTTGTTCCAATCTCAACCATGCCATCAAAGGACCTTGTTCCTTTTGATGAAGAATATGTGATCCCTGCGGATCTGATGAAGAAACTCTTTCTGCTGCTACGTCACAGCAGATGGATGAAGAAATTGAAGTGGATGAAATCCCTTCAACCCCAGTTGTTTCCTCACCTGTGCCTCAGTTTACTGCTGAAGAGGCCGGCGTTGAAGAAATTGAAGATGAAGATGTGGACATTGGCTGTACCACACCTGTGATGAATGATGGCTTTTGGGAAAGTCAGCACCCTAATTCTCCACTCTTCACTCCACTGCGGCAAATTCCTCAATCCCCAGTCACTACAGTTCAAATGGGATCTGATGAAGCTCATGAAGACATTCCAGCCGCTAGTGCTGAAGAAACTGAAAATGAAGAATTCAAGAACCAGGCTGCCACTGAAGAGGAACCAGAAATTCCTCAGCCTGAAGAACCTGAGATTGCGATTCCTGAGGTTGTGATGCAACTCACTGACACTCCTCTGCCCAAACCAAAGGATCCATTCTCCAGGAAGCAAAAGTTCAAGACTGATGCCTTCTTTGGCGAGCATGTATTCTTCACTGATTACAACCCTTATCACTCTGCTCGCATAAGGAAGAGGCGTTTTTGGACTGCCAGCCAGGCAAATTTCTATTCCTCAGTGCTGTTCGACAAAGACAAAGTCTTCGATCATGAGCACATTCCTCACGTGGACATGGAATCTCTGCCGTGCTTTGAACCAGTCCTCAGTGTTCTTCACGACGCTAGACTATTAAATTTCTGCACTGACATCTGTGATTGGAATGAAGAACTTATTCTTCAATTCTATGCAACGCTGCACATCACCGAAAATTCTGAAGATGTGAATTCATGGGTGCTGGACTGGATGTCTGAAAACACTCACTACAAGGCACCAGCTACTGAATTGCTTCGTGCCTTACCTCTCAGTCCGCCCCTTGAAGGTGCTTGTTGCATCTACAATGAACCTGAGCTAACCGATCACTACATGCAAGTGCTGATGAAGCCTTTGAAGCCAGGTCAGACCTCAAGAACAAAATTCCTTGTGAAGGAATTGTTGTATGTGCCTCGGACTGTCTATCGCATTCTGACGAAGACATTAAGTCCAATCAAGGGCCACGACTCAAATGAAGAAGAAGTCGTTGGCATCATGAAGAATCTGCTTTTCAATATCATTCATGGCATTCCCATCAACTTCCATGATTTCTTCATGAGGACTCTGGCTAATGTCGCCATGTCACCATTTGAGTTGAAGCCTTATGCACCTTGGATAATGAGATTCATCAGGACAAGGTCTTCACTCAACTATAAAGCTGATACACTGAACCACTGCAGCTACTTGCCCCCAATTGAAGTCCTCAAACGGACATTTTCCTCAGCTGATGAAAAGGGCAAGGCTACTGCTGTAATTGATGAGGGCATTCGTCCATTGGATGGACAATTTCACAAGGTTGCATCCTACTCCACCAATGATGACTCTGCCACCCATGACTCTGTCGCCAACGCACCCAAGCAAAATCCTCAAGGCACAACACCCAAGGTGATGACTGACCGTGAGCTTATCCTCAGTCTTCACCAGAAGGTTAATCGCAATCATAAATGGGTCAAGCGTCAGTTTGGTTCAATTCTTCACAACATGACTGCTACCCACAATGTACTGAAGAAAAACCACTACTACCTTCATGAAATCCTCAACCGCACCAGGGCTGTTCTGTCTCAAGTCTATAGTGAAGAAGATCTGAAGACAATGGGTCTCAAGGACGATCTTGACTGGACTGCACCTCCTCCGAAGAAGTACAAGAAGGTCAAGGTTCCTTCCTTGGTGGCCAGCTCCTATTCTTCATCACGTGACACTGATGAACATGAAGATTTGGACGACATTGCGGCAGGCCCTACTCCAACAACCGACCCCAACAACGCTGACGCTCCTTCATCACCTTGATATTCTTCAAGGGCGTTAGTCCTCATTTTCGACCCTTTTGGTCATTTGATGACAAAGGGGGAGAAATTTGAGTTAGTCTTCAAGCGGGTCTATCTTAAATGGGCGTTTTTTTAAGTTGCAACTCTCGTTCTTTTGAAGACTTTGCTGGATCGAGTTGTAAACTTAAACTCTATGGTGACCTGATACTTTTGTTGTTTCTTCTGCATTCCTCGTTAATGTTATTGCACGCATGCTGAATTACATCAGTCACCATATTTCATCATGCATTTCAAATTCTTCATATATTATGTCAAATGCGTGTATGAATTACAAGATATAGGGGGAGATCTCCATGATTCAACTCTTCAAGTGTGCATTGCTTCAAAAGCAAATTCCTCACTATGCACATCTTCAGGGGGAGTTCTTCTATATCTTACAATCAAATTCCTCAATATCAGTATTTACACTTCATATGTTTATCCCCGTTGAAAACTTAACCTATATTGTCATCAATCACCAAGAAGGGGGAGATTGTTAGTGCATCTAGTGCCCCTTAGTGATTTTGGTGTATTGAAGACTTATAGGTTAAGGGACTAATGCGTTTGTGAGTGTACACAGATCTATAAGTCTATGAGGAGTTTGATAATTACAGAGAAAGTCGACCCCTAAAAATGAAGTTCTTCGACTGAAGACTTTGGATTTCTGAAGACTTTCTGAAGACTTTGAAGGAGAAGAAATTGGTGTGACCTTGAAGACTTGGTATTCATTTGAGGAATATGAAGCGTGAAGACTTTTGTTTTCGTAGTTTCATTTTATCTTTCTTGAGTCATAGGAAACACCGTACTGTTAAAGGGGGTCGAGGAAATACTAAGGAAAAATTTCCATGTGATGCTCAACTCAAAATCCTACACCTACCAATCCCTTCGAGTGAAGCCATTGGAAATCTCATACAGTTCAGTCATATTCTTCAGTGACAGAGACGAAGTTCTTCTGGTCTTTGAGGAATTTGTTCTGACTGAGGAGTTAGGAATTCGCCAGTGTGGATTGCCTACACAGTGAGGAACATGATAGCCCTGAGGAATTTGAACCTCAAATTTCCGACCGTTGCTGTGCAATGCGCCAGCTGTCCCAAAATATCTACCCACCTAACGGTCATATCATTGAAGGGTATTTATGTCTTATCATGCGGGCTGCTCCCTAGGCTATAAATAGCCGCCCCCTACAACCACTAGCTGGTTGGCTGCTCCGAGAGAAACTGACACTTGTCATTTGAGAGCATCCCATCCTCCGAGGACTTTGAGCGAAAATCATCAAGTGAGGAAAACCCCAAACCCAAACACCTACAAACCCAAAGTGATTGAGCATCACTGAAGAGATTGATCCTGCGTGGATCCGACGCTTGTTACCTTTGAAGACTGTGCTTCTTCCAGATGGTTAGGCGTCATGGTCTAGAGCATCCAAGAGGAAATTGTGGATCTCCGAGTGACCGAGTTTGTGAAGGTTCGGAAGTCACCTGAAGACTTACCACGGGTGATTGGACGAGGTCTGTGTGACCTTAGTTCAAGAAGAATACGGTGAGGACTGTGTGTCCGGGACTGGGTGTCCTCAGGTTTAAATACCTAGCCACTCCAACCAGACGTACAACTGAGACAGCAGTTGGAACTGGTCTACCAAATCATTGTCTTCACCAAGCCAACTGGTTCTATTTCCTCAACTCTTTCATTTCCTCATTCATGTGTTGTGCAATTGTTCATATCTGTGTTTGAAGACTTTGATTGAAGACTTTCTCAATTTCCTCAGTCTGTTTGTCTTCATCCTGTGTTATCCTGTGTTTACACTTTCTGTACTCTGTGCTTGTTTTCATTTCACCATGATGACTATGCTTGTGTTCTGCTATGCATACTTTTGAGTACTTATTCCGTTGCAAGTAGTTCTTCGCTAAGGAATTTCCTCACCCACAATTTCCTCAGTGAAGAATTTATAAAAATCGCCTATTCACCCCCCCCTCTAGTCGATATAACGCACTTTCAGAATACTTCATAAATTATAGATACATTGGAGACGTATCAAGCTTATGCAGCCCTTCCCTGGAGAGCACCCGCCTTAGGACAAGGTCGCCCACCTCGAGCGTCCTGGAGCGGATGCTGCGGCAGTGATACCGTCGCAGCGCCTGCTGGTATCTTGCCGCTCGAAGCGTGGCTTTGCGGCGGCGTTCCTCCCCCAGCACAAGGTCCATCTCCCGCATGGCGTCCTGCTCGGTCTCATCAAACGCCAGGACCCGCGCGGAGCGATGCTTGACCTTGTGAGGGAGAACCGGTTCTGCTCCGTAGACGAGGAAGAACGGGGTCTCGCCTGTTGGCTTGGTGGCGGTGGTGCGGATGGACCACAACACAGACTGGAGCTCGTCGTGCCAGCCCCTGCCGTAGGCCTCCAGCTTCTTCTTGAAGGTCCTAGTCTTGAGGCCTCTCAGGACTTCCGCGTTGGCGCGTTCGGCTTGGCCATTGCTCCTGGAGTGTGCCAGCGAAGCGTAGCAGATCTGCGTTCCAAGGTTAGCACAATATGTCTTGAAGAGATTACTAGTGAACTGCGAGCCGTTGTCGGTGATGATGGGGTTGGGGACCTCGAACCGTCTCACGAGACCCTTGATGGACTTGACCGCCAATCCGACTAGGATGGTGTGGACAGCTTCTACCTCCGCCCATTTGGTGAACTTGTCGATGGCGATGTAGAGGTAGCGGTAGCCCCCAGGCGCTCGAGGGAACAGGCCTAGGATATCCAGCCCCCAGGCCGCGAATGGCCACGAGAGCGGGATGGTCTGGAGGCCCTGAGCTGGCTGATGGATCTGCTTGGCATGGAATTGGCAGGCCTCGCAGGACTTCATCAGCTCGGTCGCGCCGTTGAGTGTCGTACGCCAGTAGAACCCGCTGCGGAACGCCATACCGACCAGGGTTCGTGACGACGAGTGGTGCCCGCAGTCTCCATCGTGTATGTCAGCTAGCAACTCGTTCCCCTGTTCCCTGGAGATGCATCGCAAGGAAACATCATTTGGCTGCTTCCTGTATAGCTCACCGTCCTAGATGCAATATGTCGTAGCCTGTCGGGCCACGCGCTCCGCGTCCTCGTCTTTCTCCGGCAGTGTCCCTTGCGTCAGGTATTCCTTGAACTCCTTGGTCCAGCACCCCTCCTGAGGCTCGAGCGCCAGGAGTAGGCGCGCTCCCGAGGTCGGGCCGCAGGCCGGGGCTCCCGAGGGAGGTGGTTGGGGGAGTTCCTCCCGAGGCGGCGCCGGCCCTGAAAGAGGAGGTGCTGCCGAAGGCTTGAAGAGCAGCTCCTCGAAGACGCCGGGCTCTTGGGGTTGGCGCTTGGATGCCCTTTTGGCGATGTCGTCGGCCTCCTTCTTGGTGCCACGGGGCACGTGCTGCAACTCTAGGCCCAAGAACTGCTTTTCCATTTTGTGTACCTCCGCGAGGTATGCGTCCATGTGCTCGTCCCTCGGCTCGTATACCTTGTTGGAGAAGTTGACGAGGAGCTGTGAGTCGCCCCTGATGGTGAGGCGCTTCACCCCCAGGGCCACCGCAGCCTTAAGGCCAGCAATGAGGCCTTCGTACTCCGCGATGTTGTTGGAGACCTTCTCGCCCTACTGGAAGCAGAGCTGCATGGCGTAGCAGAGCTTGTCCCGAGTGGGCGAGATGAGCACTGCTCCAGCCCCCGCGCCCTGGCGTGTGAACGCGCCATCGAAATACATAACCCAGCCATCTGGTGCTTCACTTCCTGGTGAGAGGGATCGGTCCTGGCCTGCTTCAAGCCCCGGGGTGTCAGACCATTCTGCCACGAAGTCGGCGAGCGCGACTCCCTTGATGACCCTGGTTGTGCTGAACTCTAGCCGGAATGCTTGCAGCTCGATGTTCCATTCGGCAACTCTTCCAGCAGCGTTGGGGCTCCTGAGTACCCTCTCCAGCGGGTAGGCCGAGACGACCTTGGTTGGGTGACCTTGGAAGTAGTGGCGCAGTTTACGCGAGGCCACCAAGAGTGCGAGCAATAGCTTTTGAGGCATGGGGTACCGTGCCCTTGCATCCCGCAGTACCGTGCTGACGAAGTACACTGGGTGCTCAATGAGGGCGGGAGCTCGACGGAGCCTGTGCCTGCCGGAGGTTGGGGCGTCTCTTGAGGTGACGGGACCCCAAGAGCCTGGTCGCCCACTGGGGCCTCTGCAGGCCCGCGAACGCCGCCTTGCTGGGCCTGATCACTCGTTGGCATTGCTGCAGCCTTTGCGGTGCCCTCTAGGTCCCGTATCACCCCGGCTGGAGGTGCGGCACAGTGCGGCGAACCCTTGGCCTGGCGCTCTTCCCGAACCGCCACTAGAGTTGCGCTAGCGGAGTAGGGAGTGGCGGCAAGGTAAAGCACCAGGGGCTCGAGAGGGCGAGGCGCCACCATCACCGGAGGGCTGGTCAGGTATCTCTTGAGGTCTTGAAACGCTTGGTCGGCCTCCGGGGTCCACTCGAACGGGCCCTTCTTCTTCATCAGCTTGAAGAATGGCAGGGCGCGCTCTCCCAGCTTGGAGATGAAGCGCCCCAGCGAGGTCACGTAGCCCGCAAGATTTTGCATCTCCTTGAGAGTTTGTGGTGGGATCATGTCTTCTATCGCCTTGACCTTCTCCGGGTTAGCCTCGATCCCCCTGTGGGACACGAGGAAGCCCATCAGCTTGCCAGAGGGGACACTGAACATGCACTTCCCTGGGTTGAGCTGCAGGTCCACCTGGCGCAGGCTCGCGAAGGTCTCCTCCAGGTCCTGAATCAAAGTTCTCGCCTCCCGAGATTTTACCACGATGTCGTTGACATAGGCTTCAGTGTTTCTCCCGAGCTGCTGACTCAGGGCGATGTGCATCAGCCGTTGGAAGGTCGCACCTGCGTTGCGCAGCCCGAACGGCATGCAAGTGTAGCAGTACACCCCACACGGGGTCAGGAAGGCCGTCTTCTCCACATCCTCTACTGCCATCTTGATCTGGTGATAGCTTGAGAACGCATCCAAGAAGCACAACAGGTTGCACTCGGCGGTGGAGTCGACAATCTGGTCGATGCGCGGAAGCGGGAATGGGTCTTGGGGACATGCCTTGTTGAGGTTGGTGAAGTCGACACACATGTGCTCCTTCCCGCCTTTCTTCGGTACGACGACGGGGTTCGCCAGCCACTCAGGGTATCGAACCTCGCGAATGACACCTGCTGCCTCCAGCTTGCGGGTTTCCTTGACGATGAAGGACTGCTTCTCCGTGGACTGTCGCCGCGCCTTCTGCTTCATAGGGCGCACATTAGGGCACATCCTCAAGTGAAGCTCGATCACCCCCTCGGGACCCCTACTAGCTGCTTGGGTTCCCAGGCAAATACATCCTTGTTCGCACGCAGGAACCTCACCAATGCCTCCTCTTGATCCGGGTCGAGGCTGGCACCTATGGTGAAGGTGGCTCCTGAGGACCCATCTTCCTCGACCGGCACCTGCTTAGTTTCGGCCCGATCTTGAGTGAACAACTGCTTCTTCTTTGTTGGCGCGGCCTCCTTAGCTCCAGGGGTGGCCTCGTCGGCCGGTCGCGCCGCCGCGGCGGTTTTGGGGGCGAGCTTGAGCGCCGCCAGAGCCTCCTTGGTGTCTCCAACTACGGTGAGGACGTCCTTGCTCCCGGACATCTTCATGAGGTTGTAGGCCGGATGGGTCACCGCCATAAACTGAGCCAGAGCCGGGTACCCGAGGATGGCGTTGTATGGGAGGCCAATGCGGGCAATGTCGAAGTCGATCAGCTCAGTGCGGTAGTTGTCGCGAGTGCCGAAGGTCACAGGAAGGCGGATCTGCCCTAGGGCGCTGGCGGAGCCGCCGCCGACCCCGGAGAAGGGCTTGCTGGGCCGGAGCCGCTCGAGTGGTACGTGAAGAAGGCTAAAAGCCTCCACGGAGAGCACGTTGAGGCCGACGCCACCGTCGATGAGGGTCTTGGTAACAGCTACGTTGCAGATGGTGGGCGTGCAAAGCATTGGGAGCACGCCCGAGCCGACGGTGGTGACAGGGTGATCCCCCGAGTCGAAGGTGATGTCGGCCTTGGGCGCCGCCCAACCCGGGGAGCTCCTTGCTGCACGGAAGCGGCATCGATCTGGCAAAAGAACTGCTTGGTGTGACGGTCCGAGGGTGGTGCTTGCGAGCCGCCGAGGAGGGTTGCGAAAGCGAGGGGCGCCGGTGCCGCGAAGCGCGCGACGAAGAGGCAGTGCAGCTCCTCCCATGATGCCACTGAGGATCCTGGGAGGGTGAGCAGCCAGGCGCGTGGTACACCAGCGAGGGCCATGGGAAGCCAGTTGGCCATGACCTTGTCATTGCCCCCAGCCTTCAGGACGACCTCTTCATATGCCAGCAGGAAGGCCAACGGGTCCGCCGCGCCGTCGTAACGCAGCGGCATCTCCGCCTTGAACTTGGGCGGCCATTGTACCCATCGCAAGGCGGGGGCAAAGACTCTGACCCCCTGGCACCGTCGTGGGCGTCCGTCATCCCAGCCGGAGGAGCAACGGCGGCCATGGGGACAAGGCACGGAGGTGGTGGAGCGTGGATTGACGGAAGGAAAGCTTCAGCGCACCCCTACCTGGCGCGCCAAATGTCGGATTTTGGGTTCCGGCAAAACCCTTAAGGTTCGAACACTGGGTGCGCACGAAGAACTCTCCCTTTCCTAGCTCACTCACTCACCACAATCTCAAGGCTCAGCACGTCGAACTCGAAGAACAAGGGACACAGGGTTTATACTGGTTCGGGCCACCGATGTGGTGTAATACCCTACTCCAGCGTGGTGCGGTGGATTGCCTCGTAGGCTGAGGATGAACAAGTACAAGGGAAGAACAGCCTCCTAAGGAGAGGTGTTCTTGAGCTTGTGTGGTTGATGGTGATCTGAATCCTCCGTCCCTTACTAAGGTGGTGGCTAGTCCTATTTATAGAGGCCCGGGTCCTCCCGCCAAATGTTAGGCGGGAAGGGATCCCACAACGGCCAATTTGAAGGGGGACAGCTAGTACAAGTTATCCTGACAAAAGGTGGTCTTCGCCTGCTAAAGGCTCTGGTGGTGACGCCGTCGTGGGCTCCGCGATGACCTCCGTTCTGCCGTCCTGCTGGTCTTGGTCTCGTTGCACCGATATGGAAACCTTTGCCTGATGACTGGGGACTCCTCGCCTGCGCTTGCCCCTTTAGCACCAAAGAGGTAACGGGTACTCTGCGCCCGCTGGTGCCCGCCTGGCGCCCGCCTGGCCTTGGTCGTCACGGCTCACATCATGGGAACCTCACGAGGTGCCCCTCGCCTTGATCTCTCTGCCCCTCACGAGCCAGCCTAGTGAGGCCGCCCCTGAGGAGGTCTTGTGTCGTCCGCCTCGCGAGGGTCTTGAGTGTTTGCTGGTGAAGATGGGCCATACCAGGCCGCTGGTGGAGCCATGCCATGGGCCGTAGGCAGGCAAGTCTGGGGACCCCCGTTCCCAGAACGCTGACACATCTGCTCTTCCAAGGGGAAAGGGCCCGTCTGCGATATCAGGGAGGGCACCCTACAGTCGTGCTCTTCCAAGGGGAAGGAGCCCATCTGCGACAACATGGAGCGCATCCAGGGTCCGTGCTCTTCCCACGGCTATGAGCCCATCCGTGACAAGTGAGGAAACCCATGATTTGTTTTGTCGTGCCTCTTCACAGGGGGAAACCCATGATTTGTTTTGTCGAGTCCCTTTTGTAGTGTAGTGAGAATATGTCCAGTTTTAATTGCTATATCTGGTTGTTTGCAGTATTCCTTGTTTATTTCAGTTGTTCACAATGTGATGCTCTATATGTGCAATTATTTACTGTGCAGTACATTTCATCAATCCAGTTTTAAACATACCGATAGGAATGCATATATTTGCTTGCTGTTAAGCCTGTTATAGCTAGCATATGCCTCTTTTAAAGTTTTTTGATTGTTCGGTTATTTGTAGTTAGCATATGTTCAGTTTCAAATCTATCTTTGGCTGTTTGTAGTATGCCTTGTTTATTCCAGTTATTCACAACGCGATGTTCTATATGTGCAAGTATGAACTGTGCAGTTCAATTTCATCAGTACCAGTTTCAACAATACCACTATGAATGACTACATTTGGTTGCTGCATCTTGTAGTTAACACGCCTTTCCATTTTTATTTAACCATAACTAGTGTACTTAGACCGGCACAATACCAGTTTGAATGAACGTGTTTGCTTGTTGTTAAATGTTTGGCCTGTTGCAGTTAGCACACCTTTCCACTTGTTTTGCTTTACTAGCGTGCTTAAACCTGCACACTGAAGCTATCTTTTGGAGATTATTTTGTCTGCCATGTGTAATTTTGGTTGATGTTTAGCCTGTTGTGCTTAACATGCTTCTTGATGTACCTACACAGGACAATTTTGGGAACGACTGTTGTTTTCCATCGAGGTTAGTTTCATCCCATGGCTTATATCTTCTCACTGTTCAGGATATCGGTAGCTAGTACCATATAGGCCGGCGGCTGATAAGGCATTAATCGGTGAATCGGACTTTTAACTGAATATATCTGCAACCCATTTTTCCTTAGGTTAACTAGGGCCATATGTAATATATCTGAGGCTACATAGCAACATGCACTGTACTTAATGTCTAAATATGCAATCCTAGGCTAGATAGCAACAAGGAAGAGTTTTACATTAATGTTCTAATGATGTCTAGATATACGCAGAAGAGCAGCAGCAGCAACAGCAACAACACAACCCTGTTTGGATACTCAACTTAGCTAGAGGTTAGAGTTAGTTTCTAGCTCATTACTAACCCTGAACTAACTCCATCCAAAGAGTTGTTTGGATGGCAAGGTTAGATTGACAATAAATGCACTAGGAGAACTAGCACCAATTAGCACCTCTTGGGTTGGATACTAGTTTTTTTGGGTGGGTTATAGATGCAACTAGCTCAAACTAGCCCTCATGTTTAGATATACTTTAGGGCTATTTGAGCCCGAACTAGCTCAAACTAACTGTAACCCGTGGATACAACAGCAGATAATTTGTAAGAATGAACTAAACTCCTTCCGGCCCATAATATAAGATGTTAATTCATCTAATATGTGAGTATATTGGATGTTATAAGATACTCCCTCCGTTCCTAAATATTTGTCTTTTTAGATATTTCAAATGGACTACCACATACGGATGTATATAGACATATTATAAAAGAGTGTTGTACTACATCATTGTGCAATTGCTATTTAGCTTCTAATATTAACTTGGTGCTTTTAGGTACATATGTCATTGGTAAAGATCCGCGTTTCGACCCTTTCTGCGTATGGGGCAGTGAGATATCGATGAACCAGCATCAAGTGAGGAAGCTGATAAAGATTGTTTGTAAAATGGGTCCAAAGATGGCAATTAAACTATTTGTTTACACTTCATCCAAGACAACAACGAACTGCAGGATGGTAAGTAAGAACTCTGCAGCCTTCTTTTTACTGCCCATAATGAGTTGTGTTAGATGACAATGTCTGAATCTTTTTCCTTTGCAGTGGTTGCCAAAGCAGTTTACTCAAGATTACCTCTCAAACTACATGATTGGTGGGCATCCAAAGGTTAAAGTATTTCTACCAGAACACGGTGATTATCTATATGTTTTCATGAAGAACGTGAAGGATGGGCGGTCGGCCATCATAAGGGGTTGGACTAGAGTCGTGCGTGCCTTCTGCATGGAGGAGGGCACAATATGGGCATTCCGCTTCACCTTGTTCAGCAACCAGAATATATTTCGCCTCTTTCTTTACCGTCTTTAATAGTACAAGTATACAACTGTGGTTCATCATTCTTTATTTGGTTCTTATGTAATTCTTGAACATATGTACCTATGAATCGAATAATGCATTGGTTGTTTGAACCTGATGGATATGAATAAAGCTGTAGCATACATTCAAATTCAAATCCAAATCCGGTACAATTTGGAAAAGCAACAATTAAATTACGGTGAAATTACGCTCTCCAAGTTGTTACGGCACACACGGTTGGTAAAACACAAACGTTTGCGATATGCACCATAATTGGAGACGGTTCACAGAGAGGAAACGTGTGCAAGCATGCACACAGTTGCCGTTTGCAAAGCGTGTGCGATGTCAGACAATATCACAAACGGTGCGGGAAAACTAAACGTTTGTGTTAGTTGCCTTATCGTAAACGATTCGCAACCATGAACTGTTTCTCATGAAGTATGCATCATAAACGTTGCACCACAGAACAGTGTGTGCGATAGTTGTCGTGTATGACGATGTTACGACGGTCTGAAGTTTCGTAATCCTGTCCGACACTTGTATGACGATTAGCTAATCTTCTTAACGGTGAACCGTTTGTGATGGGCCGCGCATCATACACGTTCTATAATAGTGAACCATTTGTGATGGGCCGGGCATCGTAAACGTAGCACCACAAAATACCGACTGCGATGGCAATGCGAGCAGAAACGAGTAGGAGTACTGTAGGGGCCCAATCCCCGACGGTTTCTGGGTCGTGTGGGAAGGACCCCCCTATCGCCCACACTCACTTGGCGACGGTTCCAAATGCCGTCGCGGAAAGGGGTTTTAAACCGTTTGTTTAGGACCGACGTGCACCAGTGATATAATCTTGATATCCTCATCTTGGTATCATCATATCATCTCTTGTGTCACAAGATTGTTCCCGCATATACACAATTTCTATCTTGGTTTGTGCATTTCACATAAGTGGCCATATAAAAAAAGCTTTTAAGCAAAAAGAGAAAAACAAAGAGCTTGTAAGCAATAGCCATAGCAAAGCCACATTGCATATCATACTACCATATTGATCATCTTGGATCATCGTGTGCGAAACACTGGAAGATCATACATATATAGCATACTTGGGATAGAAACTTGATACATTTTGCATCTCATAGGTTGTGCACAAGTGTCGTATCCGCCTATTGCGCAATCGTGCTAAGATCTCTCTAGAGTTGTGCAACACGAGCGTTTTCCATGGATCCCACATATGGAGCTCATTCCTTGGTTGCACGACCCCATTTATCTATCCGTGTGTGTGTTTCCGTGTGCCATTCTTTGCTATTGGTCTACTTGCTTTCACTACAAAAAAAAGACACATCCGTGACATTTTGGGCCGAACGAAAAAAAATTGTCATACTTCTGACACTTTTATGACGATAATTGTGACAAAACCTGGTATCATCATAGATGTGGTGGGCTCCTACTTCTAAGACAAAAAATCATGACAGAAAATGGGCCTTTTATCCTGGGAGGGCCAGAGACGCAGCTGCATGACATTCTTTGGGCCGTCCATGACGGGAAAAATCGTGGTAGAAGCGAGATGGAGGAAAATTTCGGGGAGTTCCCGGTTACGGTGGGTGGTCGGGGGCCGAGCGATGCGCGTTTCTCTCGTACACGTACGTGCGTGTGTGCGAGGCATTGGGCTCTAACTGAACCCGAGCGAGGCGTTGGGCTATAACTGAACCTGAGCGATTGCACTGCAGGCTACGCGTTACTGAACCCGAGCGATCGATCGATGGCTGTTAACTGAACCCGATCGAGCGATTCCTTCGCTACTGCTGCTAACTGAAGCCGATCGATGCTGCCTCTGGATGAACAGTGAGCGTTGTTGGGGGGAGGGGTGTTGGATGAACAGTTCCCGGTGGGGGTGGATGAACAGGACCCCGTGGTGTTGCCTCTAGATGAACAGGACCCCGATCGATCGAGCCGGTTGGGGCTGGATGAACAGGACCCCGTGGAGGGCTGGATGAACAGGACCACCCCGTGGAGGGCTGGATGAACAGTAGATGGTGGAGGGCTGGATGAACAGTAGCCCGTGGAGGGGTGGTTGAACAGGAGCCCGTGGAGAGGGCTGGTTGAACAGTAGCCGGTGGAGTAGCGTGCGGTGGAGGCTGGATGAACAGGAGCCCGTGGATGAACAGTCGCAGGTGGAGGCTGGAGGAGGTCTACGGTGGATGAACAGTAGCCCGTGGAGGCTGGAGGGGGTCGACGGTGGAGATGAACAGTATCCCGTGGAGTCTCGTTTTGCTGTACGCCACACCCCTCCCGATGAACAGGACCCCCATTTCGACCGTAGCGCTCCAACACAAGTTCGTTTCCTCCGTTTTGCGGTAGGCCACACCCCTCCCGATCAACAGGACCCCTGTTTCGACCGTAGGAGGTCCGTTTCCTCCGTTTTGCGGTACGCCAGACCCCTCCTGATGAACAGGATCCCGTTTCAAACGTGGCCGGTCGAACACAAGGCTGTTTCCTCCGTTCTGCGATACGCCAGGCCTCGTTTCCATCAGCTATTCCATCCAAGCCGGTTGGCTCCCACGCGTTCCGTTGCCTCCCGATGAACACGACGCATTCCGTTGCCTCCCCATGAACACGACGACGATGCTGTTTTTTTTGCGGGCGACGACGACACTGTTTCTCCGTTCCGACCCAGCCATGTACACGAGCCCTGGCCATACATATGCGCGAGTAGGCGTTCGAGACCCCGCCCGTATGTACATACGTGGCCGTATTTTCTTTCTTGCACACTGGCCGCTGTACGTATGTGTACATGCTACGTGCGCGCCTCTACATCGACCAGTATGTACGTACACGTTCGCGACCAGAATGACAACGCTACGTGCGCTTCGACCAGGTGGGTCCCGACTGTCAGGCACTTCCTTGCGTGCGAAGATATAGCCGGTGGGTCCCAGTAGTCAGGGGGTGAATCGTTTTGTTTGCTCGGACGCACTTCCTTGCGTGCGAAGATGTAGCTGGTGGGTCCCAGCAGTCAGGGGGCGAATCGTTTTTTTTTTGCCCAGACGCACTTCCTTGCGTGCAAAGATGTAGCTGGTGGGTCCCAGCAGTCAGGGGGGAAACGTTTTTTTATGAAATACGATGGCCCGTCCGGTGGGTCCCTGCTGTCAGGTGCAGGAATAATTATTTTGCGCGTAATAAGGAGGCACTTCCTTGCGGCCGCCGTGGACCCAGCTGTCAGCCTCTCCACGTACAGTACTCTTCCGATGGAAGTCGATCCTTGACCACGTTGACCACGCCGCGCCGAGAGCACCAGGGCAGTGGACGATGGCGAGGCCTAGGAAGGGGACGACGCGGAGCCGGGGAAGACGCGGCAGTGGAAGCCCGCGCGAAGAGGAGTACGAGGGTCCACTGGTTCGGCTGCGGTGTGAGGCTGCCGTCGCCACAGGGCCTGGCCAGCGGTGGGAATAGTAGGGGCGGTGAGGCCTCCACGGCAGCACAGCCGGCCACGGGAGGCAGGAGCATGCGGCACGACCGGCGCTGCTTTGGGCGGCTGGCGCAAGAAGACCAGAGGTTGAAGAAGCACTACGGCCGTTGGATGGACATCGTACGATCACTGGAGCTAGAATCATTCATATTGACTAAGTTGACAAAGCACTCCGTCCCCGTCAACTTAGTAGGCCCACAAGTCAGCCTCCCACCAAGGTGGGTCCCAACTAGCAGGGGGAGTATTTATTTTTTTGTGCGTAATAAGGAGGCACTTCCGGTGGGTCCGAGCAGACAGCGGGGGGGACGTTTTTTTCGCGAAATACGGTGGCCCATCTAGTGGGTCCCTGCAGTCAGGGGGGAAACGTTTTTTCACAAAATACGGTGGCCCGCCCGGTGGGTCCCTGTTGTAAGGTGGAGGAATAATTATTTTCCGCGTAATAAGGAGGCACTTCCTTGCGGCTGCCGTGGACCCAGCTGTCAGCCTCTCCATGTACAGTACTCTTCCGATGGAAGTCGTTCCTTGACCACGTTGACCACGCCGCGCCGAGAGCACCAGGGCGGTGGACGGCGGCGAGGCCTAGGAAGGGGACGACGCGGAGCCGGGGAAGACGCGGCAGTGGATGCCCACGCGGAGAGTAGTACGAGGATTCACTGGTTCGGCTGCGGTGTGAGGCTGCCATCGCCGCAGAATAACAGGGGGTGTGGGTGAGTAGAGGATGCCCTGGCCAGCGGTGGGAGTAGTAGGGGGCGGTGAGGCCTGCGCGGCAGCACAGCCGGCCACGAGAGGCGGGACCAGGCGGTCCCGCCGGCGCTGGATTTGGCGGCTGGAGCAAGAAGATCAGAGATTGAAGAAACACGACGGCCGTTGGATTGACATCCAACGGTTATGTCTGCTAGAATCGTTTGTTGACGTATATAATAACTAAAAAAATCTTGCATACACGTCAACTTAATAGGCCCACAAGTCAGACCATTCCCTCTTTTTTTAATAATTTATATATAGCTCATTGCGACTTCTTATGCAATTTATTGCAGTCCGTTTTTTCTTGGTTGGCCAGGGCCAATTTCGCGTATTTCTGTGGGTTCCAAACTATTTTTAATACCGAAATGTCGAGCCAGATTTAAAGTACTTTGAAGATATATTTAAATTAGGTTAATGCCGAGTGAAATAGGAATCGGAAAATGTGAAAAAACTTGGAAATTATAAAGTAATTGCCAATTTGTCATCTGTTTTTATATTTACAACCCATTTCATATTACTTTCAAGATTTGCAGGCGTCTTGAAAGAGTTGCAGCCCATCAGGGCGTAGAAAAATAAGTAGGCCTGGATTGGGTATTCTTCAGAAAAAATAAACTGGGCTTATTTTCACAAAGAAAAAAATAGCTAGGCTGGTGACATGGTGAACATAAAATATAAACCTGGGCTCGATAGGCCACAGCCCAGTTCAAACCCTGCTTCGTCTCAACAATAACAAAAAAATACTACTCGAGCAGCTACGTCCCAGGTGTTAGCCGATCTTGTGCTGTTCTCTTATCTATTGACTATATACGCTCACAATGTCGTGGGTCCCAGATGTCAGGAAAACACTAGGAGGAAGCATTTTATTTTTCCATACGCTGACATGGTGGGCCCCTACTATCATCCTCTCCACGTACTTCTGCCGATTCCTGTTGTTTGTTGACCATGTTGACAACGCGAGAGGGCGGCGCCGCGGGGAGCGCACCAAAGCGCGCGGAGGACGACGGCGAGGCCTCGGACGTCGGCGTTAACGATTTAGGAGACGGTGGGGCGGCGATGCGTGCGCTAAGGCGCAGCCAGCTGTGGGAGGCGGAAGCAGGCGGCCCCGCCGGCGCTGGTTTTGTTTTGGCAGCTGGAGGAAGACAGGACTGAAGAAACACGATAGACTGTAAAAGCAGCAGGAGTACTTAACAACCTTAACTGAAACCAGCAGGGGCACTTAACAACCACAGTTGAAAGCAGTATGAGTACTTATACAGGTTCAACCGTAATAAGCACGCCTCGAACAGTGCTACTTTGCCTACAGTTAACCAAGGGTGAGGCCGCCAAGCCCCAGGACAAGGCCCAGGCGCCACCCGGCGCATCCACAACCTTCTGAAAGCGGCTTCATCTCGCAATGTGGTTAATAAACAGGATATTCGATTTAGAGCCATGGAAAAGCAGGAACATAATCTTCTGTCCTATTCTCCAAGATGGACGGGCCTTTATTATTTGAGACCACCCATGAATAAGTATCTTTTCACCTCCAAGGGGAATGGAGTAGGTCGACATAAACATCATGTTGTGACCAAGCGCAAGTCTGACCCGACCATGGTCAGGCATCTGTATAGGAACAATAGAACTGGGCAGTTTCTGTTTCAAAAAGATCACAGCTGTAAAACTGTGTATAAGCAATAGTTTATGAACAACATATATAACAGAAAACAGCTCGTACCATAAGTTTCTTGACACAGTTGGACCTGTTCAACGAGTGCAACAGTGGCACACATATCCCACATGGACTTCCACCATTGAAACGCCCCACAAGGACCTCAAGACGATCAATAAAGTGTAGGAACTTGTGGATGTCGTCCCAGTCAACTTCAGTGCCATCAGTAACAGCCGAGTTGTTACAGAATAACAAATGAGCAGCCTGCTTAACTCTGAAAAAACCTACATGTGCCACCAATTATAAGAAAATATTAGTTAGAAGTAGCATCTTCGTGAGAGATTCGTTGCTACTTCTAAAGTTAAATTGTGATTAGTTAGACAGCATAGGTGGATTAAGAAGTAATCGTGGCAACAAGCAAGAACCAGATACAAAACTAACATGGATGAACAATTGGAACGACGTCGGGGTGGAAGATCGCAGTGAAGATGAGACCAGGTTCTGCTATTTCCATCAACATTCGTGCGCCAACTTTCAGTCTGTAACACTTGAGAAAGTTTATCCAAGTTCAGCCTAAAAAAAAGCAGCGATCTTCTTGGTTCATGAACCCAACTCGGAACTTATATCCATGGCTTGTCTTCATTGTGACCATTTAACTGGTGTATTCAATTATGGCAAGGTCGGGCATCTTGAGTACATGTGTTCTGGCAGAGCAAATAATGCACTGTAGGAAAAATAATATGAGAACACAATGTATTCCCTATCCAAATCTAGTAATAACTTCCTCCTTCACGTCAGTGTTGACCATCGTACTGGTAGTACCTTTTATCCAAATATAGCAATCCAAATTTCCAAATTAGTCGACAGCATGTTCAAAAAAACCCCGCCCTCCCGGATAGAAAAGAGGATTCTAGGAACATACTGTGCGCGTTTAAAAATCCTGTGTTAGGATGAGAAGGAACAAGTGTGGCGTCTCGCCGAGGGCGCAGAAACCTTTAGGGTCCTCGCACTTTGGGCACTGCAAATGAAACACACTAGATTCAGTAGGAAGAAAAATGCATCAACGGCAGCGGCTGCCATCCTAGGATTACCCGCGACCAAGGGACTTGGATTTATCGGGGATGGATGAAGAATTCATACCTGGTTCTCCATGAGAAAACCCTATGCAATCGCCGAGAGGGGGTTTTCTCTGAACAAGCCGACGAGGGAGAAGGGGATTCAGGCCTAGTGAAATATTGTCGCTTCGTCCATCCATCTTACTGCTAAAGCTGGAAAGGGGGGGCTTTGTGATTTGACGGCTCATTGGGCATTACTGCGGCGCTACGACCGGGGTGTGTCTACCATGCAGTTGTGCACTCCAATTTGTGCATATGGCACGTGGACCCCATTGCCGGATGCCCCACATATCAGCGAAAGGAAGTAGAAAGACAGGAGTAACTAGTTACACATAAATATATTTTTGACAGAGAGATACTCCCTCTGTAAAGGAATATACAAATCTTTTATATCACAACTTTATACATAAGAAAAATCAAGGGGAATATATATAACATATATAATTATAAAAAACAGACTTGTTTTTAACACAATATAGACGAGTTGGTGATGATGGTGTGCCTGCCATCCTGCAATATAGGCCGTCCGATTTATATTTGACGGATAGGAAGGAAACTATGGCAATTTTGCAAAAAGGTACCCACACACCTCTCCACATTTGCAAATAAGGCCTTCCCTCGTTCATCCTTTTCTCTCACAAGATAAAATACTCATACAAATGCATCTTGATGTCACGTGCAACGCACGGGCATTATGGAGGTTCAACTGAGAATATAATACTCAGACAGGCTCACGGTTCTGGACTTTGGGCCGCAGGCCCACCCTGCATGTTTGGGGGCCCATGTGTTCTACCTCAGCGCTTTTCATATTGCAAGCGATAGGTACGGCGCTGGTTTTAGATGCTGTCGCAAGGCGAATACACAAAATTGAATAAAGCACGGCAGCTGTTGGAATGAAATCGAACGACAGTTCCTAACCAGCAATGAGAGTTGCAATTCTATCAACGATATACCATGTGATAAATAATACTGTCGTATTACTTATACACACAGGACACTTGTTTCACCATGCCAGATTATTATATCAAAATCTCTCGGAGGATAGATCAGTTTGGCAGTTGCGTGCTGCTACTGAAGAATTTCAAAGCTGATTTGGACCAGCTCTCCTTACCGAGAAAGTTCGATTTTGAGATCATCCCCTACCGCAAGATATGATTTAGATTTGAACCTTGACCATCCTTTAGCATCAATCATCATGCCATCATCCTTTGTACTTACGGTATATTGAGCAGGTTCATTCACACCAAGGCTGCGCATGGTAAGAGAAACTTGGCCGCTGTCGCCCGGATTGTTGAACGACTCCCTCGTTGCTCTAGGAATTCTCTGTTTGCAAACAAAAAGACATACCCAAACAGTTAGATCAACACAGTGAATCATGCGAAACAACATGAAAAGAAAAAAGAACGAAACACTTGGGCGGCCAATGCTTACCAAGAAGGTGGACATGTCGGTTTTTGTAAGGACTTTGGTATATGAAGTGCGAACTGCAGCCCAGTCTGTTGCCGGTGCAACTGCTCGTTCGGCTGCCGCTGCACGGGCCGGAGCAGATGCAAGTGCAAGTGTTGGTGCAGGTGCCGAAGCCGCCGCTGTTGCTGGAGATGGTGCTCCTTGTAGAGCTGGTGCCGGTGTCGGAGCAGGTGCCGGTGTCGATGCCCGATCCTCCGGTAGATCAGCCTGATCCGCTGACGCGGTCGGTGCCCAATCCTCAGCTGGATCAGACTGAGCTACTGCCGCTGTCAGTGCTAGAGCAACTGCCGGTGCTCGATCCGTTGCTGAAGGTTGTACCGATGTGCGAGACAGCGGCGATCGTTTCTGGTCTGCTATGATCAGCTTTCTAACTTGACTAGGCTTCGTGACCGTGATCCAGTTTTTTTCTTCATTTCTTTTAAACGCGAGAAGGACTAATTGTGGCGTTTTTGTCAAACCAAATTGCAATTCAACATAGGGATTCAGCTTTTACTCAGACAACAGACTGATCCAATTTTTTCCAGTAATATAAGTGATGGACAGTGCCTTTGTTACTCACACAACATAAGAAGTGAAACCTGCAAAATAGCCATCGTAGAGCAAACCAAACGGTTTATTCTGTGATGAATGTCACATGACAAAACCTGCATCGTAAAATTGCAGGAAAAGAAAGAAAATATGACATTAAATCAATAAGATTTATTTGATGTGACACGAGTGAATCCTTACCAGGAAATCACTATGTTGAAGTACTAAACAGAAGATTGATCGTCCAACTACGGGTGGCATGCAGGGGCCCCGCCTACTCCCACAAGTAGGACAGTCCAAAGGTCATGACAAATCGTATGGACCGAACATCCATGGGACTGGAAATCCTGATGGGTGCGATAAACCCGGCAATGCATACAGATATTGGAGTGTAACCATAAATGATAAACCGTCATCACAAAAAAGATGATCTTGATACTTCAAAGTATACAGACTGAATTGAGTGGACGGACATTAACATAGACCGTTCTCAGGACCGACCACACACCAAAAGCGGCAGTACTAATAAACAATGCGGCTATATCTCCCACGTGTCGAGGCACGACTTAGAGGCATAACCGCAATGTGGTTTTGTCGCAAGAAGGGTCATCTTCACACAATCCCATGTAATGAACAAGAATGGGATAAAGAGTTGGCTTACAATCGCCACTTCACACAATACATGAATAAATCATACATCAATCAGAGTACACACATAGGTCCGACTACGGAACCAAAAGAAAAAAAGACAACCCAACTGCTAGATCCCCGATCGTCCCAACTGGGCTCCACTACTGATCAACAGGAAACGAAACAACCCAACGAACAAGAGCTTCATCGAGCTCCCACTTGAGCTCGGTTGCGTCACCTGCACTGGTATCATCGGCACCTGCAACTGTTTTGGAAGTATCTGTGAGTCACGAGGACTCAGCAATCTCACACCCGCGAGATCAAGACCATTTAAGCTTATAGAAAAGGATGGGGTAATGAGGTGGAGCTGCAGCAAGCACTAGCATATATGGTGGCTAACATACGCAAATAAAAGCGAGAAGAGGAGCAACGGAACGGTCGTCAACTAGTAATGATCAAGAAGTGATCATGAACTCCTACTTACGTCAAACATAACCCAAAAGCCGTGTTCACTTCCCGGATTCCGCCGAAAAGAGACCATCACGGCTACACACGCGGTTGATGCGTTTTAATTAAGTCGAGTGTCAGGTTCTCTACAACCGGATATTAACAAATTCCCATCTGCCACATAACCGCGGGCACGGCTTTCGAAAGATAATACCCTGCAGGGGTGTCCCAACTTAGCCCATTATAAGCTCTCACGATCAACGAAGGATATTCCTTCTCCCGGGAAGACCCGACCAGTCTCGGAATCCCGGTTACAAGACATTTCGACGATGGTAAAACAAAACCAGCAAAGCCGCCCGATGTGCCGACAATCCCGATAGGAGCTGCACATATCTCGTTCTCAGGGCAACACCGGATGAGACATCCTACGAGTAAAACCAGACCTCGAGTTTCCACGAGGGGGCCCCGCAGTCTACTCGGTTCAGACCAGCACTTAGAGAAGCACTGGCCGGGGGGGTTAAAATAAAGATGACCCTCGGGATGCGCGACTCCCAAGGGAAAAAGGCTAGGTGAGGCAAATGTAAAACCAAGGTTGGGCCTTGCTAGAAGAGTTTTATTCAAAGCGAACTGTCAAGGGGGTCCCATAAATCACCCAACCGCGATAGGAACGCAAAATCAAGGAACATAACACCGGTATGACGAAAACTAGGGCGGCAAGAGTGGAACAAAACACCAGGCATAAGGCCGAGCCTTCCACCCTTTACCAAATATATAGATGTATAAATAATATAAGAGATATAGTGATATCCCAACATAAATATAATCCAACATGGAGCAATCTTCATCTTCACCTGCAGCTAGCAACGCTATAAGAGGGGCTGAGCAAAGCGGTAACATAGCCAAACAAGGTTTGCTAGGAAGGGTGACAAAGATTAGAGGTTCATGACAGTTTGGGAGGCTTGAAAAGCAAGTGAATAGGTAGCGCAGCATAGCAATAGAGTGAACAACTAACAAGCAAAGATAGAAGTGATTTCGAGGGTATGGTCATCTTGCCTGAAATCCCGCTGGGAAGAAGAACGAGTCCATGAAGAAGACAAATGGACGTAGTCGAACGAATCCTCACAACTCCGGAACAAAACCGAAGCTAACGAGGGAAGCAACCCGGAAAGAAACAAACAACATAGCAAACACACAATCATAAACATGGCATGATGCACAGTCAAGTATGATGCATGTCCGGTTTAAATGAGGCATGGCATGGGAAAATGCAACAAACAATACTACAAATTAAGTGGAGCTCAATATGCAACGAGTTGCATATTGACGAAACACCACATTCAATTATTTAGTTCTCTCACGTTTATGTACCCAAAAATATTAAATGTTGATTAACATGGCAAGAGGTGAAGCATAAGTAAGACTATCTATCTAGGCAAGTTTAAATGAGGCCGAAACAACAAACAACGAGGCCGCAACAACAAACAACATTTCCGGAAAATCCCCATATGTCATTTAGCAGTTTAAAGCAAACAACAATTTTAACCATTTAAATGTTGTTATCATGATGCGGATGACAATGCAAGTTTTAAGCAACTTTATGAAAATGTTGACATGAGCATGTTATGAAGCATTTGTCGCCGTGGTGGAAGAAAAAGGGTGCCACGGCGGTGAAACGGAAATGGTGCCACGGCAACATATCGGTTCCGATAGCTCACGGAGATACCGGTGCAAAAGAAGTGGGCGTGAGCGTGTCATGCAAGGATGGTGGGGTGCTCCCAGATTCCGGGTTCCCACGGTACGGCGGCATGGCAATCGAGGAACGTGCAAAGACCTCTCTCGGAAACGGTGCAAACACGAGCATCTCTTACAACACACACGCATTCGTTCACGGGCGTCGTCTCGGGGTTATACCTTTGAAGCATGCGTTTCGGAACGGATCAAGTTCGGTACGATGTAGAGGAAGTAGTCGTTCATGGCTCGTCGTGGGAAGTAGTTGTACACGTTTCGTAGATGAACTTGGCGTAACCGTGCGGTAGTCGAACTTGGCGACGGTAGTGGTACACGTTGTCTTGTCGAATCCGAGCGACGGTAGTCGTACACGACATGTTGTGGAAGTAGTGGTACACGTATCATAGAGGAACTTGACAAAATCCAGTCCCCGGGGTCGTCGCGGTACTTGTAGCTCGTGTAACTCCACCGTTCGTTGCGTAATCGTACATGGGTCTCGGGTCTTGGTCCTTCTTCTTCTGCTTGCTTCCGCCGGACTTGCATGCTTGGACGATGGCAGTGGAGCCTGCAGCTCTAGGTCGAGGGAGGGGTTGCGACGTTGATTAGTGAACAAATACTGTGGATAACTTGCGGGCGTCCCCGGTGTAGGAAGAAGTCAGCAATGCCCTACAGGAAGCCATGCCTTGCCTGCGGCGGCGAGGTCGAAAGAAGGCACGATCTGTCGCCGTCTTCCACAGGCACGGGAACAACGCCACGTACGAGCCCGCGTCTCCCTCCGAGCCGCTCGACAGAGGAGGCGAGGAGGGGACTCCGAGAGCAGCAGAACAAGAGGCCCCAAGCAGCTGCTGCGGGAGGCGGAGGCGGAGGCTCCGCGTCGACGGCCGGCAAGAGGGAGCCCTCCCCTGCGCCGCGCCCAGAGAAGCCAGAGGCCTAGGGCTCGGGGCCAGCACAAGGCCACAGCGAGGAGGCGGACGAGGAGGTCCTGGCACGGTGGCGAGCTTGAGGCTGGCGACGGAGAGGTGCAGGTGCGAGCAGGAGATTGGGCGCACGACGGAGAAGGACGGCGGGGACATGCGAGCTTGGCGAGGCCGAGGCTGTGAGGCGGGGCGCGGCGGCCATGGAGGTGGGGCGCAGCACGGCTGCAAGACGGCGGCGGCTGCAGGGCGCCGGCGGTGGGTGTGGGTGGCGACGCCATGGGAGCGAGGAGGAGGTCGGGTACTGGCGCGCGGAGGGAGATGGGGATCGGGCGCGAGGAGAGGGAGAGGGGGTCGGGCACTGGCGGCGGTGCGGGAGGAGATGGGGATGGAGAGAGGCTAGGGTTAGAGCTGGGCCTAGGTGGGCCGCGGGGATGGGCCGGCCTGGAGTTGGGAGGCCCAGCTGAGCTCTCTTCTCCCTCTCGCACTCTCATACTCTCTTTAGCAGAAAAAAAATAGAGAGAAGAAAAGAAAGAGAGGGGTTAGGGAAAGATTTTTCGCATGGGGGTAATTTTCCCGGGCTCATAAAAATGTGCTTGTTTTGAGAAAATAGAAAAGGCCAAGATTGAAAGATTTAAATTCAAATTCATTTGATTTTAATTCAAATGATTTAAATAGGAAGTGAGGGTTGGGAAGGTCCAAAAATGTTCGGATTTTTGGTGGAGCTCCGGAAAATGAAGAAAGAATTTAGGGCAGAGTTTGGAGACCAAACTTGAAGCAGAAAAGGCACGGAATTATTATGCAAGTGTGTTATGATTAATTCCAAAGTTAATGGAATATTTTAATATAGCTCCCTAATAATATTGGGAGGATATATGTTATAAAGAGAAATCACCATGTGCATTTCCCTCAATTTAAATGGATCGAAGATCCATGCAATTTTACTTGGTTGAGTTTTTAAAAAAATTAATGACATGATGGCATGATGACATGATGCAATGCAAAATTAAAAGAGCAAGCACAAATGAAACACACAGCGATCACGAAATATGGAAGTCTTCTGAAGCGTCGGTCTCGGGGCGTTACAACTTGCTTAATGAGGGATCCCGGAGAGGGGGGCTTGGACAGGGCGATGGCTTTGAGCTTGTCTGCGGTAGTCTCGGTGGAGTGCTTGCGCTTCTTCGTACCATGAGCCTCGACAATTTTGGCCAGAGCCATAGACATCACTTCGGCCGGTGCTCCAGCGTCCATCAAGAAACTGTCAAATTTATTTATATATAAAAAGTACTTGACGATGTCATCAGAATAAAGATAATTAGCTTAGTAAATACCACAATAATTAGAAAGATCCAGCCTTTAATTCTGTGAGACAACAAAGTCTAACCATTAGATCTTCGTAAACCAGGTGGGTCCATGCCGTGGTCCATGTCATGAGACAACAAAATCCAACCATTAGATATTTGTAAACCAGGTGGGTCAGAATAAAGATAAGTCCAACCATTCGATCTTCGTAAATGATCTGGGTCCATAGCGTCCAATGACGGCTTCACGTTTGATTTTCACGATCCCAACCACAAACCCAATGGTCGGACCATCCCGTGAGGGATCAGAAACACACATGCATCACGCATCATTAAGAAGAAAAAAACATACAAATTGGGCCATCCACGCATACAGGATGGACCATGCCATCAGCGATGAGGCCATCCCAAAAAAAAGGTCTAATGTGCCTAACGAAATCGAAACTATCATATCTCTCCAAACAGAATATGTGTCCACAGAATCCAATTTTTTTCCATCGTGCAAACATGAGAAACTTAACCATCCATATAAGACCTTCCCCACGACCTCATAGGTTCGTTGTCCTCGAGATTTTAGGTTACAACTTCTACAATTTACCCTTTCCAAAGTTTCTTCAATTTACCCTTTCCAAAGTTTGCTGATGTTTTCTCTCTATGTAAGGTGATGTAATCCATGCTTCTATTTGGAGCAAACTGGTTGATAAATTTAAATCAAAAATTAAATAGGTACAAAATTAAGACCTTCAAAGTTTGGGAGTATGAAAAATACCGACCATTGAAGAAAAATCTCAAGATAAGTTTTGTCTATGATACAACGATGAAGGAAGTGGATGAAGGAAAATCCAAGTTTTCGGACTACCACTTTGAATTTGCTTATGGTGATACCTTGGATAGTAGGGTGATTATTGATAAATAGTGCTCAGGTACAATTAAAATCCATATCGAAGAACAAGCACCGGTGAACTAGATTTTTAAGTATGATTATGTGCAGATGTCATTCGATTGCTTACTACAATGAAGCCAATATAGCAAGTGCAAAAATAAATAAAGGGACGGGCATGACGCAAACTTCAAACGTCCGTGAGATTGAAGTCCTTTCACCAGAGTAAGTGATTATATTCTATAGATATTTTTGAATTGCATATATGATCTTTATATATCACTTTTTCATGGTTAAATGCATGAAGTGGTGAGATAATCAGAATCACGCTATGGGGGGATATTTGCAAATATGGTGAATGAAAAGCTTTTAAACAAATAAACAATAGTGATTGTCACTTCAAATTTGGACAGAAAATTCAATGGTGAGAACTATAATCTCTATGTGTAAACCTGAATCCAAATTACTGACAATTTATTACCAGGGCTATCACTACGCACGACAAATGCATCTAAAGTCTTCCTGGACCCTGAAATTCTAGAGACAGACCAAATTATTGAGAGGTATGTATATAATAATGCTATTATGTATGTTTTTGAAGTTACAAGTTTATGTGCTCATATTGTAATGTATTATAGGCATTTTGAAAGCGATGTTATTCCAACAATGGTTGGAATTGACGAAAGCACCCAAGGAATGATCGAAGAGCAAATGTTCTACAATAAAAAAAACATTGAGGGAAATTATAGAACTATGATATGTTGATGTTAAAAGAAAGGTTTCCCTCTAACCTTGATCATAAAAATCTTATACCTTCTCTATTTTACATTATTATGTAAACTCATATGTTTAATCTTTAATAGGAATTTGTATGCAGAACAAAAGCAACAATTGATGATATTATAACAGAAACACCATAACTATATGTGCACTTCCTGTCATTAAGTATCTGAAAATCCCAACATAAGGTGAGCATGTTAATGCACTAGATTGTCTTTGGTGCCATTTCTTTTAATAATAGACCAGTAATAACTGACACTATCATATTAGGTACCTAATTAAACTTGAAGGTACCCGAGGACACGACAACAACAACTTTCGTTATGTTTAATGAGGTAGCAAAGAGTCTTTTGGGCAACATATCTGCATCAACCCTATTAGAGCAGGAGGGATTCAACAACATAGTACCAGATATTATTTAAGACCTTTATGGCAGAACACTCATATTCCGACTTAAGTTAAATTCAAGGAATCTATAAGAGTGTATGGAAAATTTTAAAGTGAGCTTCACTTTTGAAGTTGATGACAGACTTGAGATGGAATATTCAAATGAAATAGTTGAAGAGGTATGCACATGCACATTTCAGTATTTTAAATGGTTTATAAAATTATTATGCGAGTACATTCTTTATAGGGTATACTGGAAAGGCAAGACACACAAGGTTCTTCAAATTTTGCTATGCAGAAGTCCGATAACAAGGTATTGCCACTAATTAATGGTTTTGCTGTCACGAGTGTGCAATTTTTGTTTTAAAGTATTAAAAAAATATTTTTATAGGTCAACCACTCCTCCAAGAATGCAAGAAATGATGAGAAGGAGGATATGTGCTGAAAGGAAACCTCTAAATCATCTAACAAAAAGCAACAAAGGAGGACAAAGAGACAGAAGTCTAGCAAAATATATGAAAAAGATGTGACAATGTTTGCTTCCAGAAATAGCAGAAAACCAATTGTTAAAATCGATGCTCCTGATGACGAGGTAACAAATGGAAAAAAAATTATCTTCCTGTATATGCATTGATAATTGTTTACAGCCTATTTATTTATGACATCACAAAACACACAGGAAGAGCCAAAAACTGTTTCGCCGAAGATAAAAGGAGAGGCCAAACATAAGAGATGTAAACAGGATTTGAAAAGAAAGGCTTTGCGAAATAAAAAAAAGTTCTTACAGAGAGCAATCTATTCGATAATGAGGTTTCAAATTACTTACGCTCATCTATATATACTAAAAATAATAATCCATGACAGTGTATCGGTCATTTCCCACTGTGGTCTAATTTTGTATGCATTTGATCTTATATATGTACTCCATAATACATTGTTAAATATGGCGATGATATACAAGCTTAATATCTACCATGCATTTATGGAAATTTATGAATGTTTCAATAATAACATTGTTCTTGCATTTATGCAGCGAGACAACAATAGTCACGCCGACAACAACTGTACCAGCACAGATGACCGTAATGAAGAATGGAACGCCAAAACTAGAAGCAGAACAAAGAAGGAAAGGACCGATTGCATAAAGAGGAGGAAAATATCATCTGAAGACATGCAGCCAACCTTGTATGATAGACCTAAGAGGATTAGGAGAGAACCAGCGAGATACATGGGCTAGGCATTATACAGCAGCAAGTGCTTACATACGTCCAATAGCTGCAAGAATTGAAGAATATACTATACACACTCTATACTTAGTAGTAATTGGCATTGATAAACATTTATGTTTATTTTGTGCTCCACGAGAGTACGGATTGAAGTTATCATGTGTACTCAGACATATACTTAAATTATTTTTAGTTACACTCGCTTGTGTCTTCTTTAGCATCTACCTCATTCAACACTAACAACGCCCATAAAGAAATAAACACTGATTTATTTTTAAGAATTGAAGAAAATCGAAGGAGGCATACCCAACAGGAGATGAAGATACATGGCATGATTGGAACATATAAACATTCCCAAAAAACACCTCCTTAAGATTGACATGTGGCTCTCTTACTCTTCATGTCACAAATATGATATCACCTGTCCAAATCAAATAAAAAAATTGATATCTAAGCAAGATAATAAATTAAATTACTATAAAACAGACTAAAGGAAAACATTTTGCGATTACTATAAAACTTCTAGATGGGTGCTGGCTTGGATGCTCGGCAGAGTAGAAGTCGTGTACATCGCCAACACACACCGTATGGTGACACACAAGATGCCCTGGTAAAGTATACACTAACTTATACAGTATATACTTACATCTTTAAAATGTACACTAACTTATTATTATCTACTCTATACCTCATTCAACACTTATAGATCACTTAAAAAAACATGCTATTCAAGAATTTAAGGGAAAAATATGAAATACTTACAGCTAACAAGAATTTCCTTAATTAAATTATATTGGTTGAATGGCACAAGGACAGGAAAAGGCTAGGAGAAAGGGGAAATATTACAGAGTCAGGAAAAGGAAAAATAAGGACCTGCAGCTCAATTTGGAACAATGTTGCCTTTGCAGGCCTGCGGGAGATGAAATCCAAGACCAAATCAACGACACGGACGACAGCATCAACGGCAGCGTCCAGATCGATGATCTTGCCTACACTCTGGTGTAGTAGATCCTTGGGCCCTGCTAACCCTCAATCGCCGTCGATGGTCACCCCGTCAAAGCACCAGGTGCGGGGGTGGCTTCAGGTTAGGACGAGCATCCTGAATGCAGTGAATCAAGAGAGCAACCTGATGGGTGGTATCCAACATCAGCAAATTTTAACTGATAAGAAAAATAAGAGGAGAGGAGAAAGGGGATCGGCCAAGAACATTCTCACTTGTGTGAGGAAAGAAGAACGGAGAAGTCCAGAAGACTGCAGAAAGGGTAAAGTGAAGAGTAATACTGGTGGGACCCATGACACCAATTACGTACTGTGGAAACTATGAGACAAAACAATGTAACGTCAAAATATAAGGCAACTTGGTACTGCCGAGCTTTTTTTTAAATACAAAACTTGATAGTACCGTTGAGTGCACGTGTATGGAAGCAAACACCAACAAACCTTTTATGCATATACGTATACTGTATATATAAATAGTAAAACATTTACTCTACAAAAACAATAAAAAATATGCCAATATTTCATAGCGTTAGTGAAATAATTTATGACTACATGAAAACAAGAAGAATAACTTTACACACACAAAAGACCGACATGATAAAAATGTTAGAAAAAAATATATAATTTGAAGAAATTTTTTTTGCGGGGGAATTTGAAGAATTCAACCGAACATAAAACTGAAAAAACCTTTACCCAGGTGAAATCTACATTACCTATATCAAGCTATAACTACAAGCATTAATTTGCTTATTCTCCAAATAGAGTTGTATGTTTATCCCAGACAAACCTAATGATGATTGGTTAGCCACAGGAGAATAACACAAGACAATATATGTATAGCTACAACCATGGCGAAAATGCTAAATGGAGGCTGAGCACCGAGCTCCATGGAGCTCTTTATTTTGAAAAATTTAAAAATCACATTTTGAAGCTTAAAAAAACTTCAAAAATTGTCCGCATTCATACGGATGTGTAATACATGTGTGTGAAATTTGAAGATGATATACATTACGATGAGAGCTATACAAAAAAGAAAAAAATCATGATTTTGAAATGATGAACAGTACGCGCACTGTTCACTACAAAAAATGCATGAATTTGTCTTTTTTATGTAGCTCTCACCATAATGTATTTCATCATCAGATTTTACACACATGTAGAACACATCCACATGAATGCCTATGGATTTTACCGCAATTTTTTGAAACTTTAAAATATGTTTTTTCTGAATTTTTTTAAAAATAAAACGAGCTCCATGGAGCTCGTCCTCCGAAATGCTGCACTCCAACCATGGCATGATACTACTCTTAAAAAGGAACATTATCAAGGTACTCACTCCATTTCATAATAGATGTTGCTCAAACGAATGTATTTAACACTGAAATATGTCTACGTTCGAATATTGTTTTCTTTAGACAGAACACATATGCAAGCGATCACCCTTGCTACTTGTCTATGTAAACAAATACTATATCTGTCTCAAAATGTAAGATTTTTTTTCTCGATATAAAAAACAATTACAAAAAAGTAAACATGCGAATCAAACATACCGTATCAAATTAGTATGGCATGAATAATTAGCAGATAAAGGGTGTTCAAAAATAATTATATTCAGATATTAATAAAACATTGAAGAATAAAGTTTCCAAAATTGTAATACTTAAAAAATGTCTCAACAATTGCTTTTGAGTTTACTTCAGAAAATAACGAATAAAATATATCTTCTAATTAAACTTCGCAAAATCCTAGGCCGCGCATCGAGCGGGCCACTTTGCTAGTAGAAATAAAAGAAAAGAAACCATAATCACAAACCCAAAAGAAGAAAAGAGAGGGAGTTATAGGATCAGTCTCGGGGTTGCAAGACCGGGCCTTGGCCAGAATCAACACCATTGATGCGCTCACCTTTCCTTCTTTGGGAGAGAAGAACAATGGCAGAAGCAGGTCGAGTTTTTCTTGAAGAAATGAGGAACAAGATGAGGGAGAAGCGAGTTGGGTAGAGAGGAAGCTGAGAGAGAAGAGTGAAATGATGGTTGCTTCGTCCGTCCAACTTACTACTGGAAAGGAGGGGGTTTTGTGATTTGACGGCTCATTGGGCATTACTGCGGCGCTTCGATCGGGGTAGTCTACCGTCACTCTACTACGGAGTAATTTAGTGCATGGCTGGTGGACCCCGATGCTGGCTATCCCACACGTCGGCGAAAGTGAGTAATTTAGTGCATGGCTGGAGGAGGATCCGCACGGTAGAGCGTGTCCACTGTTTTTCTGAGGAAAAAAATGATTACAGCAAGCGTTTCCACTCTTACGACGGAGGAGTGCGAAACACGGCAGTCATTTGAACATACACAGTGCTCCTACTACTAGGCATGTGCAGTGGTTCATACGTCAGTACTACATAATCTTGTTGCTAGTGTAGTAAGATATGACGACAACAAATGATGTTGTGCACATGTCAACTATATGAACAGTAATTTAGTAACATAGTACCGCTTTTTCGACTGTCTGCTCGAGAATGAACGGTGAGATCAATGTTAACAAAACTAGGTCTACAGCGCACGGAGAGTACGGTGCTACAGTACTCCATGAAACATGAACCATATGAAGCACGAATAGTGTTAGGCAGGGTGTATGAAGGGTGCATGGGATGGGAGCAAAAGTTCCCTTCTCGACCCACTTTTGGGTGTTTGGCAGAGTGCATGAAGGGTGCATGAGTCCACACTAGTAGGTTAACACAAATACACGAAGAGGAAACAACTATATTGAGATGAGAATGCAACCAAACACACCCACACGCTTTGTGCTACAGTGACTGATCTGCACTGTCTGAGTTTGATCCAACGGTCATGTTGCGCCGAGACATGGACATGCCCATGTAGAGGGCGCCTAAACACCACCGAAGTCCCTCGCTTCTCGAGGCGCACGACGTTGGTGATGTAGGGGGCGAAACGGCTGAAAGGCAATGCAATCTACGGGAAGCTGGAGGGAGCCAGCCGAGGAGCGGGGAATCTTTTGGTTTTCACCATGGTAAAACACCAGTCGACGACTTCTCACATCAGGGAGCAGTGGGTTTTACAGGCGGAGTCATCGTGACTAATTGCTGCCGCGCCTGCTCCCGTCAATCAAGAAAATAAAAATCCTGCCGCGCCTGCTCCCGTCAATCAAAAAATTAAAAATCCTTCTGCACCCAAACACCAGAGCAACGCCGCGGTGGATATTTAAATTTACCTGCCGGCAAGTAGATAAAAAAAGGGGTGAAAAAACAAATGTGACGGCGGCCCAGCTAATCGGTCGAACTAGCCCAACTAGCTAGCCACCGTGCTTCACTGATGTACTCGGCGGGAAAGGTGGTCTTTCATGATTTGACGACTCATTTACTTGCTTCGGCGAAAACGTGCGGTAGGGCGTCCCACATCAGGAAGAATATATGCGTGCACCACCCGGGAGGACCCCGAAACCACGCGGTAGGGTGTGCCATGTCTCGGCACGGAGGAAAAATGTGCGTGTAAAAATATACTGTATCAGACGTAGTACCTATGATTCGACCTCGGGACCCAGCCAGTCGGTCGAAAACACCCCACTAGCAACACAGCTTCATCATGCTAACGTGGCACAGAGGATAGGTGTGGTTAGCTCCGTCTCGACCAGCCACAACGTCTCTTGTTCTAGGCGATTCTTCTATTTTCCAAGCTTTTTTTTAGTTGTAATAACACCACGGCAAGCTAGCGCCGCTCTTCGTGTGTGCCCGTGCAAAGGTTAGACGATGGAGAGAAGAGAGAGATCACAGACTTGGGACCCACCAATAAGTGAGTCAACGGCCATGCACGTGTTGACGAGGCACTCCCTCTACTCTACTCAACGTAATAGTGTATAAAATCAAGTTATGGGACAAAGCCAACAACCGTTGTTGTTTCAGGCTATCGACTTACGCTTTGTAGTCCAGGTTGCCAGTTTGAATCTCGTCTTTCAGATTTGTTAGTTTTAGGTCCAAATTTGATTAATGACAAGTGGGACCCCGTGTGTGTTCCGATATTTCAGTGTAGGATGGTTTTTTTGAACAAACACTTTGCGCGGTTAGACAAGTAACGACACGAGTTACACGTATTTTGCAAGTTTACGAACAAAAATGACAGCGGCATAGAATATCACATCCACCCCGCAGCTTAGATGCTATGGTGATACGAGTTTTTACACCGTTGGAAGTGAGATCCAATGGCTTGGGAGTAGTCTTTGTAATTATGCGCAATTTCCAAATTCTCCAAAGGTTTTTTTTGCAAATAAAACATTCAGGCCTCGTGTGTGCTGCTGCATCTTGGATCCAACGGCTCCCCGTTGCTCATATTAGGTGCTCCCCGTAGCTTAATTACCCGCTACGGTGATATGAGCATCTAGGTCGTATGATCAGTGATCAGATGGCACAAGCATAATGCTTGTATTTTCTGTGCAATTCCCAAACTATCTCATGCGTATATTGCAAAAAACATTCAAACCTCCTAATGTGGGCCGTTAGATCTCCGTGAACTCGTATCACCATAGAATCTACGGTGCGGGAGCACCTCATCTTCTCCCGTGCGAGAAAACATAAGGTGCTCTCGCAGCTTGGATGCTACGGTGATACGAGCTTCGAGGTTGTTTGATCTGAGATCCAATGGCATCTGAGCAGTCTTTGTGCTTGTAAGTAGTGGCCGAACTCTTTGGGGGATTTTCTGCAAAAAACCATTCAAACCACCAAGGAGGTGTTGGGTCACAAATCCAACGGCTCCGAAGAGCTTGTATCACCAAAGCATCTAAGGTGTGGTAGCACACGATATTCTTACATACAGGAGAATATGATGTCCTCCTTCATCTTAGATGCTACGGTGATACGAGCTTCGAGGTCGTTGGATATGGGATCCAAGGGCATCTGAGTAGTTTTTGTACAAATTGTGTGAAATTCTCAAACTCATCAAGGTTCCTGTAAAAATATTAAGACATCATGTGAGCTGCTATATCTCAGATCTACAAGCTCCAAGCAACTCGTATCGGCATATAGCATCTAAGGTATGGGGGCACATGATATTCTCCCGGGGAGGAGGGTGGGGGTGCAGAACCAATCGGTGGTTGGGAGGGTGGGGACAAATATAATCTAAACAACCCTAAACAGAGCTTCACAATTTTATCTAAGGTCGAGGGGTTGACCCCCGACAATCATAGCTCTGCCTAATTAAACACAACATTTGCATGTACTGTAGTACTAGACTTAATATTCATGTTTCGGTTTCATGTTCATTTTAAATATTGAATTGAGGGCCATGCATGTCTTACATTTTACCCCCTTCGTTCCTAAATATTAGTCTTTTTAGAGATTTCAAATGGACTGGCACATACGAATGTATATAGACATATTTTAGAGTGTAGATTCACTCATTTTGCTCCGTATGTAGTCACTTGTTGAAATATCTAAAAGACTAATATTTAGGAACAGAAGGAGTATTTTTGAATTCGTGTCATACATGCATGGTTTGGAAAAATAGATGCACCATACTTATTGGATTGTTGTTGTGTTCGTGTGTGGGTGTCTCTGTGTGTGTGGTCATATGCTTGATACATACAAAGTTTTCTCACCTCCATATTGTTCATCTTTTAAATTTGAATTTGCATTGAAAAACTTACTAGGGATACCATGAAATGTGAATTCCACGTTGAGATCACTATATCACAAACTCACTCTAATTCAACAACTCGTCATAAATCAATTACCACGTTGAGATTGGCATTTGCAAGGAAAATACGGGCATTGTAATACAAATAGATTCGTTTGGCAATTTAAAAGGTTCCTTTCGTATTCTCGAATGGTAGGACCCAAAGGCGTACCAGCTAGACCTTGGCTTGTGTTGATCCTAAAAAAACGGGCTCGTGTCCATCTGGTGGCGTGCGTGGTACGCACATTAGGCAACCCCAACCAGTCAAGCCTCCACGTTTCGAGTTGAAATATCTGGCGGCCAGAATTCCATCCCTAGGAAATTCCCCTCATGTCCCCGGTCCATAATGACTACCGTTGAACAACGGAGGGATGCTTTAGTAACTAGACAACGTTACCTACCGTGCCGAGCAGGGTTCAATTCCCTCGGTCGCCGCTCGCCAAGGTCACCCGTCAACTGCATTGCCTAGCACTACTACTACTACACCAGGATGAGCACAGAATTGAGCCCGTTTGTTCGTGCCTAGTACTTGAGTTAATATATCAGGCAATGCACTGGTACGGAGGGATTATCCTTTTACTCTGCATATATAACTTGTCTGAAGTCTAACTAAGCAAAATGTTTGACCAAATCCTTTCTTAAGAAATACAACAGGACAGATGTATGGCTTGAAAATTTATTGCATGATGCAGGTTATGATATTGTTTCGAATCCTGGATCTTAAATTTCAGAAAACCCAAAAGTGACCATAAATTCTTGGTCACGTGATATAGCACAAATATTACTTCGTAATTTTTTTCTTCAATTTGAGACAAGCTGCTTATGACAAGTTGCACAAATGAAGAGCCAAGGTATTTTGGAACAAAGACCTGTCACGTTAAGGCGAACGCTTTCACTATTGAAACCGTTGTGGTATAATACCCTACTCCTGTGTGGTGGTGGTGGATTGCCTCTTGGGCTGATGATGAACAGTACAAGGGGAAGAACAACCTCCTGAGGTTGAGGTGTTCTTGTGCTTGACCAACTTGTGTGGGTGAGGACTCGATGCCCCTTGCCGTGGTGGCTAGTTCTACTTATATAGGCCCTGGTCCTTTTCCCAAATATTGAGCGGGAAGGGAGCCAACAACGGCCAATTTGAAAGGGGACAACTAGTACAGCTTATCCTGACAAAAGCGGTCTTCGCCTGCAAAAGGCTCTGGTGGTGATGCCGTCTTGGGCTCCATGGTGACCTCCGCCTCGCCGTCCTACTGGTCTTGGTCTCGTTGCACTGATATGGAAACCTTTGCTTGATGCATCGGTACTCTGCGCCTGCGCTTGCCTCCTTAGCACCATAAAGGAAACAAGGACACTGCGCGCGCTGGCGCCCGCCTGATCCTGATCGTCATGGCTCACGTCACGAGAACCTCGCGAGGTTTGCCCTGCCTTGATCTCTCCGCTCCTCGCGAGGCAACCTGGTGAGGCCGCTCCTGAGGAGGTCTTGCGTCGTCCGCCTCGCGAGGCTTGGCCCCTCTCAAGGGTCTTGAATGCCTTGTCGATGAAGATGGGCCATACAAGCCTGCTACATAGCCACGCCGTGGGCCACAGGAAGGCAAGTCTGGGGACCCCCGTTCCCAGAACGCCGACAGTAGCCCCCGGGCCCAAGGAGCGCTCGGGCTTGGCTTCGAGGCGAAGCCAAAGGTAAGTGCGGAGCGCCGCGGGCCCCAAAAGCCTGCGGCCTTGGTCGACGCATGGCGGTTGATTGGACGTGGGCGTCTCCGCTTCCCCACACTGCCTCGGCAACTGCTCGACTTGACAAAAAGGCTGGCGCGGACAACGCTTGCCTTCACTGTTCCCTTTCGCCTTGCCTCAGATCCCCTTTCTCGCTCCTCGCTGCCGCAACCTCCAGATCTGCTCCAATCTTGCTCCGCGTCTGCGACCGATGGCGCCGTGCAAGGTTAAGGCCTCCTCGGTGCCGGCTTGGTACGAGCCTGTTCTCGAAGCGCCCAACGTCACGGAGAAGAGCCTAGCCGCCACGTGCTTGCTGACAGCGGGGGAGAGCAACGAGAGGGGGAAGACGGAGCTCCGGCTTGCCTCCGACGTGCCGGAGCCTGAGGGAAGCACCTTCTTCCCCTTCTTCACGAGCAGCATCACCGCCGGGTTGGTTCCCCCCTTCTCTGACTTCTTCTATGAGGTCCTCGACCACTACGGGCTGCAGGTGCTGCATCTTCATCCCAACTCCATCCTCCTCCTGTCCATCTTCGCCTACTATTGCGAGGCGTATCTGGGCGTGATGCCGTCCGTGGCTCTTCTGCGCCACTTCTTCTTTCTTCGCGTCAGCGAAGGGCACGTCTCCGGGTGCGCCAATTTCATCGCATTTGGCAATGCCAACTCGATCTCGAACACCGGGAAGAGAGACGACAACATACGGGCCAAGTGGGTCATGATGGACGCTAAGTGCGTCCACCTGCACTTGGCATTGCTGACGGAGGCGCCCCAGTCTAACAAGGGGTGGCCTCGTGCAGAGCTCACTGATGAGCGGGCATCGTCAATGTTGGAGCAGATGACGACCGACTTGAAGCCGGCAACGCGAAGGCGGCCAAAGTGACCGGGGCTATGCTCCTGAGGGAATTCTTGACGCTGCGCATTGCTCCACTTCAGGTGCGTGCGCGCCCTTTGTGGAGGCTTGGAGATGAAGAAGACAAGATTCGCCTGAGGCCGGGGGCCCTGCCTGACGCCGAGCTGACTGCTGTCCTGCGCCTCCTAGTTGGGGACAACCAGGAGTACCCGCCGAGCGCCTTCGTTCCTTTGTTCCTCCGCAAGGACTGGGAGCCAATCGTGGCCTCAAGGCCGACCTTTGACGCGCGTGGGCTGGTGCCGCCGGCGCCCACCGGGGCCTCTGCCACGCCGAAGCCGATGGAGCTGTCTTCTGACGAGTCCTGCGGGAAGGAGGAAGAGGAGGTGGATTCGGAGGAAACCCCCGAGGAGATGGGAAAAACCTTCCCCTTGAGCAAGGCCGACCTCCTCCGCGCCCTGCCGGACGACGTCGAGATCGATGCCCGCCAGGAGGGGGGAAAGCTGCCCCTCATCTCGACAAGGGGCAGATCGTCGCTGGTCTCCCGAGATGCTGCCTCTGCCTTGACACCACCTGGAGCCGCCTCCAGCCCTTCTGCTGCGCCGTCTTCTGCTCCCAGAGCCTGTGCCCTCTCCTCAGGCTCCGAAGCTTTCGGGTTTTAGGCTCCCCAAGCGGAAGGTGGACTATGTCGCGGTGGATCAGTAAGTGCTTCGAGCTTCGTCTTGTTCCTGCTTGTGCTTGCTATTTTCTGACGTTCACCCTTGGTTGATCAGGCCGATGTCTTCGGCAAAGAAAAGGAAGGAGGATGCTGCGGCCCCCCCCCTTCTGTGGAGAAAAGGGGCGACAACACTCGCACCTCCCCGGCCCGGTCGCCCTCGCGAGGCCAAGAGGAGCATCGTCGGGAGGAGTCAGCCCCCGTGGCCCCGCTGGCTCCGGGAGTGCCGGTGCCTGGCTCGGCTGATGAGGTCCCAGGGGCTCTGGAGCCCTTGATCTCCCAGGCTCTGGTAACGACTTCGCCTCCTCCTCCTGCTGCACCTCTGGCCCCAGGCTCTTCCGCCTCCTCTGCCACCTTGGAGCGCGTCCTTTCGGAGATGGCTCAGCTACTGGAAGATCTCCTGGGCGCGGACCCGCACTTGGTGGCCGGGCGCCTGGAGCTGGCCTTTGGCTAGCTTCATTCTGACGCGGCGGACCGAGCGACATGAACCAGGCTGCGACGGCCTCCGAGGAGGAGAAGCGGGCCACCGCACAAGCTGCGGCCGATCATGAGGCGGCGCTGAAGGACACCAAGGCCGCTCGTGACCGCTGTCAGGTGCTGGAGGATGAGTTGAAGAATCTGCGTGACCAGCACGCCGAAGAAACCCGTGGCCGCCAGGCGAAGGAGGAGGAGATGAAGGCTCGAGAGGATGCCATCAAGAGCCGCGAACGCTGAGCTGGGGGAGCTAGCGAAGGCGCAGGCCGCGGAGCACAGCCAGCTGGAGGAGCTGGAGCAGAAGGCGAAGGCGAGGGAGGCCGATCTCGATGCCAAGGCGAAGGTCCTGGCCGAAGACCGCATGGCCTTCTCGCTTCTTGAGAAGAGGTCTAGCGTGGCGCTGAAGTCACTGTACGATAAGGGCTTAGAGAATTCGCTGACCACCGACGAGGATGGCCCTGCTCAGCTGCTTCCCCACTTGGTGAAGGCGCTTGAGGAAGTCGTGGAGGGCATCGGTCCCATGGCTGAGGCAGAGGCTCGCGTCCTTTCTTCAGCTGCGCTGACGCGTGTGTTCAGCCATCTGTACCTTCGTGACCCCAATGCCCATCTCGACGAGCTGCTGGAGCCCGTAGCTGATGAACACTACGCGGTTGCCGCCGCAGCCGTGAAAGGTCAGGTGGAGGCCCTGCTGAAGAAGTTCCGCGGCTTCGTTCTCGCGCCCTCGACCGGCAATGCCACCGATCCTATGGCTGGCGGTGCAGGTGAAGGCGCGCTACCAAGGGAGGAGCACCTTCTGCGGGCGATGGCGGTGTCCAGGGGTGACCTGCGACTGCTTTCCTGTTTCATTCCTGCAACATGCATCAGGCCTCGTGGAGGCGTTAAATTTTCGTTTGATATTGTGAGAACGATATGTCTTGTAATATTTGCTTCGAGATTTTGCGATTATCTTCCTATCTGCTTTGTGTTCTGCGTCGGCAGAGCCCGGCCCCGCGCATACCTCAACCGTCGTTGGGCCGACCGGAGACCAGGACGGACCAAGGAGTGAGGGGCTACGTGACCAGTTAGGCTCCTGAGTCGCGATGCTCAGGAGTCCCCCTTGACGCGCAAACAGCTTATAGGGAGAGTACGCGAGGATGGGTTAATGTTCTACGTCGGCAGAGCCCGGCCTCGCGCATACCTCAACCTTCGTTGAGCCGACCGGAGACCAGGACGGACCAAGGAGTGAGGGGCTACGTGACCAGTTAGGCTCCTGAGTCGCGATGCTCAGGAGTCCCCCTTGACGTGCAAACAATCTCCATACCTTTGCCCTCGCCGAGGCTCTGCTCGGGGGGGGGGGGGGGGGCGGGGGGCGCGACGACCAGGTCCGGGGGACCTGGCTGGGTGGCGTACACTTGGGCGTGACCCGAGCGCAGCCCCCGTGCCCAGCCCCCTCGTGCGGCTCTCCCGAGGGGAGGCGTTGCGGTGAGGCCGGACACTGAGCTCTGGGGCTCCCTGAGGTTGGTACGGCCGTGAGGCCGCCCTCAGTTGTTTATCACCAGCGCGGAGCATAGTGCTTCCGCTTGTGCACGGGCATAGCCGCTCCTCGGCAGTGTCGACGGCCAGCGCGGAGCATGGTGCTTCCACTTGTGCGTGGGAAGGGGGCTCCCTCTGCGGAGAGCCCCCGGGGCGTGTACAGCCCCGCCCTGACACGTGGCTTGCACGACAGGGCTAGACGAGGTGTATCTGGGCACTCGTGAGCCAGCGCGGGACTTACGAGGCCCTACCTCAAGGCGGGTTGCGCCTGGTCTTGGTTCTTGTTTGCTGTGCTGGTCCTGCGAGGTAGTCAGACAACCTGCGCCGAACGAATCTCCTAAGGTTATCACATGAGAGGGCTGAGCACCAACGGCCCCAGGAGGTGACGTGAACGGGGCCAGCCCGCCAGATAGAGCTCAGCCGTTGGATTTATCGACGCTGCAGGGACGGGCCCGAGCATAGACACCGTGCCTAGCCTACTCACGCGAAGGATCCTGAAGAAAGACGGCCGGCGCACGGCTCCCATGATAGGTGACAATCGAGCAGGTAATAGTCATAGATAGGTTAAGCATGGGAAGCGAACTAGCTTAGGTAAATGCAGGGAAGATACATGCCACTGGGTCAGGCCCTAGCGGCTTGGGATGATGCAGCCCGAGGGGCACCCCCAACAAGGTAGCTAAAGACATAAAAAGGGATACATGCCACAGGGACGGACCCACGCGGCCTGGGTGTTGGGGAACGTAGTAATTTCAAAAAAATTCCTACGCACACGCAAGATCATGGTGATGCATAGCAACGAGAGGGGAGAGTGTTGTCCACGTACCATCGTAGACCGATAGCGGAAGCGTTATCACAACGCGGTTGATGTAGTCATACGTCTTCACGATCCGACCGATCAAGTACCGAACGTACGGCACCTTCGAGTTCTACACACGTTCAGCTCGATGACGTCCCTCGAACTCCGATCCAGCCGAGTGTTGAGGGAGAGTTTCGTCAGCACGACGGCGTGGTGACGATGATGATGTTCCACCGACGCAGGGCTTCGCCTAAGCTCCGCAACGGTATTATCGAGGTGTAATATGGTGGAGGGGGGCACCGCACACGGCTAAGAGATCTCAAGGATCAATTGTTGTGTCTCTGGGGTGCCCCCCTGCCCCCGTATATAAAGGAGCAAGGGAGGAGGAGGCCGGCCCTAGGAGGGGCGCACCAAGTGTGGAGTCCTACTAGGACTCCCTAGTCCTAGTAGTATTCCACCTCCCATATGGAATAGGAAAAGAGGAAGGGAAAAAGAGAAGGAAGGAAGGGGGCGCCCCCCTTCCCTAGTCCAATTCGGACCAGACCAAGGGGAGGGGTGCGGCCACCCTTGAGGCCCTTTTCCTTCTTTCCCGTATGGCCCAATAAGGCCCAATATGTATTCCCATAACTCTCCGGTACTCCGAAAAATACCCGAATCACTCGGAACCTTTCCGAAGTCCGAATATAGTCGTCCAATATATCGATCTTTACGTCTCAGCCATTTCGAGACTCCTCGTCATGTCCCCGATCTCATCCGGGACTCCGAACTCCTTCGGTACATCAAAACTCAATAAAACTGTCATCGTAACGTTAAGCGTGCGGACCCTACGGGTTCGAGAACTATGTAGACATGACCGAGACACGTCTCCGGTCAATAACCAATAGCGGGACCTGGATGCCCATATTGGCTCCCACATATTCTACGAAGATCTTTATCGGTCAGACCGCATAACAACATACGTTGTTCCCTTTGTCATCGGTATGTTACTTGCCCGAGATTCGATCGTCGGTATCTCGATACCTAGTTCAATCTCGTTACCGGCAAGTCTCTTTAGTCGTTCCGTAATACATCATCCCACAACTAACTCATTAGTCACAATGCTTGCAAGGCTTATAGTGATGTGCATTACCGAGTGAGCCCAGAGATACCTCTCCGACAATCGGAGTGACAAATCCTAATCTCGAAATACGCTAACCCAACAAGTACCTTTGGAGACACCTGTAGAGCACCTTTATAATCACCCATTTACGTTGTGACGTTTGGTAGCACACAAAGTGTTCCTCCGGTAAATGGGAGTTGCATAATCTCATAGTCAGAGGAACATGTATAAGTCATGAAGAAAGCAATAGCAACATACTAAACGATCGGGTGCTAAGCTAACGGAATGGGTCAAGTCAATCACGTCATTCTCCTAATGAGGTGATCTCGTTAATCAAATGACAACTTATGTCTATGGCTAGGAAACATAACCATCTTTGATTAATGAGCTAGTCAAGTAGAGGCATACTAGTGACACTCTGTTTGTCTATATATTCACACATGTATTATGTTTCCGGTTAATACAATTCTAGCATGAATAATAAACATTTATCATGATACAAGGAAATAAATAATACTTTATTATTGCCTCTAGGGCATATTTCCTTCAGTCTCCCACTTGCACTAGAGTCAATAATCTAGTTCACATCGCCATGTGATTCAACATCAATAGTTCACATCACCATGTGATTAACACCCATAGTTCACATTGTCATGTGATAAACACCCAAAGGGTTTACTAGAGTCAGTAATCTAGTTCACATCGCTATGTGATGAACACCCAAAGAGTACTAAGGTGTGATCATGTTTTGCTTGTGAGATAATTTTAGTCAACGGGTCTGTCACATTCAGATCCGTAAGTATTTTGCAAATTTCTATGTCTACAATGCTCTGTACGGAGCTACTCTAGCTAATTGCTCCCACTTTCAATATGTATCTAGACCGAGACTTAGAGTCATCTAGATTTAGTGTCAAAACTTGGATCAACGTAACCCTTTACGACGAACCTTTTGTCACTTCCATAATCGAGAAACATTTCCTTATTCCACTAAGGATAATTTTGACCGCTGTCCAGTGATCTACTCCTAGATCACTATTGTACTCCCTTGCCAAAATCAGTGTAGGGTATACAATAGATTTGGTACACAGCATGGCATACTTTATAGAACCTATGGCCAAGGCATAGGGAATGACTTTCATTCTCGTTCTATCTTCTGCCGTGGTCGGGCTTTGAGTCTTACTCAATTTCATACCTTGTAACACAGTCAAGAACTTCTTTCTTTGACTGTTGTATTTTGAACTACTTCAAAATCTTGTTAAGGTATGTACTCATTAAAAAAACTTATCAAGCGTCATGATCTATCTCTATAGATCTTGATGCTCAATATGTAAGCAGCTTCACCGAGGTCTTTCTTTGAAAAACTCCTTTCAAACACTCATTTATGCTTTGCAGAATAATTCTACATTGTTTCCGATCAACAATATGTCATTCACATATACTTATCAGAAATGCTGTAGTGCTCCCACTCACTTTCTTGTAAATACAGGCTTCACCGCAAGTCTGTATACAACTATATGCTTTGATCAACTTATCAAAGCGTATATTCCAACTCCGAGATGCTTGCACCAGTCCATCGATGGATCGCTGGAGCTTGCATATTTTGTTAGCACCTTTAGGATTGACAAAACCTTCTAGTTGTATCATATACAACTCTTCTTTAATAAATCCATCAAGGAATGCAGTTTTGTTTATCCCTTTGCCAGATTTCATAAAATGCGGCAATTGCTAACATGATTCGGACAGACTTAAGCATAGATACGAGTGAGAAACTCTCATCGTAGTCAACATCTTGAACTTGTCGAAAACCTTTTTGTGACAATTCTAGCTTTGTAGATAGTGACACTACTATTAGCGTCCGTCTTCCTCTTGAAGATCCATTTAATCTCAATGGCTCGCCGATCATTGGGCAAGTCAATCAAAGTCCATACTTTGTTCTTCATACATGGATCTCATCTCAGATTTCATGGCCTCAAGCCATTTTGCGGAATCTGGGCTCACCATTGCTTCTTCATAGTTCATAGGTTCGTTATGGTCTAGTAACATAACCTCCAGAACAGGATTACCGTACCACTCTGGTGCGGATCTTACTCTGGTTTACCTACGAGGTTTGGTAGTAACTTGATCTGAAGTTACATGATCATCATCATTAACTTCCTCACTAATTGGTGTAGGAGTCACAGGAATAGATTTCTGTGATGAACTACTTTCCAATAAGGGAGCAGGCACAGTTACCTCATCAAGTTCTACTTTCCTCCCACTCACTTCTTTCGAGAGAAACTCCTTCTCTAGAAAGGATCCATACTAAGCAACAAATGTCTTGCCTTCGGATCTGTGATAGAAGGTGTACCCAACTGTCTCCTTTGGGTATCCTATGAAGACACATTTCTCCGATTTAGGTTTGAGCTTATCAAGATGAAACTTTTTCACATAAGCATCGCAACCCCAAAATTTTAAGAAACGACAACTTTGGTTTCTTGCCAAACCATAGTTCATAAGGCGTCGTCTCAACGGATTTTGATGGTGCCCTATTTAACGTGAATGCAGCTGTCTCTAATGCATAACCCCCAAAACGATTAGTGGTAAATTGGTAAGAGACATCATAGATTGCACTATATCCAATAAAGTATGGTTTATGACATTCGGACACACCATTATGCTGTAGTGTTCCAGGTGGCGTGAGTAGTGGAACTATTTCACATTGTTTTAACTGAAGGCCAAACTCGTAACTCAAATACTCTTCTCCACGATCATATCGTAGAAACTTTATTTTCTTGTTACGATGATTTTCCGCTTCACTCTGAAATTATATGAACTTTTCAAATGTTTCAGACTCTTGTTTCATTAAGTAGATATACCCATATCTGCTCAAATCATCTGTGAAGGTCAGAAAATAATGATACCTGCTACGAGCCTCAATATTCATCGGACCACATACATCTGTATGTATGATTTCCAACAAATCTGTTGCTCTCTCCATAGTCCGAAGAACGGCGTTTTAGTCATCTTGCCCATGAGGCACGGTTTGTAAGCATCAAGTGATTCATAATCAAGTGATTCCAAAATCCCATCAGTATGGAGTTTCTTCATGCGCTTTACACCAATATGACCTAAACGGCAGTGCCACAAATAAGTTGCTATCATTATTAACTTTGCATCTTTTGGCTTCAATATTATGAATATGTGTATCACTACGATCGAGATCCAACAAACCATTTTCGTTGGTGTGTATGACCATAGAAGGTTTTTATTCATGTAAACAGAACAACAATTGTTCTCTAACTTAAATGAATAACTGTATTGCAATAAACATGATCAAATCATATTCATGCTCAACGCAAACACCAAATAACACTTATTTAGTTTCAACACTAATCCCGAAAGTATAGGGAGTGTGCGATGATGATCATATCAATCTTGGAACTACTTCCAACACACATCGTCACCTCGCCTTTTACTAGTCTCTGTTTATTCTGCTACTCCCGTTTTCGAGTTACTACTCTTTAGAAACTGAACCAGTATCAATTACCGAGGGGTTGCTATAAACACTAGTAAAGTACACATCAATAATCTGTATATCAAATATACCTTTGTTCACTTTTACTAGTCTCTGTTTATTCTGCAACTCCCGTTTCGAGTTACTACTCTTAGGAACTGAACCAGTATCAATTACCGAGGGGTTGCTATAAACACTAGTAAAGTACACATCAATAATCTGTATATCAAATATACCTTTGTTCACTTTGCCATCCTTCTTATCCACCAAATAGTTGGGGTAGTTCCGCTTCTAGTGACCAGACCGTTTGCAGTAGAAGCACTTAGTCTCAGGCTTAGGACCAGACTTAGGCTTCTTCACTTGAGCAGCAACTTGCTTGCCGTTCTTCTTGAAGTTCCCCTTCTTCCCTTTGCCCTTTTCTTGAAACTAGTGGTCTCGTCAACCATCAACACTTGATGTTTTTCTTGATTTCTACCTTCGTCGATTTCAGCATCACGAAGAGCTCGGGAATTACTTTCGTCATCCCTTGCATACTATAGTTCATCACGACGTTCTACTAACTTGGTGATGGTGACCAGAGAATTCTGTCAATCACTATTTTATCTGGAAGATTAACTCCCACTTGATTCAAGCGATTGTAGTACCCAGACAATCTGAGCACATGCTCACTAGTTGAGCGATTCTCCTCCATCTTTTAGCTATAGAACTTGTTGGAGACTTCATATCTCTCAACTCGGGTATTTGCTTGAAATATTAATTTCAACTCCTGGAACATCTTATATGGTCCATGACGTTCAAAACGTCTTTGAAGTCCCGATTCTAAGCCGTTAAGCATGGTGCACTAAACTATCAAGTAGTCATCATATTGAGCTAGCCAAACGTTCATAACGTCTGCATCTGCTCCTGCAATAGGTCTGTCACCTAGCGGTGCATCAAGGACATAATTTTTCTGTGCAGCAATGAGGATAATCCTCAGATCACGGATCCAATCCGCATCTTTGCTACTAACATCTTTCAACATAATTTTCTCTAGGAACATATAAAAAATAAAACAGGGAAGCAACAACGCGAGCTATTGATCTACAACATAATTTGCAAAATACTATCAGGACTAAGTTCATGATAAATTTAAGTTCAATTAATCATATTACTTAAGAACTCCCACTTAGATAGACATCCCTCTAATCCTCTAAGTGATCACGTGATCCAAAGCAACTAAACCATGTCCGATTAACACGTGAGATGGAGTAGTTTCAATGGTGAACATCACTATGTTGATCATATCTACTATATGATTCACGCTCGACCTTTCGGTCTCTGTGTTCTGAGGCCATATCTGTATATGCTAGGCTCGTCAAGTTTAACCTGAGTATTCCGCGTGTGCAACTGTTTTGCACCCGTTGTATTTGAACGTAGAGCCTATCACACCCGATTAACACGTGGTGTCTCAGCACGAAGAACTTTTGCAACGGTGCATACTCAGGGAGAACACTTTTATCTTGAAATTTTAGTGAGAGATCATCTTATAATGCTACCGGCAATCAAAGCAAGATAAGATGCATAAAGGATTAACATCACATGCAATCAATATAAGTGATATGATATGGCCATCATCATCTTGTGCTTGTGATCTCCATCTCCGAAGCACCGTGCTCGTGATCTCCATCTCCGAAGCACCGTCATGATCACCATCGTCACCGGCTCGACACCTTGATCTCCATCGTAGTATCGTTGTCGTCTCGCCAACTTATTGCTTTTACGACTATCGCTACCGCTTAGTGATAAAGTAAAACTATTACATGGCGATTGCATCTCATACAATAAAGCGACAACCATATGGCTCCTGCCAGTTGCCGATAACTCGGTTACAAAACATGATCATCTCATACAACACATTATATCACATCATGTCTTGACCATATCACATCACAACATGCCCTGCAAAAACAAGTTAGACGTCCTCTACTTTGTTGTTGCATGTTTTACGTGGCTGCTACGGGCTTAGCAAGAACCGTTCTTACCTACGCATCAAAACCACAATGATAGTTTGTCAAGTTGGTGCTGTTTTAACCTTCGCAAGGACCGGGCGTAGCCACACTCGGTTCAACTAAAGTGAGAGAGACAGACACCCGCCGGTCACCTTTAAGCAACGAGTGCTCGCAACGGTGAAACCAGTCTCGCGTAAGCATACGCGTAATGTCGGTCCGGGCCGCTTCATCTCACAATACCGCTGAACCAAAGTATGACATGCTGGTAAGCAGTATGACTTATATCGCCCACAACTCACTTGTGTTCTACTCGTGCATAGCATCAACGCATTAAACCTGGCTCGGATGCCACTGTTGGGGAACGTAGTAATTTCAAAAAATTTCCTACGCACACGCAAGATCATGGTGATGCATAGCAACGAGAGGGGAGAGTGTTGTCCATGTACCATCGTAGACCGATAGCGGAAGCGTTATCACAACGCGGTTGATGTAGTCGTACGTCTTCACGATCCGACCGATCAAGTACCGAACGTACGGCACCTCCGAGTTCTACACACGTTCAGCTCGATGACGTCCCTCGAACGCCGATCCAGCCGAGTGTTGAGGGAGAGTTTCGTCAGCACGACGGCGTGGTGACGATGATGATGTTCCACCGACGCAGGGCTTCGCCTAAGCTCCGCAACGGTATTATCGAGGTGTAATATGGTGAAGGGGGGCACCGCACACGGCTAAGAGATCTCAAGGATCAATTTTTGTGTCTCTGGGGTGCCCCCCTGCCCCCGTATATAAAGGAGCAAGGGAGGAGGAGGCCGGCCCTAGGAGGGGCGCACCAAGTGTGGAGTCCTACTAGGACTCCCTAGTCCTAGTAGGATTCCACCTCCCATATGGAATAGGAAAAGAGGAAGGGAAAAAAAGAAGGAATGAAGGGGGCACCCCCTTCCCTAGTCCAATTCGGACCAGACCAAGGGGAGGGGTGCGGCCACCCTTGAGGCCCTTTTCCTTCTTTCCCGTATGGCCCAATAAGGCCCAATACGTATTCCCGTAACTCTCCGGTACTCCGAAAAATACCCGAATCACTCGGAACCTTTCCGAAGTCCGAATATAGTCGTCCAATATATCGATCTTTACGTCTCGGCCATTTCGAGACTCCTCGTCATGTCCCCGATCTCATCCGGGACTCCGAACTCCTTCGGTATATCAAAACTCAATAAAACTGTCATCGTAACGTTAAGCGTGCGGACCCTACGGGTTCGAGAACTATGTAGACATGACCGAGACACGTCTCCGGTCAATAACCAATAGCGGGACCTGGATGCCCATATTGGCTCCCACATATTCTACGAAGATCTTTAGCGGTCAGACCGCATAACAACATACGTTGTTCCCTTTGTCATCGGTATGTTACTTGCCCGAGATTCGATCGTCGGTATCTCGATACCTAGTTCAATCTCGTTACCGGCAAGTCTCTTTACTCGTTCCGTAATACATCATCCCGCAACTAACTCATTAGTCACAATGCTTGCAAGGCTTATAGTGATGTGCATTACCGAGTGAGCCCAGAGATACCTCTCCGACAATCGGAGTGACAAATCCTAATCTCGAAATACGCTAACCCAACAAGTACCTTTGGAGACACCTGTAGAGCACCTCTATAATCACCCATTTACGTTGTGACGTTTGGTAGCACACAAAGTGTTCCTCCGGTAAACGGGAGTTGCATAATCTCATAGTCAGAGGAACATGTATAAGTCATGAAGAAAGCAATAGCAACATACTAAACGATCGGGTGCTAAGCTAACGGAATGGGTCAAGTCAATCACGTCATTCTCCTAATGAGGTGATCTCGTTAATCAAATGACAACTTATGTCTATGGCTAGGAAACATAACCATCTTTGATTAATGAGCTAGTCAAGTAGAGGCATACTAGTGACACTCTGTTTGTCTATATACTCACACATGTATTATGTTTCCGATTAATACAATTCTAGCATGAATTATAAACATTTATCATGATACAAGGAAATAAATAATACTTTATTATTGCCTCTAGGGCATATTTCCTTCAATGGGAATGATGCAGCCCGAGGGGCGCTCCCAGCTGAATGAACTTGGAAAATGTCACCTAGTTCTGTTGATGAAGAGATGTCGAGGCAGCTGAAGGTACGCGGCGAGGGGATCGCTCCTCACGAGCCACCGGGGCCCTGAGCCTTGGGAGGCTCTGGGGGGTCCAAGAGGTTCCTTGAGGAACGTCTCCATCTTCGTCAGGGCGGCGTGGTGCCTGGCCTCCTTAGCCGCCAGGATGCGCCACAAGTTTTGCTGATAGGCTGATGACACGCTCGGTAGGCCGAAAGGCATGCGAACGTAGCTATGTGGCGGACCCTCGCAGCGGCCCACGCGCGAAGGCCAGAAAGGCTCCTGAGATGCGGCCCTGTTGAGCCCTGGAATATCGATGCAGATGCGCAGCCCAGCATCCTCGCCCGGATGGGGGGCTGCGCTTCGTGAGCGGTGGTCTTGGTGATGAACTCCTGAGCGGTGGGCGCTCCTAGCCCTGTGTCCTCCTGAGGAAAACGTGCCGTGAAGCACGCCTCCAAGTGGTGCCCGAGCGCCTCCCTCGTGATGTTGGCAAGGTCTGAGGCCCTCCAGAAGAGAGCCCCCGAGCCCTGCCCGAGGAGGGTGCTGGGCGCGCCTTCCTATGCGATGGAGGGAGGCGCCCCTGGAGCGGGCGCTGATCCTGACGAGGTTCCGGCTGCGACGCCACCCTCCCGAGGTCCGGCACGGCGCAACTGCTTCTTCTTGGGGATGGCCTCTGGAGGGCCCTCGCCCTTGCTGTCGGGGTCGTCGATTGCTGCAGCTTGAAAGGCACGCTCGAGGGAGCACACCGCGTCTCTTTCTTCACATGGGACCGTGATGATTCCGCCGCTTCCCGGCATCTTGAGGACATTGTAGCCGTGATGGGTCACCGCCATGAACTTGGCCAGGGCTGGATACCCGAGGATGGCGTTGTATGGCAGACGGATGTGCGCGACGTCGAAGTCGATGAGCTCGGTGCGGTAGTTCTTGCATTCTCCGAAGGTGACAAGGAGGCAGACCTGCCCTATCGGTGTGGTGGAACCGTTGGTCACTCCTGAGAAAGGCTTGGTAGGCTGAAGCTGGTCATACGACACTTGGAGGTTGTCGAACGTGTCGACGGACAGGACGTTGAGCCCTGCGCCGCCGTCGATGAGGGTCTTGGTAACTTGCACGTTGCTGATGACTGGTGAACAAAGCATCGGGAGGGCGCTAGCGATGGCTGCGCACTTGAGCTGATCTGCCGAGCTGAAGGTGATGGCGCACTGGGACCACCTGAGCGGGCGCGTGGCCTCAAGCTTGGGGAGGACTGCATTCACTTCACGAGAAAACTGTTTGAAGATACGCTGCGAGGCTGGGGTCTGGGCTCCGCCCAAGATGCAGGCGATAGCGCGCGGCTCCTGGAAGCCCCCAGCCCCCTCGTCCTGATGGTGGTCGTCATTCCTTCTTGGCAGTGGCGGCAGCGAAGACCGGCGTTGCCCTGAGGACGATCCTCACGAGGCTGGTCCCTCCAGGCGCCCTCGCGAGGCTGATCCTACCAGCGGTCCTCACGAGGCCGGTCACGCTACTCTTGGCGTGGGCCTCGGTCGTCCCAGCGCCCGCCACCACGCCCTCCTCCTCGGCCGTAGCCTCGGTCGCCGCGCTCAGGGCGTCGACCGAAGCGTCCTTCACAAATGGCTCTGAGCTCTTGACAGTCGCTGGTGTTGTGGGTATTCAGGTTATGGAAGGCGCAGAATGGTCGGCTGCTCTTAGATGACTCAGGCTGGTCTCTGCCTCGCTTGGTGTCCGGCTCCGCCGTGAGCACGGTTGCTCCCTTGCGCTTCATGTCCTTGGCCTTGGCTTTCTTCTCCTCCAGATCCGCAACCGGCAGCTCGAGGAGGGAGAGGCGCCCTTCCTCCGCTCTTGCGCACTTGGTCGCCAGGTTGAACAACTCATGAGACGTGCACAACTCCTCGTGGATAGCGAGCTCTTCCTTCATCTAGACATCGCGGACGCCATCAGAGAACGCGGAGATGATGGCCTCGTCCGTCACCTTGGGGATCTTGAGACGAATGTTGTTGAAGCGCTGGATGTACTTCTGGAGGGTCTCTCCTGGTTGTTGCTTAACGAGGCGCAGGTCACCCGCGGCCGGCGGGCGGTCGCGAGTGCCCTGGAAGTTGGCGACGAAGTGGTCGCGCATCTCGTCCCAGGAGGAGATCAAGCCTGGAGGCAGGTTCAGGAGCCACGAACGGGCGCCGTCTTTGAGCGCCATAGGGAACCAGTTCGCCATGACTTTCTCGTCGCCGTTGGCCGCCTCGATGCTTAGCTCGTAGAGCTGCAGGAATTCCGCGGGGTCGGGGGTGCTGTCGTAGCGAGGAGGCAGATCTGGCTTGAACTTGCCCGGCCAGGTGACGCTACGCAGCTCGGGGGTGAAGGCGCGGCAGCCGGCCGTGGTCGCCGGGGCCCGTCTTGGAGGTGGAGCTTGGTCCTGGCGCCCACGCGCCGCTTCAGCAAGCTGTGCGGGGGCCGGCCGCGGCAGACGATCCTGGCGCAGCGGTGCAAGGAGTGCTGGAGCATTCTCTTGCGGTCGAGGGACTTCTTGGCAGCTTCTTTCTTCGCGCGCGATCGCCGGACGTGGCGGGTCGCGTCGTGGAGCCGCGCGTCTTGGTGCCAGGGCACCATCTTGGGGCAGAGGTGGTGGAGGTGCTCCGTGAGCTACGTCGTCTGTAGCTGGCGGAGGGTGAGGCGGAGAGAGGGACAGCGCAGGGGAGCCCCCTGCGGCGCAGACGAGCTCGGTGATGCGGTCGAGCCAGTCCTCGTAGAGGTCATCGACCGGGCGGTAACGCAGGAGCTCGTGCGCCATGAGGAGCGCGGCCCGTGCGTCCATGGGAGCGCGACGAGCGTGGGACGAGGAACCGGCCGGGGTCAGTGATGGAGTGGCGGTGCGGCCGTCCCGCCGCACCGAGGGGTGCAGCAAGGACACTTGCTGCTTGTTCCCCGCCGGGCCGGCGGCGGCATTGGCGGCAGGAGACGGAGAATGATGAGGTGGCCCACCGACGGGAGCCGTCTGAGCGACGCGGGTGGCTAGGGCAGCCCGGTGCTCAGCACGAACACGGCGAGCGTCTGCCATGGAGACGACAGAGCAACCGGACGCGGGGTGACGGAAAGGAAGCTCCGGCGCACCCCTACCTGGCGCGCCAAATGTCGGATCACGGGTTCCGGCAAAACCCTCAAGGTTCGAACACTGGGGTGCGCGCGGAGATTTCCTCCCTACCGATCCACGCCCTAGCTCGCTGAGATCTCATGGACGAACTCGACGAACTCACAACACAAAAGACACAAGATTTATACTGGTTCGGGCCACCGTTGTGGTGTAATACCCTACTCTAGTGTGGTGGTGGTGGATTGCCTCTTGGGCTGATGATGAACAGTACAAGGGGAAGAATAGCCTCCTGAGGTTGAGGTGTTCTTGTGCTTGGCCAACTTGTGTGGGTGAGGACTCGATGCCCCTTGCCGTGGTGGCTAGTTCTACTTATATAGGCCCTGGTCCTCTTCCCAAATATTCAGCGGGAAGGGAGCCAACAACGACCAACTTGAAAGGGGACAGCTAGTACAGCTTATCCTGACAAAAGCGGTCTTCGCCTGCAAAAGGCTCTGGTGGTGACGCTGTCTTGGGCTCCATGGTGACCTCCGCCTCGCCGTCCTGCTGGCCTTGGTCTCGTTGCACTGATATGGAAACCTTTGCTTGATGCCTCGGTACTCTGCGCCTGCGCTTGCCTCCGTAGCACCAGAAAGGAAACAAGGACACTGCACGCGCTGGCACCCGCCTGATCCTGATCATCATGGCTCACGTCACGAGAACCTCGCGAGGTTTGCCCTGCCTTGATCTCTCCGCTCCTCGTGAGGCAACCTGGTGAGGCCGCTCCTGAGGAGGTCTTGCATTGTCCGCCTCACGAGGCTTGGCCCCTCGCGAGGGTCTTGAATGCCTTGTTGATGAAGATGGGCCGTACAGGCCTGCTACACAGCCACGCCGTGGGCCGTAGGCAGGCAAGTCTGGGGACCCCCGTTCCCAGAACGCCGACACCCGACCCCGCAGAGTTCTTGCAGCTCTACGAGCTGAGCATCGAGGCGGCCAACGGCGACGAGAAAGTCATGGCGAACTGGTTCCCCATGGCTCTCAAGGATGGCGCCCGCTCGTGGCTCCTGAATCTGCCCCCAGGCTCGATCTCCTCCCGGGATGAGATGCACAACCGTTTCGTCGCCAACTTCCAGGGCACGCGCGACCGCCCGCCGGCCGCGGGTGACCTGCGCCGCGTCAAGCAACAACCAGGGGAGACCCTCCAGAAGTACATCCAACGCTTCAACAACGTCCGTCTCAAGATCCCCAAGGTGATGGAAGAGGCCATCATCTCCGCGTTCTCCGATGGCGTCCGTGACGTCAAGATGAAGAAGGAGATCGCTATCCACAAGGAACTGTGCACATCCCTGGAGCTGTTCAACCTGGCGACCAAGTGCGCAAGAGCTGAGGAAGGGCACCTCTCCCTCCTTGAGCTCCCGGCTGCGGACCCGGAGGAGAAGAAAGCCAAGGCCAAGGACGTAAAGCGGAAGGGAGCAGCCATGCTCGCAGCGGAGCCGGACACCAAGCGCGGCAGAGATCAGCCCGAGTCATCCAAGAGCAGCCGACCGTTCCGCGCTTCCATAACCTGCATACCCACAACACCAGCGACTGTCAAGAGCTCAGAGCCATTCGAGAAGGACGCTTCGGTCGATGCCCCGAGCACAACGATCGGGGCTACGGCCGAGGAGGAGGACGTGGTGGCGGACGCTGGGACGATTGTGGCCCGCACCAGGAGTGGCGCGACCGGCCTCGTCAGGACTGCAGGCAGGATCAGCCTCGCGAGGGCGCGTGGAGGGATCAGCCTCGTGAGGATCGTCCTCAGGGCAACGCGGGCCTTCCTCCAATGCCGCCACCACCAAGAAGGAATGACGACCACCATTAAGACAAGGGGGCTGGGGGCTTCCAGGAGCCACGTGCTATCGCCTGCATCTTGGGCGGAGCTCAGGCCCCAGCCTCGCAGCGTATCTTCAAACAGTTTGCTCGTGAAGTGAATGCAGTCCTCCCCAAGCTTGAGGCCACACGCCCGCTCAGGTGGTCCAAGTGCGCCATCACCTTCAGTTCGGTGGATCAGCTCAAGTGGGCGGCCACCGCAGGCGCCCTCCCGATGCTTTGCTCCCCAGTCATCAGCAACGTGCAAGTCACCAAGACCCTCATCGACGGCGGCGCAGGGCTCAACGTCCTGTCCATCGACACGTTCAACAACCTCCAAGTACCGTATGATCAGCTTCAGCCCACCAAGACTTTCTCAGGAGTGACCGACGGCTCCACCACACCGGGTAGGGCAGGTCCGCCTCCCTGTCACCTTCGGAGAACGCAAGAACTACCGCACCGAACTCATCGATTTCGACGTCGCGGACATCCGTCTGCCGTACAATGCCATCCTCGGGTATCCAGCACTGGCCAAGTTCATGGCGGTGACCCATCACGGCTACAATGTCCTCAAGATGCCGGGAAGCGGCGGAATCATCACGGTCCCATGTGAAGAAAGAGATGCGGTGTGCTCCCTTGAGCATGCCTTCCAAGCTGCAGCAATCGACGACCCCGACAGCAAGGGCGACTGCCCTCCTGAGGCCACCCCCAAGGAGAAGAAGCAGATGCGCGGTGTAGGACCTTAGGAGGGTGGCGTCACAACTGGAACCTCGTCAGGATCAGCGCCCGCGCTAGGGGCGCCTCCCTCCATCACATAGGAAGGCGCGCCCGGCGCCCTTCTCGGGCAGGGCTCGGGGGCTCTCTTCTCGAGGGCCTCAGACCTTGCCAACATCACGGGGAGGTGCTCGGGCACCACTTGGAGGCGTGCTTCACAACATGTTTCCCTCAGGAGAACACAGGGCAAGGAGTGCCCACCACTCAGGAGTTCATCACCAGGACCACTCAGGAGCTGCAAGACGCAAGGGCCATGCCGGCAACCGCCACTCACGAAGCGCAGCACCCCATCCAGGCGAGGATGCTGGGCTGCGCATCTGCATCGACATCCCAGGGCTCAACAGGGCCGCATCTCAGGAGCCCTTCTGGCCTTCGCGCGTGGGCCGCTGCGAGGGTCCACCGCACCACTACGTTCGCATGCCTTTTGGCCTGCCGAGCGTGTCGTCCGCCAATCTGCGCAACTCACGGTGCGTCCTGGCGGCTCAGCAGGCCAGGCACCACGCTGTGCTGACGGAGATGGAGACGGTCCTCAGGGAACCACCTGGACCCCCAGAGCCTCCCGAGTGTCAGGGTCCCGGTGGCTCGTGAGGAGCATTTCCTTCGCCGCGTACCTTCAGCTACCCCGACACCCCTTCATCGACAGAACCAGGTGACATTTTCCAAGTTTGTTTAGCTGGGAGCGCCCCTCGGGCTACATCATTCCCAGACCGCGTGGGTCCGTCCGTGTGGCATGTACCCCTTTTTTCTTATGTCTTTAGCTTACCTTGCTGGGGGCGCCCCTCGGGCTGCATCATCCCCAAGCCGCTCGGGCCTGACCCAGTGGCGTGTATCTTCCCTGCATTTACTTGAGCTAGTTTGCTTCCCATGCTCAACCTATCTATGACTATCACCTGCTTGACTCTCGCCTCCCACGGGGGCTGCTCACGCTGGCACGACGCTTGTGCATGGGTCCGTCCCTGCAACGTCGACAAATCTGAGCGGCCGTGCTCTGGCTCGCGGCACGCCCCGCGCACGTCACCTCACCAGACCCTCAGTGCCTTTGCCTCCTCGCGAAGCAACCGGGCGGACTGACAACCATAATGGCAAACCGTGTTTCTCCTTGTGCTGCTTCGCAGGAATCTCATGAGAATGACAGCAGGCTGCACCGCGAGCTCCCTCTTCTCCCATGCAATCCGCTTGCCCGTTAAAAGGGGGGCTCCTGAGCATCGCGACTCAGGAGCTCCTACTGGCTGTCCAGCCCTCACCCCTGGCCTTGACCACGACACGCGACCTGGCATACCAGCGGCGGCTGAGCTCGCTCGAGGGCCGGGACCTGAGGACGTAGAGCATAAAGGAGAGTGTGGAGAAGAGGGGAAGGCTTGCATGGGCCTGGCCTAGTTATGCATTAACCCGACGCATCACAAGGAATCAACCTCAGACCGCCAAGATAAGTCTCGCACTCAAATCGGCTAATCGTTGGAGTCTAGTGGTCATGCTCGCCGCAGCCCTGTTGCGGCAATGTCACCTCCCTTTCTTACCTTACCACGGCTGCTTGGGCGCTAAAGGGGACCTCCTGAGCATCACGCCTCAGGGGCTCTTACTGGACCTCGGGCCGCTCACCTCCTGGCCTTGACCACGGCACGCGACCTGGCATACCAGCGACGGCTGCAACTTGCCTGGGGACCGGGACCTGTCAGCGTAGAGCAACAAGCTGTCGCGAGGTTGGAAATGGGAGACCGAGCCTAAACAGGACATGCATTCGTAATTCTTCATAACAAGGATAGTATCAACAAAAGACATTACAAACCCTTTACACGCCCCCGCGGGGTACTTCTTGATTCCTCGCAGGGAACAAAATATGAGGACTTAGGGGAATCCTATCTACACCCTCCCGTGGCTGACGCCATCATCAATAGTGGGCCATGGGAGGCCGGCGCCAACCCCATCCAAATCAGCGTCGGCGGCGGCTGGATGCCGCAGCCCTGCTCCGGGCGCGGCAAGAGCTCAGGGGCACGTAGCTCGTCACTCGTCTCCGGAGTCTCGTAGAGCTCAGGAGAACCGTTGGACGCCCAAGAGTCGCTGCTGCTGGAGGAGCCGCAGGCTGGGCGCGCACCGTCGTGGCGCTCCCCTCCAGGGCAGCACTCCAGGCGGCGACCCTCTGCATCGAAGACCTTGAAGAACAGCGTGGAGGCACCGTCATAGTCGAAGTGGATCGCGAGGGTGCCCTCAGCACGGCAAACCCGCGCAACCTCACCCCAACCGCGGGTCATGAAGATCTTGCCGGAGGAGACCACTTCAACCTATGCTCCGGTCGGCGGGGCGTCGCAGTCAGCATGCTGCAACCAGAGCTCGAGGGGCCCCCTCGGTGGCATCATGTCGGAGAAGAACCGCGGGAAGCGGATCCAGGTGCTTGGGGGCATCGCCGCCCACAGCACAAGCTCGCAAGAAGAGTCCGCAGCGTGTGTTCCAGGGGCGACGGCGCGTGTCGCCATGGCGTGGCGGCCGCGGCCGCGGCGCGGGCGGCGCCGCTCGTTGCTGCTTCCTCCCGAGCCCTCGGCTTGGGTGTATAAGGGCAGCGGATACCCAGGAGGAGGACGCTCGCACCAAGGCCTCGTCGCCACCTGCATCGCCGCTGCGTCGCGGCGGTGAACCGACCTCTTCTTCGGCGGGAGCGTCGTCGGCAAGTCGAGGGGAATCTTTCCCTTCTCCGCTGCAGAAAACCTTCGGATGGGCGCCATTGCTACTAGCAGAGGAGCAAGGAGGAAGAAGCAAGCGGACTGGGAAGAGATGGGCGACAGGGGCTCTGCCCCCCTTCCCCATTTATAGCGGGAGAAGGCCAACCGGCACCTCCCACGATCACTGGTAATGATGGCTTTCCCTTGCATGTCGCAGGGACTTGTCAAGTCGGGCAGTTGCCGAGGCAGCGTGGGGAAGCGGAGACGCCCACGTCCAATCAACCGCCACGCGTCGACCAGGGCCACATGCTTTTGGGGCCCGCGGCGCTCCGTACTTGACCTTTGGCTTTGCCTCGAAGCCAAGCCCGAGCGCGCTTTGGGCCCCGGGGCTACTGTCGGTGTTCTGGGAACGGGGGTCCCCAGACTTGCCTGCCTGCGGCCCACGGCATGGCTGTGCTAGCAGGCCTGTACGGCCTAGCTTCACCAACAAGGCGTTCAAGACCCTCGCGAGGGGCCAAGTCTCGTGAGGCGGACGACACAAGACCTCCTCAGGAGCGGCCTCACCAGGTTGCCTCGCGAGGAGTGGAGAGATCAAGGCAGGGCAAACCTCACGAGGTTCTCGTGACACGAGCCATGATGATCGAGACCAGGCGGGCGCCAAGCGGGCGCCAGCGCGCGCAGCGTCCTTGTTTCCCCTTTGGTGCTAAGGAGGCGAGCGCAGGCGCAGAGTACCGAGGCGTCAAGAAAAGGTTTCCATATCGGTGCAATGAGACCAAGACCAGCCGGATGGCAAGACGGAGGTCACCATGGAGCCCAAGGCGGCGTCACCGCCAGAGCCTTTTGCAGGCGAAGACCGCTTTTATCAGAATAAGCTGTACTAGCTGTCCCCTTTCAAATTGGCCGTTGTTGGCTCCCTTCCCGCTCAATATTTGGGAAGAGGACCAGGGCCTATATAAGTAGAACTAGCCACCACCGTAGGAGGCACGCAGAGTTGGATCCAAACCCATTCGGTGGCATCGAGTTTAGAGCTCACAAGCAAGCCCGAGCTGAGTGAATCCACACACACAAGTTCGCCAAGCACAAGAACACCTCCACCTCAGGAGGCTGTTCTTCCCCTTGTACTGTTCATCATCAGCACAAGAGGCAATCCACCACCACCACACTGGAGTAGGGTATTACACCACAACGGTGGCCCGAACCAGTATAAATCTTGTGTCTTTTGTGTTGTGAGTTCGTAGAGTTTGTCCGCGAGATCTTAGCAAGCTAGGGCGTGGATCGGTAGGGGGGAAGAACTTCGCCCGCACCCCAGAGTTCGAACCTTAAGGGTTTTGCCGGAACCCGTGATCCGACAGTGATCCCCATTAATTATTTTCAAACTTGATCAAATTAGTTGAAGTTGGACAAGGAAGACAACTTAATGAGTTATGTTTGGGTATATTTGTGTAAGTTATATTGTTATGGATCCTCTAACATGTGGTGCTTGCTATTTAGAATCCTTTGCTAGCCAAAATATCTGTACTAAGCGGGAATACTGCTTGTGCATCCAAATTCCTTGAACCAAGTTTCTTCCATGAGTGTCCACCATATCTACCTATATGCGGTATTTACCTGCCGTTCCAAGTAAATTTGCATGTGCCAAACTCTAAACCTTCAAATAATAATATGTTTTGTATGCCCGAATCGCTCATGTAGCGACTAGGGGTTGTCAGTATCGTCCATGATAGGTGGGTTATTCTCACGATGAGTGGACTCCGCTCATCATTCACGAGAAAATGGCTGGTAACTGGGATGCCCAGTCCTATGATCAAAAGATCAAAAACAAATTCGCAAATAATTTAAACAAACTACCCCAGGATTGTTGATAGTTGGACGGCACCCGTTGTTTCGGACAAGCCGTGGAGTGTGATTGTTGGTGGAGGGGGAGTAAAATCTTTACCTTTCTGCTTGGGAACCGCCTATAATGTATCTAGTATGGAAGATATTGGGAACCCTTTGTCGTTATGTTGACAATGAAAGCATACCTCTCAAAATTATTTTCATCTCTGTTTTTGCTTCGAGCTCTGGCACCTCTGCAAATCCCTGCTTCCCTCTGCGAAGGGTCTATCTTTTACTTTTATGCAAGAGGCAGTAGTATTCCTCCTCATTCCAACCTACTTTTTAGTTGGCAAGCATCATGTGGTGGAGAAAGATCTAAGCATATATGGCCACTCAAATATATTTGAGCATGAATTATTATTGTTGACATTACCCTTGAGGTAAAAGGTTGGGAGGCGAAACATTAAGCCCCTATCTTTCTCTGTGTTCGATGAATACTATTTGTTCTAAAAATATGCTTTGAGTGGTAGCAATCATGGAAGACTATATGATGGTTGAGTATGTGGGATTTGCTAAATCAAAGTTCTTACATAGACCCTTCCTGAAAATAAGATGAATTGCAATTGTTTGATGACTGAGAACATAGTTTGTTAGTTTTCAAGAAAGTTTATGGTCTATGCTTTAACATGTGAATAACTTGTTACTTGATCATGAAAAGTTTTATGAGTTGAGCTACTGTTATGATATATAATGATGCTAGAAAAAGTGATTGGAACTATCATTGATCAAACTTATGCACTTGCTAGCATTCACACTTCATAAATTATTTCTTTTATCATTTACCTACTCGAGGACGAGCAGGAGTTAAGCTTGGGGATGCTGATACGTCTCCAACGTATCTATAATTTATGAAGTATTCATGCTATTATATTATCTGTTTTGGATGTTTATGGGCTTTACTAAACACTTTTATATTATTTTTGGGACTAACCTATTAACCGGAGGCCCAGCCCAAATTGTTGTTTTCTTGCCTATTTCAGTGTTTCGAAGAAAAGGAATATCAAACGGAGTCCAAACGGAATGAAACCTTCGGGAGAGTTATATTTGGAACAGGAGCAATCCAGGAGACTTGGAGTAGACGTCGGGGAAGCTTTGAGGAAGCCACGATGCAGGGAGGCGCGCCCTACCCCCTTGGGCGCGCCCCCCACCTCATGGGTCCCTCGTGGCTCCCCTGACTGACTTCTTTCGCCTATGTATGTCCATATACCCTAAAAACATCGGGGAACAGAATAGATCGGGAGTTCCGCCGCCGCACGCCTCTGTAGCCACCAAAAACCAATCGGGACCCTGTTCCGGCACCCTGCCGGAGGGGGGATCCCTCACCGGTGGCCATCTTCATCATCCCGGCGCTCTCCATGACGAGGAGGGAGTAGTTCACCCTCGGGGCTGAGGGTTTGTACCAGTAGCTATGTGTTTGATCTCTCTCTCTCATGTTCTTGATTTGGCACGATCTTGATGTATCGCGAGCTTTGCTATTATAGTTGGATCTTATGATGTTTCTCCCCCTCTACTCTCTTGTAATGGATTGAGTTTTCCCTTTGAAGTTATCTTATCGGATTGAGTCTTTAAGGATTTGAGAAAACTTTATGTATGTCTTGCATGTGCTTATCTATGGTGACAATAGGATATTCACGTGATCCACTTGATGTATGTTTTGGTGATCAACTTGCGGGTTCCGTTTGTGAACTTATGCATAGGGGTTGGCACACGTTTTCGTCTTGACTCTCCGGTAGAAACTTTGGGGCACTCTTTGAAGTACTTTGTGTTGGTTTGAATAGATGAATATGAGATTGTGTGATGCATATCGTATAATCATACCCACGGATACTTGAGGTGACATTGGAGTATCTAGGTGACATTAGGGTTTTGGTTGATTTGTGTCTTAAGGTGTTATTCTAGTACGAACTCTATGATAGATCGAACGGAAAGAATAGCTTCATGTTATTTTACTACGGACTCTTGAATAGATCGATCCAAAAGAATAACTTTGAGGTGGTTTCGTACCCTACCATAATCTCATCGTTTGTTCTCCGCTATTAGTGACTTTGGAGTGACTCTTTGTTGCATGTTGAGGGATATTTATATGGTCCAATTATGTTATTATTGTTGAGAGAACTTGCACTAGTGAAAGTATGAACCCTAGGCCTTGTTTCCTAGCATTGCAATACCGTTTACGCTCACTTTTATCGCTTGCTACCTTGCTGTTTTTATATTTTCAGATTACAGAAACCTATATCTACCATCCATATTGCACTTGTACCACCATCTCTTCGCCGAACTAGTGCACCTATACAATTTACCATTGTATTGGGTGTGTTGGGGACACAAGAGACTCTTTGTTACTTGGTTGCAGGGTTGCTTGAGAGAGACCATCTTCATCCTACGCCTCCCACGGATTGATAAACCTTAGGTCATCCACTTGAGGGAAATTTGCTACTGTCCTACAAACCTCTGCACTTGGAGGCCCAACAATGTCTACAAGAAGAAGGTTGCATAGTAGACATCAGTTAGCCCAAGATCAAAGAGCGTGGTCCCCATGGACGTTGTATCATCCCACAGCAGTGGCACCGGCCCAATCGTGCACTATGAATTGCCAACTGCTGATGCTCTAGAGGCTAAACTTGTAACACCCATGATGCGGCTATATCTCCCACGTGTCAAGGCACGACTTAGAGGCATAACCGCATTGTGGTTTTGTCGCAAGAAGGGTCATCTTCACACAATCCCATGTAATGAACAAGAATGGGATAAGAGAGTTGGCTTACAATCGCCACTTCACACAATACTTAAATAAATTCATACATCATCCAAAATACACACATAGACCGACTACGGTCAAATCCAAAAGAAAAGGAAGACAATCCCAAATGCTAGATCCCCGATCGTCCCAACTGGGCACCACTACTGATCATCCGGAAAGAAACATAGTAACGAGCAAGGTCCTCATCGAACTCCCACTTGAGCTCGGTTGCGTCACCTGCACTGGTATCATCGGCACCTGCAACTGTTTTGGTAGTATCTGTGAGTCACGAGGACTCATCAATCTCAAAACCCGCAAGATCAAGACTATTTAAGCTTATGGGTTGGAAAGGGGTAATGTGGTGGAGCTGCGGCAAGCACTAAGCATATATGGTGGCTAACATGCGCAAAGAAGAGCGAGAAGACAAGCAACGCAATGCTCGAGAAGCTAGAAGTGATCAAGAAGTGACCCTGAAACTACTTACGTTCATACATAACCCAAACCGTGTTCACTTCCCGGACTCCGCCGAGAAGAGACCATCACGGCTACACACACGGTTGATGCATTTTAATTAAGTCAAGTGTCAAGTTCTCTACAACCGGACATTAACAAATTCCCATCGGCCACATAACCGCGGGCACGATTTTCGAAAGTTTATACCCTGCAGGGGGTGTCCCAACTTAGCCCATCACAAGCTCTCACGATCAACGAAGGATATTCCTTCTCCCGGAAAGACCTGATCAGACTCGGAATCCCGGTTACAAGACATTTCGACAATGGTAAAACAAGACCAGCAAGACCACCCGAATGTGCCGGCAAATCCTGATAGGAGCTGCACATATCTCGTTCTCAGGGCACACCGGATGAGCAATCCGTACAACTAAAACCAGCCCTCAAGTTTCCCTGAGGTGGCGATGCAAAGGGCTCTAGTTTGTACCAACACTCAGAGGAGCACTGGCCCGGGGGGTTAAAATAAAGATGACCCTCGGGCTCCGTAAACCCAAGGGAAAAAGGCTTAGGTGAGGCAAATGTAAAACCAAGGTTGGGCCTTTGTAACGCCCACGATGCGGCTATATCTCCCACGTGTCGAGGCATGACTTAGAGGCATAACCACATTGTAGGTATTGTCGCAAGAAGGGTCATCTTCACACAATCCCATGTAATGAACAAGAATGGGATAACGAGAGTTGGCTTACAATCGCCACTTCACACAATACATAAATTAATTCATACATCATCCAAAATCCACACATAGACCGACTACGGTCAAATCCAAATGAAAATAACATAACCCCAATTGCTAGATCCCCGATCGTCCCAACTGGGCTCCACTACTGATCATCAGGAAAAGAAACATAGTAACGACCACGTTCCTCGTCGAACTCCCAATTGAGCTCGGTTGCATCATCTGCACTGGCATCGTCGGCACCTGCAACTGTTTTGGTAGAATCTGTGAGTCACGAGGACTCAGCAATCTCACACCCGCGAGATCAAGACTATTTAAGCTTTTAGGAAAGGATGGTGTAATGAGGTGGAGCTGTAGCAGGCACTAAGCATATATGGTGGCTAACATACGCAAATGAGAGCGAGAAGAGAAGTAACGCAACGGTCGCGAAGCTAGAAATGATCAAGAAGTGATCCTGAAACTACTTACGTTCATGCAAAACTCAAGCCGTGTTCACTTCCCGGACTCCGCCGAGAAGAGACCATCACGGCTACACACACGGTTGATGTATTTTAATTAAGTCAAGTGACAAGTTCTCTACAACCGGACATTAAAAAATTCCCATCTGCCTCATAACTGTGGGCACGACTTTCGAAAGATAATACCCTGCAGGGGTATCCCAACTTAGCCCATTATAAGCTCTCACGGTCAACGAAGGATAAACCTTCTCCCGGGAAGACCCGATCAGTCTCGGAATCCCGGTTTACCAGACATTTCGACAATGGTAAAACAAGACCAGCAAAGCCACCCGAATGTGCCGACAAATCCCGATAGGAGCTGCACATATCTCGTTCTCAGGGCACACCGGATAAGCGAAGCGTACAGGTACCAACGTAACCCAAGTTGCCAAGGGACGGTCCCGCACGGTGCTCTAGTTTGGACCAGCACTCAGAGGAACACTGGCCCGGGGGTTTAAATAAAGATGACCCTCGGGCTCGCGAAAACCCAAGGGAAAAAGGCTTAGGAGGCAAATGGTAAAACCAAGGTTGGGCCTTGCTGGAGGAGTTTTATTCAAGGCAAACTGTCAAGGGGGTCCCATAAATCACCCAACTGCGTAAGGAACGCAAACTCGAGGAACATAATACTGGTATGACGGAAACTAGGGCGGCAAGTGTGGAACAAAACACCAGGCATAAGGCCACCCTTTACCAAATATATAGATGCATTAATTAAATAAGAGATATTGTGATATTCCAAAATATCCATGTTCCAACATGGAACCAACTTCAACTTCACCTGCAACTAGCAACGCTATAAGAAGGGCTGAGCAAAAGCGGTAACTTAGCCAAACAACGGTTTGCTAGGAAAGGATGGTTAGAGGCTTGAAATGGCAATATGGGAGGCATGATATAGCAAGTGGTAGGTAGCGCAGCATGGCAATAGAGCGAACAACTAGCAAAGCAAAGATAGAAGTGATTTCGAGGGTATGGTCATCTTGCCTGCAAGGTTCTCAGAGTTGTCGAAAGCTTGATCCTCGTAAGCGTACTCAATAGGTTCCTCATTCACGAACTTGTCTCCTGGCTCTACCCATAGTAAGAACACAAGCAATGGAACCACAATCAATCACGGGCAATGCACAAGCAACATGATGCAAAACATGCATGATATGCGAGATGTGGTATGCGATGCATATGCGTGCTCCGGAAGAAAAGAATGAACAAGGCAGTAACTTGGCAAACCAAGTATGCCACTGGAAAGATGAGATGATTTTGGTCGAAATCGATATAAAGATCATCGGAAACGGATGCACGGTTTGCAAATGGCAAGCAAAACAAGAATGACACGATTCTGCGATTAACAGCATGATAGCACTTAGAATACAACAAGTAAGTATGCTATAGCACCCCAACATAGTAACAAAGCATATGAAAGTAATCTACAGGAGATGCTTGACAAAAGATGAACACCGAGCTATGGCTAGATCACACAATAACAGGTCCAAACAAGCATGGCAAAAGTGCAAAAGATATCAGGTTCACAGACTTGGTGAAATTACTGGACATGGCTGAAACAGCATCAGGTAGCCATGTTCAGAGCAAGCAATTAACATGCTACAGGAACTTAACATAGCAAAACAAGGCATGGCATGAATTTACTAAATGCATAGAACATAAGTCCCTTACTGACAATGAGCCAAAAAGGATCAGAAGATATGATGGCACCCATGTAAACATAGCAAGTTTCGTTAACAGGTTTCAGACTTGGCAGAAAACAGAGCATGGCAGTAACAGCATCATGAAGGCATCTTGGTTAGCTTGATCCACTCACCACAAAGCAATCCATGACAAAACAAGCATACCTATAGCAAGATGGAATGTTTATAAAGCAAACCATGGCAAGAGAAAGTTCATAGCATGCAAGGATCAACTACAACAACCTTGGCAAAATTGATTAACATGTAAACAATCTGCCAGGAACATTTTATAGCAAAAGTAGAGAAAGATTGAGACATTCTAGGTCACTCCATAATTGCAAACAGGGGCATGGATGGATAGAGCATAACCATATCTAAAACACATCCTTATTGAACATACTCAAAAGAAGCATGGATCTCACTGTAGACACATGGATACATGGCATAAAAATAACAGCAGTAACAGACAGTGAAAATCCTAAGTCCCTGAAAACAGAAACATCACGAAGCCTAGTTTGCATGCTTGTGCTAGTCACCACATAAATCACAAAAATACATGGCATACACCTCTGTAGAGATGACATGGCATAGATCAAAACACCTGTAGAGCTTATGCCCATAAGATGCACACATCAATTGCAACAAAAATAACAAATCACCAAGTTCTGATAAGTAACAGCAGAAAACATCATATAGCACTCTTGCACCAGAGATTTGGGCATCAACATGAAATCAAATGAACATGGCATAATGGAGCAAAATAAAGATCATCTCGAGACGAACACTTCGATATATCATGCACGCAAAACGGAGCAGTATGCAATGAGATATGATGCGATGAACGGGAGCATATAATGTAAAAATCTCAGGACTTAGAGAAATTTCGGGGGAGGGAAAGGAGTCAACCCTCTCTGCGCGGATCTGGATCGTGGTGGCCGGAGCTCGTTCGCCGGAGACAGGAGAGGAGAGGGGGACGGCGGCCGGCGTCGAAGGAGCTCGGGAGGAGGCGGAGGAGCTTGGAGGGAGGAAGCCGGAGGGGCCGAGGCGACGGGCGCGGGTGGAGGCGGCGTGGCGCCGGCGGAGCTCGCCGGCTCGGGCGCGGCGGCCGGCGAGGGCGGCGAAGGACGGCGGTGCGGGGCGCGGGGCTCCGCGGGGAGCGGGGAGGCGCTGGCGCGCGCGGGCGACTCGGGCGGCGGCGAGACGGGCCGCGGGGCCGGTCGCGGGCCTCACGGGCCGGCGACGTACGGGCGGCGGGGGCGCCACGTGGTGGCTCGCGGTTGGTGCGGGCTGCAGCGGCGGGTTCGTCCGGCGCCGGGCGGACGATTCCGGCGCGCGGAGGGAGCGTGGCTAGGGTTTGGACCCGAATTTCGGAGGGGGAGGTGTTTATATAGGCATAGGGAGCTAGGAGAGTCCAAATGAGGCACGGTTTTCGCCCACACGATCGTGATCGAACGACCGAGAGCATGAAGGTGACTTAAGTGGGTTTTGGGCTGTTTGGAAGGGTTTTTTGCTGGAACACACAAAAGGACTTTGCGGTTACCCCGTTAACCATTGGAGCATCAAACGACCTCCAAATGGAACGAAACTTGACAGGTGGTCTACCGGTGGTATACCAAGGCCACTTGGCAAACCTCGGTCCATTCCGAGAACATTCAACACCCGCTCACGAAAAGAAACAAGAGGGGTGCGCCGGTGCATGTGGGAGTGTCGGATTGCAAAACGGACAACGGGGAAAATGCTCGGATGCATGAGACGAACACGTATGCAAATGAGATGCACATGATGACATGATATGAGATGCATGACATGAACAAAATGCAAAATGAAAAACAAAACCCAACCACGAAGGGAATATCATAACACATAGCCAAAAATGGCAAGAGTTGGAGTTACAAATATGGAAAGTTACATCCGGGGTGTTACAGCCTTGCTGGAGGAGTTTTATTGAAAGCGAACTGTCAAGGGGGTCCAATAACCCCAACCGTGTAAGGAACACAAAATCAAGGAACATAACACCGGTATGACGGAAACTAGGGCGGCAAGAGTGGAACAAAACACCAGGCATAAGGGCGAGCCTTCCACCCTTTACCAAGTATATAGATGCATTAATTAATTAAATAAGAGATATTGTGATATCCCAACATATCCATGTTCCAACATGGAACAAACTTCATCTTCACCTGCAACTAGCAACGCTATAAGAAGGGCTGAGCAAAAGCGGTAACTTAGCCAAACAATGGTTTGCTAGGAAGGTGAGTTAGAGGCTTGACATGGCAATATGCGAGGCATGAAAAACAAGTGGTAGGTAGCGCGACACAGCGATAGGGCGAACAACTAGCAAGCAAAGATAGAAGTGATATCGAGGGTAATGGTCATCTTGCCTGAGATCCCGCAAGGAAGAAGAACGAGTCCATGAAGAAGACAAACGGACATAGTCGAACGGATCCTCACAATCGCAACGTAACCGGAGCTATCAAGAAGAAGCAACACCGGAAAGAAGCAAACAACATGGTAAACACACAAGCATAAACATGGCATGATGCACAAACAAGTATGATGCATGTCCGGTTTAAATACGTATGGCATGGCAAAGTGCACAAACATAAACATGGCATGATGCACAAACAAGTATGATGCATGTCCGGTTTAATTAGGTATGGCATGGCAAAGTGCACAAACAATACTACAAGTTAAGTGGAGCTCAATATGCAACGCGTTGCATATTGACGAAACACCACATCAATTATTTAGTTCTCTCTCGATTATGTACCCGACAATATTGAATGTTGTTAAACATGGCAAGAGGTGAAACATAAGTAAACTAACTATTTAGGCAAGTTTAAATGAGGCCGGAACAACAAACAACAATTTCAGAAAATCCCCATGTGCATATTTTAGATTTGGTACTGTTCTTCCTAAAACCATATTTTATTGTTGTTAAACAGGAAAATAAAGTGCAACATGTTAATCTATGCATTTTCCTACCCCATTTACATATAAAGTTTATTTAATTTGGAGCTACGGTTATTTAGTTATGAAATAAATCATTTTAACATGGCATTTATGCAAAATTAAACAAACAGCAAGTTCAAACATTTATAACATGGATGAAAGTGGCATATTATGAAACTAGATGAAAAATCTAAGCATTTACGTATATAAAATATTTTAAACCGATGCATGGTTAATTAGTTATTACATGCATGAACATAAGGGTTTTTCTGTAAAATAGACAGCTCTGGAAAATTAGACAAATTCGTATAACTGGAAAAAATGAACGGGCCGCATCTGGCTGGGTGAAGAGAGAGGAGCTACTCACATCGGGCCTTGAGGCCGAATCTGGAGTTGGGCCAGGGAGGCGCTGTGGATAAGTAGTCCACGCAGCAGGGCCGTCAACGGCGCGGGCGAACGTTCTGCTTGACCAAAACGAAGCAGGCGGCAGCGGCAGGACATGGCAGCGGGCGAAGCTAAAGACGCCGGCGCACGGGCGAGGCACAGGATGGCGGCGCCGGACTTGGCGGGTCGAGCAGAGGGACTTGGCGCCGCAGCGAAGAAGCTTCAGGGCGGCGGCTTGGCGACTCCGGCGAAGAGGCGCGGTAAGAAGACGGTGGCTTGGATGCCAGACGCGCAGCCGTCGGGGAGCCATGGGGACTTGGGTCGGCTGCTGTCCATGGCATCGGGGCAGGGCTCTTTGGTTCCTGCGGAAGCAGGAGAAAGGAGAGATAGAGATTAGAGCAGAGGAGGGAGAGAGACGAAGCAGGAGGGCAGAAGAAAGGAGCAGGGGCGCGGCAGGTGCTCATCTTGTTGGCTGGTGGTGGTGGTTGCTGGCGACGAGGTTCGCCGGGGGCGCGGGGTCACGAGGTTGGAGGAGCTTAGGCCTTGGGGTTGCTCCACGAGATGGATCGAGCGCGGCTGTGCTGGGAGGCTGGATCGGGGCTGCTCGATCGGATGAACTGGGGGCACAGGAGCCATTGGATGCCGATCTGACGGCTCCAGATGGGTGGATGGTTGGTGGATCTGGGGAGGTGGCTGGCTGTGCGTGGGTTGGTGAGGAGGGGATCTGGGAGGATCCCAAGATTGAGAGTGGCGGCGGCGGGTGAGGGATTGGATGGATGGGACTGCCTAGACTAGGGTTTGGACCTATATATATAATAGCATGTGGGTTAGATTAGGGGCGATCTAGTCCCTCCGATTTTAATCGTACGGTCTCGGATAAATAGGTTAGGGGCCCAAATAAGAAAACGGAGATGTTTTATAGATGTTAGGAGAAGATCTGAATGCAATGGTGATGACTGAGCGGTTCAGGTTCGGGGCAGTTTCGGACACGCACACGAGGGGGTCTGAGAGAGGTCGACAACGACAAAGGGGCATGTCAAAAGGTCAATAGAGACAAGCGAGGAGCGGCAACTACGAACGATGCAAGCTTTATGAAAACATGCAAATGCAATGCGCATGATGCTATGAGATGAGATGCAACAAACAAATAAATAACACAGCTGACTCGCAAAACAAGGAAGGCATCTGGAGCGTTGGTCTTGGGGCGTTACAAAACTAGTGGTAGAAAGAGATTCTGCTTCTGCACTTAGAGATGAAGTTGACATGTTGAGGAAGCAAACATCACAATCAGTAGCAGTACTCAAGACAACCATTAAATATTTGGTGGATTTCAAAACAAAGCAAGCTGAGACTGACCACATTGTTAAGGTCCTGAAGGAAAAAAAGGAAATTAAATTCCCACTTGGTAAATCATAGGTGAAATGTTCTTTCCATCGTTGAATAACCTTTGTGTTGTTTGTTCATGTAATCAATCAAACCATTTGTTTTAGAGATCATGTAATAATTGTTTGTTGTTTTTTGTTTTTTGGTTTGTAATTTTATTTGAGCACAAGTCTGTATTAATTGATAAGACTCGGAGACATTTCATTTTGATTGCTGTGCCAGACCTACAAATATGCCAATCGGGCTGAATGTGCATTCAGCAATAATAGTAGTATAGATGGACCATAAGTGGCACGCATCGGAAAGGGCCAAGATGCTGTAGTAGCTTGGCTAAAAAAAGGCTGTTGTAGCAAAAAACAGTATAGCGGCCTGGCTTATGTATGTTAGTTGATATTATTGATCCATATACTCTATAAGTGTTTATATGTCTGTTAGTTCTATACATTCTTGGTTGATTGACTCGGTATTTGAATCTTGATACATCGCTTGTGTACATATCTAAATGGGAGTATACATTATGTTGCGTGTGACATTTGAGTTGGACATGAAGTGTTCCAAATATTCGAATTCACCTTAAACTGGATTCTAGCTTCTGAATTTGAGTATCGACATTTGTAAACCATATTCATATATGATAGTGGAATACATCTTTGTCATCCTTTTGAAGATATATAAAATACATAGAATGATTTGTAAAGATTCGTATAGGAATACAAAATGGATTCGAATTTAGTTGCCAGGGTAAACGTGGATGCTTATTGTACCAAAATTCGAAAGAAGTGGCAAAATGTCTCACCCCCACGTCGGCTGCCCGAAGCCAAGTGTTTGGGAGATGGAAATTACTGTCTACCCATTACACGGACAATCCATCGGCCCGATTTCCACTGCTCTAAATAGGGGTAGGTTAGTAACTTCAATTAGACGTGACACGACCGCCTCTGAGCCCATTCCGACATGGTGGGCGCCAAACATGGGCGGCAAAACACATTTGATTCAAGCTCGTCCGAAAGACATCTGTTTCTCCCTCCATTTCCCCATTCATACACGGTGGGCGGCAAAACAAACTCGACTTAGCCGAAATCGATGTAGGCAAATATTTTCAATAGGGGCAGGTTTGTAACTTCACTCAGATATGACACAACCGCCCTACCTGTCAGCCCTGTTCATACACCGTGGGCGCCAACCATGGGCGCCAACCACCCTCTCCTCGCCCGAAATCGCTCTGGGCAAATATTGGCGAGATGCGAGATTACCGTCGTATCCCCAACCGACGGGACGTCCAAATTCTAAACGGGGGCTAAGTTTGTAACTTTCCCATATTTCAGACAGGCGTGTCCCAAAAACATGGTTTCCCGTACCTCTCCCTCCATTTTCCCATTCATACACCGTCTGCGCTAGAACACCATCCCCACACCAGCCTCCGTCCGCCACCCCATCCATCGCCGCCGTCCTCCACCCCATCCATCGCCGTCGTCCTCCACCACATCCATCGCCACCATCCTCCACCATGCCGGAGCGCCTACCAAGACCGCGTCGTCCACTGCTAGAGATGGACGTTTCTCACTCACGGCGACGGACCAAGAGCCTTGCATCACGTCCTCTCGCTTCATCGGCGCCGTCGTCCTCTTTGCCGGGGCCGCTCACACGACCTTCTCTTCCACCGCAACGGGACTTATGCCCTGATGCACCCGTCTACCATCGCAGATCTGCTTGAACACCACCGACAGCCATCGCACCCCTGATGCCTCCACAGCGCCGCAAGAGAGGTGGTACTTCATATCTCCTCAGCATTTTGATCTCAACCAGAAAATACTCCCTCCGTCCGGAAATACTTGTCATCAAAATGAATAAAAGGGGATGTATCTAGATGTATTTTAGTTCTAGATACACCTTTTTTGTCCATTTTGATGAAAAGTTTTTTCGGACGGTGGGAGTAGATCTTAACTTGGTTACTCTACTTTCTTTTCAGCTCTTAGAATTTAGCTCTTAGTTCGAAGCAAACAATGGCTGCTAAATATCATTTCTCTGGTTTGCAGCTTCAAATCTGCCATGGCACAGTCATAATACGGTTTAATTGATCATGGTGTTTTCGTGGTGGTTTCTTTAATAGAAATCGGAGGGGAAACCCTCTTTTGCTAAAAAAATTATGCTTAGAGTTTCCCCCTTTTTTGATCACTATACGATCAGAATACGTGCTTCGTGTCATAACAGCACTGCTCCACCCATCAAGCTAAACAAGCTTAGTTGTTCAAATACGAATCTGATATTATTAAAACAGAGTTGTTTAATTGGTTAGCTAAATGTTCCTAAATTAGTTTCAAAAATGCATGTTTGCCGCTCGGGTGTGTATCTCTACAGGGTGCCCACGGTGGGACGGCCCACCCTTGGATTTTGGGTCATCCCAGGACCCGATTCCCCTCTGTTCTGCTGCACGCTTCCGATCTCTACTCGCCCCCAACCGCCTGCCTCGCCGGCGACTTGCCGTCCCCGGACGGCATGACTCTAGGAGGAGACGCCGGACTAGCAGGAGGTCAGGAGCCGCTCGCCCAACAGCGTCACCGCTGCCCGGGAGTGCCGCCGTGCCTACCTTCCCAGTCCGTTCAGGGCTCAGGCGTGCAACACCCACTAAGCCAACACGATTTATCCTGAGATACGTCCTCAACACTCAGCAGCCACTCCTCATCACCCATTTTCTAATTGATTCATTACTCATTAGGCAGGATTGTCATTAGGGTTTGTTGTGTGCTCAATGCTACCTACACTTAATGGTTCAGATGTATTCGGTAATCTTTAGTACCTGTAAAGTTCACAGGGTTTTCAAAATTCCAGCCCTAGGAACAGACACTAGTCATTTTGGATTTTTGGTCGTAGTGACATTGACCCAGATAACTACTGCAAGCCAAGTTTGTTGACAATTTTACTTGTCTTTCTTACTCATTCGATATAATATCCAATTATTCACGTTGATCAGTTGCAAACAATAAGTGCTAGACAAACTTCTTGATTTAGATTTTGGACGGTCTCTTACTGCAGTTACAATTCTGCATACTTGTCCTAGTAAGCTCACAAGTAAATGATTGATTCACTACATCTATGCTTGCCTTGTCATATTTGTTGTCAATATCCTTTTAGGGTGGACCACCCTGTTTCTAAATACTGGAACCGTAGACATGAGTGAATAGTATTTCTCTATGTGATCTCTTCCATCATGTGTGGGCAACGAACACTGCATTGTATAGAAAGAAAGTGTCATTTCCAGCTTTTACATAGGCTTCGATCTTTTACATGGAATACAATCTGCCTCCTTGCTTTGTGTCGCACTACCAACACTCCACCCTTGAAGCTAAACATTACGCCACTCATAATTCCTTAGTTTATTTGTTCAAATACGAATTTCATATTATTCTAATGTTCCTAATTCAGTTTTGAAATGTGTGTCTGCCTGTTATAGAGACATAAGGGGTTTGTATTTCTGTGTGTGGTCTGGTCAGCACGGTTGGGGGGTGAACTTTGCATATGTAGGGGTTTATAGGGAGACACTCTTCGAGTTGAATCCGCAATGCATTCCATAGATAATCTGACTACTTTTTATGTTTTCATGAATCTCATATTCTGAACAGCATCATAATGATTATGAGCTTGCGCGCATGAAAATAATAAAGCAGAACAATGCCATGGCTGTCAAACTTGGCATTCAGGGACTGAAATCAAGTCTGGATGCAATGCAATGCAAACGCTCTCCACCTACAGATTCATGCTCAGAATATGATCCTAACAGTGATTCTGAGCTAGAGAGAGACCTAAGTCAATGTAGCTCCCTAGTGGAGGAGTCAGAGGAAGATGCCCTATCTTATTCACCCATCAAGGTGCTTGCTCTAACTTTCCAAGGTTATATTGGTCGCACATATCTTGCAACTGATGATTTGCATTGCTTCTACTTTGTTGAACTGCCATTAGATTAGTTTACACATCGTGTATGTGAATACGCCCTGCCTATCCATTTTCAGTACATATTCCATCTGTCATCATACCATATTTATCCATTCAAATGCTGTTCTTGTGTATCAGACGTTCAAAAGGAAGAGGGCGATTGCTGATCATGGAGGAGCACAAGCAAAGTATTTGGAAAAGGTAGTGGCACCTGATAAATCAAATAGCCCATTAAGTGTAGTTGCAATATCACCTGACCCACAAAACACCCAACTCTAGCAGACTCTAGCCCTACTACACTGGTCATTTCTGATGCCCCAACTCAGCAGATCCCAACTGCAACAAACATTATGATTATGCCAGTTGACATAGCACCAGCTCTACGATGCAAAAACCCCATTCCAGCAAAGAGTACACCAAATCCAGTTGCCAAATCCCTTTTCGAACCAGAGAGAGCCCCAATTGCAGCAAATAGGACCCCTGTTCCATTTCTTCCCAGTTTAGAAGACGAAGCTTATATTGTTGTCAGGAACTTTGTGCGCATCTTTCCTTCATGGAAAGATTATACCGCAGACACAAAACAATTTCCAATCTTCCTCCGCAACTTACGCGTAAGTAATGTACTAATGTTATTCATGGTCATTACTGCATATGTTTCTGCTGACAGAAGACACAAGATTTCATTCTTTTAAATATGCGAGGACCAAACTGGATTGTGAAGACGAGCAAGGGTTGGTTGCACTTTTCAAGCACTTGTTGATGAAGTATCGTTCCTACCTGAGGCAAGCGCACTTCGATGGCAAGCCTCTAGATGAAATTTCTGTAAAGTCTCCGGTGCTACATTTATCCGACGGTGACTGGAATAATCTTGTTACACATTGGTCTCGGCTGCAGCGTAAGGTACTGTCTATGATATCACATCACAATTTGAACTACATTTCTGCATTTGCCTTAACATCTCACTTGTACGAAAACTATTAGCAGAAGAACATTCATTCTCAAGGGACCACAGAATCTCACAACTATACTGCACACTGCATTGCTCTTGTGAGTACCTCTTGCCCTGTATGACCATACTTACTTTCATAGCTGTTTGATTATGTAGCATCACTGCACATGTTAGCCTCGTTATCGTCCATTTGATGGACATTATAAGATCCGTATGGACTCTTACATAAATTTAGAATCAACCCAATGCTTTTGAAGAGGTTTAGCTCTGCAGTCGTCTTGTAAGGACTGAACGTCGTCTATCACTGTACTTACATTAACAGCTACTCCCTCTCGTCCCATAATATAAGAACGTTTTGTACAGTACACCAGTGTTCAAAACACTCTTGTATTATGGGAAGAGGGATTGGTTCATTGTGTAGCGTTCTGCATCTTATCTCCCTCGCCCACCATTTACTAAAAAAGATCATATCTATATTTAATCTTTCCAAAAAGTAGAATACACAGACAATGCCAGTGCAGAAGTGTAGCCCATTGCTCTTGTTAGTACATTTTGTCCTGTAACACTTGTACTTCCAGGGATTGGTAATTGATTATGTAGCATCAATCTGCATCTTATCATCATTATCCTTTATCCCTTCCTGTATTATCATATCTATCATTACTCTCTACAAAATGTAGAGTACAGGCAATGCTTATGAAGAAGATTCTGTGCTGAAATTCTTGAGTTATCCTTCCCTTGACATGGAGAAGGGCATTATAAAGCCGGTGTTAACTGTTAATGTAAGTCAGTCCTTCTAAAGCCTTTATCCTCAACTGCTGTTTAATTTTCTCATACTCCCTATCGTTTACTACTGTTTAGTTTGTTGTTTCTACCAAAATGCATGTTCGCAAGTACCGTAAGTTCTAAGTTTTACTTGTAAAACCAAATTCCTTATTCATACAATGCACATTACTCAATACTCCCTATATGCATGCTTGTTTTTGTGGATCTATAATCCAGTGTGTGGTGAAGTAGCCCACGTTTGCACCTTGTCATCTCCTGTTTTATCTTACTGATGTGGCTGATGATATGAACAACATGCCATGCACATTAACCAAAATAGATACGATGATTTTCTTTGCCCTTCATCTATGCTTGTTATGTTGACATGGTAATCCAGTAGTGTGGTGAAGCTCCCCGCATTATGAACAATGCCAAATTATGCTATTGATATTTTGAACTTACTCTTTATTTTCTAATTTGAAATTGGATGTAATTGACAGCACAGTTATCATCTTTGTTTATACACGTGCAAAACCTGTCATCTCTCTACTTTGTTTCAGGGCGATATGCCTGATGGCATGCACAAGTCTGCTGAAGGCTGTGAGACAAACCCAACATATATTGCAGCAAAGAAGGCAAAACATCTTGAAGATAGCGAGACAACCCCAAAGTCTTGTCTTGATGCAGTGTTCAAGTTACTTGAGACTAGCAGTCAGACAAGCTCACATAATTTGTTGTCTGAATCAGTTCGACTTCTTCAGTCCCAAGTTCTAGCAGAAAGGCATTCTGCAACTCAACTTCGACTTGAAGTCCTATCTCTAAGAAAGATTGCGGAGAACACCAATGAGAACCTCATCGCTAAACAGCTACACCTGGAAGCTATGACCGACATGCTAGGCCGGTCTCACAGCCTTGCTCAGCAGCTTGCACAACAGTTCCCGCGTAAGGCTAACCTTTCTTGAACTGTCTTGGAAGTGGTCTCGGTTCAGTATTATTTTGTTACGCTGCAATGGTGCCCAGTTTTTGTAATCTGCTTCTTCGTTGCGCTTTATGATCATTTGTGGCAAACTTCGATGCCCAGTGGATGTAATATACCATAAATCCTTTATTGTATAGTGTAGGTTTATTCTTAGTTACTATGCCGTAATTTCTTTATTGTATAGAGTAGGTTTGTTCTTAATTCCTACTAGTTACTGCCATCATTCACTATCTGAAAAAAATCAGATGTAGTCGACCGGGCCGAAACATTCGCCTCTAACGGGCCTGGTTTCTAGCGGACCACAATTGGGCCGGCCTGCATCTTTCTTGGGCCCGAATGATTGGGGCCTTCACACTTTGCACGAGGCCCACAACTTACACCGGCCTATATTTTAGTTGGGCCTTTTGTGGACCCAGCGCTTAGTTTGGCCCAGGTAGCGTTGGGCCATTAAAAGGCTGAATATTGTACTGGCCTGTTACGGCCCAGATGAAACCATGGGCCTTTAGCAGGCCGAAATGCATGTTGGGCCTCAATTTTCACTAGTCGTCGACGAGCCTTCAGCAGGCTGAAATGTAGACCGGGCCTTTTTGGGCCCAGTTATATCACGGGCAATTACCAGGCCGAAACATATCTCGGGCCTTAGTTGGCCCACTGATATCATGGGCCTTTATGAGGCCGAAAGCTTAGTACAGACATCAACGGGCCGAATTATGCGACAGGCCTTTAACAGTCCCAAAGTCACGTTGGGCTTAACTGTTGCCACCTTTATGACGGGCCGTTAGTGGGCCCGATGTTCTTTCGGACCATATATGGCCCATGGGCAGCACGGGCCATTCCCAGGCCGAAAGTCACACCGGGCTGAAATGGGCCCATGTCTACATCGGGCCTCTAACAGGCCAAAAGTCACTGGGTTGTAATTAGGCCCAAATATTCGGCGAAAAATTAACGGGCCAGATCTGGCTTCGGGCGTAAATGGGCCCAAATATTCAGCGAACAATTAACGGGCCACATCTGGCTTCGGGCCGTAAATGGGTCTTTATTAAGCAGGCCGTTATTGGGCTGGCCCACTAGTACCTGAGTAAGTACTACGGGCCTTTGACTGGCCGACCTTTTTAACCTATATGGGCCTCTGTTGGGCCCAGCCACGCGTCGATGTATCGTAGGCATGTCTCCTCCAATGGCGGGCGACATCTGGCCCACTGACGAGCTGACATGTGTTCCCTCCGGCCACTCAGAATTTTACACGTGGAAATTTTCCATTGGTCCCGGCTGTTAATGGGTTATCGGATCCAAAACCGGACCCGATAGCTTAACGGCGTCCCGTTACGGTGGATGCCACGTGTCGGTCACCCTTGACGAAAGCACTTCTATGACGCGCGATTTATCGTCATGGAAGTGGACACTTCCGTGATGATAATTTTGGTAATGTCATGGAACACTTATACGATAGCACAGGTATGACTATCTTGATTCTGTCATAAATTTGTGATGGATGTACATGCATGACAGAAAACGTGACCTACTATGACAAACACGTATCATCATGGAAGTGTATTTTTCTTGTAGTAATTTACTTGCAATTTTGTGAACCTTCTCAACATTATCGATATCTTGACTAACATTTGCTTGAAATTTTGTGCAACTCATTCTCACCAAGATCCTCGATAAGCCTTTGCTTTTTTAGGTGTGAGAAAAAAACTCGGTACCAATTCTACTATTGTAGCATTACATTGAGTGATACTTGATACATCCTCAATCTTCGGAAAAGGTAACTTTGGTTTTGTTCTCTCATTTCCTACTCACCTTTGCTCGAGACTTGTGACGGATAGCCAAAGCACACCTCCTTCGGTTTACAACGACAACGACGAGTTCGGTGCCATGAACAACAACTTGGATGCCAAGATGGATGCTCAAAGGGAGGAGATCAAAGCCCTCATCAAGTCCTACAAGAGATCTTCCTCATCTTTAAGAAGACTCTCTAGGGCACATACTTCCAAGCTACCATCTCCGGCAAAGGTCACATCGGCATTGCCACCATCACCAACAAGAATGTGAAGGTCAAGAGCTCAACACCAACAACCGCTCAACGACTTCACCATCTACCTTGGCATCTTCGCCTTTGGACATTCGGCATCTTCGCCTACAAGCACCTCAAAACTACACTCAAGAGAAGCTCCCCAAGCTCAAGTCCGTGACTTCCACGAGCTACTACAACCTCGACACCGACCACGAGCTTCCTTTCTATGGGACTCAAGACCCCGAGGAGTATCTCGAGTGGGAGTGCAAGATGGACGACTACCTCAGGCTACATCAAGTCCCTTCCGAAGACCAAGTGAAGTGCGCCACAAGTAACTTCCACGACTACGCGTCGACATGGTGGCTTCATACACCTTCGAAGACCTTCCACATGAGTTGGCCCAAGACGAAGAAAGCTTTGCGGCGAGAGTTTTTGCCTTCCATCTACATGGAACATCTTCAACGCCAATTGGAGAACACCATCCATGGATCCAAGTCCCTCAACAAGTACTTCCTCGAGATGAAGAAAGCCTTGCGACGAGCCGGTGTGGACGACCCCATTTGGATGAAGTTCTACTTCATGATGGGATTGAACAATGACATCTCCAAGATTATCTCCCTCAAGAACTACAAGTCCCTCGATGACAACTACATTGGTGCTCTCAAGGCGGAGCAACAACTCAAGAAGGCCAAGTCTACTCGACACCGAGCTCACTTCACGACGACCACACTCCAAGACATCGAGCATGAGGCTAGTCCCACCGAGATTTCCAAGCCCGATGAGCTCCAAGATGATGCTTACACCATTGGTGGCGAGAGTGATGATCTGCCATCTTCGGCTGTCATCCACGATGAGAGTGATGATGTGCCATCTTCGGCCTTCATCCATGACGAGAGTGATGATTTTCCACTTCCTATGGCATTCATCTTTGGAGGCATTACGGATGAGAAGGTTGAGAAGGGGACTCTCCCTTCAACCAAGGCGGCGATAGGAGTTGAGCATGGAGACATATGCCACCATATTGAGAGTGAGAGTGACTTAACCACTAGCACATATGACGAGTTGCCCCAATTCCCATGTGAGGAGAGCCACCACCACCACCACTTGAGTGATTTGAGTGACTCCACCATATGTGACATTGAGTGCACGTACCTTGTGGGAGTGAGGGAGCCACCACCACATAGAGAGAGTGAGGTAGTTGATAGGGCATGTGAGGCCATTTCGATTTCTAACAACTTAACCTCTACCTCTGTTGTGTCTTCTCATTTGATGCTAGGTCCCATATACGATGACACGCCGATCCTCGACGACTTCGTCCTTCCTTTGGACAAGACGATGGCCATGGTGGACGATGATGCACCCCCCACATGGTTCCATCAAGATGAAGATATTGACCACGACTTGGTCTTTGCCACCTCACCTACACCACTTGAGTGGAATGAAAAAGGTAACATAGGTGAAGGTGATGCTCTAGTCCCACCAGTGGACATTCTTGACATTGATTGTTTGCATGATGTTGATCCACCTATTGTCATGCTTCATGCTAGTTCGACTTCCCCATGCGATAATTTATCCATTTATGATGAGTTTGAAGATTGCCATGTGGAGTCTATTAGTTTGATGCCATGTTACATAGGATTTCTTGTGATAATTCTCTCGGTCACATCAAGTTTGACAATCCTCTTGACTTGTCATATGCTATGCATGAGATCAACAATATGTCATATTTCCAATCCCTTCTTGGTAACTATGCACATGCCATTAAAATAAACCCAATTTGCACATATGGCATAGATGACAAGCCCATGGTTATTGGCATTTTTTTTTCTTGTGAGGGTATTGATATGCTCCCTTTGCATCATTTATCTCATATACCATGCCATGACCAACTAGCTTCGAATATGCATTGTTTTGGATGTTGTTCCACTTCTCCATATTATGCTTTCGATATTGCTCATGAGGAGACCCCCATAGTTTCCTCATACATTTTAGGAGATTTTGAGCCATCCCATCCATTGCATGATTCTCATGATTGTGTGCACCGTATGCTCCCCATGAATCACAATGCTATTGATGTGCCATATAATTTTATGCTCAATTTGCAACCCCATCGTGTTATACATAACAACTATTCATTCATGATGGATGACATGTTCTTATACCATGCAACAAATTTCTTTGAGCATTGTTTATCTTGTACTAACTCACACGTGCACATACACATCATGATGGATGATGTGTACATTTACTATGCACACACTTTCTCTGGCTTGTGTCTATTTTGTGTAGGTACCCATACTTACTCGTCAACCTCGCAAGACCATGAGTTGGAGAAATGATCTCTAAAGAGCAACGATGCCTTGGGAACCCGTGAGATGTGTCACCAACTGTTTCCTCAGCGCGACGACTTTGCGCATTTCTTCTACATGGCCCTCACACGGTTATGGGTTATTATCCTTTATTTATCATTTACCCATATTGCCATGCTCACTTTGCATGATATACTCCTTCCTATGCCTTTGCCATGCATGTGTGACCCATCCTTTGCATTACACACGATGATTGATTCTAGTACTTGTATGTGTATTTGCAAGCTTGCTGGAGATATTGCTTGTTATTACCATGTTTGCTATGTGCCCCATGCCTATGATGATACATTGATATTGCTTTGTGTTCGTGCTTGCGATATGTCATGTGCATTGTCTATACCTATTATTTGCTCACATGACGTGATTGCCATGATTTCCACTAGTGTGTTGCATCTTCGCTCCACTAGTTTGCACGACATGCTTGCTTCGTGTAGTGCACCACACATGATTCATACTTGCTCATATCACATGTTTAGTTGCACCAATTTCATCACTTCAAACCTTCCATGTCCCTTTGCTTGTCACTTGCTTGACTTGATTGCCTCACACATGATGAACAATTGCTCTTTCCATTGTGTTGGGTACCACACTATTTTCACTATACCATGTGCACATTATGCACGGATTGTCTTGCACTTACCCCATGTGTTTAGACATCTTCTCTTATTTCGTGTTGTGAATGGTTCATATCCATACCATAGACCATTTGTTGAGCACTTTATGCATGCTTGCTATGACATTGTGGTAGATGCTTGTTTACTTGTCCCACATATTATCACCTTTAAGTCGCCTTTGCATGGTTGTTTCCATGATGCCCTTGATTTTTCTCAATTTATGTGCTTAGATGACATGTCACAATCCCTTGTCACACCATATGCTATGCTTGATGACTACACTTGTTCGGTGAATCACCGCTTCAATGCATAGTTTTGCAATAACGCTAACCACATTTGTTTTTCCAAGTGTATGTTGTACTTGCTCCTTTTGAAGAAATCACACGACGGTGCGACATTGGAGAGTGCTCATTTCGAGCTTCAACATGATAAGTGCTTGGTGGTCGTACACTTCTACATGGCGAAGCCCTCTCTTTCCCATGGTGATGAAGATCACGATCCGTGGACGGATCTATCCCAAGGGGGGGAGAGATGATGCGGAGCATCCTTCGAGCATCCCCATGGGCGCTCCATCACTACCGCACGCACTAAGATGACCAATGACGAGAGCTCGCACACGTACCATCGAAACCGAGGTTATCTTCGAACTTCATTGGATTCACATGAGAGTTGGGTCCTACCTCAAATGGAAATGTTGTGCCTTGTTAGGTACCAAGGAGTTGATCATGAAGAAGCTTGGATGGAGATACAAAGGACCATGGAGAAGGAAGAGAATGGAAGACACGAGAAGCACAAGCAACGCAGGTCCCAGACCACTTCGGGTGCCCGGCCACCTGCAACCCCAGGTGCCCGGACCCCAATCACCGGATGGCCAAGTCCCTGGCCACCCTGGGTGCCTGGCCCCTCCAACCGTCGAGGTCGCGGCCTCCCTGGCTGGCCTGGGTGCCCGACCCTCTCCACACTCGGTGCCCGCCCCCCTTGGCACGACACCCCTATTTGGTCCGGGTGCCCGGACTTCACCCCCGGGTGCCCGGACACCCTCCTCCCAGCGACCCCCGGGTGCCGGGACCCCTCCATCGTGCCTACGTGCATTTCGGGGCAAAAGACCCTTGTACCCCCGTTTCTTCTCCAATTTCGTCCCTAGCTTATATATGCTCATCGCCTAGCTTGTTGGGAAAATAGAAAAGTATTTGATAGACAAAGAGAGAGCTTTGCTCATCTTCCTCCTCTTGGAGATCTAGACCTCCTCTTGGAGAAGCTCCTCTTGGAGATCAAGCCCTCCTCTTGGAGAAGGAACCCCATCATAGGATCATCAAGACCTCACCTAGTGGGAAGAACTTTACCCTCGTGCTATTTTCCTTGGATTGATCTTGTATGCTTGTGGATCTCTTTATGCTACTCTAGTGGATGTGTGATTGTGGTTTGTTTGAGTGTTTCCCCTCTTGTGTTCTTGTGTTCTTGCTCTTTCCCCCCTCCAATTGTGAAAACATCCTCCCCTAGGGTTTCACCCTACAACATCTTGGTATCATGAGCAAGGTTGATTCACATCTTGGAGTCCCATCCCCCCATTTGCTAGCTTGATTTTGTTGTTTTTCGTCCTAATTTGAAAATCCCCACAAAAATAGCCCCAAAACTTTTTCTTGCAATTTGTTAGATTTTGTTGTTTTGGTCCATGGATTTGTTGTTTGGCAAGTGGATCTGCATTCCCCCATCCATCCCCTCCCTTTCCATCACGAAATCCACCAATTTCATCCATTTTCCACAATTTTTGCCCAATTTCGGCCACCACCGGGTGCCCACACCCCCGAGCAAATTTCACCCAACCCCGCTGACCACCCCGGGCACCCGCACCCCGTACCCCCCAGAATCAGCCCACCAACAACTCCGTTTCGGCCGTAACTTTCACTCCCGAAGTCCCACCACCCCTCCGCTTTTATGAGAATGACATGTGGGCCAGCCGCATTTAGGGTCCATGTGTCATTGACCCAAAGGCAGGTGCACTAAGCCGCTGAAGCTTGGTCCCGTGGGCCCTGAGAGGGAAATGTAACTCCTGCGCCAGGCCTTGTGGTGCTCCCGCAGTACGAACTTGTGCCAAACTCGGAATTTGTTTCTTACCACTACCAATGTGTCGGCCCGTGCGTTGCAATGGATCCAAACTAGTAGAATAATACTTGTTCACAAACTTGAAATATAAACACTCTAGTTTTGATATACATATATCAGTAAAAAAAATATGCTTCACTGAAGACATATTCCTCGGGCTGTTTTGATGAGGTGAGGGGCGGGTGTGGCTGGTTTCACATGGTCTTAGGAGAAAAATAGAACCGGAAGTAGCACAATATGTTGGAACGTGCCAGAGGAAGGCTAGCAGGAGTAGTACAACGAACATCACATGCGCACCATATTTTGAGAAGGGTTTAATGCAATTTGTGTGAAATGGGTATGTGTGGATGTACGAGTAGTACGTCCATATCATTGACATTCATGCACGCAACAAACATTTGTGTGCATGATTTCACCCCTATTTTCATATTCTGTTTTGGAGTGGATTTTATTTTTGTAATCGGAGCTCATTTTTGTAGTTGGTTTCTATTTAGACTATGCATGTATTATTACGAGAGATAGATATAGAATATTTGTGTGACAAAGAGGGGGGGGGGGGGCGGGGCAGCGACACCTAACGAGAGAGGGGCATATGCGTGTTCGAAAGACTGTGTGTCATAGAGAGAGGAGTGTCCGAAAGGGAGCGAGACGGTGTGTGCGTGTGCGTGTGTGTGTTAGAGAGAGAGAGGAGAGAGAGAGAGGTGCATGTAATGTCGGGATCGAGAAGGTTACGAGGTTGCGGATATGGGAGAGATAGTTTGTGTGCAATGAAGGGACACACAGATAGCATCTGTTTGCGTGTGAGAGAGCCGGATAGACCTCGACAGCATGGCTGGCTAGGGGTGGAAGGTTATGTGTGGTAGAAAGAGATGGTAGAGGGAGAGATGAATGCTTGTTTGTTGCAAGGAGACCTAACTACATAGATGGGGGTAGCAAGAAGAAGAGAATGGCGATGTGCCTTTTTGTCACGGGATGGAAGAGAGACCAAGAGACACACATCATGTGGTGAGATGTGTGTGTTGAGAGAGAGAGAGAGGGAGAGAGGGAGGGAGGCATGGACTGGATAATGAGATGGATGCTCATCTGTATGTTATAGGGAAGGAATTGTCTAGGTGGTAGTCTTATGATGGCGACCCAATCTTTCAATGAGAGTGGCGATAAGTATCGATTTGGTGGATTTTGACGTTGACGATCCAGGTATATCATACCCGGTGATACACATCGACAATCGTTACTAAACAAATCTTTGATGGATGATGATCATGTCGTATGAACAAAATCAACCTGAATAACGAGATGGAGTTCCTCCAAGCAACCGAAGAACCGGCTAGAACTAAGATAATGCAATCGTAATCGCCAATATGAATTAATTAAGGATAATGGTGGGATTGCTGGTACTGAATAAAAGGCGGTAGTCCTACACACACCCCGCAAATGCAAATTATAGCGAAGCAAAACAATGTGTACACAACAACACGAGTTGTAACCTAGAAAAAGGGTAGTAGCCTTATTTATATCTATAGACTATATTACTATATTTTTTATTTGTATAGTTATATCTATATCTATTCCACTCCCTTCAATTGTAATTTACTCCGCACATATATAGCTTTGACTGCAGCCAAATTTTATAAAGCTTTACCGAATTTGGTGAAAACAATATGAACATTTACACTAACAAATTTACACGATGTGGAAATAAAAGCAATGATGAATCAAATGATATATATTTGGTGGTATATATGTTAATACTTTTTCCTACAAATTGTTGAAAGTATACAAAGTTTGACTTTAGACAAACCCAATTTGCGGCATTATGTATTATATATTTTGTATTCATTATTTTTCCGGAGTCAATGCGTGTATTTGCACGTACACAATATAAACCGTTGATTGATGTTGATCCAATGGTCCAGGTGGCTGCGATTCGGATCTACTATAACCTAATCGTACCCGTACACGGTCTTCTCGAACGAGCGACACGACAGTGTGATCGATCCACACAAGTAGCTCGAAATAAGACCTCCAGACGTGCCACGTGGCTTCATGGGTGCCCCCCACATCATATTATTCATACTACGTTGACTGAAAAAAGATAAATCACCCAAAACAAGATCTTCCCCTTTTTTGTTCCTACGATGTTGTGTCGTGCACGTACCTAGTTGTATAGTGGTAGTAGTAGTACAAACTCCGTAGTAGGAGTAGTACGGAGTGCTCCTACTCTATCAACGAGTCCCATCTGACACCAAATTTCTTGGCCTCCATGCTACAGCTAGATCTTCCCCGCCTCGTTTCTGTTTTCCAACGTGGCGGGTGGGGTGCGGTTTGCCTATAGTCGGTTTGCTCAACTATGGTCCCACATGGAAGTGAAAATGCTAGGCAACACGCCTTCCCTAGCTATGTGGCATGCCAGATGGACCGTGGAGTCCTCCCGATTCCCGGGCGTGTGGGGGTGCGACGCGAACGCGGCATGCCTTTTCCTTTTAAACACGTATAAATTGTAACATTGGTTCTGTGCGCGATCAATAGATAGAAATAGTGATTGGAAACGCTAGGGCGGGGCTTTTCCCGCTCGATAAGCAGGGTAGTAGCTAGGTTGGCGCATCGTCGGTTTGGTCACATGAAGTCCCACATGTTGTAGTGATACAAAGACTAGCCAATGCGCATTGACCGGGGGACCGGAACGGTAGTGTGGTATGCGACAGGGAAGGGACATGCTTCATGTACGTGTTCCCGTTTCTTGTTTTGAACTTGCGAACGCCACAGGCGTGCTACACGAGTAGTTTTGAATTTATAAGTTTGGTCGCAGTTTTTGAATTTACGAGTAGTTCATAGGTCGGGTCAAGCATCGTACGTAAATTATGAAGTTGATGCAAAAGGTAAGCACAACTTATAAATTGACGGAGGGAGTACTAGTTACAGACTTACAGTGATGCATATAATTGATGCCAAATGTGAGCAAAGGGATCACACATGTATTTATCGACTGGAACGGCAATGCAATTGTCGGATTCAGTGTGACAGCCTGGTTTTTTCCCTCTCTCATTTGCTTGATTTTCATTTGGAGTCATTTTGAAATTTGGAGTTTTTGAATCTTTTCATATGGACTTAAACACTTGGGTACCCTTGGCTTTCACCCAAGTGCTTCATTTCCCTCCCTTATCATCATTCCTCGTCTGATCCACCCAAAATAATCTTTGGAATATTTTTCTTAAATGAAAAATATTCATTTTTCTCTCAAAAACCCTGGCTAGTTCAATATGCTCCAAAGCAACCCCAATTTTTATGGCCCAGAAAAATCTGAGATAATTCAAAAATATTCTTTGAAACCTAGGGCTCCTTCCTGAGCAAAAATATTTCATCACTTTTTGGAATATTTTTGCTACAGAAAATATTTTCTGTTCTGGACAGAAATGGTGGTTTCTACAGCAACTACCATTTTACTTGCTCCATTGTGCCTGGGTCTTTCTTGTGCATTTTCACCTTAGTAGATCATGGCTAACCCCCAACTCCCAGCCATTTGACCTCAGTAACTGCTCAAAGTTACTGACCAGAAACTTACTTGGCATGTAAAAACTCCTCTACTGCACCTGGATCCAAACCAAAGCGTGGTAAACTTCAAAACCACCACGAACAACATGCCAGACATGATTTTTGGACATAGGCTGGCCTGAGGGAAGAGTTCGCGCGGTGACCACGCGTGTCCACCATGCCATGCATGCGTGTCGACGCGCTCTAAGTGCCGCCGAGCGCTCTGTTCGCGCGTGCTCGCTTCCCCCGTCTTCCCGAGCGTGCCAAACTTCGCCACCATCCTCGTCTCAACGCCATTAACTTCCCCCTGGCGCTCGCCAACGCCGGAGCTCGCCGCAGCGAGCACGGGCACGTTCCGGCCAACCCAACAGTGCGGTGTGCACTGTGCTCGTCGCCTTCTCCTCGTTCCTGTGCTCGTCCCCGTTCGCCAACAGTCGCCGCGTGAGCTGCGTCGCCTTCTCCCCCTCTCACTGACGCCGCTCGTCGCCGGGCGCCGTGGACAGGTGTCCACCGGTGGAGCCCGAACCCCCCTCTCCTCTCGCCTATAAATGGAGCCGCCCCCAGCCTCGTCGAGCACCATCCACCACTCCCACACACTACAGGAAACAGCTACTTTGCCGTCTGCCACGGCGGACGGCAAAGGCTCGACAGGCGGACGGCAAAGACCTTTGCCGTCAGCCGCGGACGGCAAAAGGCTCCGGCAAAGAAGGCTACGGTAAACAGCTGCTTTGCCGTCTGCTTCCTGGCGGCGGACGACAAAGGCTCTTTGCCGTTTGCGGCGGACGGCAAAGAGGGCGGACGACAATAATTGCGCTGTCAGTCCGTTAAGTCGCTAACGGCAGACCTTTGCCGTCCGCCGCGGACGGCAAAATTTCTCTGGTCTTTGCCGTCCGCCTTATGATGTCATCTACACGTCACTAGATGGCAGGTTCTTTGCCGTCTGCCACTGATGGCAAAGTGCAGGTTCTTTGTCGTCTGCCACGGACGGCAAAGTCTTTGCCGTCTGCCACTGTAGGCAAACTGACCAAATGGGTCAGCTCCCAGGAAGCACAGTTGGCTGCCACGTGGCTTCTTTGCCGTCCGCGGCAGACGGCAAAGAGCTCTTTGCCGTCGGTGGCAGACGGCAAAGAGCCTGCATATTGTCTGTTTTTTCTGTTTTTTATTAAATCCCACAATTTGCACAGAAAATATATAAGTTTCATATCACATATCCAGCACATATCCAGCACATAAGTTTCATATCACATATCACATCAGTTTCATCCATACACATTGTTCATACATAAGCAAGTTCCATCCATACACATAGTTCCATCCATATATATTACAATGCAAAGTTTCATCAACATAGCAAGTTAGATGCAATGATCCATATCACATAGTTCCATCCATCATAACAAGCTAGATACAATGCAAAGTTTCATCAAAGGAAAAGCAAGCACTCCATCATAGCAAGCTAGCTTCCATGAAGTGAATGAAATCTGCAAAATGGTAAATAAGAAAGTTAGAAATAGGTGACTAGAACAAGAAGAAGACTAGAACAAGAAGTATATGTCATTTATGAGCTAACTTAGGTGAAATGGATCATATATGAGCTAACTAAGTTCAAATGGGTTGTTTATGATCTAACTTAGTTGAAATGGATCATTTATGAGCTAACTTAGTTGAAATGGGTCGTTTATGAGCTAACTAAGGTGAAGGGCATCGTTTTTGAGCTAAGTAAGGTGAAATGGGTCATTTTGGAGCTAACCTAGGTGAAATGGGTCATTTTGGAGCTAACCTAGGTGAAATGGGTCATTTTAAAGCTAACGTAGGTAAAATGGATCATTTAGGAGCTCATCTACGTAAAATGGGTCATTTTAGAGCTAATTTAGTTGAAATGGATCTTTTTGAGCTAACTTAGGTGAAATGGATCATTTAAGAGCTAATTTAGGTGAAATGGATCTTTTTTAGCTCACTTAGGTCAAATGGATCGTTTATGAGCTAAATTAGTTGAAATGGATCGTTTATGAGATAACCTAGGTAAGATGGGTCATTTTGGAGTTAACCTAGGTGAAATGGGCCATTTTAAAGCTAACGTAGGTAAAATGGATCATTTAGGAGCTAATCTAGGTAAAATGGGTCATTTTTGAGCTAACTTGGATGAACTGCATCATTTATAAGCTAACCTAGGTAAAATGGGTCATTTTGGAGGAAAATAAGCTAACTCTAGGTCATTATGGTAAGCATATTGGAGGAAATAAAGCTAAGTCTAGGTCTTTATGCATTTGTTAAGCAAAACACTAGAGAAACTTACCGTGATCAGGGAGGTGTAGGAGCGGGGTGGCTAGTGCCGCTACCTGGAGAAGGATCGTGCGATGCGTTTCTGGAGTTAAGCTGCACCAAAGATCATTTCCAATGTCTCGTTAGCATTACGACACACAAATGTTAAGACTACCAAGTAATGTCCATTCAAACTAAACTCACCGTGCTCCCAGGAGCAATCACTGGCATCGGCGGAGCGGGCTGACCGGACTTCTCGCACACAGACTGCACATTTGGTTTTCAGAACAGAGTCATACTAGTTAGTAATGAGACTCAAATGTTAAGAGTAGCAAGTAATCTGCAGAAGAAACTTACCACAAGGAGCTCGTACATGGCCCTTGCCTGCATGTCATTCCGTGCCCTCTCCTCCTCCATCATCTTTCTCGTCCTCTCCTCCATCTCCCGTTGCCTCTCCGCCGCCTCTGCCAGAAGTTTCTCCGTTCTATCTCTCTCAGTCTGTATAGCAGCCTGCAACACCACTCACATGACCATTTGTAATCATTGATGGAAGCGCACACAATGTAATGGAGAAAGATAACTGAGTACGTATCACTAACCTTGATGGCGAGTTGCACTGGCCGTTCACGAGGCCTTATCTCAGGAGCGGAGCTCGACTGGCGCGCCTTGATCTCCGGGAGAGTGCTAGGACAACGGATAAGTCCATCTCCAATGGCTATGGAGCCATGGGACCTCCCGCCACCAGATATCATCACCAGCTCTGGATCAATGGGACCCTGGCTCGGGTTAAAGTCCTCCCCTTTCCTCGCCTTCCCCTCATCTCTATATCTCACGAGCTTGTTGTGGGAGGAGATGTTGGTGAAGTTGTTTGCATCATCGAGGTCAGACTGAGAGAAAGCCTTGACTTTCTTGAAAGAGCCAGTGTGGGCCATGGCATACAGGTCGTACACCTCTGGCACCTTATTCGCCTTATTGTGGCATGCCTGAAAGAGAGAAACAATGAAAATTAGTAATTAAAGGGCTCAAGCTAGCATGATGAATGAATTGCATGAATCATGAAGCAAACCACATACCCAGTTGCGCCCGAACTGATATAAGTTGGAGCTGCCTTGATGGTGTGGCACACCTTCCATTTGGGCACGTTTGTCCTTGGCCTGGTTGTGGAGGGCTAGCCATTCTTGTGAGCACCACTCATCGACCAACACCTCCCAACAATCCATCCGATCCGCACACCATCTCGGAGGCGCCTAAGTTAGCAAATAGAAACTTGAGCGCTACGGCTAAGAATTACTAAATGAAGGAAGTTAAGTAGAAGGCCTTAAGAATTACCTTCATGTACTGCTCCTTACTCAGGAACTTATCGCGGCACGCCGGCTTGGTCTTCTTGATACCACGCAAGGCGTAGTAGTGTCGAACAGCCTGCACCCGAGCCTCGTGCCGTAAGCTCTGGAGTAGGCGCTTGCAGACGTTCTGGATAACATTTGCGCTGTCCTCCTCGTATCCCTCCTCACACCTGTAGAATGTCTGCAATCAAATGAGACAATATTGATTAGTACAATTAATAACTAGCTAGTTGAAGATTTTGAAATGTGTAAAGGAGAAATTACCCAGAACGTCCTGATCACCATGTCTGCCCTCGTGTCGCACACGACACCGTCGATAATGACATCCGGCGGGGCCGGGGCAGCCACGTAGTGCTCCCAGCTCAACCCAAGCTCTGGAAGCCGACCCTCACCAGGCAACGTGACAAACCCCGGGAAGTTTTGCTGGCAAAGAACTCCAAGGACGGAGTTGGGCCGGCGGACACTATGATGGTGGTCCCAACCCCTGCAGCATGACAAGGCCAACGCATTAGTTATTTGAAGAAACGTGAATGCAGAAGGTACAAAAATATTAAATGCACTTACGTACCTCTCCCCATCAGGGAAGATCAACCACCTCTGCTCGCGGGTCGCCGGCACGGACGGGAGCCGTGTAGCACCACGCTGGTAGACGGTGCCACCCTCCTCCTCAAGATCAGTCGGCTCCCCGCCATCATCAGCATGGCCACTCGGCTCCTCGGGCTGATCCGGCCAGGTACCCCATCCGGACGTGTGCTCCTCCGGGGTCTCGTGGGCCGAACTCTCGTGGGCCGAAGGCCAGTCGACCGGAGGCTCGTGGGCCCAAGACCCGTGGACCGGAGGCTCGTGGACCGGAGTCCGTGTAGCCTCCTCCTCGGACGAGTCCACCCTAGCAGTCACATGCTCGGGTGAAACAGCTGGGGGTGGCGGCGAGGAAGGTGCCGTAGCAGTCACCCTACATCCTCTCCCGCGACCACGTGCCCCACCTCCTCTCTTCCTACCTCGTCCCCTGCTGGGCACCGCGGTCGACGAAGAAGGGCCCGGCGGTGTGGACATACTGTCCAGCAACGCTCGGCGGAGAGGTACGTCTGGAATCGAAGACCTCAGACCACGCGCCGACGAAGAAGGGGCCTTGGCGCGCTCCCGACCAGCGCCCACCATCTTTCAACACCTGCCATGACAAACAGTAAACGAAATTAGTACAACATAAACAAAAAACCGACATGAATAATAATATGTGTATCACTTAAGTGTATCATCATCAAGTACAACATTAAAAAATTTAATACCTGACACTACTAATAATCTCGATCAGTATCATCAATAAATGCATAATCATCATCATCACTATAATCAATGACGGGCTCATAGGGTTCAGTGGCATCAACATGTTCAAGGCCACCTTGACGTAATCGGTCAAGCAATGACAGGTCATCCGCAGCAGTAACCTCTTCTTGTTCCGGCTCTTCTTGTTCCTCCTCTGGGGTGATGTCGGATTCACTGTCGCTGTCTACTTCAATGTTTTGGGGTGAAGTATAGCGGTTCTTGAAATGCTTTTTGGAAAGACGTGTATCTTGGAAGAATTCTCCTTCATATGTGTCTGGGTTAATGTGAGGTTCATAATCCTCTTCCTTTGGGGGAGATAGTCTAGCACGTGGCGACACTTCATAAACGACATCCCAACCTTTCAGATTTGGATTAGTTTGGCAGGCCCATCGTAGATAGAATACTTGGGTCGCCTGTTGAGCCGTAATATAGACATCAGGAACATCTAAATGGGTGCTTTGGTTGATTTCAACTAGCCCTATATGTTCATGAGTCCTTCTAGTCTCCTTCGGCTGAAACCAATAACATTTGAAGACTACGACATTCGGTGGGTTTTCACCATAGAATAGAAGTTCATAAATTGCTTCAACTCTCCCATAATACTCGGTACCTCCTTCGCCGATAGCAGATACACAACAATTTGTAGACTTTCGGTCGGCCATAGATAGCTCTTTGCCATAGGTACGAAAGCGATACCCGTTGATGTCGTATTTGTCAAATGAACGGACCTTATAGTCAAAACCATTAGCGACTTGTCTCAATTCGGCGTCCATAGACTCTGAATTAGCCTACAAGTTTAATATGAAAGGATTGTTGCATTACGCACAAATTAGCGAATGAAACCGGGATAGCCGCCTACAAATTAGCCTACAAGTCTAATAGAAATTACCGTTTGTTTGAACCAAGAGATGAAACCGGGATAGCCGCCTCCTTGCTTTGCGAGAAGCTCATACTCTTCGACAGAATCCTTTTGGATCACCGCTCCATACGAGAATAAGGCGACGTATCGACTGTATGAAATATCTAGGAATAAGAGCAGTTCAAAGGAAATAGAAGTTGCGAAACTATGTACCGAGAACTTACTCGATGTACGGCCGCACTTCTATCAGGTTGTTGAAGATATACAACGAAATGGTCCGCCATTGTTCGTTATCCAAAGATACTGGATTTGAAACACTGGCTGGTGTGAGATTCCCTTTGAATAGGCTGAGGTTGGATCCACCCTTTTTAGGGTCGTCAGCATTGTACCGAGGCTTCGGATTATGCAAATGACGATTTTTGGCTTCGTAGTGTGCTGTCACGAAGTTTGCCGCCTCCTCAGTGATGAATGCCTCAGCCATCGATGCTTCAATTCTACGTTTATTTTTACATTTTTGTCGAAGCGTCTTCTGCATCCTCTCAGTTGGGTAGCACCAACGATTTTGCACGGGCCCCCCCAATCTTGCCTCGGTCGGGAGATGCAAAATCAAATGTTGCATTGGATTAAAGAAGCCCGGTGGAAAGATCTTCTCTAACTTGCAGATCAACTCCGGCGCCAACTCTTCCATTTCTTCTAGCACGCCAGGCGATAGTTCTTTCGCACAAAGAACACAGAAGAAATAGCTGAGTTCTGCCAGTACTAGCCATTCATCCTCAGGGATGAAGCCACGCAACATCGCCGGCATTACCCGCTCAATCCATATGTGCCAATCATGACTCTTGAGACCAAATATCTTCAATTTATCAAGACTGGCTCCCCTCTGTAGATTCGCTGCAAACCCATCGGGGAACATCAACTGCATTTTCACCCACAAGATAATTTCCCTCATAGCTGGCCTTCCAAGATTGAACCATGCCTTTGGCTTCGTCCAGTTCTGCTTTCCTTTCGGTTCTTTCATGTTTTGTAACGGCCTATCACATAGCGCCTCCAGATCGACTCTAGCCTTAGTATTATCTTTTGACTTCCCATCTATGCCGAACAATGTACCAAAAAGTGCCTCGGCGATATTCTTCTCAGTGTGCATCACGTCGATGTTGTGTGGGCAAAGGAGGTCTTTGAAGTAAGGCAGATCCCATAAGCATGTTTTGTGAGTCCAGGCGTGCTTAGAATTATACCCCTTGAAGTACCCTGGACGCTCTGGATCTGGCTCGAGAGCGTTTAACTGATCCAGGGTCTGTTGGCCTGTCAATGCATGTGGTGCAGAGTTTTTGACAACTCTACCTCTGATGAAGTTCTTCTTGTCTTTCCTGAACTTATGGCGAGGATTCAGGAACTGTCTATGCATGTCGAAGCAAGAAAACTTGCGACCGGCCTGAAGCCAACGAAACTCAAGAGCTCCCTTGCATGTGGGGCACAGGAACCTTCCATGCACACACCAGCCAACGAATAGCGCATACGCTGGCAAGTCATGCGTCGAGTACATGTACCAGACACGCATTATGAAGTTCCGTTTGCTATAGGCATCGTATGTCTTGAACCCATTATCCCAGGCTTCTTGCAATTCGTCCTTAAGCGGTTGCATGTACACATTCATATTTTTCCCCGGATAGTTGGGCCCTGGAATTATCAACGTCAGGAAAATGTTCTTTCTTTGCATAATCTGTCCGGGGGGGAGATTGAGTGGAAAGACAAATACGGGCCAACAACTGTATTGGGCTGCCGTCATACCAAACACACTGAACCCATCCGTGCTGATGCCGACTCGAGGATGCCTCGGATCTGCCGCTTTGTCACCATGTAATTCATCAAACTTTTTCCACGCAACACCATCCGATGTGTGTACAATCATCAGATTCCCATCTGCATCTAGTTCGGTTCTTTTGCCCGTTTTGTGCCATGTCATCTGTCTGGCCGTCTCTTCGACCATGAAAAGACGTTGAAGTCTTGGTACGATTGGCATATACCGAAGAACACTAACGGGGATTTTGGTCTGTGTCTTCTCACCCATACCGTTGTCTACCACAACATACCTGGAAGACTTGCAAATGGGACAATAGTTCAAGTCCGCATAGTCAAGCCTAAACAAGACACATCCTTTATCACAGGCATGTATCTTATCATAGGGCATCTTCAGTGCACGGAGGATTTTGTCCGACTGGTACAGGTTTGCAGGCATTACATGGCCTTTGGGTAGAAAGCGTCCAAATACTGTCATCATTGCATCGTAGCATTCTCTGCCCAAGTTGAAATGAGCCTTCAGAGCCATTACTTGTGAGATGGCATCCAACTGACAAAGCTCAGTGTGCTCATGGAGCGGACGTTTTGAAGACTCCAACATTTCATTGAAGGCCTTTGCAGATTCCTCCATCTCCTCCTCCGAATCCCGAGCATCATCAAAGTCTTGCACCATGTTTTCCATCCCGGTACCATGCTCGTAGGTGCGACGACGATCCACCTCAGCTCGGTCACGTTGGGCAGACTCACCATGAAATGTCCACACCGTATAATCGGGCGTAAAACCACTCTTATGCAGGTGTTTGCCCATTTCAGCCTCTGTCCTCTTTTCCCAATTGCCGCACCGTAAACAGGGGCACCAGGTTTTCCTCTGGCCATTTTCAAATGCGGCTCGCACAAACCCCTTGGTTTTTGTGAACCATTCAGTGCTCCATTTGTTCTGACCAGTGTGACCGGTGTACATCCACGCACGATCACTCATCTTGACTTTCAGAGCTACTAGACACACAACAAATATATATATATATATATATATATATATATATAAAATTCACCATGTATGTATTCATCAGTTGATCTACTTTGTCAATTTTATTACGTCCATGCAACCTACACTCTAATAGGTAATGATAGGTCCTAATCCCACCCGAGTATGTTTAGATTGGGTTCATTTTCCCATGCTATGCCCCGGATCCTACGCAAAATTTCGGCAGCACCTCCCCGCTGTTCTCTTGATACACGTCTCTGCAATAAACAGAGAGGATGTGTACCCGGAGAACAACATGGGAGGCACTGACGAAATTTATGCGTCGGATCCGGAGCAAAGCATATGGGAAAACGAACCCAATATAAACATACTCGGGCTGTCCATGGATAGCGTTGGACAATTTGAAAGAATCAAGGTTATCAATATGCAAATGCATGCATATTTATAAATATGACGCTTTCGAACGGGAGACACATATTGGTTACGCATACTGATGATTCAAGACACATATATATCTAGCTATCAAGTTTCATCGGAATAGATCAAATAATTAATGGGGGAGGAGGACATGTCATTTGTGCTCACCCACAAACGAAGGGGCAGAGCTCGTCAAACGCACGGCGAGGTCGTCGAACACCAAACCTCGCAGCGATGAAACAACTGCACATTTAAAACTACCCGATCAACACAATTATATATGATGTTTTTCATAACAAAATCGAAAGATATATGACCTAACTAATAATTCACAAATATATGACCCCGTCGGCTTCTGGAAGGCCAAAGAACACCTTTTCGGGAGGTGTCGGGGGTCGGGGTGTCGTGTCGGTCTCGGGGTGCCGTGTCGGGGTCGGGGTCTCGGGGTCGGGGTGTCGGGTCGGGGTCGGGGTGCCGTGTCGGTGTCGGGGTCGGGGTGTCGGGTCAGGCTCGGGGTCGGGGTGTCGGGGTCGGGGTCGGGGTCGGGGTCTCGGGGTCGGGGTCGGGGTCGGGGTCTCGGGGTCGGGGTGTCGGGGTGTCGGGGGTGTCGTGTCGGGGGTCGGGGTGTCGTGTCGGTGTCGGGGTGCCGTGTCGGTGTCGGGGTGCCGTGTCGGGGTCGGGGTGCTGTTTCGGGGTCGGGGGGTCGGGGTGTCGTGTCGGGGTCAGGGGGTTAGGGGGTCGGGGGGTCGGGGTGTCGTGTCGGGGTCAGGGGGTTAGGGGGTCGGGGTGTCGTGTCGGGGTCAGGGGGTTAGGGGGTCGGGTGTCGGGGTGGAGTCGGGGTCGGGTGTCGGGGTGTGGTGTCGGGGTTGGGGGGTCAGGGGGTCTTCTCATTCTTCTACTACTTCTACTTCTTCTCATTCTTCTACTTCTCATCCCCCGTCTTCTTCTTCTTCTTTCTCCTCCTCCTCCTCCTCCTCCTCCTCTTCTTCTTCTTCTTCTTCTTCTTCTTCTTCTTCTTCTTCTTCTTCTTCTTCTTCTTCTTCTTCTTCTTCTTCTTCTTCTTCTTCTTCTTCTTCTTCTTCTTCTTCTTTCTCCTCCTCCTCCTCCTCCTCCTCCTCCTCCTCATCATCATCTTCTTCTTCTTCTTCTTCTTCTTCTTCTTCTTCTTCTTCTTCTTCTTCTTCTTCTTCTTCTTCTTCTTCTTCTTCTTCTTCTTCTTCTTCTTCTTCTTCTTCTTCTTCTTCTTCTTCTTCTTCTTCTTCTTCTTCTTTCTCCTCCTCCTCCTCCTCCTCCTCCTCCTCCTCTTCTTCTTCTTCTTCTTCTTCTTCTTCTTCTTCTTCTTCTTCTTCTTCTTCTTCTTCTTCTTCTTCTTCTTCTTCTTCTTCTTCTTCTTCTTCTTCTTCTTCTTCTTCTTCTTCTTCTTCTTCTTCTTCTTCTTCTTCTTCTTCTTCTTCTTCTTCTTCTTTCTCCTCCTCCTCCTCCTCCTCTTCCTCTTCTTCTTCTTCTTCTTCTTCTTCTTCCCCCTTCTACTTAACCTAAACCTAAACTAAAAACCTAAACTAATTAAAACTAAACTATTTAAACTAATTAAACCTAAACTAATTAAACTAAATAACCTAAACTAATTAATTCTAAACTGAAAAAACATAAACTAAAAAACCTTATCTAAACAGAAAAAAACAAAAAAACAGAAAAAAATGGGAGGGGCTCACTGTGGGGGGCGGCGACGGGTCAGGGAGGGGCCGGCGACGGGGGGCCGGGGCGGGGCGGTGGAGGAGGCGGGGCGGCGGGGGCCCGGCCGACGGGGGGCCGGGGCGGCGGGGGGCCCGGCCGGCGGGGGGGCCGGGGCGGGGCGGGGCGGTGGAGGAGGCGGGGCGGCGGGGGCCCAGGCGGCGGGGGGCCGGGGTGGCGGGGGGGGCCGGGCGGCGGGGGGCCGGGGCGGGGCGGTGGAGGAGGCGGCGGGGGGCGCGGGGTGGCGGGGGGCCGGGGCGGCTGTGGGCCGGGGCGGCGGGGGGACGGGGCGGTGGGGCGACGGGGCGGCGGGCGGCGGCGGCGGCAGCGGGGTGGGAGGAGAAGGGCGAGGACGATGTGAGTAACGGGCGGGGGGGTACCGGCCGTTAGTCAAGTGCCCTCTTTGCCGTCAGCCAGCCTTTGCCGTCCGCCTTTTTGCCTCTTTGCCGTCTGCTAGCGGACGGCAAAGAGGTGGGCCGTTAAGATTTTTTCAAACGAGCGGGGGTGGGGGCCACCACACTCTTTGCCGTCTGCCAGCGGACGGCAAAGATTCTTTGCCGTCAGCCTTTTCTTTGCCGTCTGCCTATATGTAGCTGATGGCAAAGATCTTCTTTGCCGTCAGCTAGCAGACGGCAAAGAGCTGGCAGATGGCAAATTAGCTGATTCCAGTAGTGACACACCCCACAAGCACGTAGGAAACTGTAGCCCGGCCGGGCAGGCCGCAGGCCGCCGTCCTCGAGCTCGAGCTCGCCGGCGATCCCCTCTAGTCGCCGCGGTAGCTCCAGCCCCTCCCAGGCCAGGGCGACCCTTCCAGGGCCTCCGCGTCTCTCCGGTGAAGCCATCCCGTCCCTCTGGAGCCCCTAGAGTTGCCTCTGCTCGCCGTCTTCCTCATCTCCGGCGACCACCGCGTTCTGCCTCCGCTTGCAAGGTCGATTCCGACGCCGTTCGACCACCCCTAGCTACACTACGGGTACGGGCAGGTGCGCCTCCGTCCCCTCTCTCCATCTCTCCCTCTCGTTTTGGCCAAGGAGCCCTCGTCGCCGACGAGAGCTCCGGCGAAGCCGCGACTCCTTCTATTTCCTTCTCCCCCTCCTCCTCACCCGACTAGCGGGGCCCGCTAGTCAGCCACTCTGTACGCGCGTGAAGCGGTACGAGTGGTGGCGCCCCTGGGGTTTACACCTTCAACGTCACCCCCCCAGTTTGTTTTTTTATTCAAATTCATTTGAATTTACAGAACGCTTCAAACAGCCATAACTCTTCAACCATAAGTCCGAATGAATTGATTCTTTTTGCATTTTGTTCTTTGCAAAGAAATCTAACAGCTCACCAAAGATGAGATTTTTCTGAGCTGTTTAGAATTTCTGGTGATTTTCAGAAGTGTTCTTGATATTTTCTTTTTGTGCCTAAAATTAGTTTCGGAGGGTGAGGCTTGTCTTGAGGATCACCAGAAGGCTTGTGAACCTCATCTGCACTAAGGCAAGCCACAGCAACATTTTCATGGTGTAATTTCAATATTTATGATTTTCTTACTTGAATGAAATGATTAATCCATGCATTTAATGTTATTTATATTCTGTTAAGTGTTTGTTAGTTATTATGCTTGATTTACAGAATGTTGAAACTAGCTTAGTTGATAAAGCAAAGCTAAGATCTATTTGTGGTGATGATAAAAATAATTTTGTTATGCATGTTAGTAATTACTTAAAGTTATGTTCTTGCATAAATAAAATAGAAAAATTTGCTAGAAAATATTCTGTTAAGTACTTGTTTAGCCATGTTACTTGACTCACAGAATGTTTGAACCTAACTTGGTTGGTAAAGAACTTAGGATTTGTTTGTGGTATAATCTTTGCTATGCATGTGAGAAATTAATCGGAGTTACTTTCTTGCATGAGAAAATAATAAAAGTTGCTGCAAAATATTTTGGTTAAAGTGTGAGCTACCCTGACCAGGAAAGTAATATAAGTTGTTGATGTTTATGCTTAGTATGAATATGGTTGACATCAGTCATTTTCGTTAATATGTGGTGCACGTGTAGTTTTGCATTTCATGGCATGCTATGACACCGGTCATTTTCGTTTTAAGTTGAACCTGAATATAACTCAACTTGAATATATCGTTGACTGGGTCATGGTGCCGCTGAATCGAGTTTTTCCCAGTGCAACCACATTTGCCTTTGTGGGAAGGCCTTGATTCGGTCCATTGACATTGCCTCTGGTCGGTGCTCCAACTAGGGAAGGTTATGGCATGCTTACCCTGGCCTGGTAAGCAGTCATAACCATGTGTGCCCGTTGTTGAGATTATGGTACCGGGTCCCCGAGTGGGATCGTTTTGGCCAGGACGGTGGTCGTTGTGTCTTTGGTAGACACGGGCCACCCAGGACTAGCCCATTGGGGATTGGGTCGGAGTGGCCGGGAGAGTGTCATGGCAACGGGAGGGTTTTGTCGGAATGCCGTTGGTCCACCCGAATGGGAGTGCGAGGCCATGGGTTCCGTGGTGTGGGTACGGTGTGCTACCTCTGCAGAGTGTATAATCTATCGATAGCCGAGTCCACGGTCACGGACGCCTCGTAGTAGGTCCCACCATGAGTCAATGTTTAATTAAATTTGCACACTAAGCTATGAACTTTGCATTGTCGATGATGGCTGAAAGGCCATCGAGATGTTCGGGACCAAATATTGGTCGTGGTTGTGATCGCCGTAAGGATCACAAGTTACTCTTGTCAAGACGACGATGGTGGTTTGTTTGTGATCCGAGAATGATCATGGTTGGTAAGTCCATCCCGAGGGACGTTCGAGCATGATCACAGCATGCTGGACATATAGTGTTGCATTATTATTAATTGGTTAATTATCATGATATTGTTTGCCATTATGATTATGTCTGTTGTGAGCTTGCAAGTACATTCAATGTACTGACTTGGCGTGTCATGCCAGATTTCAGGAAAGTCTCATTGGAAAGGAGTGCTGCTCGAGTCTAGATCGTGTCCACATCGGTGTCCCTGTGATATGGAGTTTCCGCTACGACGTTGTTCCGCTGCTGCGTAGTTGTTATGATCGAGGCCCCTTTATGTTCACTAAATAATGTACATATTGTTCAGCCGCACCGGGCGTGCCGCTTGGCCTCGACATCTGTTGTAATATAAACTCTGGTCCGCTAGCATCAATAAAGCGGTTGTTTTCTGTACCAAGATGTTGTGTGTTGCCAGAAGACATGGTCTCTAGGCTGGCAATGCATGGTAAACCGGTCGCTCTGAGCCGGGGTGCCACAACGCTTGGTATCAGAGCCACGCTGACTGTAGGCCATGCTAGACTACGACGTGTTAACTGGACGATAGATACGAGTTTAAGTTGAGTGCCGGTAGCAATTGTAGCTGGTTGTTGCATTGCATGCATTTGGTTTATATTTTTTTATGCTAACCTGCTAATGGTTGTGAGTGTAGATGGCTCCGGTGCCATATCCGCGCCAGTTGTAGCTGATGCCGTACACGTCACTGCACCACCTTCGCAACGTGTGGCGTTGGCTGTACCCTCTCGGAGACGACCCAGTCTATCGTGTGTACCGGGAGCGTCTAGCTGATTCAGTGTATGAGTATCACGCAGTGGTCACTCTGCGCAGTAGTTCCGATTCCAGCTCTTACACTCGTACTTCTCGGAGCGGTTATGCGTCCACTGCTTCTCAGGCTGTCCAGTTTGCTGCATTCGAGGTCCTTGTCGAGCTTCGCTACAACGAGGTCCGAATGCAGAACCACCCAGGTTTCTATTACTACCCTTCTCTGCACGACAATGGTCGTGTCCGTTTCCCTATCATTGATCCGGAGTCTGATAGTGTTGCTAGCCACCTTGCTCGTTATGTCACTGCTAGCTATCTTATGATCCACGAGCTGGCTCGAGAGCTGACTCGTGCCCGTACTGCTTTAGCCGCTGCTTTAGTCACTACTAGATCTGCCACTACTCCATCTTCTCTGGGATTTACCCCTTATATTCCAGCCAGTTCTAGTTCCCCTATTTCACCGGTTACTCCTCCGAGTAGCACGGGTGTCTCGGCCGTGAATCCTCTCAGTTCTCCTGCCGAGTGGGTTTCACTTCTCGCTACTCCTGTAGTCCCGATGCTTCATTCTACCCCTGCCCCTGAGGGAGAGCCCTCGAGGCAGCGCCGTCGTGTTACCTTTAATCCGGAGGTTTCCGTTAACCTCGTCAGTTCAGGATCCAAGACCGCCTCAGGGGAGGACACCGCAGCACCAGCAGAGCAGTAGTATCTTTGAGTATTCACAGCCGTCCGGATGATGTACGGATGTAGTCGTACGAGTCATGATGTTTCGTTGCATGTATGAGCGTAGTTGAACCTGGCGTGTTGTTTATCTTTCATGTATGAGTCTATGTATAATTATGTTGGGACTTTATTCACCGTATTTTCTTCGCTCTTTTGTTTTCTTCTGGGATTTGTTGCTGGCTTTTCCCCAAATTTATTCTTGGATGTTTCTCATCTCGATTGCGTTGCCTTGGGAAAACTCCACAATAGGATGACCCGGGGAGGCAGCAGTAGCAACGTTCGTGAGGGAACTCCTGTTCATCGTTCCGCATGATAGGCAGGACATTCTCCTGAGCCGTACGTTCCGCCACCGCCTCCACCGCCAAATCCGCCCTCCACCGAGCAAATTCTGCGTATGTTTGAGGAAAGAAGGAACAATGATCTGATCGAAATATTAAGAAGTGTGCAAGCTATGGTTGGACAGAATGGAAATCAGAACGGTCATTACTCCAAGCTGTCAGATTTTCAAAGGACCAAGCCACCCAGTTTCAGTCAGATTGTTGACCCATTGGATGCAGACGACTGGTTGCATACCATTGAGAAAAAGCTTGAGATTGCTCGTACGGAAGAAAATGATAAAGTTCCATTTGCAACTCATTACCTTGAAGGCGCAGCTGCCATATGGTGGGAAAATGCAAAAGCCATGTGGCCTGTTGATGAAGAAATCACCTGGGAAAAGTTTAAGGATCAGGTCCGGAAATATCATATCCCTATTGGAGTTATGAAGACTAAGCAGCGTGAATTTCTCGCACTCGTCCAAGGACATCAGTCTGTAGGTGAATATTTGCAAAAATTCAATCATCTGGCCCGTTACTCTCTTTATGATGTGGCCACCGAAGAAAGGAAGATTGAAAGATTTCTTGGAGGCTTAAATACGCAACTCCGGTGTACTCTCAGTATGCTTGATTTCCCAGATTTCCAAACTCTGGTGAACAAGGCTTTCATTGCTGAACGAGAGCACAAGCTTATATCAGATAATAGGCCTGTTAACAACGACAACAAGCGTAAGTTTGAGCCAAAGAAGGATGGGCAACCAGTGCAAAAGGCTCGTACCTGGCAGCAGACTCAGGTGGAATACAAGCCAAATTGGCAACAGAATGTTAACAAGACCACCACTCAAGTCAAGAATGTCGAGACCAACCCGATGCATGAGGAGCGTTAGCGCAATAATTCTTGCTTCAGTTGTGGGCAGAACGGACATTATGCCAGACAGTGCCCCAAGAACAACAAGGCGAATGCCCTAATCAGGCCACAAGTCAACTTTATGGAGTCATGCCCGGCCCAGCAAAACTTCACTGGGCACGTGCATCATATCTCAGCCAATGAAGCCCAAGGGAACCCAGAAGTCGTCATTGGTATGTTTTCTGTTAATGACATACCTGCCGTAATTTTATTTGACTCTGGGGCTTCCCATTCTTTTATTTCTCGGATTTTTGCTGCCCAAAACAAATTTCCTTGTACGCTTTTGGGCAAAAATATGCTGGTACAAACCCCGGGACCTTTAATCAAGAGCAATCTGGTCTGCCATGATCTGGAAATCAATATCAATGGAGTCTACTTTCCAACCTCTCTGATAATCATTGAGTTTGAAAAGTTGGATATTATATTGGGTATGAATTGGTTGACCCAATATCAAGTTTGCATAAACTGCGCAACACGAGAAGTCACTTTGACCAGTCTGAATGGGCAGACTACCAAATTCTATGCTCGCAAGAATATACCCAAGCAAGAATTGGTTTTCACCGCTGTGGCTGAGTTGGAATTAATTCTTGTGGTCAGCGAGTACCCTGATGTATTTCCAGAAGAACTGCCAGGCATGCCACCAGATCGGGAGCTGGAATTTGCAATAGATCTTGTGCCCGGAACTGCACCGTTATACAAGAAGTACTACCGGATGCCCTCATCAGAATTAGTGGAGCTAAAGAAGCAACTTGATGAATTGCTCCAGAAAGGATATATTCGTCCCAGCTCTTCACCATGGGGATCACTTGCTATTTTTGTGGACAAAAAGGATGGCAGTCTCCGCATGTGCGTAGATTACCGCCAGCTGAATGAGGTCACCATAAAAAATAAATACCCGCTGCCAAGGATTGATGACCTGTTTGTTCAGCTCAATGGGGCTAAAGTATTCTCTAAGATCAATTTACAGACCGGATATCATCAGCTCAAGATTAAAAAGGAGGATATTCCTAAGACCGCATTCACTACTCGGTACGGTCTTTATGAATATACTGTTATGTCCTTTGGTCTCACCAATGCCCCTGCTTTCTTCATGCATATGATGAACAAAGTATTCATGGACTTCCTCGACAAATTCGTGGTAGTCTTCATCGATGACATCCTCATTTACTCCAAGGGTGAAGAAGAGCACAAGGATCACCTCCGAGCAGTGCTACAACGACTCCGCGACCATCAGCTATACGCCAAATTCAGTAAATGCGAATTTTGGCTCAAGCAAGTTGGGTTTCTCGGACATGTACTATCCGCCGAAGGTATAGCTGTGGACCCGAGCAAAGTAAAGGATGTGCTCGATTGGGTGCCGCCCACGACCGTGACGTAGATCCAGAGTTTTCTCGGATTAGCTGGATATTACCGTCGTTTCATTGAAGGGTTTTCCAAGATTGCTAAACCCATGACGGAGCTGCTCAAAAAGGATAAGAAGTTTGAATGGACGGAGGACTGTGAGAAAAGTTTTAATGAGCTAAAGATACGGCTGACAACCACACCTGTATTGACTCTTCCAGACATTTATCGCAGTTTTGGTGTGTATTGTGACGCCTCCAGGCAAGGCATTGGTTGCGTACTTATGCAAGACAACAAGCTAGTAGCATATGCATCGCGACAGCTACAACCCCACGAGGGAAATTATCCTACTCATGATTTGGAGTTGGCTGCGGTGGTTCATGCGCTAAAAATTTGGAGACACTACCTCATTGGAAAAAGGTGCCAAATTTTTACTGACCACAAAAGTCTCAAATACATCTTTACTCAGCCAGATTTAAACCTCCGTCAACGAAGATGGCTAGAGTTGGCCAAGGATTATGATCTTGGAATAAATTACCACCCGGGTAAGGCCAACATGGTTGCCGATGCACTCAGTCGAAAGCCCGTCAGCTTGAATGTCATATTGAAATGCTTGCCTCCCGAACTCCAAGGGGAGATCGCTCAGCTCAACATGGTCATAGTGGATGCTGGCCTCGCTAATATTTTGGAAGTTACCCCCACACTCGAGGAAGAGATCCGCAAGGCCCAGCCAGCTGACACCAAGCTGCAAAGGTATGCCAAGGGCCAGATGACAGAGCAGACCCCAGATTTCTCCAAGGACAAATTCGGTACCCTCCGATTCTGTGGACGGATTTGTGTACCCAATCAACCAGACTTAAGGAAGAAAATCCTGTCGGAAGCACACGAATCCTCATATTCCATTCACCCGGGAGGTACAAAAATGTATGAGGACCTTAGACAAATATTCTGGTGGGATGGAATGAAGAAAGACATTGCCTATTTTGTGGCCTGTTGCGACATATGTAACAAGGTGAAGGCAAAGCATCAGAAGCCAGCCGGACTCCTCCAACCGCTGCCGGTTTCACAATGGAAATGGGATGACGTTTGTATGGATTTCATTATGGGATTGCCTAAGACTCAGCGAGGCAATGATGCAATCTGGGTCATAGTGGACACCCTAACCAAGGTTGCTCACTTCATTCCGATCAGCACCAGATACAGAGCAGATCAACTTGCATAGTTGTATGTATGCAGAATAGTCAGTCTGCATGGAGTACCCCAAACTATCACTTCCGACCGAGGTTCCCTGTTTACCTCCGCTTTTTGGTCACGCCTCCATCAAGCCTTGGGGACAACACTGAAATATAGTACTGCTTATCATCCTCAGACGGATGGACAGACAGAACGGGTAGATCAAATACTTGAAGATATGTTGCGAGCCTGTGCTTTAGCACAAGGACCTAAATGGGAAGACTGCTTGCCATATGCCGAGTTTTCCTATAACAACAGCTTCCAGACCAGTCTAAAAATGTTACCGTATGAAGCTCTGTATGGCCGTAAGTGCCGCACTCCTTTAAATTGGTCTCAAACTGGAGATAGCCGTATCTTCAGAATAGATCTCATGATGAAAGCTGAGAAACAAGTTAAGGAAATCAGAGACAGATTGCAATTGGCCAAATCTCGACAGAAAAGTTATTATGATGCAAAGCACTGACAGATCAATTTTGAACCCGGAGAACACGTATACCTCCGAGTCACTCCTATGAAAGGAGTCAAGAGATTTCAAACTCGTGGAAAGTTGGCACCCAGATTTATTGGTCCATTCCTGGTTATGTCTCGAGTGGGTACTGTTGCATATCAATTGGAACTACCCGCTGAATTGGCAGACGTGCACAACATGTTTCATGTTTCACAATTGAGACGATGCATATCCCTGCCTGAGAAAATGACTGCTATGGCTGAGGTAGAGTTGGCAAATGATTTAACTTATGAAGAGAGACCGTTTAGAATTTTGGATCAGATGGAAAGGGCCAGTCGCAGTAAAGTAAGGAAATTTTACAAAGTTCAGTGGGAGCATCACACAGAGTCAGAATCAACTTGGGAGAGGGAAGAATTTCTACAGTCAAATTATCCAGAGTGGTTTTCCCAAGCAACCGAATCTCGAGGACGAGATTCATTCTAAGCGGGGGAGGTTTGTGACAGCCTGGTTTTTGCCCTCCCTCATTTGCTTGATTTTCATTTGGAGTCATTTTGAAATTTGGAGTTTTTGAATCTTTTCATATGGACTTAAACACTTGGGTACCCTTGGCTTTCACCCAAGTGCTTCATTTCCCTCCCTTATCATCATTCCTCTTCTGATCCACCCCAAAATAATCTTTGGAATATTTTTCTTAAATGAAAATATTCATTTTTCTCTCAAAAACCCTAGCTAGTTCAATATGCTCCAAAGCAACCCCAATTTTTATGGCCCAGAAAAATCTGAGATAATTCACAAATATTCTTTGAAACCTAGGGCACCTTCCTGAGTAAAAATATTTCATCACTTTTTGGAATATTTTTGCTACATAAAATATTTTCTGTTCTGGACAGAAATGGTGGTTTCTACAGCAACTACCATTTTACTTGCTCCATTGTGCCTGGGTTTTCTTGTGCATTTTCACCTTAGTAGATCATGGCTAACCCCCAACTCCCAGCCATTTGACCTCAGTAACTGCTCAAAGTTACTGACCAGAAACTTACTTGGCATGTAAAAACTCCTCTACTGCACCTGGATCCAAACTAAAGCGTGGTAAACTTCAAAACCACCACGAACAACATGCCAGACATGATTTTTGGACATAGGCTGGCCTGAGGGAAGAGTTCGCGCGGTGACCACGCGTGTCCACCATGCCATGCCTGTGTGTCGACGCGCTCTGGGTGCCGCCGAGCGCTCTGTTCACGCGTGCTCGCTTCCCCCGTCTGCCCGAGCGTGCCAAACTTCGCCACCATCCTCGTCTCAACGCCATTAACTTCCCCCTGGCGCTCGCCGACGCGGGAGCTCGCCGCAGCGAGCACGGGCACGGTCCAGCCAACCCAACAGTGCGGTGCGCACTGTGCTCATCGCCTTCTCCTCATTCCTGTGCTCGTCCCCGTTCGCCAACAGTCGGCGCGTGAGCTGCGTCGCCTTCTCCCCCTCTCACCGACGCCGCTCGTCGCCGGGCACCATGGACAAGTGTCCACCGGTGGAGCCCGAACCCCCCTCTCCGCTCGCCTATAAATGGAGCCGCCCCCACCCTCCTCGAGCACCATCCACCACTCCCACACACCCCACAAGCACGTAGGAAACCGTAGCCCGGCCGGGCAGGCCGCGGGCCGCCGTCCTCGAGCTCGAGCTCACCGGCGATCCCTTCTGGTCGCCGCGGTAGCTCCAGCCCCTCCCAGGCTAGGGCGACCCTTCCAGGGCCTCCGCCTCTCTCCGATGAAGCCATCCCGTCCCTCTGGAGCCCTGGAGTTGCCTCTGCTCGCCGTCTTCCTCATCTTCGGTGACCACCGTGTTCTGCCTCCATTTGCGAGGTCGATTCTAACACCGTCCGACCACCCCTAGCTACGCTACGGGTACGGGCAGGTGCGCCTCCGTCCCCTCTCTCCATCCCTCCCTCTCGTTTTGGCCAAGGAGCCCTCGTCGCCGGCGAGAGCTCCGGCGAAGCCGCGACTCCTTCTGTTTCCTTCCCCCTCCTCCTCACCTGACTAGCAGGGCCCGCTAGTCAGCCACTCTATACGCGCGCGAAGCGGTATGAGTGGTGGCGCCCCTCGGCTTTATGCCTTCGACGTCACCCCCCCCCCCCCAGTTTGTTTTTTATTCAAATTCATTTGAATTGACAGAAGGCTTCAAACAGCCATAACTCTTCAACCATAAGTCCAAATGAATTGATTCTTTTTGCATTTTTTTCTTAGCAAAGAAATCTAGCAGCTCACCAAAGATGAGATTTTTCCGAGCTGTTTAGAATTTCTGGTGATTTTCAGAAGTGTTCTTGATATTTTCTTTTTGTGCCTAAAATTATTTTCAGAGGGTGAGGCTTGTCTTGAGGATCACCAGAAGGCTTAAGAACCTCATCTGCACTAAGGCAAGCCACAGCAACATTTTCATGGTGTCATTTCAATATTTATGATTTTCTTACTTGAATGAAATGATTAATCCATGAATTTAATGTTATTTATATTCTGTTAAGTGTTTGTTAGTTATTATGCTTGATTTACAGAATGTTGAAACTAGCTTAGTTGATAAAGCAAAGCTAAGATCTATTTGTGGTGATGATAAAAATAATTTTGTTATGCATGTTAGTAATTACTTAAAGTCATGTTCTTGCATAAATAAAATAGAAAAATTTGCTAGAAAATATTCTGTTAATTACTTGTTTAGCCATGTTACTTGACTTACAGAATGTTTGAACCTAACTTGGTTGGTAAAGAAATTAGGATTTGTTTGTGGTATAATCTTTGCTATGCATGTGAGAAATTAATCGGAGTTACTTTCTTGCATGAGAAAATAATAAAACTTGCTGCAAAATATTTTGGTTAAAGTGTGAGCTACCCTGACCAGGAAAGTAATATAAGTTGTTGATGTTTATGCTTAGTATGAATATGGTTGACATCAGTCATTTTCGTTAATATGTGATGCACGTGTAGTTTTGCATTTCATGGCATGCTATGACACCGGTCATTTTTGTTTTAAGTTGAACCTGAATATAACTCAACTTGAATATATCGTTGACTGGGACATGGTGCCGCTGAATCGAGTTTTTCCCAGTGCAACCACATTTGCCTTTGTGGGAAGGCCTTGATTCGGTCCATTGGCATTGCCTCTGGTCGGTGCCTCCAACTAGGTAAGGTTATGGCATGCTTACCCTGGCCCAGTAAGCAGGCATAACCTTGTGTGCCCGTTGTTGAGATTATGGTACCGGGTCCCCAAGTGGGATCGTTTTGGCCACAACGGTGGTCGTTGTGTCTTTGGTAGACTCGGGGGCCACCCAGGACTAGCCCATTGGGGATTGGGTCGGAGTAGCCGGGAGAGTGTCATGGCAATGGAAGGGTTTTGTCGGAATGCCGTTGGTCCACCCGAATGGGAGTGTAAGGCCATGGGTTCCGTGGTGTGGGTACGGTGTGCTACCTCTGCAGAGTGTATAATCTATCGATAGCCGAGTCCACGGTCACGGACGCCTCGTAGTAGGTCCCACCATGAGTCAACGTTTAATAAAATTTGCACACTAAGCTATGAACTTTGCATTGTCGATGATGGCTGGAAGGCCATCAAGATGTTCGGGACCAAATATTGGTCGTGGTTGTGACCGCCGTAAGGATCACGAGTTACTCTTGTCAAGACCATGATGGTGGTTTGTTTGTGATCCGAGAATGATCACGGTTGGTAAGTCCGTCCCGAGGGACGTTCGAGCATGATCACAGCATGTTGGACATATAGTGTTGCATTATTATTAATTGGTTAATTATCATGATATTGTTTGCCATTATGATTATGCTTGTTGTGAGCTTGCAAGTACATTCAATGTACTGACCTGGCGTGTCAGGCCAGATTTCAGGAAAGTCTCGTTGGAAAGGAGTGCTGCTCGAGTCTAGATCGTGTCCACATCGGTGTCCCTGTGATATGGAGTTTCCGCTACGACGTTGTTCCGCTGCCGCGTAGTTTCTGTGATCGAGGCCCCTTTATGTTCACTAAATAAAGTGCATATTGTTCAGCCGCACCGGGCGTGCCGCTTGGCCTCGACATCTTTTGTAATATAAACTCTGGTCCGCTAGCATCAATAAAGCGGTTGTTTTCTGTACCAAGATGTTGTGTGTTGCCAGAAGACATGGTCTCTGGGCTGGCAATGCATGGTAAACGGGTCGCTCTGAGCCAGGGTGCCACATTCAGGGCTCCACAGAACCTTGTGAGGTTTGAACACTAGGGTGCGTACGAAGAACTTCTTCTCCCTAACCTGCCGGCCCAACGGTTCCACGGCCTAGCTCGACGAACCCAAGGGACAAGAGACACGGCCGTTTATCCTGGTTTGGGCCACCTTGCGGTGTAATACCCTACTCCAGCTTTGTGGCTGAGGATGAACTAGTACAATGGACGAACGGCCTCAGGAGGTGAGGTGTTCTTGTGCTCGATGAGCTGGTGGGGTGGTCAGGGTAGAATGGCCCTGATTCGGGATGTCTCACTATGGTGGTGGCTAAGTCCTATTTATAGTGGCCTTGGTCCTCTGCCCAAATGTAGGCGGGAAAGGATCCCACAACAACCAAATTTGAAGGGAGACAACTAGTACAAGCTATCCTGACAAAAGTAGTCTTCACCTGCAAAAGGCTCTGGTGGTGACCTTTTAGTGGGCTCCGCGACGACCTCCATCCTGTCGTCTTGGCGGTCTTGGTCTTGTTGTACCAATATGGAAACCTTTGCCTGATGCCTCGGGACCCCGCGCCGGTGCTTGCCCCCTTGGCACCAAAGGGGGAACTGGGACGCTGCACCTGCTGGCGCCCACCTGGCCTTGGTCGTCATGGATCACGTCATGTGAACCTTGCGAGGTGCACCTTGCCTTGATATCTCCGCTCCTGGGACCAGCCTAGCGAGGCTGCCCCCAGGGAGGTCTTGGTGTCGTCCGCCTCGTGAGGGTCTTGAGCTGTTGCTGCTGAAGCTGGGCCGTACCAGGCCGCTGATGGAGCCACGCCATGGGCCGCAGGCAGGCAAGTCTGGGTACCCCTGTTCCTAGGACTCCGATAGTAACCCCCGGGCCCAAGGCGCGCTCGAACTTGGCTTCGAGGCAAAGCTAAAGGGCAAGTGTGGAGCGCCGCGGGGCCCAACCACCCGCGGCCTTGGTTGACGCGTGGCGATTGATGAGACGTGGGCGCCTCCGCTTCCCCATGCTGCCTCAGCAACCGTGCCTGGCTGTCAAAAAGGCTGGTGCCTGCTGCACAGTCTTCATTGCCTTTCCCTTTCGTCTTGCGCCAGATCCCCTTCTCATCCTTGCCCAGAGAGCCCCAGATCTTCCGAAACTCTCCCTCAAGCCTGCAGCTGATGGCCACCGACAAGGCTAAGGCCACACACTCCTGGTTCGAGCCTGCCCTGAGCGCATCCACGGTCTGGGAGAAGAACTTCGCCGCCGCGCTCCTGGTGATGGCAGGCGATAGCAACGAGGGAGGAGAGACTGCGCTTCGGGCCGGCTCCGCCAAGCCGGGAGCCTCGGGCGGTACCTTCTATCCCTTCTTCTTGCACAGTATCTTCGCGGGGCTGGTCCACCCTTTCTCCAGCTTCTTCTACGCCGTCCTGTGCCACTACAATCTTCATGCCCTCCATCTCCATCCCAACTCCATCCTCCTCTTGTCGATCTTTGCCTTCTACTGCGAGGCGTTCGTGGGGGTAATGCCATCCGTGGCGTTGCTCTACCATTTCTTCTACCTCCGGCTCAAAGAGGGCCAGTGCTTGGGGTGTGCCAACTTCGTCGCGGCCAATGGGACCAATGCGATCTCGCACGCCGGGAAGGAGGTGGAGGACTTCAGGAACAAGTGGATCCTTACGGACGCCAAGTGCTCCCACCCTCAGCTGGCGCTGCCGACTGGGATGCCTGCGCCCCACGAGGGATGGAACAATGTGAAGCTCACCGACCCCCGGGCTCAGCAGATGGTGGAGAGGATGATGGCTGACCTGAAGCCTGATGACCCGAAGGCGGAGAAGCTGATGGGGGCCATGATTGTGAAGGAGTTCCTGACGCAGCACCTGGCTCCGCTCCAGGCACACTCGCGCCCCTTGTGGGAGCTCGGGGGCGAGGGTGGCATACTCCGCCTGCGGCCGGAAGATCTGCCCGAGGAGGAGTTGAACAAGGTCCTGCGCCTCCTAGTCGGAAAGGACCACGGTTGCCCGCCAGACACTCATTTGCCGCTGTACTGTCGCCCAGACGGTGCAAAGATCACCGCAGCTATCCAGTCTTCAACGAGAGCGGGCTCCTACCGCCAACACCCACCGGTCCTCTAGGATCCCCAGTGGTAGTGACTTCCGGCGGGTCCGGCAAGGAGGAGGAGTCGGACTTGGAGGAGACCGTGGAAGGCACGGGGGATGTCTCCCCCTCGCGCCAACCGGGCCCCCTCCTCATCCTTCCTGACGATGATGACGACGCTGGCGAGCACCCTGCTCGGGAGCCCCTGCACAGCACCGGGGTCACCACAAGATCCAGGGGCACACCCCGGAAAAAGCCGGTGCCAGGGATCCCGAAGAAGAGCTGGTCGGCGTTGATTCCCCGAGGCGGTGCCTCCGATTTGCCACCGACCGGCGCTGACGCAGGCCCAGGCGCCACGCCCTTGTCTGCCCCTGGGGCTCGTGCGTCTGTGCCCCAGCCTACGAAGACCTAGGGCATGGTGCTTCTGAAGAGGGCGAGAGACTACGCCACCGTGGATCAGTAAGTGCCCCGCACTGGTATTCCTTTCTTGCTCTTGTTGTAGTATCTTGATGCCCCTCCTTTGGAATGGCTAGGCCTACGCCGGCGGTGAAGAAGAAGAAGGAGACGGCCGTGGTCCTCGCAGCTCAGCAGCCCGCCATAGCCACACCGCCCCGCGCACAGACGGGCGGTGGTGACCTTCGTGCCCCTGCGGCAGGGTTGTCCTTGCGAGACCCGGGGGCCCAGCCTCAGGAGGTAGCGGTCTCCATGGCCGGGCTGGCTCCGGAGGTGCTTGCCCTCAGCTCGCCTGCTGAGGTTCCAAAGGCTCTAGAGCCCCCGGTCGCTGCCGCCGCCTCTAGCTTGCCGATCCTGACGTCGGTGCCATCTTCTGCTTCGCCTGGTACTCTGGAGGAGGCTTTCTCCGTGCTGACCCAACTTCACGACGATCTTCAAGGCGCCGATCGTCGCCTGGCATCCGGGCGCCTGGAGCTGATCTCGGGGTGGCTGCGATCCAACGCGTCCTTCGGGGTAGCGTGGAGCCACGCCATGGCGGCCTCTGAGGAAGGTAAGCAGGTTGCCGGACTGGCCGCGGCCGCCCGCGATGTGGCGTTGGGAGATGCTAAGGCTGCCAGGGAGCGATGCCAGGTGACGGAGGCCGAGCTGGAGACCCTGCACAATGAGCGCACCGCCGAGGCTCATCAACGCGAGGCGCGGGAGGAGAAACTGAAGGCTCGAGAAGACGCGGTCGCCGCCCGTGACACCAAGCTGGAGCAGTCGGCGCGGGCGCAGGCCACGCAGCGCGATCGCCGGCCGTGACACCAAGCTGGAGCAGTCGGCGCGGGCGCAGGCCGCGCAGCGCGATCACCTGGAGAAGCTGAAGAAGGAGGTGGAGGGGGAGAAGGCCCTGCTGGAGGCTGATGTCGCTTGAAGCTACATCGGTATTTCCCCAAAGAGGAAGGGACGATGCAACACAGCGGCAGTAGGTATTTCCCTCAGATATGAAACCAAGGTTATCGAACCAGCAGGAGAACAAGGCAACACAACGTAAACAGCCCCTGCACACAGATAACAAATCCTCGCAACCTGATGTGTTAAAGGGGTTGTCAATCCCTTTCGGGGTACGGCGCCTCAAGTGGCAAATGGACGTGAGATAAATTTGTAGTAAATTGATAGATCGAACACTAAATAAAATAAATAAAGAAAAATTGCAGCAAGGTATTTTTTGTATTTTTGGTTTATTATATTTGAAAATAAATGCAAGGAAAAAGTAGATCGCAAAGGCAAATATATGAGAAAGAAGACCTGGGGGCCGTAGGTTTCACTAGTGGCTTCTGTCGAGAAAAATAGCAAACGGTGGGTAAACAAAATAATGTTGGGCAATTGATAGAACTTCAAATAATTATGACAATATCCAGGCAATGATAATTATATAGGCATCACGTCCAAGATTAGTAGACCGACTCCTGCCTGCATCTACTACTATTACTCCACACATCGACCGCTATCCAGCATGCATCTAGTGTATTAAGTTCATGGAGAAACGGAGTAATGCAATAAGAACGATGAGATGATGTAGACAAGATCTATCTATTTAGAGATAGACCCCATCGTTTTATCCATAGTAGCAACGATACATACGTGTTGTTTCCCTTTCTGTCACTGGGATCAAGCACCATAAGATCAAACCCACTACCGGGCACCTCTTCCCATTGCAAGATAAATAGATCAAGTTGGCCAAACAATACCCAAATATCGGATAAGAAATACGAGGCTACAAGCAATCATGCATATAAGAGATCAAAGAAACTCAAATAACTTTCATGGATATAAAAAGATAGATCTGATCATAAACTTAAAGTTCATCGATCCCAACAAACACACCGCAAAAGAGTTACATCATATGGATCTCCAAGAGACCATCGTATTGAGAATTCAGAGAGAGAGAGAAATCCATCTAGCTACTAACTATGGACCCGAAGGTCTACAAAGAACTACTCATGCATCATCGGAGAGGCACCAATGGAGGTGGTGAACCCCATCTGAGATGGTGTCTAGATTGGATCTGGTGGTTCTGGACTCTACGGCGGCTGGATGAATATTTCGTCGGTTCCCCTAGGGTTTCTGGAATATTGGGGTATTTATAGAGCAAAGAGGCGGTCCAGGGGCACCCGAGGTGGCACAACCCACCAGGGCGCGCCCGGGCCTCCTGGCGCACCCTGGTGGGTTGTGCCTCCCTCGAGGCACCCCCCAGGCGCAGCCAGGGCCCATTGTGTTCCTTCTGGCCCATAAAAATTATCCGTAAAGTTTCGGGGCATTTGAACTCGTCTGGTATTGATTTTCTGCGATGTAAAAACATGGAAAAAACAGCAACTGGCACTTGGCACTATGTCAATAGGTTAGTACCAAAAAATGATATAAAATGACTATAAATGATTGTAAAACATCCAAGATTGATAATATAGCAGCATGGAACAATAAAAAAATATAGATACATTGGAGACGTATCAGCATCCCCAAGCTTAACTCCTACTCGTCCTCGAGTAGGTAAGTGATAAAAACAGAATTTTTGATGTGGAATGCTGCCTAACATGTCATATCATATTTCTTTTCTTCATAGCATGGGCATTTGTACTTTTAGTTGTTCAAAGCAATAGTCTAGTTTTGACATGATAATTTAGATACTCAAGCATATCAACAAGCAACCATGTCTTTCAAAATATCAACGCTAAAATAAGTTATCCCTAGCCCATCATGCTCAAACATTGATCCATTCATGAAACACACTCGAATATTAGCTACACCCAATACTTAAGTATGATCATATTGCCTCCTAGTTGGTGCTTTTATAAGAGAAGATGGAGATTCAAAATAAAAATTGCATAAAGTAAAAGAAAGGCCATTCGCAGAGGGAAGTAGGGATTTGTAGAGGTGCCAGAGCTCAAAGCGAAAAACTTAGAGATAAAAACATTTTGGGAGGTGTATCCATCGCACCAACGAAAACGACTTAGACTTCTGAACACTTTCCATGCTAGATATGCCATAGGCGGTTCCCAAATAGAAAATAAAGTTTATTCCTTTTTCCACCATACTTTCACTTTCCATGCCTAAACGTATCCATGGGTGCCCTCCATAACAACACTTTCCAAGGAATTTATTAGTTGACAACATAAAGTAAATTCAATTATTTTTTTGCATTTCGGGACTGGGCATCCCTAATACCTTTGCCTTACTCTCGTGCAATGACAAGTGAATAAACACTCATCTTGAGAATAACACATCTAGCATGGAAAATATTAGCCACCCTTCACCGCTCCACGAGTGAAACAAACACGCAAAAGAGAATTTTATTTTGAAAATTAGAGATGGCACATACAAATTTGCTTAGAACGGCAAAAGAATACCACATATAGTTAGATATCATGGACTCATGTGGCAAAACTGGTTTAAGGGTTTTGGATGCACAAGCATAGGTCATACTTAGTGCAAAATGAAGGCTAGCAAAAGATTGAGAAGCCACCAACCAAGAAACGAATAATCTCATAAGCAAGCATTAAGCATAAATAACACCGAATAATGCACCGCAAGTAGGATATAATTTCATTGCATGACTATTGACTTTCGTACTTGCATAGGGAATCACAAACCTTAACACCAATATTCTTACTAAAGCATAATTACTCACCAACATAACTCACATATCACATCATCATATCTCAAAACTATTACTGAGAATCAAGTTTATTTTGTCCAATGATCTTCATGAAAGTTTTTATTATATCCTTCTTGGATATCTATCACTTTGGGATTAATTTTCATGTGTTGCTTTTGACAAGCTCCAACAAATATAAGTGAAGATCATGAGCATAAATTTTTTATTTCTCTCAAATTAATTTATGTGAAGCAAGAGAGAATTTCTTGAAAATTTTGCTAACTCTCAAATAAATCTAAGTGAAGCAAGAGAGCATTTCTTTAAAAATACTAAAGTACACCATGCTCAAAAAGATATAAGTAAAGCACTAGAGCAAGTCCATTGCTCATAAAAATTTAAGTGAAGCATAGAGAGCAATTCTAACAAGTCATGACATAATTTTGGCTCTCTCAAATAGGTGTGTCCAGAAAGGATTGATGACTTAAAACACAAAATAAAACAAGCAAAGGCTCATATCATACAAGACGCTCCAAGCAAAACACATATCATGTGACGAATAAAAATATAGTGTCAAGTAAAATACCGATAGTTGTTGGAAGAAAGAGGGGATGCCACTCGGGGGCATCCCCAAGCTTAGTTGGTTGCTCATTTTTGGATAATAGCTTGGGATGCCGGGGCATACCCAAGCTTAGGCTCTTCGATCCTTCCTTCATCCATCGTAAGATAACCCAAAACTTGAAAACTTCAATCACACAAAACTCAACAAAACCTCCGTGAGATTCGTTAGTGTAAGAAAGTAAACCACTACTATAAGTACTGTATCAAACCAATTCATATTTTGTTTTTGTATTATATCTACTATATTCCAACTTTTCTATGGAAAAAACTCATCAAATAAAACCATAGAGCCATCAAAATAAGCACACAACACAAAGAAAACAGAATCTGTCAAAACAAAACAGTCTGTAGCAATCTGACTTAAACAGAAACTTCTGTAACTCCAAAACTTCTGAAAAAATAGGACGACCTGAGAAATTTGTATATTAATGTTCTACAAAAAGAATCAGGGCAAAATCACTTTCTGATAAAAATGAGAATTATTTTCGTGAGCGCAAAGTTTCTGTCTTTTTCAGCAAGATCAAACAACTATCACCCAAGAAGATCCTATCGGTTCTACTTGGCTCAAACACTAATTAAAACACAAAAAACACAATAATAACAGTAGCATATTTGTGTTAACACTCAAGAGCAGAAAGCAAAAATGCAAAAATAAAATTTATTCATTGGGTTGCCTCCCAACAAGCGCTATAGTTTTACGCCCTTAGCTAGGCATCAAGCAAGGATCTAAGTTTTGTCATCTTTGTTTCGAGATCCAGATGCCCTCATGATTGATTCATAAGGTGGCTTAATTCTAGTTCTAGGAAAGTGTTCCATACCCTTCCTCAAAGGAAATTGGAACTTAATATTGCCTTCTTTCATATCAATCACGACACCGATAGTGCGTAAAAACGGTCTACCAAGAATAATTGGACAAGACGGATTGCAATCAATATCAAGAACAATAAAATCTATGGGCACATAATTCCTATTTGCAAGGATAAGAACATCATTAGTTCTTCCCATCGGCTTTTTAATAGTAGAATCCGCCAAGTGCAAATTCAAAGAACATTCTTCAAGATTAGTAAGACCAAGCACATCACATAAAGATTTCGGAATTATAGAAACACTAGCACCCAAGTCACGCAAAGAAAAACACTCATAATTTTTAATCTTGACTTTGATAGTAGGTTCCCATTCACCATGCAATTTTCTAGGAATTCAAACTTCTAATTCCAATTTTTCTTCAAGAGCCTTTATCATAGCATCAACAATATGTTTAGTAAAAGCTTTATTTTGTTCATAAGCATGGGGTGAATTTATCATGGATTGCAACAAAGAAATACAATCAATTAAAGAGCAACTATCATAATTAAAGTCTTTGTAATCCAAAAGAGTGGGCACATCACTAGGTAAAGTTTCGACCTCTCCAAACCCACTTTCATCAATTTTCTCTACAAGATTTTCACCCTCCGAAATATTGGGACGCCTTCTACCTAAAGTTGAATCTTCCCAAGTCCCTTTTTCATCAATCTTAACTTTACTAAACAAGGAATCAATAGAAGAAACACCAATCATTTTAAGATCTTCAGCACTTTTGCAAAACGCCTTTTCTAAAAATTCAATTTTAGCTCTAAGCATAGCGGTTCTTTTCTTACTTTCATCCATAGAAACATAATGAGCTTTAATTGATTCATCTACTTTAGGCACAAAAATTTTCATCTTGAGATTTTCCACATCATGAGCAATTCTATCAACACTTCTAGACAAGTCATCAATCTTATTCAACTTTTCTTCTATGGAAGTGTTGAAAACTTTTTGTGTATTAATAAATTCTTTGATATAATTCTCAAGATCAGAGGTGTTAATATTATTATTATAAGAGTGATTTCCATAGGAATTACCATAATTATTAGAGGAATTACTAGGAAAAGGCCTAGGATTAAAATTACCTCTATAAGCATTGTTGTTGAAATTATTTCGAGAGATAAAATTCACATCTATGGCATCACTATTTTGCTCAATCAAAGTAGACAAAGGCATATCATTGAAATCAATAGGAGCACTTTTACTAGCAACCAATTTCATAAGAGCATCAACTTTTTCACTCAAATAAGAAATTTCTTCAACCGAATTAACCTTTTTACTAGTAGGAGCCCTTTCGGTATGCCATTGTGAATAATTTGCCATAATATTATCAAGCAATTTGGTATCTTCACCCAAAGTAATTTCCATAAGAGTTCCACCCGCGGCGGAATCTAAAAGATTACGAGAAACAAAATTCAACCCCGCATAAAAATTTGTATGATCATCCAAAGATTTAACCCATGAGTTGGGCAACTCCTTAGCATCATTTTCATCCTTTACCAAGATTGTGCAACATGCTCATGTTCAAGTTGCTTGAAATTCATGGAAATAATTTTTGCGGGAGGAAAATACTTAGTGATAAAAGCATCTTTGCACTTATTCCAAGAGCAAGGCAAAGAAGAGAACCAAATTTTTGCAGAATAACGCAAAGAAAACAGAAATAATTTCATCTTCACCACATCATTGTCCACATCTTTTTTCTTTTGAATATCGCATAATTCCATGAAGGTATTAAGATGGGACGCGACATCCTCATTAGGAGTACCAGAAAATTGATCTTTCATAACAAGATTCAGCAAAACAGTATTAATATCACAAGACTCCGCACTAGTGGCGGGTGGAGCAATCGGAGTGCCAATAAAATCATTGTTGTTGGTATTTGATAAATCACATCACTTGGTGGTCTCTTGAGTCATGAGGACCACACAACAAGATTGCACTCAAAAACAGATCTAGCAAGAAAACGGAAAATAGAAAAGAGAGGCGATAAAAAGGCAATTTTTTGTGAAGTGGGTGAGAGGAAAACGGGAGGCAAGTGGCAAATAATGTAAATTGCGAGGAGATGAAATTTGTGATTAGGAACCTGGTATATGTTGAAGATTCTCCCCGGCAGCGGCACCAGCAATTCCTTTTGATGTCGCTTGAAGCTACGTCGGTATTTCCCCAAAGAGGAGGGGATGATGCATCACAGCGGCGGTAGATATTTCCCTCAGATATGAAACCAAGGTTATCGAACCAGTAGGAGAACCAAGCAACACAACATAAACAGCCCCTGCACATAGATAACAAATCCTCGCAACCCATGTGTTAAAGGGGTTGTCAATCCCTTTCGGGGTACGCCGCCTCAAGTGGCGAACGGACGTGAGATAAATTTGTAGTAAATTGATAGATCGAACGCTAAATAAAATAAAGAAAGAAAAATTGCAGCAAGGTATTTTTGTATTTTTGGTTTAATAGATCTGAAAATAAATGCTAGGAAAAAGTAGATCGCAAAGGCAAATATATGAGAAAGAAGACCCGAGGGACGTAGGTTTCACTAGTGGCATCTCTTGAGAAAATTAGCAAACAGTGGGTAAACAAATTATTGTTGGGCAATTGATAGAACTTCAAATAATTATGACGATATCCAGGCAATGATCATTATATAGGCATCACGTCCAAGATTAGTAGACCTACTCCTGCCTGCATCTACTACTATTACTCCACACATCGACCGCTATCCAGCATGCATCTAGTGTATTAAGTTCATGGAGAAACGGAGTAATGCAATAAGAACGATGACATGATGTAGACAAGATCTATCTATGTAGAGATAGACCCCATCATTTTATCCTTAGTAACAATGATACATACATGTTGTTTCCCTTTCTGTCACTGGGATCAAGCACCGTAAGATCGAACCCACTACCGGGCACCTCTTCCCACTGCAAGATAAATAGATCAAGTTGGCCAAACAATACCCAAATATCGGATAAGAAATACGAGGCTACAAGAAATCATGCATATAAGAGATCAAAGAAACTCAAATAACTTTCATGGATATAAAAAGATAGATCTGATCATAAACTTAAAGTTCGTCGATCCCAGCAAACACACCGCAAAAGAGTTACATCATATGGATCTCCAAGAGACCATCGTATTGAGAATTCAGAGAGAGTGAGAAATCCATCTAGCTACTAACTATGGACCCGAAGGTCTACAAAGTACTACTCACGCATCATCGGAGAGGCACCAATGGAGGTGGTGAACCCCATCTGAGATGGTGTCTAGATTGGATCTGGTAGTTCCGGACTCTATGGAGGCTGGATGAATATTTCGTAGATTCCCCTTGGATTTCTGGAATATTGGGGTATTTATAGAGCAAAGAGGCGGTCCGGGGGCACCCGAGGTGGGCACAACCCACCAGGGCACGCCTGGGCCTCCTGGCGCACCCTGGTGGGTTGTGCCTCCGTCAAGGCACCCCCCAGGCGCAGCCAGGGCCCGTTGTGTTCCTTCTGGCCCATAAAAATTATTCGTAGGGCAGTTGGACTCCGTCTGATATTGATTTTCTGCGATGTAAAAAACATGGAAAAAACAGCAACTGGTACTTGGCACTATGTTAATAGGTTAGTACCAAAAAATGATATAAAATGACTATAAATGATTGTAAAACATCCTAGATTGATACTATAACAGCATGGAACAATAAAAAATTATAGATACATTGGAGACTTATCAGAGGCAAGGCGAAAATCTTTGCCAGCGATCGTGCCGCCTTTGACTCTCTTGAGAAGAGGTCTCGCAAGGCGCTGCAAGATCTCTATGGGAGGGGGTTGAAGAAGCCGCTGGTGACTGCTGAGGAAGGCCCCGCCGAGCTGCTCCCCTAGCTCGTCGAGGCGCTTGAGGGTGTTGCTGACGGAGTCGGCCCCATGGTGGAGGGGGGAAGCCCGCGCGGTCTCCGCTTCAGCTATGACCCGCATCTTCAGCCACCTCCATCTTCGCGACCCCAGCACTGACTTTGGAGCACTTCTCGAGCCTGTGGACGAGGTGCACTATGCCGCCGCCGAAGCCGTGAAGGACCAAGTGGATGCTCTGTTGCGGAAGTTCCTCGCCATCGACCCTGCGCCCCCGACTGATGGCACCGCCGAACCTATAGCCACAACCGACGGTACGGGTGACGGCGACATTGTCGACGATGAGGCACCGCTCACCGGCGGTGGCAGCGCCCAAGGCTGAAGCAGGGGCTCACAGGCAGTGCTTCCCTCCATTTTTATTTCCTGCAACATGCACCGTGCCTCGTGGAGGCGTTAAAACTTTATGTGTCCGTGCTATTTAAGAGACATCGTTTTTGTAATAATTTGCCAGGATTTTGCGATACCTTCCCGCTTACTTGATGTTCTACGGCGGCAGGGCCCGACCCCGCGCATACTTCAGCCGCCGTTGGGTCATTCGGATCACCAGGACAAGTCCAAGGGGTGAGGGGCTATGTGACCAGTTAGGCTCTTGAGTCGCGATGCTCAGGAGTCCCCCTTGACGCACAAACGGCCCGCGGGAAGGAGACACGAGAGTAGGCCTTAGTGTTCTGCGTCGGGAAGGCCCGACCCCGCGCATACCTCAGCCGCCGTTGGGTCATCCGGATCACCAGGATGAGACCAAGGGGTGAGGGGCTACGTGGCTAGTTAGGCTCCTGAGTCGCGATGCTCAAGAGTCCCGCTTGATGTACAAACCATACCTTTTCTCGCTGAGGTCCCGGTAGGGAGTGGCGCGCGATGACCAGGTCCGAGGGACCTGGCAGGGTAGCTTACGCTAGGCGTGACCTGAGCGTAGCCCCCGTGCTCAGCCCCCTCGCGTGACTCTCCCGAGGGGAAAGTGTTGCGACGAGGCTGCATACTGAGCCTGGGGGCTCCCCGAGGTTGATGCGGCCATGGGGCGTCCCTCATTGTTTATCACCAGCGCGGAGCATGGCGCTTCCGCACTTGCATGGGCATAGCCGCTCCTCGACCGTGTCGACTGCCAGCATGGAGCATGGTGCTTCCACTGGTGCGTGAGTGAGGGCTCCCTCTGAGTGGAGCCCCCGGGGCGTGTACAGCCCCGCCCTGACACGTGGCTTGCATGGCATGGCTAGACGAGGCGTGTCTGGGCACTCATGAGCCAGCGCGAGACTCATGAGGCCCTACCTCAAGGCGGGTTGCGCCTGAATTTAATTCTTAATAGTTGTGATAGCCCTGTGAGATGGTTAGACAACCTGCGCCGAATGAATCTCCCGAGGTGATCACATGAGAATGCCAAATACCAACGACCCCAGGAGGTGACATGAACGGGGCCGGCCTGTTAGACAGAGCTCAGTCATTGGTTTTATCGACGCTGCAGGGACGGACCCGAGTAGAGACGCCGTGTCGAGTCTTCTCATGCAAAAAATCCTGAAGAAAGACAACCGGCGCGTGGCTCCCGTGGTGGTGATGCACCGGGTCGCGTGCCCTGGCTCGTCCTTCTGCGATTAGCTCATGCGAGAACAAGTCACCAAGGGCCATGGGAGGTGACGTACACGGGAGCTAGCCCGCGAGCCAGAGCTCGGCCTCTTGGGTTTAGCGACGCTGCAGGGATGGACCCGAGCACAGACGCCGTGTCAGTCCTTAATCATGAGGCGGTCGTGGGCGGGCTTGCAAGGGAGTACGACGTTCATGGTATCGAAGTTTCGAATAGGCATATAGTAACCGTGAAGTAACCCATGGGAGGAGGCAAGCTAGTTCAGGTAAATGCAAGAATGATACATGTCGCAGGGACGGACCCATGCGGCCTGGGGATGTTGCAGCCCGAGGGGCGCCCCCAACAGAGTAAAGTTAAAGATGCAGAGGATACATGCCGCATGGACAGGCCCATGCAACCTGGGGATAGTGCAGCACGAGGGGCACCCCCAACTGAATGAACCGGAAAATGTCACCTCGCACCGTTGCTGGAGGGGTGTTGAAGCGGTTGGGGAAATATGCTGGAGGAGTTGCTCCTCATGAGCCGCCTAGGCCCTGAACCTCGGGAGGCTCTGGGGGTCCCGAGGGCTCACGAGGAACCATCACCATCTCTGCCTGGACAGCCTGACGCCTGGCCTCCTGGGCCGCTAGAAGGCTCCGCAGGCGACGCTGGAAGGTAACAGCTGCGTTCGGCAAGCCGAAAGGCATGCTAACGTAGCTGTGAGGCGGACCCTCGCATTGGCCAACGCGCGAAGGCCAGAGGCGCTCCTGGGATGCGGCTCTGTTGAGCCCTGGGATGTTCACGCAGACGTGCAGCTCGTTGTCCTCGCCGGGACAAGGAGCTGCGCCGGGTGCTGAGCGGCGGTCGCCACGCATGGCCCTCGCCTCATGAAGCTGCTCCGTCGTCTTGGCGATGAACTCCTGAGCACCTAGCATCCCATGCCTTGTGTCCTCGTGAGGGAAGCGTGCGATGAAGCATGCCTCCTTCTGGTGCCCGAGCGCCTCCCCCGTGACATTGGATAGATCAGAGGCCCTACAGAAGAGAGCCCCCGAGCCCAATCCGAGGAGGGCGCCGAGCGCGCCTTCCTATGCGACAGAGGGAGGCGCCCCATCTGTGGCGCAGGTCCTGAGGTGGTGCCGCTGGAGACACCGCTCTCCTGAGGCTCTTGACGGAGCAGCCGCTTCTTCTTCTTGGGGACTGCCTCTGGAGGCTAGATGGCGCCTTGGTTCTCTGGGTCTTCAATCGCCGTGGCCTGGTAGGCGCACTCGAGGGAGAACATCGCGCCCTTCTCTTCGCAAGCGATCGTGATGATGTCATGGTTCCCTCGCATCTTGAGGACGTTGTAGCCATGGTGGGTCACCGCCATGAACTTGGCCAGGGCCGGATACCCAAGGATGGCATTGTATGGCAGGCGGATGTGGGCGACGTCGAAGTCGATGATCTCGATGCGGTAGTTGTCACGCTGGCCGAAGGTGACAGGGAGGCGGATCTGCCCTATCGGGGTGGTGGAGCCATCGGTCACACCTGAGAAGGGCTTGGTGGGCTGCAGCTGATCATATGGCACTTGGAGGCGGTCGAACATCTCGATGGAAAGACCATTGAGCCCCGCACCGCCATTGATGAGGGTCTTGGTGACAAGGACGTTGCTGATGACGAGCGAGCAGAGCATCTGGAGGGCGCCGGCAGTTGCCGCGCACTTGAGCTAGTCGGACAAGCTGAAGGTGATGGTGCACCTGGACCACCTGAGCAGGCACGTGGCCTCGAGCCTGGGGAGGGCCGCATTCACCTCACGAGCGAACTGCTTGAATATGCACTGGGAGGCTGAGGCCTGAGCACCACCCAAGATGCAGGCGATGGCGCGAGGCTCCTGGAAGCCCCCAACCATCTTGTCCTGGTGGTGGTGGCAGCAGAGGGAGGCCGGCATTGCCCTAAGGTCAGTCCTCACGAGGCTGATCTCTCCAGGTGCCCTCGTGAGGCTGGCCTTGCTAGCGGTCCTCACGAGGCTGATTGTGCCACTCCTGGCGAGGGCCACAGTTGTCCCAGCGTCCTCTGCTTCTTCCTCCTCCTCGATCGTAGCCCTGCTCGTTGCACTCAGGGCATCCACCAAGGCGCCCATCGCGAATGGCCCTGAGTTCCTGACAGTCGTTGGTGTTGTGGTTGTGTACGTTGTGGAAGACACAAAAAGGACGGCTGTTCTTGGACGATTCTGGTTGGTCGCAGCCGCGTTTCATCTCTGGTTCTGCCGCGAGCACGGCAGCCCCCTTGCGCTTCACGTCCTTGGTCTTGGCCTTCCTGTCTTCTGGGTCGGCAGTCGGGAGCTCGAGGAGGAGAGGCACCCTTCCTCAGCTCTCGCGCACTTGGTCGCCATGTTGAACATCTCCAGAGCTGTACACAGGTCCTCGTGGATGGCGATCTCCTCCTTCATCTTGACATCACGGACACCATCAGAGAATGCTGAGACGATGGCTTCGTCCAAGACCTTGGGGATATTGAGGCGAACGCTGTTGAAGCACTGGATGTACTTCTGCAGGGTCTCCCCTGGCTGCTGCTTGATGCGCCGCAGGTCACCAGCGGCAGGCGGGCGGTCGCGCGTGCCCTGGAATTTGGCGACGAAACACTCGCGCATCTCGCCCCAGGAGGAGATCGATCCCGCTGGCAGGCTTAGGAGCCACGAGCGCGCGCCGTCTTTGAGAGCCGTGGGAAACCAGTTCGCCATGACCTTCTCGTCGCCGCTGGCCGCCTTGATGCTCGGCTCGTAGAGCTGCAGGAACTCCGCAGGGTCGGGGGTGTCGTTGTAGCGTGGAGGCAGGTCGGGCTTGAACTTGCCTGGCCAGGCGACGCTACATAGCTCGGGGGTGAAGGCACGACAACCCGCAGTGGTCACTGGAGCCCATCGCGGGGGCGGAGCCTGGTCTTGGTACTCATGCGCCACCACCGCAGGTGGTGCGCGGTCTTGACGTGGTGGTGCCGGGAGTGCAGGAGCATCCTCTCGCGACCGCTGGACCTCCTGGCAGCTTTCTTCTTCGCGCGCGGGCACCCTGCGCAGCGGGTCACGCCGCGGGGCCGCGCGTCTTGGTCCGGGAATGACGTCTTGACGGGGAGGCAGTGGAGGCGCTCCATGGGCTACGTCGCCCGTAGCGGGAGGTGGGCGAGGTAGCGAGAGGGACGGTGCAGGAGAGCCCCCAGCGGCGCTAAGGAGCTCGGCGATGCGGTCTAACCAGTCTTCGTAGAGGTCGTCGACCGAGCGATAGCGCAGGAGTTCGCACGCCATGAGCAGCGCAGCCTACGCGTTTGCCGGGCCATGACGAGCGTGAGATGATGGGCCGGCCGGAGTCAACGACGGGGTGGCGGTGTGTCCATCTCGCCGCACGGAAGGGTGCAGCGACGAGGCTTGCTACTCGTGCCCCACCGGGCCGTTGGCGGCGAGTGATGGAGAGCGACGAGGAGGTCCGCCGACGGGCGCCGTCTGGGCGAGCGAGCGGCAAGGGCGGCTCAGCGCTCGGCACGGGCTCGACGAGCATCCGCCATGGAGATGGTCAAGCCGCGGCGAGTCGGTCGACGGAAGAAATGCTTCGACGCACCCCTACCTGGCGCGCCAAGTGTCGGATTAAGGGCTCCGCAGACCCTTGTGAGGTTCGAACACTGGGGTGCGTACGAAGAACTTCTTCTCCCTTACCTGTCGGCCCAATGGTTCCATAGCCTAGCTCGACGAACCCAAGGGACAAGAGACACAACCGTTTATCCTAGTTCGGGCCACCTTGCGGTGTAATACCCTACTGCAGCTTTGTGGTGAATTTCCTCGAGGGGCTGAGGATGAACTAGTACAATGGACGAACAGCCTCAGGAGGTGAGGTGTTCTTGTGCTCGATGAGCTGGTGGGGTGGTCCGGGTAGAATGGCCCTTATTCGGGATGTCTCACTACGGTGGTGGCTAAGTCCTATTTATAGTGGCCTTGGTCCTCTTCCCAAATGTAGGCGGGAAGGGATCTCACAACGGCCAAATTTGAAGGGAGATAACTAGTACAAGCTATCTGTCGGCATTCTGCAACCGGGGGTGCCCAGACTTGCCTACCTGCAGCCCAACGCGTGGCTCCACCAACGGCCTGGTACGGCCCATCTTCAGTAGCGACAACCTAAGACCCTCGCGAGGGGCCAAGCCTCGCGAGGCGGATGACACCAAGACCTCCTTGCGGGCAACCTCGCTAGGCTGGCTCCCGAGGAGCGGAGATCTCTATGCAAGGGGCACCTCGCGAGGTTCACGTGACGTGAGCCGTGACGACCAAGGCCAGGCGGGCACCAGCGGGCCCAGTGTACCAGTTTCCTCTTTGGGGCTAAAGAGGCAAGCACAGGCGAGGAGTCCCGAGGCGTCAGGCAATGGTTTCCATATCGGTGCAATAAGACCAAGACCAGCGGGACGACAGGACGGAGGTCATCGCGGAGCCCACAACAGCGTCACCACCAGAGCCGTTGACAGGCGAAGACCACCTTTTGTCAGGATAGCCTGTACTAGTTGTCTCCCTTCAAACTTGGCCATTGTGGGATCCCTTCCCGCCTAACATTTGGGAAGAGGACTAGGGCCTCTATAAATAGGACTAGCCACCACCATAGGGGAGAGGATCGATTCCACCCTGATGAGTTCACCAGCTCATTGAGCCCTAGAACGCCTCACCTCCTGAGGTTGTTCATCCATTGTACTAGTTCATCCTCAGCCCCTTGAGGCAATCCACCACCACACTAGAGTAGGGTATTACACCGCAAGGTGGCCCGAACCAGTATAAACCTTTGTGTCTCTTGTTCTTTGGGTTCATCGAGCTAGGCCGTGAGATCATTGAGCGAGCGAGCTAGGAAGGGAGTGTTCTTCGTGCGCACCCTAGAGTTTGAACCTCACAAGGGTTTGCCGGAAACCGTAATCCAACATTTGGCGCGCCAGGCAGGGGTGCAGTGAAGCCTTTCTTCCGTCGATCGACGCACCACTACTCTGCCGCATCCATGGCTGACGTTCGCCGAGCCCGTGCTGAGAGCCGGGTCGCCGTTGCCGCTCGCGTCGCCCAGACAGCGCCCGTTGGCGGACCTCCCAGTCGCTCTCCGTCACCCGCTGCCAACGCCGCCACCGGCTCAGCGGTAAACGAGCAGCAATCTTCGTCGCTGCACCCCTCTGTGCGGCGGGACGGACGCACCGCCACCCCGTCGCTGACTCCGGCTGGCTCGTTGTCCCACGCTTGTCCCGCACCCACGGACGCACAGGCCGCGCTGCTCATGGCGCGTGAGCTCCTGCGTTACCGCCCCATTGACGACCTCTACGAAGACTGGCTGGACCGCATCGCCGAGCTCGTCAACGCCGCTAGGGGCTCTCCCACACCGTCTCTCTCGCTGCCTCATCCACCTCCTGCTGCGGGCGATGTAGCCCATGGAGCCCCTCCGCCACCTCCACATCAAGACGTTGCCCTCGCACCAAGACACGTGGCCCCGCGGCACGACCCACCGTGCAGGGCACCTGCACATGAAGAAGGAAGCTACCAGGAGATCCCGCGACCGCAAGAAGATGCTCCTGCACTCCCCGCACCACCACGTCAAGATCGCGCGCCGCCTGCGACGGCGACGCGTGGGTACCAAGACCGGGCTCCACCTGCACGACGTGCTCCAGTGACCATGGCGGGCTGCCGCGCCTTCACCCCCGAGCTACGCAGCATCGTCTGGCCCGGCAAGTTCAAGCCCGACCTGCCTCCACGCTACGACGGCACCCCCGACCCAGCTGAGTTCTTGCAGCTCTATGAGCTGAGCATCGAGGCGGCCAACGGTGACGAGAAGGTCATGGCGAACTGGTTTCCCACGGCTCTCAAAGACGGCACGCTCTCGTGGCTCATGAACCTGCCAGCAGGATCGATCTCCTCCTGGGTCGAGATGCGCGAGCGCTTCGTCGCCAACTTCCAAGGCACTCGCGACCGCCCGCCTACCACTGGTGACTTGCGGCAGATCAAGCAGCAGCTAGGGGAAACCCTGCAGAAGTACATCCAGCGTTCCAACAGCGTTCGCCTCAAGATTCCCAAGGTGACGGACGAGGACATCATCTCAGCATTCTCCGATGGCGTCCGTGATGTCAAGATGAAGGAGGAGCTCGCTATACACGAGGACCTGTGCACAGCTCTGGAGATGTTCACCATGACGACCAAGTGCGCAAGAGCTGAGCAGGGACGCGTCTCCCTCCTCCAGCTCCCAGCCGCCGACCCGAAAGACAAGAATGCCAAGACCAAGGACGTGAAGCGCAAGGGGGCTGTCGTGCTCGCGGCGGAGCCAGAGATGAAGCGCGGCTGCGACCACCCCGAGTCATCCAAGGTCAACCGCCCATTCCGCGCCTTCCGCAGCGTGCATAGCCACAACACCAACGACTATCAGGAGCTCAAGGCCATCGGCGACGGACGCTTCGGTCGACGCCCCGACCGCAACGACCGAGGCTATGACCATGGAGGAGGCTGGAGTGGAGAACGCTGGGACGACGGCGGCCCCCGCCAGGAGTGGCGCGACCGGCCTCGTGTGGACCGCTGGCAGGACCAGCCTCGCGAGGGCGCCTGGAGAGACCAGCCTTGTGAGGACCGCCCCTAGGGCAACGGTGGCCTCCCTCCGCTGCCGCTACCACCAAGGAGGAACGACGACCATCACCTGGACGAGGGGGCTGGGGGCTTCCAGGAGCCTCGCGCCATCGCTTGCATCTTGGGTGGCACTCAGGCCCCAGGCTCTCAGCGTATCTTCAAGCAGTTTGCTCGCGAGGTGAACGCGGCCCTCCCCAGGCTCAAGGCCACACGCCCGCTCAGGTGGTCCAAGTGCACCATTACCTTCAGCTCCTCCGACCATCTCAAGTGCGCGGCAACTGTTGGCGCCCTCCCGATGCTCTGCTCGGCCATCATCAGCAATGTCCAAGTCACCAAGACCCTCATCAACGGTGGCGCAGGGCTCAATGTCCTATCTGTCGGGACGTTCGACCGCCTCCAAGTGCCATATGATCAGCTGTAGCCTACCAAGCCCTTCTCAGGAGTAACTGACGGCTCCACCACCCCGATCGGGCAGATCCGCCTCCCTGTCACCTTCGGCAAGCGCGACAAACCGCACCGAGCTCATCGACTTCGACGTCGCCCGCATCCGCCTGCCGTATGATACGTCTCCGTCGTATCTATATTTTTTCATTGTTCCATGCCAATATTATTCAACTTTCATATTCTTTTGGAAACTTTTTATACTATTTTTGGGACTAACATATTGATCCAGTGCCCAGTGTCAGTTCCTGTTTGTTGCATGTTTTATGTTTCGCAGAAACCCCATATCAAACGGAGTCCAAACGGGATAGAAATGGACGGAGAATTATTTTGGAATATTTGTGATTTTTGGGAAGTAAAATCAACGCGAGATGGTGCCCGAGGTGGCCACGAGGGTGGGGCCCACGCCCACTCTAGGTGGGCGCGCCCCCCACCCTCGTGGGCCCCTCGTAAGGCGGTTGATGCTCTACTTTGGCCGCAAGAAAGGTAATTTTTGGAAAAAGATCTGCGCGAAGGGTTCAATCCAATCGGAGTTACGGATCTCCAGATATAAAAGAAACGGTGAAAGGGCAGCAGACCAGAACGCAGAAACAGAGAGAGACATATCCAATCTCGGAGGGGCTCTCGCCCCTCCCATGCCATGGAGGCCAAGGACCAGAGGGGAAACCCTTCTCCCATCTAGGGAGGAGGTCAAGGAAGAAGAAGACGAAGGGGCCCCCTCTCCCCTTCTCTTCCGGTGGCGCCGCAACGCTGTCGTGGCCATCATCATCACCGCAATCTTCACCAACAACTTCACCGCCATCATCGCCAACTCTTCCCCCCTCTATGCAGCGGTGTAACCTCTCTCTTACCCGCTGTAATCTCTACTTAAACATGGTGCTCAACGCTATATATTATTTCCCAATGATGTATGGCTATCCTATGATGTTTGAGTAGATCCGTTTTGTCCTATGGGTTATTTTATGATCAAGATTGGTTTGAGTTACATGTTTTATTATTGGTGCTATCCTATGGTGCTCTCCGTGTCATGCAAGCGTGAGGGATTCCTGCTGTAGGGTTTGCAATATGTTCATGATTTGCTTATGGTGGGTGGCGTGAGTGACAGAAGCACAGACCCGAGTAAGTAGGTTGTTTGCGTATGGGATAAAGAGGACTTGATGCATTAATGCTATGGTTGGGTTTTACCTTAATGATCTTTAGTAGTTGCGGATGCTTGCTAGAGTTCCAATCATAAGTGCATATGATCCAAGTAGAGAAAGTATGTTAGCTTATGCCTCTCCCTCAAATAAAATTGCAATAATGATTACCGGTCTAGTTATCGATTGCCTAGGGACAAATAACTTTCTCGTGACAAAAAGCTCTCTACTAAAACTAATTTAGTTGTGTCTTTATCTAAACAGCCCCTAGTTTTTATTCTCGTGCTCTTTATTATTTTGCAAACCTATCCGAAAACACCTACAAAGTACTTCTAGTTTCATACTTTTTCTAGGTAAAGCGAACGTCAAGCGTGCGTAGAGTTGTATTGGTGGTCGATAGAACTTGAGGGAATATTTGTTCTACCTTTAGCTCCTCGTTGGGTTCGACACTCTTACTTATCGAAAGAGGCTACAATTTATCCCCTATACTTGTGGGTTATCACCATACAATGTCATCCTCGGGTATCCAGCCCTGGCCAAGTTTATGGCAATGACTCATCACGTCTACAACGTCCTCAAGATGCCAGGGAGCTGCGGCGTCATCACGGTCGCCTACGGGGAAAATGACGCGGTGTGCTCCCAGGAGCGCGCTTACCAGGCTGCAGCGGCCGAAGACCCAGATAACGAAGGCGCCGTCTACCCTCCTGAGGACGTCCCCAAGAAGAAGAAGCAGCTGCTCCACCAAGGGCCTCAGGAGAGCGGCGTCTCCAGCGGCACCACCTTAGGACCTGCGCCCTGATACGTCTCCAACGTATCTATAATTTTTGATTGTTCCATGCTATTAAATTATCCTTCTAGGATGTTTTATATGCATTTATATGCTATTTTATATGATTTTTGGGACTAACCTATTAACCTAGAGCCCAGTGCCAGTTTCTGTTTATTCCTTGTTTTTTAGTATCGCAGAAAAGGAAAACCAAACGGAGTCCAATTGACCTGAAAATTCACGGAGATTATTTTTGGACCAGAAGAAGCCCACGGAGTATCGGAGATGGGCCAGAAGAGTCTCGAGGCACCCACGAGGGTGGGTGGCGCACCCCCCTACCTCGTGGCCGCCTTGGAGACCCCCCTGGCTTGTTCCCGACGCCAACACCTCTTATATATACCCAAACTTCCAAAACTTAACCTAGATCAGGAGTTCCGCCGCCGCAAGCCTCTGTAGCCACCAAAAACCAATCGGGACCCGATTCCGGCACCCTGCCGGAGGGGGGATCCCTCACCGATGGCCATCTTCATCATCCCGGCGCTCTCCATGACGAGGAGGAAGTAGTTCACCCTCGGGGCTGAGGGTATGTACCAGTAGCTATGTGTTTGATCTCTCTCTCTCTCGTGTTCTTGATTTTGCATGATCTTGATGTATCGGGAGCTTTGCTATTATAGTTGGATTTGATGATGTTTCTCCCCCTCTACTCTCTTGTAATGGATTGAGTTTTCCCTTTGATGTTATCTTATCGGATTGAGTCTTTAAGGATTTGAGAACACTTGATGTATGTCTTGTGTGGGATAACCGTGGTGACAATGGGTTATTCTATTGATTCACTTGATGTATGTTTTGGTGATCAACTTGCGGGTTCTGTGACCTTGTGAAACTATGCATAGGGGTTGACACACGTTTTCGTCTTGACTCTCCGATAGAAACATTGGGGCACTCTTTGAAGTTCTATGTGTTTGTTGAATAGATGAATCTGAGATTGTGTGATGCATATCGTATAATCATACCCACGGATACTTGAGGTGACATTGGAGTATCTAGGTGACAGTAGGGTTTTGGTTGATTTGTTTCTTAAGGTGTTATTCTAGTACGAACTCTATGATAGATCGAACGGAAAGAACAGCTTCATGTTATTTTACTACGAACTCTTGAATAGATCGATCAGAACGGATAACTTTGAGGTGGTATCGTACCCTACAATAATCTCTTCTTTTGTTCTCCACTATTAGTGACTTTGGAGTGACTCTTTGTTGCATGTTTAGGGATAGTTATATGATCCAATTATGTTATTATTGTTGAGAGAACTTGCACTAGTGAAAGTATGAACCCTAGGCCTTGTTTCAACGCATTGCAATACCGTTTGTGCTCACTTTTATCATTAGTTACCTTGCTGTTTTTATATTTTCAAATTACAAAAACCTATATCTACCATCCATATTGCACTTGTATCACCATCTCTTCGCCGAACTAGTGCACCTATACAATTTACCATTGTATTGGGTGTCTTGGGGACACAAGAGACTCTTTGTCATTTGGTTGCAGGGTTGTTTGAGAGAGACCATCTTCATCCTACGCCTCCCACGGATTGATAAACCTTAGGTCATCCACTTGAAGGAAATTTGCTACTGTCCTACAAACCTCTGCACTTGGAGGCCCAACAATGTCTACAAGAAGAAGGTTGCGTAGTAGACATCAAGCTCTTTTCTGGCACCGTTGCCGGGGAGGTGAGTGCTTGAAGGTATATCTTTAGATCTTGCAATCGAATATTTTTGTTTCTGGTTTTATCACTAGTTCAGTCTATCAAAGAAAACTACAAAAAAATGGAATTAAGGTTGCCTCATATGCTTCATCTTTTTAATGTCTTTCGTGAAAATGATGGGAAGGAAAATTGTACTCAAGTACTAGAAGAAGAATTAAATAGAATGCTTGGCATAACATATGTGAATGATGAGCATGATTGCAATGTTGTTAGTATGAATTCTTTGAATACCCATGATGCTAATGATATGCAAAGCCACAAGCTTGGGGATGCTATGTTTGATGAAGATGATATGTTTAGTCCCCCAAGTTTTAATGAGCAAATTTATTATGATGAAAGCATGCCTCCTATTTATGATGATTATTGTGATGACACGTATGCTATAAAGAATAAAGATAACCATGAAACTTGTCATCATGATTTTAATTTTCAATTGGATTATGCTTCACATGATATTTATTTTGTTGAGTTTGCTCCCACTACTATTCATGAGAAGAAATTTTCTTATGTGGAGAGTAATAAAAATTCTATGCTTGCAGATCATGAAAAGAATGCTTTATGTGATGGTTATATTGTTGAATTCATTCATGATGCTACTGAAAATTATTATGAGGGAGGAATATATGCTTTTAGGAATTGAAATAATATCAAGTTTCTTCTCTATGTGTTGAAAAGTTTGAAGCTATGCTTGTTTTGCTTTCCTATGCTAGTTGATTATTGTTCCCATAAGTTGTTTGCTCACAAAATCCCTATGCATAGGAAGTGGGTTAGACTTAAATGTGCTAGTCATATTCTTCATGATGCTCTCTTTATGTTTCAATTCTTATCTTTTATGTGAGCGTCATTGAAATCATCATGCCTAGCTAGGGGCGTTAAACGTTAGCGCTTGTTGGGAGGCAACCCAATTTTATTTTTGTTCTTTGCCTTTTGCTCCTGTTTAGTAATAAATAATTCATATAGCCTCTGTTTAGATGTGGTTTTATTGTTTTAATTAGTGTTTGTGCCAAGTAGAACCTTTGGGAAGACTTGGGTGAAGTCTTTGCGATCTTGCTGTAAAAAAACAGAAACTTTTGCGCTCACGAGATTAGCTGCCTTATTTTACTAGAGAGTGCTTTTAGGTTAATTCTTTTTGCAGATGATTAATAGAAAAATTCCTCAGGTCCAAAAATTTATTTCAGAATTTTTGGAGTTACATAAGTATTCGAATGATGCAGATTACTACAGACTGTTCTGTTTTTTGACAGATTCTGTTTTCTATGTGTTGTTTGGTTATTTTGATGAATCTATGAGTAGTATCGGAGGGTATGAACCATCGAGAAGTTGGAATACAGTAGATAGTACACCAATATGAATTTATAATGAGTTCACAACAGTACCTAAGTGGTGATTTATTTTCTTCTACTAACGGAGCTTACGAGTTTTCTGTTAAGTTTTGTGTTGTGAAGTTTTCAAGTTTTGGGTAAAGATTCGATGGACTATGGAATAAGGAGTGGCAAGATCCTAAGCTTGGGGATGCCCAAGGCACCCCAAAGTAATATTCAAGGACAACCAACTGCCTAAGCTTGGGGATGCCCCGGAAGGCATCCCCTCTTTCGTCTTCGTTCATCGGTAACCTTACTTGGAGCTATATTTTTATTCACCACATGATATGTGTTTTGCTTGGAGCGTCATTTTATTTTATTTTGTTTTGCTTGCTGTTTGAATAATATCCCAAGATCTTAAATTCTTAAATTTTAGAGAGTCTTCACATAGTTACATAATTATTCGACTACTCATTGATCTTCACTTATATCTTTTGGAGTAGTTTGTCATTTGCTCTAGTGCTTCACTTATATCTTTTTAGAGCACGGTGGTGGTTTTATTTTATAGAAATTATTGATCTCTCATGCTTCACTTATATTATTTTGAGAGTCTTTTATAACAGCATGGTAATTTGCTTTGGCTATAAAATTAGTCCTAATATGATAGGCATCCAAGATGGGTATAATAACTTCCATATAGAGTGCGTTGAATACTATGAGAAGTTTGATACTTGATGATTGTTTTGAGAAATGAAGATGGTAATATTAGAGTCATGCTAGTTGAGTAATTGTGAAATTGAGAAATACTTATGTTGAGGTTTGGAAGTCCCGTAGCATGCACGTATGGTAACCATTGGGTGACAAATTTGAAGCATTAGGTGTTCTTTGATTTCTTTCCTTATGAGTGGCGGTCGGGGACGAGCGATGGTCTTTTCCTACCAATCTAACCCCCTAGGAGCATGCGCGTAGTGCTTGGTTTTGATAACTTGTAGATTTTTGCAATAAGTATGTGAGTTCTTTATGACTAATGTTGAGTCCATGGATTATACGCACTCTCACCTTTCCATCAGTGCTAGCCTCTTCGGTACCGTGCATTGCCCTTTCTCACCTTGAGAGTTGGTGCAAACTTCGCCGATGCATCCAAACCCCGTGATATGATACACTCTATCACACATAAACCTCCTTATATCTTCCTCAAAACAGCCACCATACCAACCTATTATGGCATTTCCATAGCCATTCTGAGATATATTGCCATGCAACTCTCCACCATTCCGTTTATTATGACACGCTTCATCATTGTCATATTGCCTTGCATGATCATGTAGTTGACATCGTATTTGTGGCAAGGCCACCATGCATAATTTTTCATACATGTCACTCTTGTTTCATTGCCCATCCCGGTACACCGCTGGAGGCACTCATATAGAGTCATACTTTGTTCTAGTATCGAGTTATAATCCTTGAGTTGTAAATAAATAGAAGTGTGATGATCATCATTATTAGAGCATTGTCCCGAAGAAAAAAAAAGAAAAAAAGAGAGAAAGGCCAAATATAATAAAAAGGCCAAAAAAAGAGAAAGGCCAAAAAAAAGAAAGGGCCAGAAGGGACAATGCTACTATCTTTTTTCCACACTTGTGCTTCAAAGTAGCACCATGATCTTCATGATAGAGAGTTTCTTATATTGTCACTTTCACATACTAGTGGGAATTTTTCATTATAGAACCTGGCTTGTATATTCCAACGATGGGCTTCCTCAAAATGCCCTAGGTATTCGTGAGCAAGCAAGTTGGATGCACACCCACTTAGTTTCTTTTGTTGAGCTTTCATACATTTATAGCTCTAATGCATCCGTTGCATGGCAATCCCTACTCCTCGCATTGACATCAATTGATAGGCACCTCCGTAGCCCGTTGATTAGCCGCGTCGATGTGAGACTTTCACCTTTTTTGTGTTCTCCACACAACCTCCATCATCATATTCTATTCCACCCATAGTGCTATGTCCATGGCTCGCGCTCATGTATTGCATGAAAGTTAAAAAGTTTGAGAATACTAAAGTATGAAACAATTGCTTGGCTTGTCATCGGGGTTGTGCATGATGGGAGCATTTTGTGTGACGAAAATGAAGCATGGCCAAACTATATGATTTTGTAGGGATGAGCTTTCTTTGGCTATGTTATTTTGAGAAGACATAATTGCTTGGTTAGTATTATTATTTTTATGTCAATATTAAACTTTTGTCTTGAATCTTATGGATCTGAATATTCTTGCCACAATAAAGAAGATTACATTGATAAATATGTTAGGTAGCATTCCACATCAAAAATTCTGTTTTTATCATTTACCTACTCGAGGACGAGCCGGAAGTAAGCTTGGGGATGCTTGATACGTCTCCAACGTATCTATAAATTTTGTTTGTTCCATGCTATTATATTATCCATCTAGGATGTTTTATATGCATTTATATGCTATTTTATATGATTTTTGGGACTAACCTACTAACCTAGAGCCCAGTGCCAGTTTCTGTTTTTTCCTTGTTTTTGAGTATCGCAGAAAAGTAAAACCAGACGGAGTCCAATTGACCTGAAAATTCACGAAGATTATTTTTGGACCAGAAGAAGCCCACGGAGTATCGGAGATGGGCCAGAAGAGTCCCGAGGCACCCACGAGGGTGGGGGCGCGCCCTACCCCCTGGGCGCGCCCCTACCTCGTGGCCGCCTCGGAGACCCCCCTGACTTGTTCCCGACGCCAACACCTCTTATATATACCCAAACTTCCAGAACATAACCTAGATCAGGAGTTCCGCCGCCGCAAGCCTCTGTAGCCACCAAAAACCAATCGGGCCCGGTTCCGGCACCCTGCCGGAGGGGGGGATCCCTCACCGGTGGCCATCTTCGTCATCCCGGCGCTCTCCATGACGAGGAGGGAGTAGTTCACCCTCAGGGTTGAGGGTATGTACCAGTAGCTATGTGTTTGATCTCTCTCTCTCTCTCGTGTTCTTGATTTGGCACGATCTTTATTTATCGCGAGCTTTGCTATTATAGTTGGATCTTATGATGTTTCTCCCCCTCTACTCTCTTGTAATGGATTGAGTTTTCCCTTCGAAGTTATCTTATCGGACTGAGTCTTTAAGGATTTGAGAACACTTGATGTATGTCTTGCGTGGGATAACCGTGGTGACAATGGGTTATTCTATTGATTCACTTGATGTATGTTCTGGTGATCAACTTGCGGGTTCCGTGACCTTGGGAATCTATGCATAGGGGTTGGCACACGTTTCGTCTTGACTCTCCGGTAGAAACTTTGGGGCACTCTTTGAAGTTCTATGTGTTGGTTGAATAGATGAATCTGAGGTTGTGTGATGCATATCGTATAATCATACCCACAGATACTTGAGGTGACATTGGAGTATCTAGGTGACATTAGGGTTTTGGTTGATTTGTGTCTTAAGGTTTTATTCTAGTACGAACTCTATGATAGATCGAATGGAAAGAATAGCTTCGTGTTATTTTACTACGAACTCTTGAATAGATCAATCAGAAAGGATAAATTTGAGGTGGTTTCGTACCCTACAATAATCTCTTCGTTTGTTCTCCGCTATTAGTGATGTTGGAGTGACTCTTTATTGCATGTTGAGGGATAGTTATATGATCCAATTATGTTATTATTGTTGAGAGAACTTGCACTAGTGAATGTATGAACCCTAGGCCTTATTTCAACGCATTGCAATACCGTTTGTGCTCACTTTTATCATTAGTTACCTTGCTGTTTTTATATTTTCAAACTACAAAAACCTATATCTACCATCCATATTGCACTTATATCACCATCTCTTCGCCGAACTAGTGCACCTATACAATTTACCATTGTATTGGGTGTCTTGGGGACACAAGATACTCTTTGTCATTTGGTTGCAGGGTTGTTTGAGAGAGACCATCTTCATCCTACGCCTCCCACGAATTGATAAACCTTAGGTCATCCACTTGAGGGAAATTTGCTACTGTCCTACAAACCTCTGCACTTGGAGGCCCAACAACGTCTACAAGAAGAAGGTTGTGTAGTAGACATCACGCCCGCAGATGGGGCACCTCCCTCTCTTGCATAGGAAGGCATGCCCAGAGCCCTCCTCAGGAAGGGCTCGGGGGCTCTCTTCTGGAGGGCCTCAAACCTAGTCAACGTCACGAGGGAGGTGCTCGGGTACCACGTGGAGGAATGTTTCACCGCACGCTTCCCTCAAGAGGGCACAAGGCGTGGAGTGCCTGGTGTTCAGGAGTTCATCACCAAGGCAACCAAGGAGCTTCAAGAGGCAAGAGCCATGCACGGCAACCGCCGCCCACCACCTGGCACAACTCCTCATCATGGCGAGGACGACGAGCTGCGCGTCTGTGTCGACATTCCATGGTTCAATAGGGGGACATCTTAGGAGCGCTTCTGGCCTTCTCGCGTTGGTCGGTGCGAGGGTCCACCTCATAGCTATGTTCGCATGCCTTTCGGCTTGCCGAACGCGGCTGTCACCTACCAGCGCCACTTGCGGAGCGTTCTGGCGACTCAGGAGGCCAGGCATCATGCAGTCCTGGCAGAGAGGGCGACAATTCTTCATGAGCCGCCCGGGCCCCCAGAGCCTCCCGAGGCTCAGGACCCAGGCGAATCGTGAGGAGCAACTTCTCCAGCACGCATCTTCATTTACTCCAACACCTCTCCAGCAACGGTACCAGGTGACTCTTTCTGATTCATTCAGTTGGGGGCGCCCCTCGGGCAGCATTATCCCCAAGTCGCACGGGCCTGTCCCTACGACGTGTATCCTTTTGCATCTCTAGCTTACTCCGTTGGGGGCGCCCCTTGGACTGCATCATCCCCAGGCCGCATGGGTCCGTCCCCGCGGCATGTATCGTCCTCGCATCTATCTGAACTAGCTTGCCTCCTTGCATGAGTTACCTTATGATTATCACCTGCTTGCCTGTTGCCCTTCGCAGCCACCCGCGTTGCTAACCGGCCTCCTGCACATCCCGCAACGGAGGCTACACATGCTGGCACGGCGCTTGTGCTCGGGTCCGTCCCTGCAACGCTGATAAACCTGAGTGGTCGAGCTCTGGCTCGCGGCATGCCCCGCGCATGTCACCTCACCAGACCCTCAGTGCCTTCATCTTCTTGCGGAAAGACCAGCGGCAGGGCAGCAAGCGCGATTACAAGCTGTGTTTTCCTCTCGAATAAACCCGCAGGAATCTCCGGAGCCTAACTACGGGTGGCCCCGCCAGCTCCTTCCTTTTCTCATGCAATTCGCTTGTGTGTTAAAGGGGGAACTCCTGAGCATCGCATCTCAGGAGCTCTTACTGACTCTCCAGCCCTCACCCCCAGGCCTTGACCACGGCACCGCGACCTAGCATACCAGCGGCGGCTGAGCTTGCTCGAGGGTTGGGACCCAAGGATGCAGAGCACTAGGAAGAACATGAAAAAGGGGGGGAGCTGGCACGGGCCTAACCTAGCCGTACCACCACCACTGACGCGCAAATCAGGCGCTGCACAAGGAATCGCCTCAGGCTCGCCAAGATAAGTCGCGCATTCAAGTTAGCCCAGCGCTGTGACTCAGGATTTTCGACTCTTGCAGCCTTGCTCCGACAATGCCGCCTTCCTTTTCCACCTTCAGGGAGCTGCTTGCATGCTAAAGGGGACCTCTTGAGCATCGCGCCTCAGGAGCTGTTACCGGACCTTGGGCCGCTCACCTCCTCGCCTTGACCACGGCATCGCGACGTGGCATACCAGCAACGGTAGAAACCTGCTAGGGGACTGGGACCTGTCGGCGTAGAGCGCTAAGCTACTGCGAGGACGAAAAGGGGAGGCAATGCTGAAGCATCACACGCAACCGCAAACATCATAATGGGAATAATATCGGCGCAAAAGCACTACAGATTCTTTACACACCCCCATGGGGTTCATCTCGATTCCTCGCAGGGAACAAAAGAAGGAGGGTTCCAGGAGTCATATCTACAGACATCGCCGCCGATGCCATAACCAATAGTGGGCCACACAGGACGGATGCCAACACCATCTAGATCATCGACGATGACGAGCAGATGCCATCGCAGCGCTCCGGGCACGGCAAGAGCTCGGGGGCACGTAGCTGTGGTCGCTCGTCTCCGGAATATCGTCAAGCTCAGGAGAGTCGCTGGACTCCCAGGAGCCGCCGCTGCTGCTGGAGGAGTTGCCGGTAGGGCCGGGGGCGAGCTCAATGCTCGTCGCCGCATCATCCTGGCAGCCCCCTCCTGGGCAGCACTCCAGGCGGTGGCCTTCCCCGTCAAAGACGTTGAAGAATATCATGGAGGCACCGTCGTACTCGAAGTGGATGGTGAGAACCCCCTTCGCACGGCAAGCACGTGTGACTTCGCCCCATCCACGAGTCATGAAGATCTTGCCCGGGGAGACGACCTCGAGCTTCGCCCCCGTTGCCGGAGTGTTGCACCTGGCATGCAGCAGCCACAGCTCGAGCGGCCCTCTCAGCGGCATCTCTTCGGCGAAGAACTGCGGGAATCTGATCCATGTGCACGATGGCATCGCCGCCCACACCACGAGCTCGCGCGAGGAGCACTCGGCATGAGTTCGTGGGCCAGCGGCGCGTGCGACCACAGCCTGGCCACCATGGCCGTGACGCAAGCGGCACGGGGCGCTGCCTCCTCCACCGGAGCCTTGCGCATGGGCGTACAAGGGCAGCGGGTAGCCGCGAACAGGCCACTCATACCAGGGCCTCCTCACCTCCTGCCTCGCATCGGCGTCACGGGGGCAGCCGAACCTCTTCTTTGCTGGAAGTGGCCCTCGCTCTTCGCGGGGTTTTTTTCCCTTCTCAGCGGCAGAGAATCTCCTTATCGGCGCCATGAGTGTCGCGGCAAGATGGAGAAGCGAGGAGGAGGAAGAAGAAGCAGGCGGTGTGGAGAAGGAGATGAGCAACGGGGGCTCCGCCCCTCCCCTCATTTATAGCCCAAAGGAGGCCAACCGCCGGCCTCCACAATCACAGGTAATGATGGTTTTCTTCTGCATGCCGCAGGGTCTCGTCAAGTCGAACGGTTGCCGAGGCAGCATGGGGAAGCGGAGGCGCCCACGTCCCATCAATCGCCATGCGTCAATCAAGGCCGCAGGTAGTTGGGGCCTGCGGCGCTCCGCCTCCGCACTTGCCCTTTGGCTTCGCCTCGAAGCCAAGTCCGAGCGTGCCTTGGCCCCGGGGGCTATTGTCGGCATTCTGGGACCAGGGTGCCCAGACTTGCTTGCCTGCGGCCCAATGCGTGGCTCCACCAATGGCCTGGTACGACCCATCTTTAGCAGCGACAACCCAAGACCATCGCGAGGGGCCAAGCCTCGTGAGGCGGACGACACCAAGACCTCCTTGGGGGCAGCCTCACTAGGCTGGCTCCTGAGGAGCGGAGATCTCTATGCAAGGGGCACCTCGCGAGGTTCACGTGACGTGAGCTGTGACGACCAAGGCAAGGCGAGCGCCAGCGGGCGCAGTGTACCAATTTCCTCTTTGGTGCTATAGAGGCAAGCACAGGCGAGGAGTCTTGAGGCGTCAGGCAAAGGTTTCCATATCGGTGCAACAAGACCAAGACCAGAGGGACGGCGGGACGGAGGTCATCATGGAGCCCACGGCAGCGTCACCACCAGAGCCTTTAACAGGCGAAGACCACCTTTTGTCAGGATAGCATGTACTAGTTGTCTCCCTTCAAAGTTGGCCGTTGTGGGATCCCTTCCCGCCTAACATTTGGGAAGAGGACCAGGGCCTCTATAAATAGGACTAGCCACCACCATAGGGGAGAGGATCGATTCCACCCTGACGAGTTCACCAGCTCATCGAGCCCTAGAACGCCTCACCTCCTGAGGCGGTTCATCCATTGTACTAGTTCATCCTCAGCCCCTCGAGGCAATCCACCACCACACTGGAGTAGGGTATTACACTGCAAGGTGGCCCAAACTAGTATAAACCTTTGTGTCTCTTGTTCTTTGGGTTCATCGAGCTAGGCCGTGAGATCGTTGAGCAAGCAAGCTAGGAAGAGAGTGTTCTTCATGCGCACCCCAGAGTTCAAACCTCACAAGGGTTTGCCGGAACCCGTAATCCGACACTATCCTGACATAAGTAGTCTTCGCCTGTAAAAGGCTTTGGTGGTGATGCTGTACTGGGCTCTATGATGACCTTTGTCCTGTCATCATGGCGGTCTTGGTCTTGTTGCACCTGGCATGCAGCAGCCATAGCTCGAGCGGCCCTCTCGGCGGCATCTCATCGGCGAACAACTGCGGGAATATGATCCACGTGCACGGTGGCATCGCCGCCCACACCACGAGCTCGCGCGAGGAGCCTCAGCATGAGTTCATGGGCCATCGGCGCATGTGACCACAGCCTGGCCACCATGGCCGTGATACGAGCGGCGGGGGGCGCTGCCTCCTCCATCGGAGCCTTGCGCATGGGCGTACAAGGGCAGCGGGTACCGGGAAGAGTCCGCTCGTACCAGGGCCTCGTCACCTCCTGCCTCGCGTCGGCGTCACGGGAGCAGCCAAACCTCTTCTTCGGCGGAAGTGGCCCCCGCTCTTCGCGGGGGGTTTTTCCCTTCTCAGCGGCAGAGAATCTCCTTATCGGCGCCATGAGTGTCATGGCAAGATGGAGACGCGAGGAGGAGGAAGAAGAAGCAGGCGGTTTGGAGAAGGAGATGAGCAACGGGCCTCCCCTCATTTATAACCAGAAGGAGGCCAACCTCCGGCCTCCACAATCACAGGTAATGATGGTTTTCTTCTGCATGCCGCAGGGTCTCGTCAAGTCGAACGGTTGCCAAGGCAGCATGGGGAAGCGGAGGCGCCCACGTCCCATGAATCGCCATGCGTCAATCAAGGCCGCAGGCAGCTGGGGCCTGTGGCACTCCGCACTTGCCCTTTGGCTTCGCCTCGATGCCAAGTCCGAGCATGCCTTGGGCCCGGGGGCTACTGTCGGCGTTCTGGGAGCAGGGGTGCCCAGACTTGCCTGCCTCCGGCCCAACGCGTGGCTCCACCAACGGCCTGGGAGGGCCCATCTTTAGCAGCGACAACCCAAGACCCTCGCGAGGGGCCAAGCCTTGTGAGGCGGACGACACCAAGACCTCCTTGGGGGACGCCTCGCTAGGCTGGCTCCTAAGGAGCGGAGATCTCTATGCAAGGGGCACCTCGCGAGGTTCACGTGACGTGAGCCGTGACGACCAAGGCCAGGCGGGCGCCAGCGGGCGCAGTTTACCAGTTTCCTCTTTGGTGCTATAGAGGCAAGCACAAGCGAGGAGTCTCGAGGCATCAGGCAAAGGTTTCCATATCGGTGCAACAAGACCAAGACCAGCGGGACGGCGGGACGGAGGTCATCGCGGAGCCCACAGGGGCGTCACCACCAGAGCCTTTGACAGGCGAAGACCACCTTTTGTCAGGATAGCCTGTACTAGTTGTCTCCCTTCAAACTTGGCCGTTGTGGGATCCCTTCCCGCCTAACATTTGGGAAGAGGACCAGGGCCTCTATAAATAGGACTAGCCACCACCATAGGGGAGAGGATCGATTCCACCCTGACGAGTTCACCAGCTCATCGAGCCCTAGAACGCCTCACCTCCTGAGGCTGTTCATCAATTGTACTAGTTCATCCTCAGCCCCTCGAGGCAATCCACCAACACACTGGAGTAGGGTATTACACCGCAAGGTGGCCCGAAGTAGTATAAACCTTTGTGTCTCTTGTTCTTTGGGTTCATCGAGCTAGGCTGTGAGATCGTTGAGCAAGCAAGCTAGGAAGAGAGTGTACTTCATACACACCCCAGAGTTCGAACCTCACAAGGGTTTGCCGGAACACGTAATCCGACACTATCCTGACAAAAGTAGTCTTCGCCTGTAAAAGGCTTTGGTGGTGACATTGTACTGGGCTCCGCGATGACCTCTGTCCTATCGTCCTGGCGGTCTTGGTCTTGTTGCACCTGGCGTGCAGCAGCCACAGCTCAACCGGCCCTCTCGGCGGCATCTCTTCGGCGAAGAACTGCAGGAATCTGATCCACGTGCGCGGTGGCATCGCCGCCCACACCACGAGCTCGCGCGAGGAACCCTCGGCATGAGTTCATGGGTCAGCGGCGCGTGCGACCACAGCCTGGCCACCATGGCATTGACGTGAGCAGCGCGGGGCGCTGCCTCCTCCACCAGAGCCTTGCGCATGGGCGTACAAGGGTAGCGGGTAGCCGGGAAGAGGCGCTCGTACCAGGGCCTTGTCACCTCCTGCCTCGCGTCGGCGTCACGGGAGCAGCCGAACCCCTTCTTCGGCGGAAGTGGCCCCCGCTCTTCGCGGGTGGTTTTTCCCTTCTCAGCGGCAGAGAATCTCCTTATTGGTCCCATGAGTGTCGCGACAAGATGGAGAAGCGAGGAGGAGGAAGAAGAAGCAGGCGGTGTGGAGAAGGAGATGAGCAACGGGGGCTCCGCCCCTCCCCTCATTTATAGCCAGAAGGAGGCCAACCGCCGGCCTCCACAATCACAGGTAATGATGGTTTTCTTCTGCATGCCGCAGGGTCTCGTCAAGTTGAACGGTTGCCGAGGCGGCATGGGGAAGCGGAGGCGCCCACGTCCCATCAATCGCCATGCGTCAATCAAGGCCGCAGGCAGTTGGGGCCTGCGGCGCTCCGCACTTGCCCTTTGGCTTCGCCTCGAAGCCAAGTCCAAGCGTGCCTTGGGCCCGGGGGCTACTGTCGGCGTTCTGGAAGAAGGGGTGCCCAGACTTGCCTGCCTGCGGCCCAATGCGTGGCTCCACCAATGGCCTGGTACGGCCCATCTTTAGCAGCGACAACCCAAGACCCTCACGAGGGGCCAAGCCTCGTGATGCGGACTATACCAAGACCTCCTTGGGGGCAGCCTCGCTAGGCTGGCTCTTGAGGAGCGGATATCTCTATGCAAGGGGCACCTCGCGAGGTTCACGTGACGTGAGCCGTGACGACCAAGGTCAGGCGGGCGCCAGCAGGCGCAGTGTACCAGTTTGCTCTTTGGTGCTATAGAGGCATGCACAGGCGAGGAGTCTCGAGGCGTCAGGCAAAGGTTTCCATATCGGTGCAACAAGACCAAGACCAGCGGGACGGCGGGACGGAGGTCATCGCGGAGCCCACAGTAGCATGACCACCAGAGCCTTTGACGGGCGAAGACCACCTTTTGTCAGGATAGCCTGTACTAGTTGTCTCCCTTCAAACTTGGCCGTTGTGGGATCCCTTCCCACCTAACATTTGGGAAGAGGACCAGGGCCTCTATAAATTGGACTAGCCACCACCATAGGGGAGAGGATCGATTCCACCCTGACGAGTTCACCAGCTCATTGAGCCCTAGAACGCCTCACCTCCTGAGGCTGTTCATCCATTGTACTAGTTCATCCTCAGCCCCTCGAGGCAATCCACCACCACACTGGAGTAGGGTATTACACCGCAAGGTGGCCCGAACTAGTATAAACCTTTGGTCTCTTGTTCTTTGGGTTCATCGAGCTAGGCCGTGAGATCGTTGAGCAAGCAAGCTAGGAAGAGTGTTGTTCATGCGCACCCTAGAGTTCGAACCTCACTAGAGTTTGCCGGAACCCGTAATATGACACTATCCTGACAAAAGTAGTCTTCGCCTGTAAAAGGCTTTGGTGGTGTTGCTGTACTGGGCTCCGCGATGATCTCTGTCCTGTCGTCCTGGCGGCCTTGGTCTTGTTGCACCAATATGGAAACCTTTGCCTCATGCCTCGGGACCCTGCGCCTACGCTTGCCCCATTGGCACCAAAGGGGAAACTGGTACGCTGCGCCTGCTAGCGCCTGCCTGGCCTTGGTCATCATGGCTCACGTCATGTGAACCTCGCGAGGTGCACCTTGCCTTGATATCTCCGCTCCTCGAGAGCCTGCCTAGTGAGGCTGCCCCCAGGGAGGTCTTGGTGTCGTCCGCCTCGCGGAGCTTGGCCCCTCGCGAGGGTCTTGAGCTGTTGCTGCTGAAGCTGGGTCGTACCAGGCCGCTGATGGAGCCACGCCATGTTCTGCAGGCAGGCTAGTCAGGGTACTGTTAGATTTTGGGTTCCGGCAAAACCCTTGAGGTTCGAACACTGGGGTGCGCACAAAGATCTCTCCCTACCTAATCACGCCCTCAGCCTCACCGCGATCTCAAAGCTTAGCTCGACAAACCCGCAACACGAGAGACACGAGATTTATACTGGTTCGGGCCACCGTTGTGGTGTAATACCCTACTCCAGTGTGGTGTGGTGGATTGCCTCTTGGGCTGAGGATGAACAGTACAAGGGAAGAACAGCCTCCTCAGGAGAGGTGTTCTTGTGCTTGGTGAGTGTGAGGATGGGTGGATCTTAATCAGTTCCAGCTGGGTCTCTTCCTACTGTGGTGGCTAGTCCTATTTATAGAGGCCTGGTCCTCTCCCCAAATATTGAGCGGTAAGGGAGCCAACAACGGCCAAATTCGAAGGGAGACAACTAGTACAAGTTATCCTGACTAAAGGTGGTCTTCGCCTGCCAAAGGCTCTAGCGGTGACACCGTCCTGGGCTCCACGGTGACCTTTGTCCTGCCGTCCTGCTGGTCTTGGTCTCGTTGCACCGATATGGAAACCTTTGCCTGAGGCCTCGGGACTCCTAGCCTGCGCTTGCCCCTTTAGCATCAAAGAGGCAATAAGGACACTGCGCACGCTGGCGCCCGCCTGGCTCCGGTCGTCATGGCTTGCGTCACAGGAACCTCGCGAGGTGTCCCTTGCCTTGATCTCTCCGCCCCTCGCGAGCCAGCCTAGTGAGGCCGCTCCCGAGGAGGTCTTGTGTCGTCCGCCTCGCGAGGCTTGGCCCCAAGTGAGGGTCTTGACTGTTTGCTGGTGAAGGTGGGCCGTACAGGGCCGCTGGTGGAGCCATGCCGTGGGCCGCAGGCAGGCAAGTCTGGGGACCCCCGTTCCTAAGACGCAGATAGTAGCCCCCGGGCCCAAGGCGCGCTCGGACTTGGCTTCGAGGCGAAGCCAAAGGGCAAGTGCGGAGCGCCGCAGGCCCCAACAGCCTGCGGCCTTGGTCGGCGCATGGCGATTGATTGGACGTGGGCATCTCCGCTTCCCCATGCTGCCTCGGCAACTGCCCGACTTGACGAGTCCCTGCTGCATGCAGAGAAATATCATCATTACCTGTGATCGTGGGGAGCCGGTTGGCCATGTCCTGCTATAAATGAGGAAGGGGGCGGAGACCCTGTCGCTCATCTCTTCATGTCCTCTTGCTTCTTCTTCCTTCTTGCTCCATTGCTAGTAGTGACTCCCATGGCGCCTATTCGGAGGTTTTCGGCCGCAGAGAAGGGGAAAACCCCCTGCGACGAGCCTGGGCCACTTCCGCCAAAGAAGAGGCCGAGCCACCGCCGCGACATGGTCGTGAGGCCAGAGGTGTCGAGGCCTTGGTACGAGCGGCCTCCTCTCGGGTACCCGCTGCCTCTGTACGCCCAAGCTGAGGGCTCCGGAGGAGGAGGCGACGAGCGCTGCCGCCCGCGTCGAGGCCGTGGTCGCCGCGCCGCGGTGCCGCACGCCGTCGCCCTAGGAGTCCACGCCGCGGACTCCTCGCGCGAACTCGTGATGTGGGCGGCGATGCCCCCGCGCACCTGGATCTGCTCCCGCAGTTCTTCTCTGCCAAGATGCCGCCGAGGGGCCCCCTGGAGCTCTGGCTGCAACACGCCGACTGTGATGCCCCGGCGACTGGAGCCGAGGTCGAAACTGTCTCCCCAGGCAAGATCTTCATGACCGGCGGCTAGGGCGAGGTTGCTCGGGTCTGCCGCACGGAAGGCGCCCTCGCCATCCACTTCACGTACGACGGTGCTTCCATGATGTTTTTCAAGGTCTTCGACGCAGAAGGCCGCCGCTTGGAGTGCTGCCCTAGAGGGGGTCATCGGGACGGTGCAGCGGCCAGCGCCGAGCGCGCCGCTGGCTTCTCCAGCGGCTCCTCCAGCAGCAGCGGTGGCGCTTGGGAGTCCAGCGACTCTCCCGAGCTCTACAAGACCCCAGAGACGAGCGACGACAGCTACGTGCCCCTGAGCTCTCGCCGGGCCCGGACCAAGGCCGCAGCGTCCGGCCACCGCCGTCGCTGATCTGGGTGGGGTTGGCACCGGCCCCCCGTGGCCCACTATTGATGATGGCGTCGGCTGCGCTGACGCGTGTAGATAGGGCTCCTAGGAACTCCCTTCTTTTGTTCCCTGCGAGGAATCGGAACGGACCCCGTGGGGGTGTGTAAAGAACCTGTAATGTCCTTTGTTCATATTATCCTTATTATGAAGGTTGGCAAGCGCATGTCTTGTTTTGGCTTAGTCCCCCCTTTCCAACCCCATGGCAGCTTGGTGCTCTACGCCGACAGGCCCCAGTCCCCAGGCAGGCTGCAGCCATCGCTGGTATGCCAGGTCGCGATGTCATGGTCAAGGCGAGGAGGTGAGCGGCCCAAGGTCCAGTAAGAGCTCCTGAGGCGCGATGCTCAAGAGGTCCCCCTTGGCGCTCAAGCGACTACCGAGGAGCATGAAAGGGTAGCGAAGTTGCCGCAACAAGGCTGCCGCAGGTGAGGATCCTATGCTGTAGCGCTGGGCCGATCGAAGCGCGAGACTTATCTTGGCACTCCTAAGCTGACTCCTTGCGTCGCGCCAGACTTGTGCCTCGACCGCTGTAGAGTAGCTAGGTTAGGCCCGTGCGAGCCTCCCCCTCTTCTCCACGCTCTTCCGTGTGCTCAGCGTCCTTAGGTCCCAGCCCTCAAGCGAGCTCAGCCGCCACTGGTATGCCAGCTCACGATGCCGTGGTCAAGGCCAGGGGGTGAGGGCTGAAGATCCAGTAAGAGCTCCTGAGTCGCGATGCTCAGGAGCTCCCCTTTTAACGCGCAAGTGAATCGCATGGGAGAAGAAGGAGCCCGTGGTACCGCCCGCTGTCGTTCTCGGGAGGTTCCTGCAGGTCAGCACGAGGGAAAACACAGGTTCCCATGATGATTGCCGGTCTGCCACAGGTTGCTCTGCAAGATGATGAAGGCACTGAGGGCCTGGTGAGGTGACGTGCGCGGGGCGTGCCGCGAGCCAGAGCTCGACCACTCAGATTTGTCGGTGCTGCAGGGACGGACCCAAGCACAGGCGCCGTGCCAGAGTGTGTAGCTCCCGTGGTAGATGACAGTCAAGCAGGTGATAACCATAGATGGATTATGCATGGAAAGCGAACATGATTAGGTAAACGCAAGAACGATACATGACACTGGGCTGGACCCGAGCGTCTTGGGGATGGTACAGCCCGAGGGGCGCCCCCAGCAGAGTAAGCTAAAGACATAAAAGGATACATCCCGCAGGGACAGACCCACGCGGCCTGGGAATGATGCAGCCCGAGGGGCGCTCCCAGTTAAATAAACTCAGAAGATGTCACCTGGTTCCGTTGTCGAAGGGGTGTTGGTTCAGCTGAAGACGCGTGGTGAAGGGGTTGCTCCTCACGAGCCACCGGGACCCTGAGCCTCGGGAGGCTCTGGGGGTCTAGGAGGTTCCTTGAGGACCGTCTCCATCTCCGTCAGGACTGTGTGATGTCTGGCCTCCTGAGCCGCCAGGATGCTCTGCAAGTTGTGCTGGAAGGCGGCTGCCACGCTAGGCAGGCCAAATGGCATGCGAACATAGCTGTGAGGTGGGCCCTCGCAGCGTCCCACGCGTGAAGGCCATAAAAGCTCCTGAGATGCGGCCCTGTTGAGCCCTGGGATGTCGATGCAGACGCGCAGCCCGCCATCCTTGCCTGGATGGGGAGCCGCGCCAGGTGAACGACGGTCGCCGCGCATGGCTCTTGCATCCTGCAGTTCCTGAGTGGTCTTGGCAATGAACTCCTGAGCGTCGGGCGCTCCTCGTCCGGTGTCCTCCTGAGGGAAATGTGCTGCGAAGCACGCCTCCACGTGGTGCCCGAGCGCCTCCCTCGTGATGTTGGCGAGGTCTGAGGCCCTTTAGAAGAGAGCCCCCGAGCCCTGCCCGAGGAGGGCGCGCCTTCCTATGCGAGGGAGGGAGGCGCCCCGGGTGCGGGCGCCGATCCTGACGAGGCACCACTTGCGGCGCCGCTCTCCCGAGGCCCTGTGCGGAGTAGCTGCTTCTTCTTCTTGGGGACGACCTCAGGAGGGTACCGCGCTGCATTGTTGTCGGGGTCTTCAATAGATGCGGCTTGGAAGGCGCGCTCGAGGGAGCACACTGCATCTCTTTCTTCACAGGGGACCGTGATGATTCCGCCGCTCCCTGGCATCTTGAGGACGTTGTAGCCGTGGTGTGTCACTGCCATGAACTTGGCCAGGGCGGATACCCGAGGATGGTGTTGTATGGCAGATGGATGTGGGCTACGTCGAAGTTGATGAGCTCGGTGCGGTAGTTGTCGCGTTGTCCGAAGGTGACAGGGAGGCGGACCTGCCCTATCAGGGTGGTGGAGCCGTCGGTCACTCCTGAGAAAGGATTGGTAGGCTGAAGCTGATCGTATGGCACTTGAAGGCTGTCGAACATCTCGACGGATAGGACGTTAAGCCCTGCGCCGCCATTGATGATGGTCTTGGTGACTTGCACGTTGCTGATGACGGGTGAGCAAAGCATCGGCAGGGCGCCAACGGTGGCCACGCACTTGAGTTGGTCTGCTGAGCTGAAAGTGATGGAGCACTTGGACCACCTAAGCGGGCGTGTGGCCTCAAGCCTGGGGAGGACTGCGTTCACCTCGCGAGCAAACTGCTTGAAGATACGCTGAGAAGCTGGGGCCTGAGCTCCGCCCAAGATGCAGGCGATAGCACGCGGCTCCTGGAAGCCCCCAGCGCCCTCGTCCTGATGGTGGTCGTCGTTCCTTCTTGGCGGTGGCGGCAGCGGAGGAAGGCCAGCGTTGCCCTGAGGGCGGTCCTCGCGAGGCTGATCCCTCCATGCGCCCTCACAAGGCTAGTCCTGCCAGCGATCTTCGCGAGGCCGGTCACGCCACTCCTGGCGTGGGCCACGATCGTCCCAGCGTCCTCCGCCACGTCCTCCTCCTCGGCCGTAGCCCTGGTCATTGCGCTCGGGGCGTCGGCTGAGGCGTCCGTCTCGAATGGCCCTGAGCTCTTGACAGTCATTAGTGTTGTGGTTGTGTACGTTGTGGAAGGCGCAGAACGGACGGCTTCTCTTGGAAGACTCTGGAAGGTCCCGGCCGCGCTTCGTCTCCGGCTCCGCTGCAAGCACGGCCACTCCCTTAGGCTTCACGTCCTTGGCCTTGGCCTTCTTCTCCTCGGGGTCGGCAGCTGGGAGCTCGAGGAGGGAAAGGCGTCCTTCCTCAGCTCTTGCGCACTTGGTCGCCAGGTTGAACATCTCCAAGGTTGTGCACAGCTCCTCGTGGATGGCGAGCTCCTCCTTCATCTTGACGTCACGGACGCCATCAGAAAACACGGAGATGATGGCCTCGTCCTTCACCTTGGGAATCTTGAGGCGAACGTTGTTGAAGCGTTGGATGTACTTTTGCAGGGTCTCTCCTGGCTGCTACTTGATGTGGCGCAGGTCACCCACGGCCAGGGGCGGTCGCGAGTGCCCTGGAAGTTGGCGACGAAGCAGTCACGCATCTCGTTCCAGGAGGAGATCGAGCCCGGGGGCAGGTTCAGGAGCCACGAGCGAGCGCCATCCTTGAGAGCCATGGGGAACCAGTTCGCCATGACTTTCTCGTCGCCGTTGGCCGTCTCGATGCTCAGCTCGTCGAGCTGCAGGAACTCTGCGGGGTCGGGGGCGTCGTCGTAGCGAGGAGGCAGGTCTGGCTTGAACTTGCCCAGCCATGCGACACAACGCAGCTCGGGAGTGAAGGCGCGGCAGCCCGTGGTGGCCACCGGGACCCTTTGCTATTGCGGAGCCTGCCCTTGATGTCCGTGCACCGCTACTGCAGGTGGCGCACGGGCTTGTCGTAGTAGTGCTGGGAGCGCGGGAACGTTCTCTTGCGGCCGGGGAACTTCTTGGTAGCTTCCTTCTTCTCGCGCAGGCGCCCGGTGCGGTGGGTCACGCCGGGGGCCACGTGCCTTGGCGCCAGGACGACGTCTTGGTGCAGAGGTGGTGCAGGCACCCCGTGAGCAACGTCGCCCGCAGCTGGCGGAGGGCGAGGCAGCGAGAGGGATGGCGCAGGGGAGCCCCCTGCGGCGCTGACGAGCTCGGTGATGCGGTCCAGCCAATCCTCGTAGAGGTCGTCGACGGGGCGGTAGCGCAGGAGCTCGCGTGGCATGAGCAGCACGCCTGCGCGTCCGTGGGAGCGCGACGAGCATGAGACGACGAGCCTGCCGGGGTCAGCGACGGAGTGGCGGTGCGGCCGTCCCGCTGCACCGAGGGGTGCAGCGAGGACGCTTGCTGCTCGTTTCCCGCCGGGCCGGTGGCGGCGTTGGCGGCGGGTGATGGAGAACGACGGGGAGGCCCGCCGATGAGAGCGGTCTGAGCGACGCGGGCGGCGAGGGCGGCCCGACGCTCAGCGCGGGCTTGACGAGAGTCCGCCATGGATGCGACGAAGCGACGGGACGCGGATCGGCGGAAAGGAAGCTCCAGCGCACCCCTACCTGGCGCGCCAAATGTCGGATTTCGGGTTTCGGCAAAACCCTTGAGCTTCGAACACTGGGGTGCGCACAAAGATCTCTCCCTACCTAATCACGCCCTCAGCCTCACCGCGATCTCAAAGCTTAGCTCGACAAACCCGCAACACAAGAGACACGAGATTTATACTTGTTCGGGCCACCGTTGTGGTGTAATACCCTAATCCAGTGTGGTGTGGTGGATTGCCTCTTGGGCTGAGGATGAACAGTACAAGGGAAGAACAGCCTCCTCTGGAGAGGTGTTCTTGTGCTTGGTGAGCGTGAGGATGGGTGATCTTAATCAGTTCCAGCTGGGTCTCCTCCTACTGTGGTGGCTAGCCCTATTTATAGAGGCCTGGTCCTCTCCCCAAATATATAGCGGGAAGGGAGCCAACAACGGCCAAATTCGAAGGGAGACAACTAGTACAAGTTATCCTGACTAAAGGTGGTCTTCGCCTGCCAAAGGCTCTGGCGGTGACGCTGTCCTGGGCTCCACGGTGACCTTCGTCCTGCCATCCTGCTGGTCTTGGTCTCGTTGCACCGATATGGAAACCTTTGCCTGAGGCCTCGGGACTCCTAGCCTGCGCTTGCCCCTTTAGCACCAAAGAGGAAACGAGGACATTGCGCGCGCTGGCGCCCGCCAGGTTCCAGTCGTCATGGCTTGCGTCACAGGAACCTCGCGAGGTGTCCCTTGCCTTGATCTCTCCGCCCCTCGCAAGCCAGCCTGGTGAGGCCGCTCTCGAGAAGGTCTTGTGTCATCCGCCTCGCGAGGCTTGGCCCCTCGCGAGGGTCTTGAGTGTTTGCTGGTGAAGATGGGCCGTACAGGGCCGCTGGTGGAGCCACGCCTTGGGCCGCAGACAGGCAAGTCTGGGAACCCCCGTTCCCAGGACGCCGACAGGTAGCCCCATTCCCAGGATGCCGATAGCAATAGTGCAATAAGCATTAAGGCCACGACGACGCGATCACAGTGGTGATTACAGGAGGCAAGAAGAAAGATGCATCCATCAACGACCTCCTCCTCCTCGGCTCAGTGCACCTGGCCACTGACCGGCAGCTAAGGAGGGGCGGCTTTTGTGGCGAGGTCAAGGTTCTTCTCAACAAAGGTGTCCAAGGCTTGCAACCGGTTAATGAAGGCCAACATCGTAGCATCCTCAATGGCCTTGTAGATGCCTATGTACGCGACTTCCTCGTACACGTGGATGTGTAGGTTGATGAATTCTTGCAGGGCGAGGCACCTAGAGGCGAGCGCGAACTTGAGGTGGACCTTCTTTGTTGCATCAGCGGGCAGTGGCAGGGCCATCAGTGATTGAAAGAGTTTCTCACCATGGAGGCCGATTAGGGTGGCAGGCAATGAGGTGCCTGGGCGTGCAGGTTGGAGGAGTACGACGATGTCGCCCGCGAGCTTCTTCATGACGGTGAACTTGTTGATGATTGAAAGAGTTTCTCACCATAGCTGGCGTCGACGATGGCCATGAACCAACCGGACACCAACACCCTCTGGAGACGATCCTCGATGCCATACCGTAGGCCGGTGTCATGGACCATCTGGCACAGACGCTGGCCGGTCGATCGCATCGCCGCCATGGTTATGAAGTAGTACTGTTGCGCTTAGTGTACGTGCGTAGGTGCGTACAATGTGGTGGATGCATTGGAATAGAGGGGCGCCTTTATATGAGTGCAAACTGCCTTGCATTCACATCGTGCTGCCTCCTTTCCGTGTCCTCCTCCCTACTTTCCTCAGCATGATACTAATTGCAGGAGGATGCATCGTTGGCCATTCAACATTTCAGGAATGGCTACCCTCTCCCTCGTCTGCATTAAATCCATATCGAGAATTGTCCTGGTTTACTCAATATATTTTTACCATCCTGGTTTACTAGTAGTTGTGAAATTGAATAGTACTATGCTGCCCACTGCACTCCCGGCTGAACACGCCTCCTCGCCTTCATCAAATGCCTCCGTTGCAAACCAAGAAACCTACTCCGGCCACAGTCCGTTCATGAGCGGGCCGGAATTAAATGCAACGCTGGCCGAGCTCCTCCCATCGGCCCTTCCAAGTGCTCCAGCATGGACATGTGCTAAGCATGCCACATAAGTGAAAAAATGACATGGCATAACAATTAAGAAGGAGAGAGAGCACTTTGGTGACCCCAGGAAGAACCAATGCAAGTGCGTGAACCTAGGGAAACCACTTATGAAACAACTTGACCAATGAAAGAAAGACTTTAGGTGCTAACTCATTAAATAAAGTGAGCTTAGCAACAACAAGTTAAGCATGCATTGAGGAGTTAAGTTGCTAAGATATTTAATGCACTTAGCACCTCATCTAAGCACCTTTGCATTGGAAGAGGCCTCGCCGGCCAAGCTCCTGCTGCCCGCCCTCTATTTAAATGAGGCCAGACGGTGGGCAAGAATGGCACCCCCCCGCCGCTCCCCCATCTCCTCCTTCACCATTTTCTCCACTCTTCTGATGGCTTCCGAGGAGCCGTTCTCCAGCATACTAGCCAGCTGGGTGGCCCGCCGAGCCCTCCAGATACGAGCAAGGCCGCTCAATGCTTCACCTACCTCACCTGGCCTGACAGAGCTAGTTGCCGCCTCAAGCCGGCATGTGGTTCAGCAACTCGCCGCTCCAGTTCAGCTCGATGAGGAGTGGCGAGTTGCTCCACACCGACACGACTGCGAGCATGGCGGCACGTGCGTCATTGTTGCCGCGTCGTACCGCGCCACCAGTGTCTGCGGCCGTGCCTCCTGTGCTGCAGTGACCGCGCCTCCCGTTTCTCTGGCCGCGCCTCCCATGCCTGCGGCAGCGCCATGCAGTGAGAGATAGAAGCTGGGTGCGCAGAGAGCGACGAGTCGGTGGCCAGCTTCTCCACGTCCGCCTCCATCATCGCGGAGAAGTAGAACGCAGGAGCCCACTGCCACTTGGTTCCCATGAAGGCTACCTCCGAGGCAACATTTGCGTATACAGGTGGTCTCTTGGCTGCTTCGTCTCTTGCGAGGACCTTCGTCGACCCCGCAAGTGTGTGCCAGACATGAGGAACACAAAGGGATCCGCGGGCGGCCACTTAGATTAGGTATTAATTATACCACGAGAGCCGGATTAGCACCGCTTAGTTCATGTAAATGTAACGAAATCTGTCATGTTTATATGAAGATCCGGCTTTCTTATATGAAATCCTTCATGCTTATATGAAATCAGTCTGTGTTTGCACGAATTTCCTCTGGTTGGTTAGAGTTGTGAAAATGTATGCCGCTGGTGTTGGATGTCATCCTCCGTGGAAGGAAGCGGGAGGAAATTTGCCGGTTGCCGTAGGAGATGCTTTTATGTTGGAAAAAATAGTCACATTCAATCCATTTGAGTTAATTGTGTGTATGATTTCCCTCTATAAAAAGTTAACTGCATGTACAGTGTACATGACTTTCAAGGTGGCTACAGATTCGTACAGAAACTTAAAAATAAAAAAATCCATCCTTAATCTTGTATTCTAAGTACTCTGTGGGTTCCACTGTCAGTACAGTAGCGAAAGAAGTATATATTAAAAAACCTAAAGTTTAAGACAGAATTCGAACTCAGGTCATCGCGTTGCCAGCATCCAGCACTAACAGCCCACTAGATGTTCATTGTGGACGATGCAAGAGATATATCTCTACTCTTATAAAAAAGAGTTGGTGATGATGGTGTGCCTGCATCCTGCAATATAAGTCGTCCGATTTATATCTGACATATAGGAAGGAAACTATGGCAATTTTGCAAAAAGATACCCACACCCCTCTCCACATTTGCAAATCCTCGTTCATCCTTTTCTCCCACAAGATAAACTACTCATACAAATGCATCTTGATGTTTCATGCAACGCACGGGTGTCTTGCTAGATTCTTTTTAAATAGTTACTGCGATAATTGGGTTGAAGTGATATATTTTATGTCTGCCTCGAATGATCTCAAATTCACCAGTAGTAACAAAGAAAAGGTCGCCTTGTTAATTAACATAAAACAAGGTGAAAACTATCATATGAGGCCGGTAAAAACAAGGCACACTGGGTTCAGCGTCATCGTCACTACAGTTGTGCGCGCGCGAGAAATCTACATATCGAGGGGGGCTACGGAGAGAAAGACATATCGAGTGTGTGTGAGTGAGGCACAGAAACACAACTAGCAAGTGTGTGTGTGTGTGTTTGAGAGAGAAGCCAATTGCTAGATTAAGATCAAGATCGAGGTGTCACCCTCTGTTGTCATTGTTGGGGGTTGGGGAGGGAGGAGGGAGAGAAAGATGTATCGAGAGTGTGCGCGCGATAGGCACAGAGGCACAACTAGCAAGTGTGTGTGTTGTGTGTTTGAGAGAAGCCACTAGATAGATTAGTATCAAGATCGAGGTGTCACCCTACTCCTTCGGTGTCGGGAAGCGTGTGGGGGGTGCCAGTGACACTTAGATATAGGGAGAAGGAGTTTGTGTGACACATATCTATATTAAGGGATAGGTAGATAGCATGTGTGCGAGGCATACTGTCGGCGTCCTGGGAATGGGGGTCCCCAGACTTGCCTGCCTGCGGCCCACAGCGTGGCTCTACCAGCGGCCCAGTACGGCACGTCTTCACCAGCAGACGCTCAAGACCTTCGCGAGGGGCCAAGCCTCGTGAGGCGGATGACACAAGACCTCCTCAGGGGCAGCCTCACCAGGCTGGCTCGCGAGGGGCGGAGAGATCAAGGCAAGGCGAACCTCGCGAGGTTCCCATGACGCAAGCCATGACAACCAAGACCAGGCGGGCGCCAGCGCGCACAGTGTCCTCGTTTCCTCTTTGGTGCTAAGGAGGCAAGCGCAGGCGAGGAGTACCGAGGCGTCAGGCAAAGGTTTCCATATCGGTGCAACAAGAGCAAGGCCAGCAGGACGGCGGGATGGAGGTCACCGTGGAGCCCAAGACGGCGTCACCACCAGAGCCTTTGGCAGGCGAAGACCACCTTTAGTCAGGATATCTTGTACTAGCTGTCCCCCTTCAAATTGGCCGTTGTGGCATCCCTTCCCGCTCAATATTTGGGAAGAGGACCAAGGCCTCTATAAATAGGACTAGCCACCACAGTAGGAGGCAACTGGTCTGAGGCAAACTGATTCAGATCATCCTCACCCACACAAGTTCGCCAAGCACAAGAACACCTCGCCTCAGGAGGCTGTTCCTCCCCTTGTACTGTTACTCCTCAGCCCGAGAGGCAATCCACCACACCACACTGGAGTAGGGTATTACACCACATCGGTGCCCCGAACAAGTATAAATCTCGTGTCTCTTGTGTTGCGGGTTCGTCGAGCTAGGCCTTGAGATCGCGGTGAGGCTGAGGGCATGATTAGGTAGGGGGGAATCTTCGTGCACACCCCAGTGTTCGAACCTCAAGGGTTTTGCCAGAACCCGAAATCCGACATTTAGCACGCCAGGTAGGGGTGCGCCGGAGCTTTCCTTCCGCCAGTTGATCCGCCGACACTCCACGGCTCCGATGTCCGGCGACCCGAGGACCAACACTGACCGCTGGGCAGCTTGGCCAGCCCGGGCGGCGCCGCCTGTCCAAGAAGACCTCAACCCCGCGCCCCAGGCAGCACGCGCGCTGCCAAACGCTGTGGGGCGCGGGCGGCATGGTCACGCGCCGTCCGCCCTCACTCCATGACAAGCGCGGGCAGCCGCAAGGGCCTCAAGCCACGCCACGGCCACGGCTCCACACACCCGGCGGGAACAAGCAAACATGACGGCCGCGCTCACAGTGGCTCGGGAGCTGCTGCGATGCCGGTTAATGGAGAGCGGCCGGGATGCGTTCCTGGAGCGCGTCGCCAAGCTCCTGGACGCCGCGGCTTCGGGAGCACTGCCCTTCTGCTCCCTGCTTGCACCTCAGGCCGCGGCCGGATCGCATGGCGGGCCTCGCCGTGCCCGCGCGCCCCTAGGCTTCATCAACACCGGCGCAACCAACGGCACCGGACGCCCAATCGCACCCGCGCCACCTCCAATGTGCGCGGGCACGAGCGTTGCCACCTACGGCCCCAGCGAGATGCCGCCCTACCACCCTCAGGGCGGCATGCTGGGCCGGGCGACATGGAGCATGGGGCACTGTGGCGAGGTCTTCGAGGCGACGGCCTCGGAGGCCTACGTGCCTCGCATGGTGGGCCAGGAGTACACGCTGGAAGACGACCCTGGCTCGTTCCTCAGGCCAGGCTAGGAGGAGGAGACGCTAGAAGCTGAGACCTTCCAGGAGCCTCACCAACCGCGCCGGCGACAGCAGCTATAGGGTACCACTAATTTCTCAAGAGCAAGCTTACGCTAACCATGGGTCGCAGGAGGATCAGGTCACAGCAGTGGATGGTGGCCCCAGCTCGGCAGCCTCCCTTCCGCCAGGAGGAGCGCACTGGGGGCTACAGGAGAGGGGCCGGGAGCGAGGCATCTCCCGGCGTCGCACGGAGCAAGGCGTCCCCCGGAGGTAGGCCCTCTGCCGGGGAGGTGCTGCAGAGCCTTCCCCCGGCAGAGGACCCGTGGTCGCCGAGGGCACCGCTGGCGTCCCCTTTGCCCCTTGGCATCGTCCTTGTTTCTGGACACCCCCAATGGTGGTCGAGGGTGGGGCAAGGTGGGGCCCTCGTCTGGCGATATGAAGTAAGGCTCGCGCCTGTGAAGGTCTTCGCTCGTGACACTCTCACGTAATAATGAGTGGGGCTGTACACGCCCCGGAGTCCCAGGAGGGCCGCCCTCGGGTCTCGGGGGCTCCCTCCCATGTCCTAGTGGCAGCACTTAGCTCCGCGCTGGTGAGAATACAAGAAGACTAGACTAGGCGTCGGACGCGGCCATTTGCTTTTTAAACCTCTTTTCTCTAGCCCTGCTTTCTAGCTTTGAACTTAAGTTGAAGTTGAATTTTCATTGGTGTGCGCGCGGGGGTGCCTTTTCTTGGTCGTGCGATTTCTTGCAATTCAGAGTTCGCACTTGTTGCCTCCCCGTCGCGAGCCCCTCGCGAGCGAGGGCTGGGCATAGCGCACGCGCGCGCGCTGCACGCATGTCTTGCCATGGCTGGCGCTTGCTTCTCGCGAGGCCCTCTCGGGCGGATCGGTAGGCTCCTCAGGGGCTCCTCAGAAACTCACGACCTCGTGAACCAGTTCGGGACCTGTCCTGGCTAAGGTAAATTACAACAGCAAACTCGCCGCAGGACTCACAGGTTCATGAAGACGCATATTCAGCTTGGCCTAAAGAATAGAGGCAGTAATCTGTTTACATGAGGGGCTTCCCCTCCCAAAATGCTCTTACAACCCCTAGGGCCGCGCCCGAGCTTTTGCATGCAGGATAATCAGCAGGGAGACACGGGTCAATCGGACATGTCGCTAGCCACGTCCCCCGGGTCGCCTTCAGACGCGTCGCTGTCGTTGGCATCACCATCACCGTCGCCGACACCACCATCACCATCGTCGACCACGTCGCCTTCATCCGCCGCGACCACCACCGCGTGGTCCTCAGAAGCGAAGCCCCTGACCAGCGCATCCACATTATCTTCCACCCACCGCGCTAGGTCACCCTGGATGGCCTCCAGCACTGGGGCAATGGCGGCGTCAAAATCAAAGTTAGGGTAGGTGTTCTGGAGATGGCTGAAGACGCGGGAGAACGCGCGCCCGAGCAGGCTGCGGCTCCTCTCTTCAACAAGCTGGCGAGCTCTCTCGGAGTGATTCTCCAGGCGCGTCACCATGTCGGTGAAGAAGCGGAGGTGACTGGCATAGTCGTCCGCATGGGGATGAGGGGCATTTTCATCGCAGATGTTGCCCAGGGCCGTGTTGGCCCTGTTCCTGAGGCCTTGGAGCAAGGGGGCGTGCACGCGCTCCAGCGTCCGCCGTTGAAGCACTTCCTCCTTGTTCTTCTGCGCGATGGACTCGGCGTTGGCGACCCGCTACTGAAGAGGACGCAGCTCGGCACGGGCAGAGGCCATCTCGGCCGGCGCCAAGACCAGGGCGGCTGCAGCAGCCTCCTCGCGCCGTTTCACCTCAGTTAGCCTAGACTTGAGGGCAGCAGTAATGTGATACGTCTCCAACGTATCTATAATTTTTGATTGCTCCATGCTATATTATCTTCTGTTTTGGACATTATTGGGCTTTATTATTCACTTTTATATTATTTTTGGGACTAACCTATTAACCGGAGGCCCAGCCCAGAATTGTTGTTTTTTGCCTATTTCAGAGTTTCACAGAAAAAGAATATCAAACGGAGTCCAAACGGAATGAAACCTTCGGGAACGTGATTTTCAGAACGAACATGATCCAGGAGACTTGGACCCTACGTCAAGGAAGCTTCCAGGAGGCCACGAGGTAGGGGTGCGCCTACCCCCCCCCAGGCACGCCCTCCACCCTCGTGGCCCCCACGTTGCTCCACCGACGTACTCCTTCCTCCTATATATACCTACGTACCCCCAAACGATCAGATACGGAGCCAAAAACCTAATTCCACTGCCGCAACCTTCTGTACCCATGAGATCCCATCTTGGGTCCTGTTCCGGAGCTCCGCCGGAGGGGGCATCGATCACGGAGGGCTTCTACATCAACACCATAGCCTCTCCGATGAAGTGTGAGTAGTTTACCTCAGACCTTAGGGTCCATAGTTATTAGCAAGATGGCTTCTTCTCTCTTTTTGGATCTCAATACAATGTTCTCCCCCTCTCTGTGGAGATCTATTCGATGTAATCTTCTTTTGCGGTGTGTTTGTTGAGACCGATGAATTGTGGGTTTATGATCAAGTTTATCTATGAACAATATTTGAATCTTCTGAATTCTTTTATGTATGATTGGTTATCTTTGCAAGTCTCTTCGAATTATCAGTTTGGTTTGGCCTACTAGATTGATCTTTCTTGCAATGGGAGAAGTGCTTAGCTTTGGGTTCAATCTTGCGGTGTCCTTTCCCTGTGACAGTAGGGGCAGCAAGGCACGTATTGTATTGTTGCCATCGAGGATAACAAGATGGGGTTTTTTTTTATCATATTGCATGAATTTATCCCTCTACATCATGTCATCTTGCTTAAGGCGTTACTCTGTTCTTATGAACTTAATACTCTAGATGCATGCTGGATAGCGGTCGATGTGTGGAGTAATAGTAGTAGATGCAGGCAGGAGTCGGTCTACTTGTCTCGGACGTGATGCCTATATACATGGTCATACCTAGATATTCTCACAACTATGCTCAATTCTGTCAATTGCTCAACAGTAATTTGTTCACCCACCGTAAAATACTTATGCTCTTGAGAGAAGCCACTAGTGAAACCTATGGCCCCCGGGTCTATCTTCATCATATTAATCTTCCAACACTTAGTTATTTCCGTTGCTTTTTACTTTGCTTTTATTTTACTTTGCATATTTATCATAAAAATACCAAAATATTATCCTATCATATCTATCAGATCTCACTCTCGTAAGTGACCGTGTAGGGATTGACAACCCCTTATCGTGTTGGTTGCGAGGATTTATCTGTTTGTGTTGGTGCGAGGGACTCGCGCGTAGCCTCCTACTGGATTGATACCTTGGTTCTCAAAAACTGAGGGAAATACTTACGCTACTTTGCTGCATCACCCTTTCCTCTTCAAGGGAAAACCAACGCAGTGCTCAAGAGGTAGCAAGAAGGATTTCTGGCGCCGTTGCCGGGGAGGTCTACGCAAAAGTCAACATACCAAGTACCCATCACAAACCCTTATCTCCCGCATTACATTATTTGCCATTTGCCTCTCGTTTTCCTCTCCCCCACTTCACCCTTGCTGTTTTATTCGCCCTCTCTTTTTCGTTCGCCTCATTTTCGCTTGCTTTTTGTTTGCTCGTGTGTTGGATTGCTTGTTTGTCACGATGGCTCAAGATAATACCAAATTATGTGACTTTACCAATACCAACAATAATGATTTCCTTAGCACTCCGATTGCTCCTCTTATCGATACTGAATCTTGTGAAATCAATGCTGCTTTGTTGAATCTTGTCATGAAAGATCAATTCGCCGGCCTTCCTAGTGAAGATGCCGCTACTCATCTAAATAGCTTCATTGATTTGTGTGATATGCAAAAGAAGAAAGATGTTGATCATGATATTGTTAAATTGAATCTATTTCCTTTTTCCTTAGAGATCGTGCTAAAGCTTGGTTTTCGTCTTTGCCTAAAAATAGTATTGATTCTTGGAATAAGTGCAAAGATGCTTTTATCTCTAAGTATTTTACTCCCGCTAAGATCATCTCTCTTAGAAACGACATTATGAATTTTAAGCAACTTGATCATGAACATGTTGCACAAGCTTGGGAGAGGATGAAATTAATGATACGTAATTGCCCTACTCATGGTTTGAATTTGTGGATGATTATACAGAATTTGTATGCCGGATTGAATTTTGCTTCTAGAAATCTTTTAGATTCGGCCGCGGGAGGCACTTTTATGGAAATCACTTTAGGAGAAGCTACTAAACTCCTAGATAATATTATGGTTAATTATTCTCAATGGCACACTGAAAGATCTACTAATAAAAAAGTGCATGTGATAGAAGAAATTAATGTTTTGAGTGGAAAGATGGATGAACTTATGAAATTATTTGCTAGTAAGAGTGTTTCTTCTGATCCTAATGATATGCATTTGTCTACTTTGCTTGAGAATAATAATGAATCTATGGATGTGAATTTTGTTGGTAGGAATAATTTTGGTAACAACGCGTATAGAGGAAACTTTAATCCTAGGCCTTATCCTAGCAATTCCTCTAATAATTATGGTAATTCCTACAACAATCCTTATGGAAATTTTAATAATATGCCCTCTAAATTTGAGACTAGTGTTAAAGAGTTTATGAATTCGCAAAAGAATTTCAATGCTTTGCATGAAGAGAAATTGCTTAAAGTTGATGAATTGGCTAGGAACGTTGATAGAATTTCTCTTGATGTTGATTCTTTAAAACTTAGATATATTCCTCCTAAGCATGATATCAATGAGTCTCTCAAATCCATGAGAATTTCCATTGATGAGTGCAAAGAAAGAACCGCTAGGATTCGTGCTAAGAAAGATTGCTTTATGAAAGCATGTTCTTCAAATTTCTATGAAAATAAAGATGAAGATCTAAAAGTTATTGATGTGTCCCCTATTAAATATTTGTTTTGCAATATGAATCTTGATAATGATGGGACTGAATATGATCCACCTTTACCTAGAAGGCGTTCCAAAAATTCAGAGTTTTTAGATCTTGATGCTAAAATTGATAAAAGTGGGATTGAAGAAATCAAAACATTAGATGTTAATAAACCCACTGTTTTGGATTTCAAGGAATTTAATTATGATAATTGCTCTTTGATAGATTGTATTTCCTTGTTGCAATCCGTGCTAAATTCTCCTCATGCTTATTGTCAAAATAAAGCTTTTACAAAACATATCGTTGATGCTTTGATGCAATCTTATGGAGAAAAGCTTGAGTTGGAAGTTTCTATCCCTAGAAAACTCTATGATGAGTGGGAAACTACTATTAAAACTAAAATTAAAGTTCATGAATGCTATGCTTTGTGTGATTAGGGTGCAAGTGTTTCCACGATTCCAAAAACTTTGTGTGATTTGCTAGGTTTCCATGATTTTGATGATTGCTCTTTAAACTTGCACCTTGCGGATTCCACTATTAAGAAACCTATGGGAAGAATTTATGATGTTCTTATTGTTGCAAATAGGAATTACGTGCCCGTAGATTTTATCGTTCCTGATATAGATTGCAATCCTTCATGTCCTATTATTCTTGGTAGACCTTTCCTTAGAACGATTGGTGCAATTATAGATATGAAGGAAGGGAATATTAGATTCCAATTTCCATTAAAGAAAGGCATGGAACACTTCCCTAGGAAGAAAGTTAAATTACCTTATGAATCTATCATGAGAGCCACTTATGGATTGCCCACCAAAGATGGCAATACCTAGATCTATCCTTGCTTTTATGCCTAGCTAGGGGCGTTAAACGATAGCGCTTGTTGGGAGGCAACCCAATTTCATTTTTAGTCTTTTGCTTTTTGCTTATGTTTAGGAATAAATATTTGATCTAGCCTCTGGTTAGATGTGTTTTTATGTTTTAATTAGTGTTTATGCCAAGTTAAACATATAGGATCTTCTTGGATGATAGTTATTTGATCTTGCTGTAATTTCTAGAAACTTTGTGTTCACGAAAATAATTTTTAAAAATCACCAGAACGTGATAAAATATTGATTACAATTGCTTCTGATCAATAAACAAATTTTCTAGGTCTTCCTATTTTGGCTGATTTTTTGGAGTTCCAGAAGTTTGCGTTAGTTACAGATTACTACAGACTGTTCTGTTTTTGACAGATTCTGTTTTTCGTGTGTTGTTTGCTTATTTTGATGAATCTATGGCTAGTAAAAGAGTTTATGAACCATAGAGAAGTTGTAATACAGTAGGTTTAACACCAATATAAATAAATAATGAGTTCATTACAGTACCTTGAAGTGGTCTTTTGTTTTCTTTCGCTAACGGAGCTCACGAGATTTTCTGCTGAGTTTTGTGTTGTGAAGTTTTCAAGTTTTGGGTGAAAGATTTGATGGATTATGGAACAAGGAGTGGAAAGAGCCTAAGCTTGGGGATGCCCATGGCACCCCCAAGATAATCCAAGGACACCAAAAAGCCAAAGCTTGGGGATGCCCCGGAAGGCATCCCCTCTTTCGTCTACTTCCGTCGGTAACTTTACTTGGAGCTATATTTTTATTCACCACTTGATATGTGTTTTGCTTGGAGCGTCTTGTATGATTTGAGTCTTTGCTTTTTAGTTTACCACAATCATCTTTGCTGTACACACCTTTTGAGAGAAACACACATGATTCGGAAATTATTAGAATACTCTATGTGCTTCACTTATATCTTTTGAGTTATATAGTTTTGCTCTAGTACTTCACTTATATATTTTAGAGCACGGTGGTGGATTTGTTTTATAGAAACTATTGATCTCTCATGCTTCACTTAGATTATTTTGAGAGTTTTAAATAGCATGGCAATTTGCTTAAATAATCCTAATATGCTAGGTATTCAAGATTAGTAAAAAACCTTCTTATGAGTGTGTTGAATACTATGAGAAGTTTGATGCTTGATAATTGTTTTGAGATATAAAGATGGTGATATTAGAGTCATGCTAGTTGAGTAGTTGTGAATTTGAGAGATACTTGTGTTAAAGTTTGTGATTCCCGTAGCATGCACGTATGGTGAACCGTTATGTGATGAAGTCAGAGCATAATTTATTTATTGATTGTCTTCCTTATGAGTGGCGGTCGGGGACGAGCGATGGTATTTTCCTACCAATCTATCCCCCTAGGAGCATGCGCGTAATACTTTGCTTTGATAACTTGTAGATTTTTGCAATAAGTATATGAGTTCTTTATGACTAATGTTGAGTCCATGGACTATACGCACTTTCTTCCTTCCACCATTGCTAGCCTCTCTAATACCGCGCACTTTTCGCCGGTATCATACACCCACCATAAACCTTCCTCAAAACAGCCACCATACCTACCTATCATGGCATTTCCATCGCCATTCCGAGATATATTGCCATGCAACTTACCACCGTTCCGATTATTATTACACGCTCCATCATTGTCATATTGCTTCGCATGATCATGTAGTTGACATTGTATTTGTGGCAAAGCCACCGTTCATAATTCTTTCATACATGTCACTCTTGATTCATTGCATATGCCGGTACACCGCCGGAGGCATTCACATAGAGTCATATTTTGTTCTAAGTATTGAGTTGTAAGTAAATAAAAGTGTGATGATCATCATTTTTAGAGCATTGTCCCAAGTGAGGAAAGGATGATGGAGACTATGATTCTGTAACGCCCACGATGCGGCTATATCTCCCATGTGTCGAGGCACGACTTAGAGGCATAACCGCATAGTGGTTTTGTCGCAAGAAGGGTCATCTTCACACAATCCCATGTAATGAACAAGAATGGGATAAAGAGTTGGCTTACAATCGCCACTTCACACAATACATAAATATAAATCATACATCATCCAAAATACAATCATATAGACCAACTACGGTCAAAATCCAGATGAAAATAAGACAACCCCAAATGCTAGATCCCCGATCGTCCCAACTGGGCTCCACTACTGATCATCAGGAAAAGACACATAGTAACGACCACGTTCCTCGTCGAACTCCCACTTGAGATCGACCCCATCATCTGCACTGGCATCGTCGGCACCTGCAACTGTTTTAGTAGAAACTGTGAGTCACGGGGACTCAGCAATCTCACACCCGCGAGATCAAGACTATTTAAGCTTGTAGGAAAGGATGGTGTAATGAGGTGGAACTGCAGCGGAAATAAGCATATATGGTGGCTAACATACGCAAATGAGAGCGAGGAGAGAAGCAAAGGAATGGACGTCATCTAGCAATGACCAAGAAGTGATCCTGAACACCTACTTACGTCATACATAACACAGACCGTGTTCACTTCCCGGACTCCGCCGAGAAGAGACCATCACGGCTACACACGCAGTTGATGTATTTTACTTGGGTCAAGTGACAAGTTTTCTACAACCGGACATTAACAAATTCCCATCTGCCTCATAACCGCGGGCACGGCTTTCGAAAGATAATACCCTGCAGGGGTGTCCCAACTTAGCCCATCATAAGCTCTCACGGTCAACGAAGGATAAACCTTCTCCCGGAAAGACCCGATCAGTCTCGGAATCCCGGTTTACAAGACATCTCGACAATGGTAAAACAAGACCAGCAAAGCCCCCGAATGTGCCGACAAATCCCGATAGGAGCTGCACATATCTCGTTCTCAGGGCACAACGGTTGAGCCAGACGTCGGGTTGGCATAGACCCTGGTTGCCCAGGGGGCGCCGGACATCGCTCGGTTTGGGCCAGCACTCGAAGGAGCACTGGTCCGGGGGTTTAAAATAAAGATGACCCTCGGGCTCGCGAAAACCCGGGGGAAAAGGCTTAGGCGGCAAATGGTAAAACCAAAGTTGGGCCTTGCTGGAGGAGTTTTATTGAAGGCGAACTGTCAAGGGGGTCCCATAAATCACCCGATCGCGTAAGGAACGCAAACTCAAGGAACATAATCCCGGTATAACAGAAACTAGGGCGGCAAGAGCGGAACAAAACACCAGGCATAAGGCCGGGCCTTCCACCCTTTACCAAATATATAGATGCATTAATTAAATAAGAGATATTGTGATATCCCAACATATCCATGTTCCGACATGGAACCACTTCAACTTCACCTGCAACTAGCAACGCTATAAGAAGGGCTGAGCAAAAGCGGTAACTTAGCCAAACAACGGTTTGCTGGGAAAGGATGGTTAGAGGCTGACATGGCTAAAATGGGAGACATGATATAGCAAGAGATAGGTAGCGTAGCATGGCAATAGAGCGAACAACTAGCATAGCAAAGATAGAAGTGATTTCGAGGGGTGGTCATCTTGCCTGCAAGGTTCTCAGAGTTGTCGAAAGCTTGATCCTCGTAAGCGTACTCAACAGGTTCCTCGTTTACGAAATCGTCTCCCGGCTCTACCCAAGACAAGAACACAAACAAACGGAACCACAATCAACAACGAGAAATGCGCACGCAACATGATGCAAAACATGTATGATATGCAAGATATGATATGCGATGCATATGCGTGCTCCGGAAGGAAAATGATGAATATGGCAGTAACTTGGCAAACCAAGCATGCCACTGAAAGATGAGATGATTTCGGTCGAAATCGATATAAAGATCACCGGAAACGGATGCACGGTTTGCAAATGGCAAGCAAAACAAGAATGACACGAATCTGCGATAAACAGCAAGATAGCACTTAAAATGCAACAAACAACAATGCTACAGCATTCCAACATGGCAACAAAGCACATGGCAGTAATCTACAGGAGATGCTTGACAAAAGATGAACACTGAGCTATGACTAGATCACAACATATCAAGCTCAAACAGGCATGGCAAAAATGCAAAAGATAACAGGATCACAGACTTGGTGAAAAACTGGACATGGCAGAAAACAGCATCAGGTAGCAGTGTTCAGAGCACGAAATCAACATGCTACAGGAACTTCACATATCAAAACAAGGCATGGAAGTGTTCTACTAAATACATATGACAAAAGTTCCTTACTGACCATAAGCCAAAAAGGACCAGAAGATATGATGGCAAGCATGTAAACATAGCAAGTTTCATTATCAGGTTTCAGACTTAGCAGAAAACAGAGCATGACAGAAATAATAATAAGTAGGCCTCTTTGTGAGCTTGATGCACTCACTACAGAGAAATTCATGACAAACCAAGCACACCTACAGCAATATGGCATGTTTATGAAGCTATCCAGGGCAAGAACAAATACATAGCATGTATGGATCAACTACAATAAGCTTGGAAAAATTGTATATCATGTTAAGAATCTGCCAGAAATATTTTATAGCAACAGTAGAGAAAAATTGAGTCATGCTATGGCACTCCATAATTGCAAACAATTGCCGGAATGGATCAATTACAACTATATCTACAAAACATCCTTAGTGAACATCTCCAAAATATGCATGGATCTCTCTGTAGCATCAAGTTTACATGGCAACAAAATAACAGCAGACAAGGACTTAGAGAAATCACTAAGTCCCTGAAATCAGAAATATTACGGAGCCTACTTTGCATGCTTGTGCTAGTCACCACAGAGATCACAAAAATACATGGCATACACCCTTGGAAAGATGGCATGGCATACTTCAAAACAAATCTCCAAGTTCTGATAAGAACCAGAGAATAACAGCAACTAGCCCTCTCCCAACAGAGATTTGGGCATCAAGATGACCTCTAATGAACATGGTGCAATTGAACAAAATGAACAGCATCGTGAGAAGAACAATTTGACATATTACACGCGCGAATCGGAGCTACATGCAAGGAGTTATAGCATCACGAACAAGTGCACATCCTGTAGAATTTCAGGGACTTAGGAAATTTGAGGGGGTACGAGAAAGTCAACGCCGGGGCTTTACCAGATCCGATCGAGGGAGAGGCCGGCTCGGGCTGGTGGAGGAGCTCGAGCTCGCCGACGGGCACGGGAGAGGAGAGGCCGCCGGAGAGGGGAGGAGAGGCGGCGGAGGGCGGCACCGGCGGCGGGGCGGCACGGCGGCGCGGGGCGGCGCGGCCGCGGCGGCGGGGCACGGCGTGTGTTGAGGATATAGACCTTAGAGTTACCCGCCAGGAGGGGCCGGGTTACTCATATGGTCGTTGCCAGAAGCCCGGAGCCAAGCTTGAAGACGATAGGCCAGAGATGGGCTTAAGACCCGGCTATGGCTTAAGGCCCGTAGTTACAATCATTATTATGGTAGAACTTGTAGTGTAAGGCAAGACTAGTTGAGAGACCGAGCCGGACACTCTTATGAGCCGGCCGGGACTCTAAGAGCTGCTGGGCGTCAGCCTCCCTATATGAAGGGACGACCCGGCAGCGGTTTAGGGGGGAGAAAGATCTCGTCGAAAGCCAGGCAAAGTAGTTAAGCTCCCTGGTCATCGAAACCCTAATCAATACCACCTCAAACTGGACGTAGGCTTTTACCTTCACCGTAAGGGGCCGAACCAGTATAACCCTCGTGTTCCTTGTCCCACTTAACCCCTTCAAGCTTCCCAGTTGTGATGGCTCCACGACTAAGTCCTAGCTCGAGGACATCTGCCGTGAAAATTCCACGACAGTTGGCGGCCACCGTGGGGCCAGCGCACGGTGGATTTGAGTTCTTGAAGGGCAGCTTCGAAGGGCTCAAGGGATACGCTGTGGGCCGGATGACCAAGAGTCATCGCGGCAAGCTCTACATCGACGATGCAAACTGGGGCCCCGACGCCGGCTCAATTGAGTACGGGTACCGGGTCCCCTTCGGCGGAATTCACGTTTTCATCGGCAAGATCGGGGAGGCGGGCCCTGAGCCGGATCTCTGCGCCGATCTCATCGAGACGGCTCAGCGTGCACGACCCGCCCGGGCCCGGCCTGCCGTAAGACATGCTTTTGTGGGATGCGTCCATGGAGGGATCTCTGATCGATCTGGGTCTGGTGATGAGACGGCCGCCGGCTCTGACGGCGAGTCGTCCACCGATGAGTCAAACTTGTTGTATCAACTTCAAGATGGCCGGCTCATGGGTTATTCCGATGGTGACAGTGTTCCGGACCCGTTTGAGCCGCCAAGTCAGGTTGGGGTCTTTATGACCGGTGCACAGCCTGTTCAGAACCCTGCTGCTGGAGCGGGAAACCCGATGCCTCGCCGACTCAGGTGCTAATGGATCTCACGGACAAGATGACGGCCCTGTTAACCACCACGGTTGACCCGGTGGATCAAGCTCAGCATGATGCGGAGGTGGCACAGTTAAAATTGGATCTAGTGAAGGCTAAGGAGGATCTGGCAGCGGAAGGGGTCAGGATGGCTGCCGAGCGGGCGGCTCCCGATGCCCAAACCCAGTTGATTCAAGCGCAGTCCTTCCGACTCACGATGGATCAAAACGCGTCCAATGAGGTCCTGAGAAGGAGGCATCAAAAGGCCCAATCTTGACTCCCTCCGGTTTGCGATCCACGCAACCTCTTCAACACGCCAGGTGCAGGGTCTAGTAACCCGCCAGGGGTCATAGTGCCCGGGTCGGGGACCCCTATTCAGCCACAAGTAATGGGGCCTCCCCAGATGCCCCCTGCCCCGCCTCAGTACGTGCCAATACCACCGAGTCATTATAACAATCCGCTGGAGAACATGGTCGCTGCGGCAGCATGGCTGGTGGCTCTCCCGGTCGACGGCGACTCTCCGACGGCTATTGAAACCCGCCGGGTCAGGGAACTCCTTCAGACAGCACTGGCACAGCAAGAGGCGTACTCCTACAGCCGGGACAGGATCCACTCGACCCCTCGTCCAGGCCGGAGCCCGAGTTACATCCGGCACATGGTCTCAACGACCGGCTCAAGTAACGTCCGACGCCATGACCCGCCCCCTGGCCATGGCCCGGCTCATAACGGAGCCTTTCACGTAGCAAACCAAGACAGAGCGCGGCAAGAGGCGGAGCAGGTGCCTCAGTTGACGGCCTACCAGACTCCCCCGGCTTATCCGACGACGTCCGTTGATGTGGGTATCCCTACCAGGACTGGGGGTGTCCCTTGCTTAGTACCAGCTATCCGCAATGAACGTTTACCCAAGGACTTCAAAGGCCCTAGGAAGGTGCCCAACTACACGGCTGACTTACAACCCGCGGCCTGGATCGAGAGTTACGAGATGGCCATGGAACTGCTGGAGGTCAGTGAGGCGGCAATGGCCAAGTATTTCACCATGATGTTGGACGGGACTGCCCGCACTTGGTTGAAAGGGCTCCCACCGAACTCCATCGGGTCTTGGGCTGAGCTGAAAGCCCGGTTCATCCAAAACTTTAAGGATACCTGCAAGCAGTCTATGTCAATTGTGGATTTGACTAACTGTAAGCAGCAGGAGGTTGAATCCACGACGCATTGGGTTCGCCGGGTCAAGGAGATCATACATTCGTCAGATAAGATGGATGCCGGCTCTGCAGTCTTAATGCTGGAACAGAATTGTCGTTTCGTGCCCCTGAAGATGAAACTCGGGCGGCTTAAGCGCGACTGCAGTGATATGGGTACACTAATGGCGGCTCTTGTCAAGTACGCCGATTCGGATGGTCCAAGGATCCCCCTTCAGATGATGAAAGGGCAGGGAAGGGAAAGAAGAATGGCAATGGCAAGGGTCCTCAGCATAACCCGGGGAACCAAGGAGGAGGCAAGCGCAAGGCCGATGGCAGCCTAGAGTTTGTAGCCAACGCCAGCTCACAAGGTAATAACCAGTGACGCAAGGGGAGGCCCCCTCCCCGAGGCGGCGGGTCGGGCCCGACACTAGAGCAACTGTTGAATGAGCCTTGTCCAAGGCATGGCTCTAGAGAGAAGCCAGCGAATCATCTATGGAAGGATTGTGCAATCATGAAGGCCTTTAAGAATTACAACGGCCCGGGCGGCGGCTCAGGCGCCGGCGGCTTTCATGGTCCGGGCGGCGGCCCAAATTTTGGTCCTCCGAACGGTCAAGGGGGCTTTAATCAACAGTCTGGTCAGGGTCATCAACAGCAGCAGGGGGGTTATCAGACCAATCCAAAGCAGCTTAGCGGTGGACAATATCATGTATTTACCACCAGTTTGTGTAAGCGAGATCAGAAGCTTCATAAGAGGGCTGTGAATGCTGTTGAGCCGGCGGTTCCACGCTACTTGCGATGGTCTGAGCAGCCTATAGTGTGGAGTAGGGAGGATCACCCTCCACGGGTGGATAATCCGGGTCACTTGGCCCTAGTGGTGGCTCCTCAGGTGGGAGGATATAAGTGTTGGGAAACGTAGTAATTTCAAAAAAAAATCCTACGCACATGCAAGATCATGGTGATGCATAGCAACGAGAGGGGAGAGTGTTGTCCACGTACCCTCGTAGACCGACAGCGGAACCGTTATCACAACACGGTTGATGTAGTCGAACGTCTTCACGATCCGACCGATCAAGTACCGAACACACGGCACCTCCGAAGTTCTACACACGTTCAGCTCGATGACGTCCCTCGAACTCCGATCCAGCCGAGTGTTGAGGGAGAGTTTCGTCAGCACGACGGCGTGGTGACGATGATGATGTTCCACCGACGCAGGGCTTCGCCTAAGCTCCGCGACGGTATTATCGAGGTGTAATCTGGTGGAGGGGGGCACCGCACACGGCTAAAATATCGTATATCAAGTGTGTTCTTGGGTGCCCCCCTGCCCCCGTATATAAAGGAGCAAGGGGGAGGCCGGCTGCCTATGGGGCGCGCCAAGGAGAGGGGGGGAGTCCTCCTCCTAGTAGGAGTAGGACTCCCCTTTCCTAGTCCTACTAGGAAAAGTAGGGGGAAGGAAAGAGAGGGAGAGGGAGAGGGAAAGGGGGCTGCGCCCCCCTCTCCTAGTCCAACTAGGACTCCTCTGGGAGGGGGCGCACCACCTCCTGGCTGCTGCCCTCTCTCTCCCCTCAAGGCCCACTAAGGCCCAATACTTCCCCGGGGGGTTTCGGTAACCCTCCGGCACTCCGGTTTAATCCGAAACTTCTCCGGAACACTTCCGGTGTCCGAATATAGTCGTCCAATATATCAATCTTTACGTCTCGACCATTTCGAGACTCCTCGTTATGTCCGTGATCACATCCGGGACTCCGAACAACCTTCGGTACATCAAAACATATAAACTCATAATAAAACTGTCATCGTAACTTTAAGCGTGCGGACCCTTTGGGTTCGAGAACTATGTAGACATGACCGAGACACCTCTCCGGTCAATAACCAATAGCGGGACCTGGATGCCCATATTGGCTCCCACATATTCTACGAAGATCTTTATCGGTCAGACCGCATAACAACATACGTTGTTCCCTTTGTCATCGGTATGTTACTTGCCCGAGATTCGATCGTCGGTATCTCGATACCTAGTTCAATCTCGTTACCGGCAATTCTCTTTACTCGTTCCGTAATACATCATCCCGCGACTAACTCATTAGTCACAATGCTTGCAAGGCTTATAGTGATGTGCATTACCGAGTGGGCCCAGAGATACCTCTCCGACAATCGGAGTGACAAATCCTATTCTTGAAATACGCCAACCCAACAAGTACCTTTGGAGACACCTGTAGAGCACCTTTATAATCACCCAGTTACGTTGTGACGTTTGGTAGCACACAAAGTGTTCCTCCGGTAAACGGGAGTTGCATAATCTCATAGTCATAGGAACATGTATAAGTCATGAAGAAAGCAATAGCAACATACTAAACGATCGGGTGCTAAGCTAATGTAATGGGTCATGTCAATCACGTCATTCTCCTAATGAGGTGATCCCGTTAATCAAATGACAACTCATGTCTATGGCTAGGAAACATAACCATCTTTGATTAACGAGCTAGTCAAGTAGAGGCATACTAGTGACACTCTGTTTGTCTATGTATTCACACATGTATTATGTTTCCGGTTAATACAATTCTAGCATGAATAATAAACATTTATCATGATATAAGGAAATATATAATACTTTATTATTGCCTCTAGGGCATATTTCCTTCAGTCTCCCACCTGCACTAGAGTCAATAATCTAGTTCACATCACCATGTGATTTAACATCAATAATTCACATCACCATGTGATTAACACCCATAGTTCACATCTCTATGTGACCAACACTCAAAGGGTTTACTAGAGTCAATAATCTAGTTCACATCGCTATGTGATTAACACCCAAAGAGTACTAAGGTGTGATCATGTTTTGATTGTGAGATAATTTTAGTCAACGGGTCTGTCACATCCAGATCTGTAAGTATTTTGCAAATTTCTATGTCTACAATGCTCTGCACGGAGCTACTCTAGCTAATTGCTCCCACTCTCAATATGTATCTAGACCGAGACTTAGAGTCATCTAGATTTAGTGTCAAAACTTGCATCGACGTAACCCTTTACGATGAACCTTTTGTCACTTCCATAATCGAGAAACATATCCTTATTCCACTAAGGATAATTTTGACCGCTGTCCAGTGATCTAATCCTAGATCACTATTGTACTCCTTTGCCAAAATCAATGTAGGGTATACAATAGATCTGGTACACAGCATGGCATACTTTATAGAACCTATGGCCAAGGCATAGGGAATGACTTTCATTCTCTTTCTATCTTCTGCCGTGGTCGGGCTTTGAGTCTTACTCAATTTCACACCTTGTAACACAGGCAAGAACTCTTTCTTTGACTGTTCTATTTTGAACTACTTCAAAATCTTGTTAAGGTATTTACTCATTGAAAAAACTTATCAAGCGTTTTGATCCATCTCTATAGATCTTGATGCTCAATATGTAAGCAGCTTCACCGAGGTCTATATTTGAAAAACTTCTTTCAAACACTCCTTTATGCTTTGCAGAATAATTCTACATTATTTCCGATCAACAATATGTCATTCAGAAATGCTGTAGTGCTCCCACTCACTTTCTTGTAAATACAGGCTTCACCGCAAGTCTGTATAACACTATATTCTTTGATAAACTTATCAAAGTGTATATTTCAACTCCGAGATGCTTGCACCAGTCCATAGATGGATCGGTGGAGCTTGCATATTTTGTTAGCACCTTTAGGATTGACAAAACCCTCTGGTTGCATCATATACAACTCTTCTTTAATAAATCCATTAAGGAATGTAGTTTTGTTTATCCATTTGCCATATTTCATAAAATTTGGCAATTGCTAACATGATTCAGACAGACTTAAGCATAGATACGAGTGGGAAACTCTCATCGTAGTCAACATCTTGAACTTGTCGAAAACCTTTTTGCGACAATTCTAGCTTTGTAGATAGTGACACTACTATCAACATCCGTCTTCCTCTTGAAGATCCATTTATTCTCAATGACTCGCCGATCATTGGGCAAGTCAATCAAAGTCCATACTTTGTTCTTATACATGGATCTCATCTCAGATTTCATGGCCTCAAGCCATTTTGCGGAATCTGGGCTCATCATCGCTTCCTCATAGTTGGTAGGTTCGACATGGTCTAGTAACATAACCTCCAGAAGAGGATTACCGTACCACTCTGGTGCGGATCTTACTCTGCTTTACCTACGAGGTTTGGTAGTAACTTGATCTTAAGTTACATGATCATCATAATTAACTTCCTCACTAATTGGTGTAGGAGTCACAGGAACAGATTTCTGTGATGAACTACTTTCCAATAAGGGAGCAGGTACAGTTACCTCATCAAGTTCTACTTTCCTCCCACTCACATCTTTCGAGAGAAACTCCTTCTCTAGAAAGGATCCATACTAAGCAACGAATGTCTTGCCTTCGGATCTGTGATAGAAGGTGTACCCAACTGTCTCCTTTGGGTATCCTATGAAGACACATTTCTCCGATTTAGGTTTGAGCTTATCAGGATGAAACTTTTTCACATAAGCATCGCAACCCCAAACTTTAAGAAACGACAACTTTGGTTTCTTGCCAAACCACAGTTCATAAGGCGTCGTCTCAACGGATTTTGATGGTGCCCTATTTAACGTGAATGTAGCTGTCTCTAATGCATAACCCCAAAACGATAGTGGTAAATTGGTAAGAGACATCATAGATTGCACTATATCCAATAAAGTACTATTATGATGTTCGGACACACCATTATGCTGTGGTGTTCCAGGTGGCGTGAGTAGTGAAACTATTTCACATTGTTTTAACTGAAGGCCAAACTCGTAACTAAAATACTCTTCTCCACGATCAAATCGTAGAAACTTTATTTTCTTGTTACGATGATTTTCGCTTCACTCTGAAATTATATGAACTTTTCAAATGTTTCAGACTTCCATCTGTGAAGGTCAGAAAATAATGATACCTGCTACGAGCCTCAATATTCATCGGACCACATACATCCGTATGTATGATTTCCAACAAATCTGTTGCTCTCTCCATAGTTCCGGAGAACGGCGTTTTAGTCATCTTGCCCATGAGGCACGGTTCGCAAGCATCAAGTGATTCATAATCAAGTGATTCCAAAATCCCATCAGTATGGAGTTTCTTCATGCGCTTTACACCAATATGACCTAAACGGCAGTGCCACAAATAGTTTGCACTATCATTATTAACTTTGCATCTTTTGGCTTTAATATTATGATTATATGTATCACTACGATCGAGATCCAACAAACCATTTTCGTTGGTGTGTATGACCATAGAAGGTTTTTATTCATGTAAACAGAACAACAATTGTTCTCTAACTTAAATGAATAACCGTATTGCAATAAACATGATCAAATCATATTCATGCTCAACGCAAACACCAAATAACACTTATTTAGTTTCAACACTAATCCCGAAAGTATAGGGAGTGTGCGATGATGATCATATCAAACTTGGAACTACTTCCAACACACATCCTCACCTCGCCTTTTACTAGTCTCTGTTTATTCTGCAACTCCGTTTTCGAGTTACTACTCTTTAGCAACTGAACCAGTATCAAATACTGAGGGGTTGCTATAAACACTAGTAAGTACACATCAATAACTTGTATATCCAATATACCTTTGTTCACTTTGCCATCCTTCTTATCCACCAAATACTTGGGGCAGTTCCGCCTCCAGTGACCAGTTCCTTTGCAGTAGAAGCACTTAGTCTCAGGCTTAGGACCAGACTTAGGCTTCTCCACTTGAGCAGCAACTTGCTTGCCGTTCTTCTTGAAGTTCCCCTTCTATCCCTTTGCCCTTTTCTTGAAACTAGTGGTCTTGTTAACCATCAACACTTGATGTTTTTCTTGATTTCTACCTTCGTCGATTTCTGCATCACGAAGAGCTCGGGAATTACTTTCGTCATCCCTTGCATACTATAGTTCATCACGAAGTTCTACTAACTTGGTGATGGTGACTAGAGAATTCTGTCAATCACTATTTTATCTGGAAGATTAACTCCCACTTGATTCAAGCGATTGTAGTACCCAGACAATCTGAGCACATGCTCACTAGTTGAGCGATTCTCCTCCATCTTTTAGCTATAGAACTTGTTGGAGACTTCACATCTCTCAACTCGGGTATTTGCTTGAAATATTAACTTCAACTCCTGGAACATCTTATATGTTCCATGACGTTCAAAACGTCTTTGAAGTCCCGATTCTAAGCTATTAAGCATGGTGCACTAAACTATCAAGTAGTCATCATATTGAGCTAGCCAAACGTTCATAACGTCTGCATCTGCTCCTGCAATAGGTCTGTCACCTAGCGGTGCATCAAGGACATAATTTTTCTGTGCAGCAATGAGGATAATCCTCAGATCACGGATCCAATCCGCATCATTGCTACTAACATCTTTCAACATAATTTTTCTCTAGGAACATATCAAAAATAAACAGGGAAGCAACAATGCGAGCTATTGATCTACAACATAATTTGCAAAATACTATCAGGACTAAGTTCATGATAAATTTAAGTTCAATTAATCATATTACTTAAGAACTCCCACTTAGATAGACATCCCTCTAATCATCTAAGTGATTACGTGATCCAAAGCAACTAAACCATGTCCGATTAACACGTGAGATGGAATAGTTTCAATGGTGAACATCACTATGTTGATCATATCTACTATATGATTCACGCTCGACCTTTCGGTCTCTGTGTTCCGAGGCCATATCTGTACATATGCTAGGCTCGTCAAGTTTAACCTGAGTATTCTGCGTGTGCAACTGTTTTGCACCCGTTGTATTTGAACGTAGAGCCTATCACACCCGATTAACACGTGGTGTCTCAGCACGAAGAACTTTCGCAACGGTGCATACTCAGGGAGAACACTTTTGTCTTGAAATTTTAGTGAGAGATCATCTTATAATGCTACTGTCAAACAAAGCAAGATAAGATGCATAAAGGATTAACATCACATGCAATCAATATAAGTGATATGATATGGCCATCATCATCTTGTGCTTGTGATCTCCATCTCCGAAGCACCATCATGATCACCATCGTCACCGGCTCGACACCTTGATCTCCATCATAGTATCGTTGTCGTCTCGCCAACTTATTGCTTTTACGACTATCGCTACCGTTTAGTGATAAAGTAAAACTATTACATGGCGATTGCATCTCATACAATAAAGCGACAACCATATGGCTCCTGCCAGTTGCCGATAACTCGGTTACAAAACATGATCATCTCATACAACACATTATATCACATCATGTCTTGACCATATCACATCACAACATGCCCTGCAAAAACAAGCTAGACGTCCTCTACTTTGTTGTTGCATGTTTTACGTGGCTGCTACGGGCTTAGCAAGAACCGTTCTTACCTACGCATCAAAACCACAACGATAGTTTGTCAAGTTGGTGCTGTTTTAACCTTCGCAAGGACCGGGCGTAGCCATACACGGTTCAACTAAAGTGAGAGAGACAGACACCCGCCAGTCACCTTTAAGCAACGAGTGCTCCGAACGGTGAAACCAGTCTCGCGTAAGCGTACGCGTAATGTCGGTCCGGGCCGCTTCATCTCACAATACCGCTGAACCAAAGTATGACATGCTGGTAAGCAGTATGACTTATATCGCCCACAACTCACTTGTGTTCTACTCGTGCATAGCATCAACGCATAAAACCAGGCTCGGATGCCACTGTTGGGGAACGTAGTAATTTCAAAAAAAATTCCTACGCACACGCAAGATCATGGTGATGCATAGCAACGAGAGGGGAGAGTGTTGTCCACGTACCCTCGTAGACCGACAGCGGAAGCGTTATCACAACGCGGTTGATGTAGTCGAACGTCTTCACGATCCGACCGATCAAGTACCGAACGCACGGGACCTCCGAAGTTCTACACACGTTCAGCTCGATGACGTCCCTCGAACTCCGATCCAGCCGAGTGTTGAGGGAGAGTTTCGTCAGCACGACGGCGTGGTGACGATGATGATGTTCCACCGACGCAGGGCTTCGCCTAAGCTCCGCGACGGTATTATCGAGGTGTAATCTGGTGGAGGGGGGCACCGCACACGGCTAAAATATCGTATATCAAGTGTGTTCTTGGGTGCCCCCCTGCCCCCGTATATAAAGGAGCAAGGGGGAGGCCGGCTGCCTATGGGGCGCGCCAAGGAGAGGGGGGGAGTCCTCCTCCTAGTAGGAGTAGGACTCCCCTTTCCTAGTCCTACTAGGAAAAGTAGGGGGGAAGGAAAGAGAGGGAGAGGGAAAGGGGGCTGCGCCCCCCTCTCCTAGTCCAACTAGGACTCCTCTGGGAGGGGGCGCACCACCTCCTGGCTGCTGCCCTCTCTCTCCCCTCAAGGCCCACTAAGGCCCAATACTTCCCCGGGGGTTCCGGTAACCCTCCGGCACTCCGGTTTAATCTGAAACTTCTCCGGAACACTTCCGGTGTCCGAATATAGTCGTCCAATATATCAATCTTTACGTCTCGACCATTTCGAGACTCCTCGTTATGTCCGTGATCACATCCGGGACTCCGAACAACCTTCGGTACATCAAAACATATAAACTCATAATAAAACTGTCATCGTAACTTTAAGCGTGCGGACCCTTTGGGTTCGAGAACTATGTAGACATGACCGAGACACCTCTCCGGTCAATAACCAATAGCGGGACCTGGATGCCCATATTGGCTCCCACATATTCTACGAAGATCTTTATCGGTCAGACCGCATAACAACATACGTTGTTCCCTTTGTCATCGGTATGTTACTTGCCCGAGATTCGATCGTCGGTATCTCGATACCTAGTTCAATCTCGTTACCGGCAATTCTCTTTACTCGTTCCGTAATACATCATCCCGCGACTAACTCATTAGTCACAATGCTTGCAAGGCTTATAGTGATGTGCATTACCGAGTGGGCCCAGAGATACCTCTCCGACAATCGGAGTGACAAATCCTATTCTTGAAATACGCCAACCCAACAAGTACCTTTGGAGACACCTGTAGAGCACCTTTATAATCACCCAGTTACGTTGTGACGTTTGGTAGCACACAAAGTGTTCCTCCGGTAAACGGGAGTTGCATAATCTCATAGTCATAGGAACATGTATAAGTCATGAAGAAAGCAATAGCAACATACTAAACGATCGGGTGCTAAGCTAATGTAATGGGTCATGTCAATCACGTCATTCTCCTAATGAGGTGATCCCGTTAATCAAATGACAACTCATGTCTATGGCTAGGAAACATAACCATCTTTGATTAACGAGCTAGTCAAGTAGAGGCATACTAGTGACACTCTGTTTGTCTATGTATTCACACATGTATTATGTTTCCGGTTAATACAATTCTAGCATGAATAATAAACATTTATCATGATATAAGGAAATATATAATACTTTATTATTGCCTCTAGGGCATATTTCCTTCAATAAGTTCACTAAGGTGCTCATGGACGGAGGCAGTAGCATCAACATCCTCTATTATGAGACTTTTCCATCGTATGGGGTTGATTGATAAAAACCTCAGGCAGTCCAACACTATTTTCCACGGTGTGGTACCTAGTAAGTCGGCTTATCCAGTCAGCAAGATTGAATTGGAAGTGGCCTTTGGAGATGAGAACAACTACAGGGTGGAGAAATTGACCTTTGAGGTGGTCAAGATAAGAAGCCCATACCACGCTATATTTGGACGGCCGGCTTACGCCAAGTTCATGGCACGGCCGTGTTATGTGTACTTACAGCTCAAGATGCCGGGTCACAATGGGACCATTACGGTTCACGGCAGCCGGAAAGTGGCTCTGGAGTGTGAGGAAGGCGATGCAGCTTATGCAGAATCTGTTTGTGCAACAGAGGAGTTGAAGTTTTACAAAGATAATGTTGACCCAACAGATATGACCTCTCTGAAAAAGCCAACTACGGAGAATGAGCCGGCGATGAAATTTAAGTCGGCTGATGAAACTAAGCTCGTTGATTTTGTCCCAGGAGATTCATCTCAGCAGTTTAGCATCAATGCAAATCTGGATCCGAAATAGGAAGGCGCGCTCATCGAGTTCATCCGTGAGAATAGGGACATCTACGCATGGAAACCTTCTGACATGCCGGGTGTACCTAGGGAACTCGCTGAGCACACTCTCAATGTTGATCCGAAATTTAAGCCGGTCAGACAGTTCCTTCGGCGGTTTAATGAAGAGATGCGGAAAGCCATTGGTGAAGAGGTGGCCAGGCTCTTGGCGGCCGGGTTTATTGTTGAAGTCTTCCACCCAGAGTGGTTAGCTAACCCGGTGCTCGTACTCAAGAAGAACGGCACTTGGCGGATGTGTATAGACTACACGGACTTGAACAAGGCGTGTCCGGCTGATCCTTTTGCCCTTCCCCGTATTGATCAAATTATTGATGCTACGGCCGGTTGTGCGCGTTTAAGTTTTCTGGATGCTTATTCTGGATATCATCAGATTAAAATGGCGGTTAAGGACCAGGAGAAGACGGCGTTCATCACTCCCTTTGGAGCCTTCTGCTATGTGTCCATGCGCTTTGGACTCAAGTGTGCACAGGCGACTTATCAGCGTTGCGTGCAGAACTGTCTTCATAAACAGATTGGGCGCAATGTTCACGCCTATGTGGACGATATTGTGGTTAAGTCCATAAAGGAGGAAACCCTGATAGATGATTTGAGAGAAACCTTTGATAATCTCCGGGTCTACAAGATGATGCTTAACCCGGCCAAGTGTGTCTTTGGTGTTCCTGCAGGCAAACTCTCGGGTTTTTTGGTTTCTGACAGAGGCATTGAAGCTAACCCAGAGAAGATCAAGGCCATCACCTCCCTGGCTAAGCCGGCGTGTATAAATGACGTTCAGCGCTTGGCGGGTCGCATCGCTGCATTAAGCCGGTTTATAAGCCGTCTGGGTGAGAAGGCCATGCCATTATATCAGTTGATGAAAAAGACTGATAACTTTGTCTGGAATGATGCAGCTAATACTGCCTTCGAGGATTTGAAGAAGCAGCTGGCAGAGCCTCCAGTCCTTGCTGCTCCGGTTGATAAGGAGCCCTTGTTATTATATGTAGCGGCGAACACACGAGCCGTCAGTGTGGCTATTGTGGTGGAGCGCAAGGAGGAGGGCAAGGAGCATCCGGTTTAGCGGCCGGTTTATTATGTCAGTGAGGTGCTCATTGAGTCCAAGCAGTGGTACCCGCATTGGCAGAAGCTTGTGTATGGTGTGTTCATGGTGAGCCGGAAACTTAAGCATTATTTTCAGGGTCATCCCATCACTGTCGTCAGTTCTGCCCCTCTTGGTGATATCATTCAAAACAGAGAGGCCACAGGGAGAATTGCTAAGTGGGCTATAGAGCTTGGACCTCATGGTCTCAAATACGTGCCACGCACTGCTGTTAAATCTCAGGCCTTGGTGGATTTCATCAATGATTGGACAGAGTCACAGGTGCCCGAGCAGAAGCCGGATACCACATATTGGACTATTTACTTTGATGGGTCCAGGCAGTTGGAGGGATCGGGGGCTGGAGTCGGGTTGGTTTCCCCTAAAGGTGACAAGTTCCATTATGTGCTACAGTTGCTGTTTCCTTGCACTAACAACGCTGCTGAGTATGAGGCCTTGCTCCATGGTCTTCGGATGGCTAAAGAGATGAGCTTAAGCCGGGTAAGGTGCCTCGGCGACTCAGACTTGGTGGCTCAACAAGTATCAGGGAAGTGGGATTCCAAGGACCCTCTCATGGCGGCTTATCGCCGCGAGGTTGATGCCATTGCTGGGCATTTTCAGGGTTACCAAGTGGAACACATCGACCGCAGGAAGAACGAGGCGGCGGATGCGTTAAGCCGGCTAGGCTCCCAGCGAAAGCCGGTGCCACCTAATACTTTCCTGGATGTCCTGTATAATCCTTCTGTTAAGCTGCCTACGGAGGAAGACTTGGTTGTCCCTGACCCAGTGGCACGACTGGTGGCGGCTCTCCACATCATACCGGACTGGACAATGCCCTATTTGGCTTACATGACCCGGGGTGAGTTGCCTGAGGATGAAACTTTGGCCAGACAAATAACCCGGCGGGTTAAGTCAATGATTGTTATCGATGGCGAGTTGTATCACCGCAGTGTTACAGGGGCGTTTTAGCGTTGTGTCTCCCCTGAGGAAGGTCAAGAGATCTTGCATGAGATTCATGAAGGGGATTGTGGCCATCACGTCGGTTCAAAGTCTCTTGTAGCCAAGGCTTTTCGCCATGGTTTTTATTGGCGGACGGCTCATGCGGATGCGGAGGACTTGGTCAGTAAATGTGATGGTTGCCAGAGGTTTTCACGACGGGCTCATGTGCCGGCTCAGGAGCTGAGGATGATCCCAATCACTTGGCCCTTTGCGGTCTGGGGGCTTGATATGGTTGGGCCTTTTAAAAGGTCCAAGGATAAGAAGACCCACCTCTTGGTGGCAGTTGAGAAATTCACAAAGTGGGTGGAAGCTGAGCCAGTTAGCAAGTGCGATGCAGCCACGGCGGTTCAATTTATGAAAAAGGTGATTTTCCGCTTTGGCTTTCCGCACAGCATTATAACTGACAATGGCACCAATCTATCCAAAGGTGTCATGGAAGAGTTTTGTCAACGAGAGCATATCCGACTTGATGTCTCCTCAGTTGCTCATCCTCAATCCAATGGTCAAGCTGAGAGAGCTAATCAGGAGATTCTGAAGGGCATCAAGCCACGGCTTTTGGTCCCTTTGCAACGAACGCCGGGTTGTTGGGTGGAGGAGTTGCCCTCCGTGTTATGGAGCATCAACACTACTCCTAACAGGTCTACAGGTTTTACACCTTTCTTCATGGTTTACGGGGCAGAAACAGTCCTCCCCAGTGACATCCGTCATGACTCACCACGAGTGGCGGCTTATGTTGAGGCGGATAATGAGCAGGCGCGTGATGTGGCAGCAGCCCGTTCAGCGATTTACCAACAAGACCTGCGTTGTTATCATAGCCGCCGGGTTAAATCCCGGGTCTTTCAGGAAGGGGATCTCGTGCTCCGGCTTGGCCAAGATCAAACTGATACGCACAAACTCTCCCCGCCTTGGGAAGGGCCCTTTGTGGTCAGCAAGAACTTGCACAACGGGTCATATTACCTCATTGACGTCCGGGAGCACAAGGATTCACGTACGTCGGAGGAAGAGACCCGTCGGCCGTGGAACATAGCTCAGCTACGGCCTTACTACACTTGAGCCACCGGCTCTCATAATGTACATATTTCTCTCAGCCATGTATATATTATGATAAAGCAATAAAGCAGGGCCTCTGTCCTTTTTTCTCCTCCAAATGTGCATGTGTTTTCTTTGCAAGATCAACATGGTAACCTGAAGGAGGATCCGGCTTATGATCGTATCCGAATCTAGCCGCAGGTAATAAGGTCACTTGGGGGCTTCCTGTTCAAACATGGGTCGTATTCGAACCAAAGAGAACATAGCTGTCGATACCCATTTGATTGGCAAAGTGCCGAGCTCATTGGGAGGTTTTCTCTGATCATATTTGAATCATAGTTTAACCCCTTTGAGAACCAACGTGGATCATATTCGAATCAGCGTCGTTAAACAATTCTTAAAATCACTTGGGGGCTTCCTGTTCAAACATGGGTCGTATTCGAACCAAAGAGAACATAGCTGTCGGTACCCTCTTGATTGGCATCGCCACACCCACTGGGGGCTATATGATCGTATCCGAATCATAGCTTAACCCCTTTGGGCCGGGTCTCTGGTCGAATTCGAACCGGAAGCCCCTGAGTTCTTCTGCTTTATCACAAGATTTCTCTGATTATGTCAAAGTGTGTACAGCCGGGTCTCGCTTGGCCGGTTTAAATTTTGATTTCTAGTGTTGGTTCAGCACAATAGGTGTCATTAAAACAGATACACCGGAGTTAAGGTACCAACCTTATTACCCGGGTTATCTAAACCAGAAGTATGCTTGCAGGCCGCTAAGTATGATATTACGGCTGCATTAAGGATATAATTGGAGATTAGTCCTTTTTTATTCATATTCCGGGTTATATATCTAAAACTTATGATTCTCAGGGCGGTAAGCCGCCTTGAGACTTGTGATTTGCCCTTCTATGCAGGATAGTTAAAGGCAGCTATTTTGAGATTAAGGAAAACAAAGGATTGATTATGACCCGGAGAAACATAAAGGAGACAACTTCATCAAACTTTAACATTCAAGGCGTGCACGATGGCACGGCAAGGATAAAAGTATTGGTCCTACTCTATTACAAAGACTCATTGAGTCCAAAAGGGTGAGGCATTGATTGATAAGCCGCCAGCTGAATTACAACGCTTGCTGAGTTGAAGTCTCCAGCTCATTCCTCTCTTCTCCTCCGGCTGATCCCAAGACCCGGAAAGTTGATGACTTCCAGTCGATGCCGCTGAGAGCTTCGAATTGGGCTTCCTCGTCAATTAACCCGGCCGGGTCAATCTCCGGGGCGAAAGTGTGCTGACGAGCCGGCGGGATCAAGTTGAGGGCTTCATAGCGCGGAGTAGGGATCCTCTGATTTTCTGCGTCGTAGCCCGGCTGATACTTGGTCAGATCAGTATCGTTGCCAATAAGAGTGGCCACCGGGCGTACGGCCTTCACGCAAGCTGCGAAGTCCTTCTGATCAAAGGCGGTGCCGTCTTCCTTCAGACTTGGGTAGCCGAGGGCGATGTCCGCCGGGTCTAACTCTGGCAAGAACGCCTTGGCCCGGCTCAGCGCAGCGATCGCTCCGGCTCTTGCAGAGGCCCGTCGCAGCTCTTGGATCCGTTGAGGCAGAACGGCGAGCCGACGAAGGACTTCTGCCAGATGAGTCGGCACCTCGTTGGAGAGGGCCACCACAGCCAGAGCACGTTGTGACCCGGTGTAGAGTTGCTCCACCAGGGTGTATACGGCCTTCAGCTTGGTCACCACACCCTGATTCAGGTTGGCACTTCTGGGACCTGTTTAACAGAGTCAGATAAGCCGCCGACAAGGATGAAATTATGAGATATAAACATTCTAAACTTGATGAAAGCCGGTGAGATGGCTTACCGAAGATTGCGGCCACCATCTGGGACACTTGGCGCTTTAGGCCGGAGAGCTCGGCGGTCTTCTCGGAGAGAGCCTTCTCCGCCTGTTCAGCCCGGTTCACCAATGCGGCCTTTTCTTCGGCCCACGCCTTCCGCTCAGCGTCGAACTCCGTCTTCAGCTTCTCTTGCGCGGCGATGCTGGACACAAACTTGGCGTTTGCCTTCCGGGTCTCCATCTCTTGCATCTTCAGCCGGTTCTTGAGATCAGCAAGGTCAGCCTCAAGCTTCTTGCCAGCAGCCTGTATAAATTTCTGGGTTATGGCATGAACAATTACTCTACAAATTTAAAGTCCCAAGCGTTTTCCAAGCAAAGACACTTGGCACTTGGGGGCTAATGCATATTGAACGTTTCTATCTACACATTGCCGGTTCAAATGGAGTAAGCCGGAACTTAAGTCTACAACATACTCAATCATAAGTCATCGACTTGGGGGCTAGCATGGTACAGGTAACTAAGCAGTAAGTAAGAGGACAGAAGAGTATTACCTCAGATTTCTGCTGGATCTGGGTCACCATAGCAATCTCGGCGTCCCGGCTCTTGTGCACTTGGCTGATGAAACCGGAGACGATCTCTCCAATGTTCAAGTTGGAGTAGTCGGTGAGGTCCAGGTTAACCCGGCGCGACTCTAGCAGCTCCCCTTTGGCGGAGCACTTGGCCAGCACGGTAGGTCTCCCCGGCTCAACGAACTCCGTCCGGGTGATTACCACGTCCGGGTCATCAGCTGGGGGAGCCGATCTGGAGGCCTCCGGGTTAACAGCAGCTTCTGTAGTTGTCTTGGTGGTTGGGGCTGCGGCCTCAGGTGCAGAGGCAGCTGGCGGCTCTTGAGCGGCTGCCTTTGGCTCAGGCAAGTCCGGCTCATCGACCGGCTTGGACCTCTTCGCCCTCTTGGTGATCTTGGCCTGGGCACTGAAAGGACAAAATGATTAAGCATAATAGGTAAGTGAAGACAAAAGTATAACATGAGATGGTTATCATTACCCAGGCACGGTCTTGAAAGCCGGCAGGCTTGATTGCATAGAGTCGCCGGAAGAGGGGGAAGTTTCCTGATAATTTGAGTCAGAAGAGTTGAGCGGTTGACGTGTAACACCTGCCAAAGGATGAAAAGGGAACAATTTTGAGATCACCTCGGTCCGGCGTTTCCTCGATGCGTCAGGTAACCCGGAGGAGAGGTCGGTGCTTTTGTCGGTCCGGGTGTGCCGCCGGCTTTCATGAACCTGTCGCTTCAAAATAAATTGAGGGTCTTGATAAGCTAAAGGATGTGAAAAGCTTACTTTCTGGGTTACCCTTCGGACTTTCAGCTTTGGCAAGGGCTCCGAGTCGGAGGAAAGTGACATTACCTCTTCAACCACAGGGTTACTTGCGCCGGTGTCATCCTGTCAATGAACAAGTATTGATAAGGCGGACAACAACAAACAACAAATACAGCAAGGACTTAAAGGCTCAGGGGTTACCTCTGACTCGGAGCTGTCGCTTAATTGCATCAGCTCTGAAGTAGTAGGCCTGCTTCCTTTCTTGCGAGGGGCGGCTTTCTTGGCGGTTTTCTTCGCCTTTCTGGCCTTCTTGGCCGCCTCATGGTCATATTTGACCCGCCAGAATTTATCATCAGCCTGAAAAATGCAATGAGGTTTTTTTAAAATGATTCGGATAAAAGTTATGTACAGGTAAGATGTTTAGATCAGCACCTTACCGCTGGGGCTGGGTTGGTCTTGCAGAAGGGGGCTAACCCGGTCCTCCCGCAGTCTGCCAGGCTCTCGTTCAAAAGAGCCTTGGTCATATCTTCCGCAACGTCTTCAGGAAGATCGTTGCGGCTGTGTCTCTGAGGGTCATCCTTTCGGCCCGTGTACTCGCACATTAAGCCAGGGCGGCGGCTCAATGGGATCACCCGCCACAATATCCAGACCCGGACCAGATCAATTCCATTCAGACCATTACCCAGGAGAGCCTTGATCTTGTTGATGGTGGGGAGCAGAGGTTGGCGCTCCGCTTGAGTCAGCTTGTCTGACAGTGGGTGAGTCGGCTCCAGACGCGAGGGGCGAAAGCCGGGCAACGGACTCTCGTCAGCCGGCGACGTATCTTGGCAGTAAAACCACGTCAGATTCCAGTCCTTGGGGTGGCTGGGCGGCTCTGCGTAAGGGAAGAGGCAGTCCCTACGCCGCTGGATGGAGATGCCACCTAACTTCAGACTTGGCCCATTGGCACACTCATTCTGACGGTTCAAGTAAAAAAGCTCTCTGAAGAGCAGCAGACTAGGTTCTTCTCCAAGGTAAACCTCGCAGAATACTTGGAAGTTGCAGATGTTGGACACTGAGTTGGGTCCTATGTCCTGAGGCCGCAAGTCGAAGAAGTTTAGAACGTCTCTAAAAAACTTTGAGCCGGGCGGTGCGAAGCCCCGGCTCATGTGATCCGCAAAAATCACTACCTCCCCGTCCTTTGGCTGTGGTCTCTCTTCTGACGAGTCGGGGGCACGGTAGGACATGACGTCCTTCTTGGGCAGATATCCAGACTTAACAAAATCTGCTAGTGTCTCACTGGTGACATTGGACCTCATCCAGTTGCAAGTGATGGAGGCTTTGGGAGCTTTGGGAGGCATGGTGAAAGTCGGAAGTCTATGACAAAAAGGAAAACGTCCGGATTAATTATAGGCCGGAGGAGATCTGCAGTTCAAAGCCAAGGTGGCGGCTTATGAAGGGGACTAATGGTATATACCTAAGTACAGCGGGTTATTTAAGCCGCGGGAGGATTCAGAATAATTTGATTGCCTACGGCCTTATCGCAGCTAAGCCGGAGGATTCTATGGAGCATGGTTTTCTTTAACCCGGAAGGTTCTATGGCGTGTGGTTTCTTTAAGCCGGAAATGTAAACCGCCGTGATTCAATGGTTGCAGTTTTTTACTAAGTGTGGTAAAACAGGTTTCACACTTTGTAGTAACTATTTCGGATCAAAATGGTCGGGCAACAGAAAAGTTTCTAGACCTAGAAACAGAAGCGAGGGAGTTCTTGGGCTCGAACAAGGTTCTTATGCAGCACAAAGAGGGCTGCTTGCATATAAAATGGGTGCTAAGCAGTCACCGCAATAGTTCTATGCAGGTCTAAGATCAAAAGAAGGCAGTAAAAATCAAATCTACTGAGGCCTGCAATGAACTACGAGGAACACGGATGAACTACTCGAACCCTACTGCAGATCTGTTCTACAGGGCAGAAGAAACTTACAGGGGCTGGTGAGTCGCGGAGGTCGTCGCGTTTCTCTGGTCAAATCAGGGTGATGCAGCGGCCTGAGTTGGTGACGACGAGAAGACCCGCGGCGGCGGCAGCATCAGAGCTTGAGCAGGGGAGCAGTGGCGCGAGGAAGAAGACGAAGAAGAGAGAAGTGGCTGAAAGCCCGTCGGGCCGGCCTATTTATAAGGGAGAGCTCATAAGTGGGCGCGAGAATCAAGGAGACCACGGCGTGGTTATCTCCTCACGAAACGCCTCGATTTTCGGGATGACAGTAAATGTAAAGATCCGTTGCGGATCTGGCGGAGTAAAAAGGGCTTAATGGAAGATGACGTCACGGCGGATTATCCGGAGTCCAGAGGATGACGTCATGCCGGGTTATGGTCTTCACACAAGTATAAGCCGGCGATTTTCTGTCGAAGGGATTGAAGATTGACATGAGCCGGCTCAAATCAATCTGGGGCCTAATGTTGAGGATATAGACCTTAGAGTCACCCGCCAGGAGGGGCCGGGTTACTCATATGGTCGTTGCCAGAAGCCCGGAGCCAAGCTTGAAGACGATAGGCCAGAGATGGGCTTAAGACCCGGCTATGGCTTAAGGCCCGTAGTTACAATCATTATTATGGTAGAACTTGTAGTGTAAGGCAAGAATAGTTGAGAGTCCGAGCCAGACACTCTTATGAGCCGGCCGGGACTCTAAGAGCTGCTGGGCGTCAGCCTCCCTATATGAAGGGACGACCCGGCAGCGGTTTAGGGGGGAGAAAGATCTCGTCGAAAGCCAGGCAAAGCAGTTAAGCTCCCTGGTCATCGAAACCCTAGTCAATACCACCTCAAACTGGACGTAGGCTTTTACCTTCACCGTAAGGGGCCGAACCAGTATAACCCTCGTGTTCCTTGTCCCACTTAACCCCTTCAAGCTTCCTAGTTGCGATGGCTCCACGACTAAGTCCTAGCTCGAGGACATCTGCCGTGACAATTCCACGACAGCGGGGCCGGGCGGCGGCGGAGGGCGGCGAGCGCGACGGCGGACCGGCGGACGCGGGAGGCGGCGGCGCGCCGGATCCACGGGCGAGGGGCGGCAGGCGGCGAACGGGCCCGCGGGCTCGCGGCGGGCTTCGCGGGCCGGCGGCGGGGTGAGGACGCCGGGCCACGTGGCGGCTTCTGATTCGCCGGGACGCGGCGGCGGACGTGTCCGGTCCGGTCCGGACGTGTCCGGCGGTGAAGAGGGAGCGGAGCTAGGGTTGGACTGAGTTCGTTTTTGGGGATGCCCACATATTTATAGGTAGAGGGAGCTAGGAGGCTCCAAATGAGGTGCGGTTTTCGCCCACACGATCGTGATCGAACGACCTAGAGCATGGAAAAGAGTTTGGTGGGTTTTGGGCTGGTTTTAGAGGGGGTTTTTGCTGGACACTCAAATGGACATTGCGGATGCCCGGTTAACCGTTGGAGTACCAAACGACCTCCAAATGGAACGAAACTTGACCGGTAGTCTCCGAGTGGTAAATTAAGGCCACTTGACAAGCCTCGGTCCATTCCGAGAAAGTTTGACACCCGCACACGAAAGAAAACGAAAGGGGTGCACCGGAGGAGATAGGAGCGCCGGATTGCAAAACGGACAACAGGGAAAATGCTCGGATGCAAGAGACGAACACGTATGCAAATGCAATGCGCATGATGACATGATATGAAAATGCATGACATGATAAAATGCAAAACGAAAGACAAAACCCGACCACGGAGGGAATAACATATCACAAAGCCGAAAATGGCAAGAGTCAGAGTTACAAATATGGCAAGTTGCATGCGGGGTGTTACAACACTCCACCACTACGAGAGGATCTCGTCCCGAGATCTAGGACTGAAAGAACTCTGGATATTCGGAACGGAGATGATCCTCGCGTTCCCAGGTGGCTTCCCGGTCAGAATGGTGCGACCACTTCACTTTCAGGAATTTGAATGACTTGTTGCGAGTCTTGCGCTCAGTTTCTTCAAGAATAGCAACGGGATGCTCATGATAAGACAAATCTTCTTGGATGTCAATCTCTTCGAAGTTGATAGTGCGCTCAGGAGTCTTGAAGCACTTGCGGAGTTGTGACACGTGGAACACATCGTGCACGTTCGCGAAGTTGGAAGGAAGCTCAAGTTGATAGGCGAGGTCGCCTCTTTTGCCAATGATCTTGAAAGGACCCACGTATCTAGGGGCAAGCTTCCCTTTGATACCGAAGCGACGAGTGCCCTTCATTGGAGAGACGCGGAGGTAGACATGGTCTCCGATCTCGAAAGCCAAATCACAATGCTTACTATCATAGTAACTCTTCTGGCGCGATTGCGCGGCTTTGAGGTTATCACGGATGACTTTACACATTTCTTCAGCTTCAGTGATTAAATCATTGCCAAGAAGTTGGCGTTCACCAGTCTCTGACCAATTGAGAGGAGTACGGCACTTTCTGCCATAGAGAATCTCGAATGGGGCCTTGCCCGAACTCGCTTGGAAGCTGTTGTTGTAGGAGAATTCAGCATAAGGAAGACAATCTTCCCATTTCATGCCAAAGGAAATGACACAATCCCTGAGCATATCTTCAAGAATTTGATTGACTCGCTTGACTTGGCCACTAGTTTGAGGATGGAAAGTTGTGCTGAAGCGAATGTTAGTGCCCATGGCCTTCTGGAAGGAGTCCCAGAACTTAGAGGTGAAGATGCTTCCACGATCTGAAGAAATCAATTGTGGAATGCCGTGCAAGGAGACAATTCTGGAGGTGTAAAGCTCTGCCAGCTGAGCTGCTGTGATGGATTCTTTGATTGGAAGGAAATGAGCCACTTTAGAAAGCTTGTCAATGACAACGAAGATAGCATCATTTCCGCGCTTGGACTTGGGAAAACCAGTCACGAAGTCCATTTCAATATGATCAAACTTCCACTCTGGGATAGCAAGAGGTTGGAGGAGACCAGCTGGTCGTTGGTGTTCTGCTTTCACTCTTCGACAGACATCACATTCATTCACGAATTGAGCGATCTCTCGCTTCATTCGAGTCCACCAATACGACTGCTTGAGGTCATGATACATCTTCATACTTCCAGGATGAATGGATAGGAGAGAATTGTGCGCCTCGTTCATTATGACTTTCTTTAGATCACCTTTAGGAACCACAATCCGGTCCTCGAAGAATAAAGTGTCTCTGTCATCAATGCGATAGCACTTGTATTTGGAAAGACCCTTGTCGATACCACGTTTCACCTTCTTCACCATGGCATCAAGGAGTTGTGCCTCACGAATTTGATCTTCCAAAGTAGGAGAGACTATGAGGTTGGCAAGAAAGCCTTGAGGAACAACTTGGAGATTCAGCTTGCGGAAAGCTTCACAAAGATCCGGTTGGAAAGGCTTGAGAATTAAGCTGTTGCAATAAGCCTTCCTGCTTAAAGCATCTGCAATGACATTGGCCTTGCCTGGAGTATATTCAATACTCGGATTGTACTCTTGAATCATTTCGACCCATCAAGTCTGCCTGAGGTTGAGGTTGGGCTGAGTGAAGATGTACTTGAGACTCTTGTGATCAGTGAAAATGTCCACTTGTCTTCCCAACAAGAGATGTCTCCACGTTATTAATGCATGGACAACTGCCGCCAACTCAAGATCTTGAGTGGGGTAGTTCTTCTCGTTGGGCTTCAACTGATGAGAGTTATAGGCCACAACTTTCTTCTCTTGCATTAACACAGCACCGAGACCTTGGAGAGAAGCATCACAGAAAACTTCATACGGCTTGGATTCATCAGGAGGAGTCAAGACAGGAGCTGTGACTAGTTTCTCTTTGAGAGTGTTGAAAGCAACGTCACACTCAGGAGACCAGACATACTTCACATGCTTCTGGAGGAGGTTGGAAAGAGGCTTTGCAATCTTGGAGAAATTCTCAACGAATCTTCGACAATAGCTTGCAAGACCAAGAAAACTGCGGAGCTGCTTGACATTTTGAGGAGGTTCCCAATTCACAATTGCGGACACCTTCTCGGGGTTAACAGCGATGCCCTTGGCAGAGATGATGTGACCAAGGAAAAGAACTTCATCGAGCCAAAACTCACATTTAGAGAACTTCGCATAGAATTGATACTCTCTGAGCTTGTCGAGCACCAATCGCAAATGTTTGGCATGATCCTTCTTATTCTTGGAGAAAACCAAGATATCATCGAGATACACCAGAACGAATTCATTGGTATAGGGGTTGAAGATGAAATTCATCATCCGAGAGAACACCGGAGGAGCATTGACAAGGCCGAAAGACACGACAGTATATTCATAAGAACCAAAGCTTATTCTGAATGTTGTCTTGGGGATATCTTCTTCACGAATGCGAATCTGATGATAACCCATACGAAGGTCAAGCTTCGAGAATACTTTAGCCCCTTTGAGTTGCTCAAATAGCTCATTGATGTTGGGAAGTGGATACTTGTTCTTGATTGTCTTCTTGTTCAATGGGCGGTAGTCGACACAAAGTCGGTCTGTGCCATCCTTCTTCTTGACAAAAAGAACACCACAACCCCATGGAGAAGAACTCGGTCTGATCAAACCCAGACGCTCTTGTTCATCGAGTTGTTTCTTCAATTCCTTCAGCTCGTTGGGTCCAAGCTTGTATGGACGCTTGCAAACGGGTTCAGTGCCAGGCTCCAGTTCAATAACGAACTCAACTGGCCGATGAGGAGGCATACCCGGAAGCTCTTCTGGAAAGACATCTTGATACTCACAAACGACTGGAATTTGAGAGATGGCATTCAATTCGCCCTTCTCATTGAGAGAGAAAAACCCAATGGTTTCATCACGAGCGGCATAAATAATCACATCCTCAGACGAGTGTGTCAATTGAATTTCCCTGGCAGCAAAATCAAGTTGAGCCTTGTGCTTAGAAAGCCAGTCCATCCCGAGAATTAGATCAATATCCGAGTCACCAAGAACAATTGGAGAAGACTGAAATTTATAGTTGCCCATCTTGATGGTAACATTCGGAACCATAGAGCTTGCATTCATGAATTTACCCGGAGAGACAACTGATAACGGTCTAGGCAAATCTTGATAAACCAACTCATGCTTAAATGCAAATGGCCTTGATATGAAAGAAAGCGATGCACCAGTATCAAAAAGAACTTTTGCAGGAATATCATTAACAGGAAGATTACCCATTATCACATCAGTAGATTCCTTCGCTTGAGCTGCATTCATCATGTTCACCTTTGCAGACTTTGGATTATGCTTGACCACTGCATTGCTGGAAGATCTGACAGGAGGAGGAGGAGGAAGGCGCCTTTGGTTGAAGCACTTGTTAGCATAGTGACCTTTCTGCTGACATTTGTTGCAAGTCACCTCTGAGAGTGGACGGTGATAAGGAGCATTGGACTTTGGAGCTTGATTCTGAGACTTGTTCTGATAGCCAGAGTTGGAAGAGTTGGAAGAACCATGGCCACCTTTGTTCTTCTGCTGATAAGGCTGGCGAAACGGAGGAGGAGGAGGCAACCAGAACTTCTGTTGCTTAGCTGTCACAAGTGAGGAAGAAGAAGACTGAACTGCGTCTCTGACTCTCTTCTTAGAAGCCTCACACTTGAGCTGAGCAGCCTCTTGCTTCAGTGCCATATTGTAGAATTGATCAAAGTGAGTAGGCTCAACAAGAACGAGAGCTAACTGCAGATCCTCTTTAAGGCCACCTCTGAAGTGATAGATCATGCTATTTTCATCAGGAACGTCTTGTTTAGCGAAGCGAGCAAGTTTCTGAAACTGGATGTTGTATTGATACACAGACATGTTGCCTTGCTTGAGATTGTGGAACTCCTCACGCTTGCTCTCAACAACACTTTGTGGAATGTGGTGCGCTTTGAAGTCCCGACAGAAGTCAGTCCAAGTGATCACACGACCTCCTCTGGAATCTTTGTATTGTTGATACCAATCAGCAGCTTGGTCCTTGAGCTGGAAAGAAGCGAACTTGACATAGTCCTCAGGCCTGACATTGCTACATTCAAAATGCTTGTTGATGTCCACGAGCCAATCATCGGCATCCGTGGCCTCGGCACAGTAGCTGAAAGACTTGGGCTGATTTGCGAGAAACTGGTTGAGAGTAGCAAAGTGAAACTGATTGCTGCCTTGACCTTGATTGCCTTGCCCTTGAGTACGTTCTTGCAAGAGTTGCAGAATCATCTGAGCATTGGCGTTGGTGGCTGCCATGATTGCTTGCCATGCCTCCGGAGGCGAAGGTGGTGGCGGAGGGTTCGCTTGACTCCCTTCATTGCGATCCGGATTCTGACGCGTTGGCGGAGCCATCCTGAAGAGGGTGACATCCGTTAGCATCTTGATAGACAAATAGACAAGTAGAATCAACGGATAGAAATTGCAACATATAGTCTTCACAATAAGCATTCGAACGAAGATGAACGAATGAATTCCGTAGTAAAACATCACACTTCCATAAGTTGAGAAGCCACTTGAAAGAGATATGGAATCAACATATGAATTCGAAGCAACTCGAATACCACAATACAAAACAAAGCAAGTATTGGCTTGCAGAGTAAGCCGGAACAAACATATGATAGATATTTCGTCCGAAGTTTTCATGGTGGGGCCCACACGGGCTCAATCGTACAGCACCATCATGTACAAGGCTGTGCACATGACATACGAAGCGTCCCCGAGTCGGCATAGCCATGGACTCTTTAAGACACTACGAGACCACTGTAAAATCAATCGTGTACAGGCGGACCACTAGACGTCGAACCCCAATCTCATATCATGCGTCTGTCGGAAAGATATCCTAAGGCTACTTGAATTCCCACTTATAAACTCCCGAAACTTTCTGGTTATGCAATCTGGTGTTGGGGATACAGGGGACACAAAATATATCACCCAAACTAACAATCCCTAGATCCAGCTGTATCCATCCGTCAACACATAACTAAGAAACCTTCGGAAATCGTTTACCTCAACCTTCGAAAAACATCCGTTATACAAGTTATGGCAATACTCCCGAACTCCCGCCCCAGTACTGGGTGGCGTCGAGGTGATCTCACCAACAACTGCATAAAAGAGATTTCGATGTCGGCGAAACTCAGGTATTCCAGAACTGCAACGATAAAATTGTGACGACAACACCTCGGAGCTCAACTCCCCGGGACACTGCCACAACCCCTAAATGTCAGGAGGCACCAAGAACAATGTTCTCGTCACAAAACCATCGGAATGATTCCAAGATACCCGCGTGATCCTAAAAAAAATTTAGTGAAATTTGAGGAGAGAATAGTCAAAACTTCTACGTCAGGAGACCTCACCAGAGCGACGAAGGGACTGAGGAGTAAAAAGAATCCTACTCTCCGATATATATAATCCTAAGACTCAAAACATTTTTATTCTAGACTCAACAACGCCAGCGATTCGATCAAGCAGGGGCTCCTAAGTCGGGGATGGCTCTGATTACCAACTTGTAACGCCCACGATGCGGCTATATCTCCCACGTGTCGAGGCACGACTTAGAGGCATAACCGCATAGTGGTTTTGTCGCAAGAAGGGTCATCTTCACACAATCCCATGTAATGAACAAGAATGGGATAAAGAGTTGGCTTACAATCGCCACTTCACACAATACATAAATATAAATCATACATCATCCAAAATACAATCATATAGACCGACTACGGTCAAAATCCAGATGAAAATAAGACAACCCCAAATGCTAGATCCCCGATCGTCCCAACTGGGCTCCACTACTGATCATCAGGAAAAGACACATAGTAACAACCACGTTCCTCGTCGAACTCCCACTTGAGATCGACCCCATCATCTGCACTGGCATCGTCGGCACCTGCAACTATTTTAGTAGAATCTGTCAGTCACGGGGACTCAACAATCTCACACCTGCGAGATCAAGACTATTTAAGCTTGTAGGAAAGGATGGTGTAATGAGGTGGAACTGCAGCGGAAATAAGCATATATGGTGGCTAACATACGAAAATGAGAGCGAGGAGAGAAGCAAAGGAACGGACGTCATCTAGCAATGACCAAGAAGTGATCCTGAACACCTACTTACGTCATACATAACACAGACCGTGTTCACTTCCCGGACTCCGCCGAGATGAGACCATCACGGCTACACACGCAGTTGATGTATTTTACTTGGGTCAAGTGACAAGTTTTCTACAACCGGACATTAACAAATTCCCATCTGCCTCATAACCGCGGGCACGGCTTTCGAAAGATAATACCCTGCAGGGGTGTCCCAACTTAGCCCATCATAAGCTCTCACGGTCAACGAAGGATAAACCTTCTCCCGGAAAGACCCGATCAGTCTCGGAATCCCGGTTTACAAGACATCTCGACAATGGTAAAACAAGACCAGCAAAGCCCCCGAATGTGCCGACAAATCCCGATAGGAGCTGCACATATCTCATTCTCAGGGCACAACGGATGAGCCCGACATCGGGTTGGCATAGACCCTGGTTGCCCAGGGGGCGCCGGACATCGCTCGGTTTGGGCCAACACTCGAAGGAGCACTGGTCCGGGGGTTTAAAATAAAGATGACCCTCGGGCTCGCGAAAACCCGGGGGAAAAGGCTTAGGAGGCAAATGGTAAAACCAAAGTTGGACCTTGCTGGAGGAGTTTTATTCAAGGCGAACTGTCAAGGGGGTCCCATAAATCACCCGACCGCATAAGGAACGCAAACTCAAGGAACATAATCCCGGTATAACAGAAACTAGGGCGGCAAGAGCGGAACAAAACACCAGGCATAAGGCCGGGCCTTCCACCCTTTACCAAATATATAGATGCATTAATTAAATAAGAGATATTGTGATATCCCAACATATCCATGTTCCGACATGGAACCACTTCAACTTCACCTGCAACTAGCAACGCTATAAGAAGGGCTGAGCAAAAGCGGTAACTTAGCCAAACAACGGTTTGCTAGGAAAGGATGGTTAGAGGCTGACATGGCTAAAATGGGAGACATGATATAGCAAGAGATAGGTAGCGTAGCATGGCAATAGAGCGAACAACTAGCATAGCAAAGATAGAAGTGATTTCGAGGGGTGGTCATCTTGCCTGCAAGGTTCTCAGAGTTGTCGAAAGCTTGATCCTCGTAAGCGTACTCAACAGGTTCCTCATTCACGAACTCGTCTCCCGACTCTACCCAAGACAAGAACACAAACAAACGGAACCACAATCAACAACGAGAAATGCGCAAGCAACATGATGCAAAACATGTATGATATGCAAGATATGATATGCGATGCATATGCGTGCTCCGGAAGGAAAATGATGAACATGGCAGTACCTTGGAAAACCAAGCATGCCACTGGAAAGATGAGATGATTTCGGTCGAAATCGATATAAAGATCACCGGAAACGGATGCACGGTTTGCAAATGGCAAGCAAAACAAGAATGACACGAATCTGCGATAAACAGCAAGATAGCACTTAAAATGCAACAAACAACAATGCTACAGAATTCCAACATGGCAAAAAAGCACATGGAAATAATATACAGGAGATGCTTGACAAAAGATGAACACTGAGCTACGGCTAGATCACAATATATCAAGCTGAAACAAGCATGGCAAAAATGCAAAAGATAACAGGATCACAGACTTAGTGAAAAACTGGACATGGCAGAAAACAGCATCAGGTAGCAGTGTTCATAGCATGAAATCAACATGCTACAGGAACTTAACATAGAAAAACAAGGCATGAAAGTGTTTTACTAAATGCATGTCGCAAAAGTCCCTTACTGACCATAAGCGAAAAAGGACCAGAAGATATGATGGCAAGCATGTAAACATAGCAAGTTTCGTTATCAGGTTTCAGACTTAGCAGAAAACAGAGCATGGCAGAAATAATAATAAGTAGGCCTCTTTGTGAGCTTGATGCACTCACTACAGAGAAATTCATGACAAACCAAGCACACCTACAGCAATATGGCATGTTTATGAAGCTATCCAGGGCAAGAACAAATACATAGCATGTATGGATCAACTACAATAAGCTTGGCAAAATTGTATATCATGTTAAGAATCTGCCAGAAATATTTTATAGCAAAAGTAGAGCAAGATTGAGTCATGCTATGGCACTCCATAATTACAAACAATTGCCGTAATGGATCAATTACAACTATATCTACAAAACATCCTTAGTGAACATCTCCAAAATATGCATGGATCTCTCTGTAGCATCAAGTTTACATGGCAACAAAATAACAGCAGACAAGGACTTGGAGAAATCACTAAGTCCCTGAAATCAGAAATATTACGGAGCCTACTTTGCATGCTTGTGCTAGTCACCACATAGATCACAAAAATACATGGCATACACCCTTGGAAATATGGCATGGCATACTTCAAAACACATGTAGAGCTCATGCCCGAAGGTGCACAGATTAAATGATACAAAAAATAACAAATCTCCAAGTTCTGATAAGAACCAGAGAATAACAGCAACTAGCCCTCTTCCAACAGAGATTTTGGCATCAAGATGACCTCTAATGAACATGGTGCAATTGAACAAAATGAAGAGCATCGTGAGATGAACAATTTGACATATTACACGCGCGAATCGGAGCTACATGCAAGGAGTTATGGCATCACGAACAAGTGCACATGCTGTAGAATTTCAGGGACTTAGGAAATTTGAGGGGTTACGAGAAAGTCAACGCCGGGGCTTTACCAGATCCGATCGAGGGAGAGGCCGGCTCGGGCTGGTGGAGGAGCTCGAGCTCGCCGATGGGCAAGGGAGAGGAGAGGCCGCTGGAGAGGGGAGGAGAGGCGGCGGAGGGCGGCACCGGCGGCGGGGCGGCACGGCGGCGCGGGGCGGCGCGGCCGCGGCCGCGGGGCACGGCGGGGCCGGGCGGCGGCGGAGGGCGGCGAGCGCGACGGCGGACCGGCGGACGCGGGAGGCGGCGGCGCGCCGGATCCACGGGCGAGGGGCCGCAGGCGGCGAACGGGCCCGCGGGCTCGCGGCGGGCTTCGCGGGCCGGCGGCGGGGCGAGCACGGCGGGCAACGTGGCGACTTCTGATTCGCCGGGGCGTGGCGGCGGACGCGTCCGGTCCGGTCCGGACGTGTCCGGCGGCGGAGAGGGAGCGGAGCTAGGGTTGGACTGAGTTCGTTTTTGGGGATGCCCACATATTTATAGGTAGAGGGAGCTAGGAGGCTCCAAATGAGGTGCGGTTTTCGCCCACACGATCGTGATCGAACGACCTAGAGCATGGAAGAGTGTTTGGTGTGTTTTGGACTGGTTTTAGAGGGGGTTTTTGCTCGACACTCAAATGGACATTGCGGATGCCCAGTTAACCGTTGGAGTACCAAACGACCTCCAAATGGAACGAAACTTGATCGGTAGTCTCCGGGTGGTATATTAAGGCCACTTGACAAGCCTCGGTCCATTCCGAGAAAGTTTGACACCCGCACACGAAAGAAAACGAAAGGGGTGCACTAGAGGAGATAGGAGCGCCGGATTGCAAAACGGACAACGGGGAAAATGCTCGGATGCAAGAGACGAACACGTATGCAAATGCAATGCGCATGATGACATGATATGAAAATGCATGACATGATAAAATGCAAAACGAAAGACAAACCCCGACCACGGAGGGAATAACATATCACAAAGCCGAAAATGGCAAGAGTCGGAGTTACAAATATGGCAAGTTGCATGCGGGGTGTTACAGATTCCCCCACAAGTCGGGATGAGACTCCGGACAAAATAAATAAATAAATAAAAAGAGGCCATAAAAAAAGAAAAGGCCCAAATAAAAAAATTATTATGGGAGAGAAAGAGAGAAGGGACAATGCTACTATCCTTTTACCACACTTGTGCTTCAAAGTAGCACCATGATCTTCGTGATAGAGAGTCTCCTATGATATCACTTTCATATACTAGTGGGAATTTTTCATTATAGAACTTGGCTTGTATATTCCAATGATGGGCTTCCTCAAAATGCCCTAGGTCTTCGTGAGCAAGCGAGTTGGATGCACACCCACTTAGTTTCTTTTGTTGAGCTTTCATATACTTATAGCTCTAGTGCATCCGTTGCATGGCAATCCCTACTCACTCACATTGATATCTATTGATGGGCATCTCCATAGCCCGTTGATATGCCTAGTTGATGTGAGACTATCTTCTCATTTTTTGTCTTCTCCACAACCACCATTCTATTCCACATATAGTGCTATGTCCATGGCTCACGCTCATGTATTGCGTGAAGATTGAAAAAGTTTGAGAACGTCAAAAGTATGAAACAATTGCTTGGCTTGTCATCGGGGTTGTGCGTGATTTAAATATTTTGTGTGGTGAAGATAGAGCATAGCCAGACTATATGATTTTGTAGGGATAACTTTCTTTGGCCATGTTATTTTGAGAAGACATAATTGCTTAGTTAGTATGCTTGAAGTATTATTATTTTTATGTAAATATTAAAATTTTGTCTTGAATCTTTCGGATCTGAATATTCATACCACAATTACGAAGAATTACATTGAAATTATGCCTAGTAGCATTCCACATCAAAAATTCTGTTTTTATCATTTACCTACTCAAGGACGAGCGGGAATTAAGCTTGGGGATGCTTGATACATCTCCAACGTATCTATAATTGTTATTGCTCCATGCTATATTATCTTATGTTTTGGACATTATTGGGCTTTATTATTATCTTTTATATTATTTTTGGGACTAACCTATTAACCGGAGGCCCAGCCCAGAATTGTTGTTTTTTGCCTATTTCAGAGTTTCGCAGAAAAAGAATATCAAACGGAGTCCAAACGGAATGAAACCTTCGGGAACGTGATTTTCAGAACGAACATGATCCAGGAGACTTGGACCCTACGTCAAGGAAGCTTCCAGGAGGCCACGAGGTAGGGGTGCGCCTACCCCCCCCCCAAGCGCGTCCTCCACCCTCGTGGGCCCCACGTTGCTCCACCAACGTACTCCTTCCTCCTATATATACCTACGTACCCCCAAACGATCAGATACGGAGCCAAAAACCTAATTCCACCGCCGCAACCTTCTGTACCCACGAGATCCCATCTTGGGGCCTATTCCGGAGCTCCGCCGGAGGGGGCATCGATCACGGAGGGCTTCTACATCAACACCATAGCCTCTCCGATGAAGTGTGAGTAGTTTACCTCAGACCTTAGGGTCCATAGTTATTAGCTAGATGGCTTCTTCTCTCTTTTTGGATCTCAATACAATGTTCTCCCCCTCTCTCGTGGAGATCTATTCGATGTAATCTTCTTTTGCGGTGTGTTTGTTGAGACCGATGAATTGTGGGTTTATGATCAAGTTTATCTATGAACAATATTTGAATCTTCTGAATTCTTTTATGTTTGATTGGTTATCTTTGCAAGTCTCTTCGAATTATCAGTTTGGTTTGGCCTACTAGATTGATATTTCTTGCAATGGGAGAAGTGCTTAGCTTTGGGTTCAATCTTGCGGTGTCCTTTCCCAGTGACAGTAGGGGCAGCAAGGCACGTATTGTATTGTTGCCATCGAGGATAATAAGATGGGGTTTTTACCATATTGCATGAATTTATCCCTCTACATCATGTCATCTTGCTTAAGGCGTTACTCTGTTCTTATGAACTTAATACTCTAGATGCATGCTGGAGAGCGGTCGATGTGTGGAGTAATAGTAGTAGATACAGGCAGGAGTCGGTCTACTTGTCTCGGACGTGATGCCTATATACATGATCATACCTAGATATTCTCATAACTATGCTCAATTCTGTCAATTGCTCAACAGTAATTTGTTCACCCACCCTAAAATACTTATGCTCTTGAGAGAAGCCACTAGTGGAACCTATGGCCCCCGGGTCTATCTTCATCATATTAATCTTCCAACACTTAGTTATTTCCGTTGCTTTTTACTTTGCTTTTATTTTACTTTGCATCTTTATCATAAAAATACCAAAATATTATCCTATCATATCTATCAGATCTCACTCTCGTAAGTGACCGTGTAGGGATTGACAACCCCTTATCGCGTTGGTTGCAAGGATTTATTTGTTTGTGTAGGTGCGAGGGACTCGCGCGTAGCCTCCTACTAGATTGATACCTTGGTTCTCAAAAACTGAGGGAAATACTTACGCTACTTTGCTGCATCACCCTTTCCTCTTCAAGGGAAAACCAACGCAGTGCTCAAGAGGTAGCATCCTGCCTGCAGCCTCGGATTCAACGAGCTTCAGCTTCAGGTCATACCTGCCCGCGAGATCCGCGCGAGCCTCGGCCACGCGGCGGTCGACCTCCTCCTGGGCTCGGGCCTCGCGCGCACCGACAATGTCCTCCGCTTGGGCGACTTGCCGCTCCCTCGTCTCCAACCGCTCAAGTTCAAGCCTGTGCTCCATGGCTTCTAGCGCCAACGCTTCCTCATGCTTCAGGATCTCTTCCTCCTTGGCAGGCGTCCCCCTCATCAACGCAAGGGTGGCTTGGCGCGCCTCCACCTGCCGTTCCAAGGAGGCGCTCCAGGTTTGGAGCTCCCATGTGCGTTTCTCGGTGATCCCGCGGCGGCGGTCGGCTTCCCGGGCTTCCTCCAAGGCTCGGGAGCAGGCCTCCCGCGAGGTCGCAAGAGACGCCTCGGCCTTCGCATTATGCCGCTCCTCCATCAGCCGAAGACCCTTGGCTTCGAGGAGCGCGTCTACGTCCGCGAGTTCTCCACCGAGCCGGCTCATCGCTCCCATTGCCTCCTGAAAGAGCTCGTGGCGGACGACACTTCGTTCATGCACATGCTTAAGCGCGCGGCCGATGACGTCCTCCATCACGAGGGCCGTCGACGGGATCCAAAGCGGCTCACCCCCTCTCAGCAGGGAACCGGGGGCTGGCGCCCCCTCGGCCGCTGACCAGGCCCCGTGAGAGGTCTGGATTGGCATAGGCCCGCCGCTTGAAGAGGAGCCCAGGATCGAAGCCAACCAGCCGTCGTCCATGATCAGAGGAGGAGCCCTTGGCACGCTGGCCGCACTCCAAGCAAGGCCGCGAAGGAGAGACGACAAGGGCACGGGCTCGAGGCGCCTTGCAGGCAGGCTTGCTTCTCCAGCTGACCCTGCGCCAGGGGCGGCGTGCAGGCTTGGGGTGCTCAAGGCTAGCGGGGAAGACGAGGCAAGAGGAGGTTGCTTCTCGGGGGACTCCACGGCCTTGGCAGAAGGGAGCCTGAAGAGCCACCGTCAGGAAGGGAAGCAACACTCGAGGAATTACAAAGATAAGGTACTCACTCGTCTATGGCGATGTACTTCCTATGATTCAATGGCCGGACGGTGCCACTGCTGCAGCTTGGAGAATCCTTCCTCTTACGGAGCGTCGCGAAGTCCACGCGAAACCGGCCAAAGCGTTGGACGTGGCGACTAGCGCGGGGCGCGACTGGATAGTCACCCAAGGAGATGACCTCAGGAGCACCAAGCTGGGGAGAGCTATCGGGCTCCGCCTCTCGATGACATGCCGAGGCCTCAGGAGCCGCAGACTACATCGCCCCCTCAACTGCTGCCCCAGGGCAAGAATCACGGGTTCCCAAGGATGGCGCCTCGGGAGCCTCAGGCGGCATCGGCACCTCGGCACCCGTGCCTCCGGTCTCCAGCGGTGCTTGCCTCCCTGCGTCCACTCTTGGGGCAAGCTCGGTGCCGGTGACAAGGAGAGGAACCACGATGATGGGGTTCTCACGGGGCCCCACAAGGCCAACTAGACGCAGCCCCCATTCATCGAAGGAATCTGCCCCGCGAACTCCACCCTGTTCGAGCAGCTGTACAAGCAACAACCCTCCTATGGAAAATCACCTGGCGAGGGGTCACCGGCCAAGACTTCGAGCACCGTTCTTCGTGCCTCGGCCGGAAGCCCCGATGCCTGAAGCCTCATGCGATCCTGGTCGCCGGCTGGGAATGGCGCTGGAGTGGGGCTATGCGACGTTGGAGGAACTCCTTCATCACCTTGGGCGCGGTCACACCAAGATCCTTTAGCCTCCTCAGCCGGAGCCAGACGAAAGCAAGACGGGAGCTCACGAGCTCCTCGTGACCCCAGCCGGAGCTGGGGACGGCGGGTGACGACGGAGGCAAGAGCAGGGGGCTGAGTACTCCGACATAAACATACACCCACCGCATCCGAAACTCGCTCGTCGATGGCGGGAGATCAAAGTCAATCCCCGAGCCGGCTGTCGCCGCCACGGCCTGGAAGCTCAGGCACCCCGAGCTCTGCCGGGGGTTGGTCAGGTGCAGCGAGAAGAAATGGCGCAAGAGGGCCACAGAAGGAGTAATGCCCACCATGGCCTCGCAGACAAAGGCGAAGACAGCAAGAAGGGCGACAGATTGGGGATCAAGGTGCAGCATATGGATCTGGTAATGAGAAAGCACGGCATCGAAGAAGGCGGAGAAGGGAGGAACCAGGCCATCCCATAGGGCATCAATGAAGAACTGGACCTCGGTGGCCGTCCTATCGATGGTGGCTCGGGACGCAGGCCAGGCCACCGTCCCTCCCCATTCGTTGAAGCTGGTAGCGAGCACCGGGCAGACCTTATCCATGGCCTCCTGGTTGAGCACCCACGATTGGCCGACGGCGGGCTCGACGGCCGGAGGCGGGCCGGCTGAGGACAGGGGCTTCTTCCCTTTCTCCGTTCGGTTCGGCGCCTTGGCGATAGAGAGGACTGAGCTCGAGTCAGATTGGAAGAGGAAGCAGGGGTACGAGGAAGCGAAGAAGTTGGGGAGTGCGTTGCCAGCAATGGGGAAATAACTGTGTAGGATGCCATGGCCGCCTAGCCAGGCGGATTTCAAGGCTGCATGGGGAAGCAGGGTCGCCCACGTCCAATCAATCGCCACGCGTCGACCAAGGCCGCAGGCTATTGGGGCCTGCGGCACTCCACAGTTGCCCTTTGGCTTCGCCTCAAAGCCAAGTCCGAGTGCGCCTTGGGCCCGGGGGCTACTGTCGACGTCCTGGGAATGGGGGTCCCCAGACTTGCCTGCCTGCGGCCCACGGCGTGGCTCTACCAGCGGCCCAGTACGGCCCGTCTTCACCAGCAGACGCTCAAGACCTTCACGAGGGGCCAAGCCTCGCGAGGCGGACGACACAAGACCTCCTCAGGGGCGGCCTCACCAGGCTGGCTCGCGAGGGGCAGAGAGATCAAGGCAAGGCGAACCTCATGAGGTTCCCATGACGCAAGCCATGACGACCAAGACCAGGCGGGCGCCAGCACGCACAGTGTCCTCGTTTCCTCTTTGGTGCTAAGGAGGCAAACGCAGGTGAGGTGTACCGAGGCGTCAGGAAAAGGTTTCCATATCGGGGCAACAAGACCAAGGCCAGCAGGGCGGCAGGAAGGAGGTCACCGCGGAGCCCAAGACGGCGTCACCACCAGAGCCTTTGGCAGGCGAAGACCACCTTTAGTCAGGATAGCTTGTACTAGCTGTCCCCTTCAAATTGGCCGTTGTGGCATCCCTTCCCGCTCAATATTTGGGAAGAGGACCAAGGCCTCTATAAATAGGACTAGCCACCACAGTAGGAGGCAACTGGTCTGAGGCAAACTGATTCAGATCATCCTCACCCACACAAGTTCGCCAAGCACAAGAACACCTCGCCTCAGGAGGCTGTTCTTCCCTTGTACTGTTCATCCTCGGCCCGAGAGGCAATCCACCACACCACACCGGAGTAGGGTATTACACCACATCAGTGGCCCGAACTAGTATAAATCTCGTGTCTCTTGTGTTGCGGGTTCGTCGAGCTAGGCCTTGACATCGCGGTGAGGCTGAGGGCGTGATTAGGTAGGGGAAAATCTTCGTGCGCACCCTAGTGTTCGAACCTCAAGGGTTTTGCCAGAACCCGAAATCCGACACATACTTAAAGCATCACGGAGATAAACAAGCGGTGTGCATGCAAGTGCCGGAAAAAAGGAAGAGACAAACAATGTTTGTGCGCACGTGTGTGTGTGAGAGAGAGAGCGAAATCTCAAAACAAAAGGTGCTCTGCTGGAATCCCATTGTATGTATTCATATGGTTCCGGGACTCGAGTTAACCTTACGCATATGTGTGCGAGACTTAGTTATACTCGAGCAACTGGAACTGGTCTACCAAATCCTTGTCTTCACCAAGCTACTAGTTCTATCCCTTAGCTTCTTTACATTTCAGTTTGTCTTCATGAAGTCATTGCTTGCTTGCCTAATCTGTTTGACTTCACTGTGCGAAGACTATTACCTATTTGGCTTCATATTGTGTTGGAGTAAATGACCACGGGTAGCCACATCTGCTCCCCACGGCAGTTCAAGACATCGGGGCTAGCTGCGCCCCTCAAGCCTCGAAGACAAAGAGCCTCCTTCTCTGGGCCGGCTGCCAGAGAGCGGCAGTTCCCAGAAGACAGCCTTGAGGTGGGCCGACTCCCAGGAGGCGGCCCCCCACTGCCCCCTTGAAGTTTGCACCACATTAAGACAATGAGACGGGGTGTGGCTACAGTGCAACCTGCCACACACGAATCCAGGGCAGAACGTGGCCACAGTGTGGCGTACAGGGCGGACATCTCTCGCCCGGCGTGGCACTATTGCCACACGGCCCATGGCATCACCCATGGCAGAGAAGGTCATACTCCCATTACGGGCTGTCGATACGGCCCGCAGGAGGCGGGCCCTACCTGTCCGTGAGAAGCCAGAAGGCGGCGAATCTCGACCAGTCGGCGTGGGGGAGGCTGGCTCCTAGCAGGCGCCCCCTTCCCTCAAAGTCTTTGCGCCATTAATCAGAAGAGACGGGGAGTGGCTACGGTGAACTCCCCCCAGGCGGCGGTACTGTAGCCACGCCTTCCCCAACAAAGCACACATCATCAGAGGTATTGCATAGTACTAGGCAGCCGGCAGGACCCGCCAGCGGCGGGCGCGGCCTGTCGGCCAAGTACGAGACAGCCGGCAGGACCCACCAGGCGGCGGGCCCCAGCGGCTAGCGGAGAAGCCGGTGACCACAGACACTGACAGCCGGGTCCTACACCCGGCTAGATTACCTTTGTACCCCTGGGGGGTAGGCCTATATAAACCCCCCAGGGCACCCATGCAAAGGGTTCAGACCTTAGTTCGCCCACACATACACATAGAGAGAGGAAGCTAGGGCTAGCTTGTTCTTCTTCCCCCTCTAGAGAAAGAGCTCAAGGAGCAAGCTTGTAGCCACCATTGTTGCTTGAGTGATCATGCGGAGACCCCGCAGAGTAGGAGTAGGGGTGTTATCTCCTAGGAGAGCCCCGAACCTGGGTAAGATTCGCCGGCGGGCATGTTTGTGCCTTACCCCGTTTCCTGGCACCGGCGACGTATTATTAGCCACCTCCATGATAAGCCATCCTTTGGCATATGTCGCACAACACCCCCGACATTTGGCGCCCACTGTGGGGCTAGATGCACCGTCGTCCGGAGATCTGTTCTAGATGGGAACCTTGTTCCTCCCGAGCGAGCGCAGCCAGCCCGGCATGCCTGATGGCGTTGGCACCGGCGCGCTGCATGACGTTGAGCTCGCCTGCACTGCGAGCTGCCTCGCTGACCTCATCGGCGAGATCCGCATCTCCGAGAGCTGCCTTGTCGACCTCCTTGGCTAGCTCGACATCGCCAACGAGCCGGCCTCCGACCTGGAGTCGATCGGCTCCACCGACCCAATGCTCGTCGACTCCGACACACCATCCCTTGACGCCTTCCCCACCAACGTGGTGATCATCGACGACCTACTTCCTCGCGCCGACAGCGGCGGCAGCACCGTCACGGAGGTGCTCGTCATCAGCCATGACGAAGCCTCTGGTGGGGGTGCCCAAGACCCGCTGCAAGCGGCACTACGGGATCTGTCTGCGCCCATTGCAGAAGACGCCAACTCCGAGACACTAGAAGCCTGCCGCGTCTCGCTCGTCGAAAGCGCTAAGAAGTTTGCCACCATGAGACGCCTCTCAGAGGCCTACCAGCGCGAGATCGATCGTGCTGTTGGCGGCACGCCGGTTGCTAGCGGGCCCAACCGCATCGGCACGGTCCGGTAGCGTGGCACTGCCATCGCCAGCATGTACGGGGTTCCCAGGCGGCAGCAGACGAGCTGGACCACCTCGAGGGCGACGAGCGTCGCTGCATGACGGAGCGTATTCAGCAGCTCATTGACGCGGCTGCCGCACTACAAGAGGCCGGCTGCCGCACAGAAGAACCCGGCCAGCGGGTTGAGAACCCGCCCCCTCGCCGAGAGCAAGGCGCGACCTCTCGGACGCCGACAGGTGGCGTCCGCGACAGACAAGACAAAGAGCTGGCTGCTAGCCGCAGCCGCACACGCCTCACCATCGAGCGCGACCAAGACGGCTGCCCACGAGCAGTGGAACGACCGGATGACTACCCGCCTCCTCCTCCTCGAAGGGAGAGGCGCGCCTCCCCGCCGCATGTTGAGCATCCGACTCTCGGCGACCGGCTGGGCCGCCGAGAAGGAGTCGGAGAGAATGATGCCCGCCACCGGATCGACCGTCTCAATCGATCCCTAGCACTAGAAGAGGATGACGCAATGGGCCTGCCTTGTTTTTGGCCCCTGCATCCGCGATGATCCCTTCTCCAAATGGTTCTCGCTCCCACGAGACACGCCCAAGTACAACGGCTCCGTGAAGCCAGAGGATTGGCTGGTCGACTACTCCACGCCCGTCAACATAGCAAACGGCAACAAGCGCGTTGCCGTGAAGTACGTTCCGCTCACGCTCCAGGGCATGGCCCGAACATGGCTGAACAGACTGAAGCCCCGCAGCATCAATAGCTGGGTAGATTTCACTGAAGTCTTCGTCCGCATGTTCACCAGCACCTACAAGCGGCCGCCCAAGCCCCGCCAGCTCTCGTTGTGCATTCAAGGCCCTGACGAGTCCACCCGCGACTACCTGACGCGGTGGGCTGAATTGTGCAACTCTTGCGAAGGGGTGCACGAGGTGCAGGCCATAGAGTACTTCACTGCCGGGTGCCGAGAGGGCACCTTACTCAAGCACCGACTCCTCTGCGACGAGTCAGCTACACTCGACGAGCTGCCGATCATAGCAGACAAATACGCCATTGCCGACTCCTCCATGAAGTCAGAGCTCCAAGTGGATGCTTCTGGGAAGGTGCTCCCTCCGGCTCCTCGAACACCGGCTGGAGACAACAGTCGGCGCCAGCAGCCGAACGACAACAAGCGCAAGGCCCCGTAGCCGGCTTCCACCAGCTAGCAGGTGGCGACAGTTGAGGACCAACAGCCTGAAGGACAACCACTCCCCAAGCGCCAGAAGGGCGGCAAGCCAGCTTGGTCGCCCGCTTTCTCCTTTGAGCAGACCCTCGATGCCCCCTGCAAGTTCCACAGCGGCGCAAAGCCGTCCAACCACACAACCCGGAAATGCCACTGGCTCGTCCGCATTGCCAGGGAGAAGTACTGCCTCCTCCGCCTGCTGGCCAGCTGGCCCCGCCTCCCCAGTAGCCGGCAGCCCGTCCAGCAGTCGGCGCAGTCCAAGATGATTTCCTGAAGAACATGGTGCTTACGTTATCTTCACCAGCGTGGCCAACGACAGACACAGCCGACGTCAGCAGCACTGTGAAGTGAATGCAGTTGCCTCAACTGCTCCAGAGTTCATGTACTGGTCTGAGAAGCCTATCAGCTGGAGCCGTGCTGACCACCCAGAAGTGATGCCTTCTCCGGGTTCCTATGCCTTGGTGTTGGATGCCACCCTTGCAACGGAGAGGCGAGCTGCTTGTTTCTCCCGAATTCTGATAGATGGCGGCAGCAGCATCAACATCCTTTACCGCGATACCATGGAGAAGTTGTGCATCAAACAAAAGCAGCTCCAGCCCAGTCGGACGGTGTTTCATGGCATTGTGCCCGGCCTTTCCTGCTCACCAATCGGCATGGTCAAGATAGATGTCCTCTTCGGAGACAAGAATCATTTCTGCCGTGAGCCAATTTGGTTTGAGGTGGTGGACCTGGAGAGCCCTTACCACGTGCCCTTAGGTCGGCCAGCTCTAGCCAAGTTCATGGCAGTGCCACATTATGCTTACCTCAAGATGAAGATGCCAGGAACCAAGGGCATTATCACGATAAACAGAGACTATGAGAAGTCGGCAACCTGTGCTGCAGCCAGCAGCCGGCTGGCCGAGTCACTTGTGATTGCCGCTGAGAAGAAGCTCTTGGACCGGGTGGTAGCCGTGGCTAGCAAGCAGCCGGACCAGTCACCAGAACCCATAGAGTCAGAGACCCAGGGCTCTTTCCAGCTAGCCAAAGAAACAAGGAAGATCCCCTTGGACCCTGAGCACCCGGAGAGGCACGCTATCATAGGTACCAACCTTGATAGCAAATAGGAAAGCGAGCTCGTCGATTTCCTCCGTGAGAATCGGGACATCTTTGCACGGTCTCCCAAAGACATGCCGGGTGTTCCGACGGATTTCGCCGAGCACAAGCTACATGTCAGAGCAGACGCCAAGCCTGTCAAGCAACCCCTCCACCGACTGTCAGAAGAGAAGAGAAGAATCGTTGGAGAAGAGATCGCCCGGCTTCTAGTAGCCGGCTTCATCATGGAAGTGTTTTTTCCAGAGTGGTTGGCCAACCCAGTCCTTGTACTGAACAAGAACAACAAGTGGCGCATGTGCATTGATTACATCAGTCTCAACAATGCCTGCCCCAAGGATCAGTTTGCTCTGCCTCGGATTGACCAAGTGATAGACTCCACAGCCGGATGCGAGCTGTTGAGTTTCTTGGATGCCTACTCAGGTTACCACCAGATCAAGTTGAACCCGGCAGACCGCCTGAAGACCGCCTTCATCACACCATTCGGAGCCTTCTGCTACCTGACCATGACATTCGGCTTGAGAAATGCCGGTGCCACTTTTCAGCGTGGCATGCAGAAGTGCCGCCTCAAGTAACTCGGCAGAAATGCCCACGTCTATGTAGACGATATTGTGGTGAAGACGGAGAACAGCGGAACCCTCTTGGAAGATCTCAAGGAAACTTTTGAGAACTTGCGCCGGTTTCAAATCAAGCTCAACCCGGAGAAGTGTGTTTTCGGAGTACCAGCCGGCCAGCTCCTCGGCTTCCTGGTCTCAGAACGCGGCATCGAGTGCAACCCTGTGAAGATCAAGGCCATCGAGAGGATGGAGAGGCCCACCCGACTGAGAGACGTCCAGAAATTCATTGGTTGTTTGGCGTCCATCAGCCGTTTCATCAGTCGGCTGGGCGAGAAGGCTCTTCCCCTGTACCAGCTCATGAAGAAGACCACTCATTTCGAGTGGAATAACAAGGCGGGCGAAGCTTTTCTCCAGTTGAAGAAGATGTTGACCACGCCGCCTGTCCTAGCGGCTCCGACTGCTAAAGAGCCCATGTACCTCTACATCGCCGCCACCAGCCGGGTGGTCAGCACTGTCATGGTAGTAGAGCGCCCAGAAGACGGCAGAGCACAGCCGGTCCAGAGACCTATGTACTATTTGAGCGAGGTGCTGTCAACCTCGAAGCAGAACTACCCTTGATACGTCTCCGTCGTATCTACTTTTCCAAATACTTTTGCGCTTGTTTTGGACTCTAACTTGCATGATTTGAATGGAACTAACCCGGACTGACGTTGTTTTCAGCAGAATTGCCATGGTGTTATTTATGTGCAGAAACAAAAGTTCTCGGAATGACCTGAAACTCCACAGAACTTATTTTTGGAAAATATTAAAAATACTGGAAGAAGAATCCATGTCAGGGGGGCCTCCACCTGTCCACGAGGGTGGGGGCGCGCGCCCCTGCCTCGTGGGCCCCCTGTTGCTCCACCGACCTCAACTCCAACTCCATATATTCGTGTTCGGGGAGAAAAAAATCAGAGAGAAGGATTCATCGCGTTTTACGATAGGGAGCCGCCGCCAAGCCCTAAAACCTCTCGGGAGGGCTGATCTGGAGTCCGTTCGGGGCTCCGGAGAGGGGAATCCGTCGCCGTCGTCATCATCAACCGTCCTCCATCACCAATTTCATGATGCTCACCGCCGTGTGTGAGTAATTCCATCGTAGGCTTGCTGGACGATGATGGGTTGGATGAGATTTATCATGTAATCGAGTTAGTTTTGTTAGGGTTTGATCCCTAGTATCCACTATGTTCTGAGATTGATGTTGCTATGACTTTGCTATGCTTAATGCTTGTCACTAGGGCCCGAGTGCCATGATTTCAGATCTGAACCTATTATGTTTTCATGAATATATGTGAGTTCTTGATCTTATCTTGCAAGTCTATAGTCACCTACTATGTGTTATGATCCGGCAACCCCGAAGTGACAATAATCGGGACCACTCCCGGTGATGACCGTAGTTTGAGGAGTTCATGTATTCACTATGTGTTAATGCTTTGGTCCGATACTCTATTAAAAGGAGGCCTTAATATCCCTTAGTTTCCACTAGGACCCCGCTGCCACGGGAGGGTAGGACAAAAGATGTCATGCAAGTTCTTTTCCATAAGCACGTATGACTATATTCGGAATACATGCCTACATTACATTGATGAATTGGAGCTAGTTCTGTGTCACCCTATGTTATGATTGTTACATGATGAACCACATCCGGCATAATTCTCCATCACCGATCCAATGCCTACAAGCTTTTCACATATTGTTCTTCACTTATTTACTTTTCCGTTGCTATTGTTACAATCACTACAAAACCCAAAAATATTACTTTTGCTACCGTTACCGTTACTTCCATAATACTTTGCTACTAAACACTTTGCTGCAGATACTAAGTTGTCCAGGTGTGGTTGAATTTACAACTCAGCTGCTAATACTTGAGAATATTCTTTGGCTCCCCTTGTGTCGAATCAATAAATTTGGGTTGAATACTCTACCCTCGAAAACTGTTGCGATCCCCTATACTTGTGGGTTATCAAGACTATTTTCTGGCGCCGTTGCCGGGGAGCATAGCTCTATTCTTTGAGTCACTTCGGATTTATATCTGCTGGTCACTATGAATAACTTGAAAGACGTGAAAACAACAATTTATCCCTCAACTACGAGGGGAGGTAAGTGTTGGGGAACGTAGTAATTTCAAAAAAATTCCTACGCACACGCAAGATCATGGTGATGCATAGCAACGAGAGGGGAGAGTGTTGTCCACGTACCCTCGTAGACCGATAGCGGAAGCGTTTAACACAACGCGGTTGATGTAGTCGTACGTCTTCACGATCCGACCGATCAAGTACCGAACGCACGGCACCTCCGAGTTCAGCACACGTTCAGCTCGATGACGTCCCTCGAACTCCGATCCAGCCGAGTGTTGAGGGAGAGTTTCGTCAGCACGACGGCGTGGTGACGATGATGATGTTCTACCGACGCAGCGCTTCGCCTAAGCACCGCTACGATATTATCGAGGTGTAATATGGTGGAGGGGGGCACCGCACACGGCTAAAAGATCGTTGATCAATTGTGTGTAGAGAGGTGCCCCCCTGCCCCCGTATATAAAGGAGCAAGGGGGAGGCCGCCGGCCAAGGGAGGAGAGGCATGCCAGGAGGAGTCCTACTCCTACCGTGAGTAGGACTCCCCCCCTTTCCATGTTGGACTAGGAGAGGAAGGGGGAAAGGTGGAGGGGAGGAAGGAAGGGGGGGCGCCGCCCCCCTCTCCTTGTCCTATTCGTACTGGGGGGGAGGGGCACGCGGCCCTGCCCTGGCCTCCTCTCCTCTCTTCCACCTAGGCCCAATAAGGCCCATTAAGTTACCGGGGGTTCCGGTAACCTCCCGGTACTCCGGAAAAATCCCGATTTCACCCGGAACACTTCCGATGTCCAAACATAGGCTTCCAATATATCAATCTTTATGTCTCGACCATTTCGAGACTCCTCGTCATGTCCGTGAACACATCCGGGACTCCGAACAACCTTCGGTACATCAAAACATATAAACTCATAATATAACTGTCATCGTAACGTTAAGCATGCGGACCTACGGGTTCGAGAACTATGTAGACATGATCGAGACACCTCTCCGGTCAATAACCAATAGCGGAGCCTGGATGCTCATATTGGTTCCCACATATTCTATGAAGATCTTTATCGGTCAGACCGCATAACAACATACGTTGTTCCCTTTGTCATCGGTATGTTACTTGCCCGAGATTCGATCGTCGGTATCTCGATACCTAGTTCAATCTTGTTACCGGCAAGTCTCTTTACTCGTTCCGTAATACATCATCCCGCAACTAACTCATTAGTCACAATGCTTGCAAGGCTTATAGTGATGTGTATTACTGAGTGGGCCCAGAGATACCTCTCCGACAATTGGAGTGACAAATCCTAATCTCGAAATACGCCAACCCAACAAGTACCTTTGGAGACACCTGTAGAGCACCTTTATAATCACCTAGTTACGTTGTGACGTTTGGTAGCACACAAAGTGTTCCTCCGGTAAACGGGAGTTGCATAATCTCATAGTCATAGGAACATGTATAAGTCGTGAAGAAAGCAATAGCAACATACTAAACGATCGAGTGCTAAGCTAACGGAATGGGTCAAGTCAATCACATCATTCTCCTAATGATGTGATCCCGTTAATCAAATGACAACTCATGTCTATGGCTAGGAAACATAACCATCTTTGATCAACGAGCTAGTCAAGTAGAGGCATACTAGTGACACTCTGTTTGTCTATGTATTCACACATGTATTATGTTTCCGGTTAATACAATTCTAGCATGAATAATAAACATTGATCATGATATAAGGAAATAAATAATAACTTTATTATTGCCTCTAGGGCATATTTCCTTCAGTCTCCCACTTGCACTAGAGTCAATAATCTAGATTACACAGTAATGATTCTCACACCCATGGAGTCTTGGTGCTGATCATGTTTTGCTCGTGGAAGAGGCTTAGTCAACGGGTCTGCAACATTCAGATCCGTGTGTATCTTGCAAATTTCTATGTCTCCCACCTGAACTAAATCCCGGATGGAATTGAAACGTCTTTTGATGTGCTTGGTTCTCTTGTGAAATCTGGATTCCTTTGCTAAGGCAATTGCACCAGTATTGTCACAAAAGATTTTCATTGGTCCCGATGCACTAGGTATGACACCTAGATCGGATATGAACTCCTTCATCCAGACTCCTTCATTTGCTGCTTCCGAAGCAGCTATGTACTCCACTTCACAGGTAGATCCCGCCACGACACTTTACTTAGAACTGCACCAACTGACAGCTCCACCGTTCAATGTAAATACGTATCCGGTTTGCGATTTAGAATCGTCCGGATCAGTGTCAAAGCTTGCATCAACGTAACCATTTACGATGAGCTCTTTGTCACTTCCATAAACGAGAAACATATCCTTAGTCCTTTTCAGGTATTTCAGGATGTTCTTGACTGCTGTCCAGTGATCCACTCCTGGATTACTTTGGTACCTCCCTGCTAAACTTATAGCAAGGCACACATCAGGTCTGGTACACAGCATTGCATACATGATAGAGCCTATGGCTGAAGCATAGGGAATATCTTTCATCTTCTCTCTATCTTCTGCAGTGGTCGGGCATTGAGTCTTACTCAATCTCACACCTTGTAGTACAGGTAAGAACCCTTTCTTTGCTTGATCCATTTTGAACTTCTTCAAAACTTTGTCAAGGTATGTGCTTTGTGAAAGTCCAATTAAGCGTCTTGATCTATCTCTATAGATCTTGATGCCTAATATATATGCAGCTTCACCGAGGTCTTTCATTGAAAAACTCTTATTCAAGTATCCCTTTATGCTACCCAGAAATTCTATATCATATCCAATTAGCAATATGTCATCCACATATAATATCAGAAATGCTACTGAGCTCCCACTCATTTTCTTGTAAATACAGGCTTCTCCAAAAGTCTGTATAAAACCAAATGCTTTGATCACACTATGAAAGCGTTTATTCCAACTCCGAGAGGCTTGCACCAGTCCATAAATGGATCGCTGGAGCTTGCACACTTTGTTAGCTCCCTTTGGATTGACAAAACCTTCCGGTTGCATCATATACAACTCTTCTTCCAGAAATCCATTCAGGAATGCAGTTTTGACATCCATTTGCCAAATTTCATAATCATAAAATGCGGCAATTGCTAACATGATTCGGACAGACTTAAGCATCGCTACGGGTGAGAAGGTCTCATCGTAGTCAATCGCTTGAACTTGTCGAAAACCTTCCGCAACAAGTCGAGCTTTATAGACAGTAACATTACCGTCAGCGTCAGTCTTCTTCTTGAAGATCCATTTATTTTCAATGGCTTGCCGATCATCGGGCAAGTCAACCAAAGTCCATACTTTGTTCTCATACATGGATCCCATCTCGGATTTCGTGGCCTCAAGCCATTTTGCGGAATCTGGGGTCACCATCGCTTCTTCATAGTTCGTAGGTTCGTCATGGTCTAGCAACATAACCTCTAGAACAGGATTACCGTACCACTCTGGTGCGGATCTTAATCCGGTTGACCTACGAGGTTCAGTAATAACTTGATCTGAAGTTTCATGGTCATTATCATTAACTTCCTCACTAATTGGTGTCGGTGTCGCAGAAACTGATTTCTGTGATGATCTGCTTTCCAATAAGGGAGCAGGTACAGTTACCTCATCAAGTTCTACTTTCCTCCCACTCACTTCTTTCGAGAGAAACTCCTTCTCTAGAAAGGATCCATTCTTAGCAACGAATGTCTTGCCTTCGGATCTGTGATAGAAGGTGTACCCAACAGTCTCCTTTGGGTATCCTATGAAGACACATTTCTCCGATTTAGGTTCGAGCTTATCAGGTTGAAGTTTCTTCACATAAGCATCGCAACCCCAAACTTTAAGATACGACAACTTTGGTTTCTTTCCAAACCATAGTTCATAAGGCGTCGTCTCAACGGATTTCGATGGTGTCCTATTTAGAGTGAATGCAGCCGTCTCTAAAGCATAACCCCAAAACGATAGCGGTAAATCAGTAAGAGACATCATAGTTCGCACCATATCTAGTAAAGTACGATTACGACGTTCGGACACACCATTACGTTGTGGTGTTCCGGGTGGCGTGAGTTGCGAAACTATTCCGCATTGTTTCAAATGTAGGCCAAACTCGTAACTCAAATATTCTCCTCCACGATCTGATCGTAGAAACTTTATTTTCTTGTTACAATGATTTTCAACTTCGCTCTGAAATTCTTTGAACTTTTCAAATGTTTCAGACTTATGTTTCATTAAGTAGATATACCCATATCTGCTCAAATCATCTGTGAAGGTGAGAAAATAACGATATCCGCCACGAGCCTCAATATTCATCGGACCACATACATCTGTATCTATGATTTCCAACAAATCAATTGCTCTCTCCATAGTTCCGGAGAACGGTGTTTTAGTCATCTTGCCCATGAGACACGGTTCGCAAGTACCAAGTGATTCATAATCAAGTGATTCCAAAAGTCCATCATTATGGAGTTTCTTCATGCGCTTTACACTGATATGACCTAAACGGCAGTGCCACAAATAAGTTGCACTATCATTATCAACTCTGCATCTTTTGGCTTCGACATTATGAATATGTGTGTCACTACTATCGAGATTTAATAAAAATAGACCACTCTTCAAGGGTGCATGACCATAAAAGATATTATTCATATAAATAGAACAACCATTATTCTCTGATTTAAATAAATAACCATCTCACATTAAACAAGATCCAGATATAATGTTCATGCTTAACACTGGCACCAAATAACAATTATTTAGGTCTAAAACTAATCCCGAAGGTAGATGTAGAGGTAGTGTGCCGACCGCGATCACATCGACTTTGGAACCATTTCCCACGCGCATCGTCACCTCGTCCTTAGCCAATCTTCGCTAATCCGTAGCCCCTGTTTCGAGTTGCAAATATTAGCAACAGAACCAGTATCAAATACCCAGGTGCTACTGCGAGCATTAGTAAGGTACACATCAATAACATGTATATCACATATACCTTTGTTAACCTTGCCATCCTTCTTATCCGCCAAATACTTGGGGCAGTTCCGCTTCCAGTGACCAGTCTGCTTGCAGTAGAAGCACTCAGTTTCAGGCTTAGGTCCAAACTGAGTGCTTCTATGTATTCACACATGTATTATGTTTCCGGTTAATACAATTCTAGCATGAATAATAAACATTTATCATGATATAAGGAAATAAATAATAACTTTATTATTGCCTCTAGGGCATATTTCCTTCAGTAAGGAACTGCCATCTAGCTCTGCACTTGATTCACCTTCTGTTTTGAGTAAGCTTGCGACACCTAAACCTGCTTCTGCTATTAATTCTGATATGTCGCATGTTATTGATGATGCCACTTCTGCTATGCATGATACTTATGATGAAACTACTTCTATGCTTGATACTACTGTGCCACTTGGTGAATTTCTTGATGAACAACTTGCTAGGGCTAGAGAGAATGAAATTATTGAAACTGATAATATTGATGAGAGTGATGATGAAGACTCTCCTCCTAATAAGTATGAATTACCTGTTGTTCCTGAGGGTTATGTTATGGATGAAGAAGCTGCTAGAGCTATTTTAGCTTGCAATGATAGATATGATCTTAAGAAGTTATTAGCTAAATGGAAGCAGCAATCTCTTAATGCTAGAATGAAACCTGACCCTGCTTTTGCTACTTCACCTATCTGTGTTACTGATAAGGATTATGAATTCTCTGTTGATCCTGATATAATTACTTTGGTTGAATCTAATCCTTTTTATGGCTATGAATCTGAAACTATTGTGGCACATCTTACTAAACTAAATGATATAGCCACCCTGTTCACTAATGATGAGAGAACTCGCTACTTTTATATCCTTAAAATATTTCGGTTCTCATTAAAGGGTGATGCTAAGATATGGTTCAACTGTCTTGATCCTGGTTGTGTGCATAGTCCCCAGGATATGATTTATTACTTCTCTGCTAAATATTTCCATGCTCATAAGAAACAAGCTGCTTTAAGGGATATATACAATTTTGTGCAAATTGAAGAAGAGAGTCTCCCACAAGCTTGGGGGAGGCTTCTCCAATTACTTAATGCTTTGCCTGATCATCCTCTTAAGAAAAATGAAATACTTGATATCTTTTATAATGGACTAACCGATGCTTCCAGAGATTACCTGGATAGTTGTGCTGGTTCTGTTTTCAGGGAAAGAACACCGGATGAAGCTGAAATTCTATTGAATAATATGCTAACAAATGAAAATAATTGGACACTTCCTGAGCCAACTCCTGAGCCTATTCCTAAACCAACTCCGAAGAAGAGGGGTGTTCTATTTCTCAGTCCTGAAGATATGCAAGAGGCAAAGAAATCTATGAAAGAAAAGGGTATTAAAGCTAAAGATGTTAAGAATTTACCTCCTATTGAAGAAATACATGGTCTTAATTTACCGCCTGTTGAAGAAATATATGATCCTAATCCATTACCTGAAGAAACTCATGGTCTTGATAACCCGACACAGGTAGTAAAGGTAAATTCTCTCTATAGATATGATAAAGCTGAAATCCCTCCTACTAAGTTTGCTAGCCAATGTTTGGATGAGTTTGATAACTTTAACTTTATGGTTAAGCAAGAAGATTTTAATGCTTATTTTGGTAGACAATTAAAACAAAATGCTTATATGATTGAACACTTGGGTGATTATATGTCTAGAGTTAAAGGTGAACTTAAACTCATTAGTAAACATGCTTCTATGGTTACTACTCAAGTAGAACAAGTACTTAAGGCTCAAAATGATTTGCTCAATGGATTAAATAGTAAGAATAATGATTTTGTTGTTAGAGTGTCTACTAGAACTGGTAAAATGAGTTAGGAACCTTTGTATCCTGAAGGCCACCCTAAGAGAATTGAGCAAGATTCTCAGAGAAATAATATGGATGCACCTAGTCCTTCTAAAAAGAAGAAAAAGAAAAATGATAGGACTTTGCATGCTTCTAGTGAACCTATTGCTGAACCACCTGAGAATCCAAATGATATCTCTATTTCTGATGCTGAAACACAATCTGGTAATGAACATGAACCTAATGAAAATGTTAATGATGATGTTCATGTTGATGCTCAACCTAGCAATGATAATGATGTAGAAATTGAACCTACTGTTGATCTTGATAACCCACAATCAAAGAATCAACGTTATGATAAGAGACTTTGTTGCTAGGAAACACGGTAAAGAAAGAGAACCATGGGTTCAGAAACCCATGCCTTCTCCTCCCAAACCATCCAAGAAAAAGGATGATGAGGACTTTGAGCGCTTTGCTAAAATGATTAGACCTATCTTTTTGCGTATGCGATTAACTGATATGCTCAAAATGAATCCTTATGCTAAGTATATGAAAGAAATTGTTACTAATAAAAGAAAGATACCGGAAGCTGAAATTTCCACCATGCTTGCTAATTATACTTTTAAGAGTGGAATACCAAAGAAATTGGAGATCCAGGAGTACCCACTATACCATGCTCTATTAAAAGAAACTATGTTAAAACTTCTTTATGTGATCTTGGTGCCGGTGTTAGTGTTATGCCTCTCTCTTTATATCGTAGACTTGATTTGAATAAGTTGACACCTACTAAAATATCTTTGCAAATGGCTGATAAATCAACTGCTATACCTGTCGGTATTTGTGAGCATGTGCCTGTTGTGGTTGCAAATGTTACTATTTTAACGGACTTTGTTATTCTTGATATTCCCGAGGATGATAGTATGTCTATTATTGTTGGAAGACCCTTTTTGAATACTGCGGGGGCTGTTATTGATTGCAACAAAGGCAATGTCACTTTTCATGTTAATAGTAATGAGCATATGGTACACTTTTCGAGGAAACAACCTCAAGTCCACGGTATAAATTCTATTGGAAAAATTCCATCGATTATTTTTGAAGGTTTTGAATTTCCTCTTCCTACTGTCAAGAAGAATTATGATATTCTTATTATTGGGGATATGCATATCCCCGTTGAGGTAACATAGTATTATTCGAAATTTCTTCGGTTCCATGTTAGTCGGAATGAGTTTGTTAACAAGACTTGATCAACCTTGTTAGTGGATTCCTTTTGATGAGCATGAGATGGATGAAATTAGAAGGCACAACCTTCTGTACCCCCTCTCTACTTTCTGTTATTTAGTTGAAATAAAGTGAAAATAGTATTCTGTGCAATATTAAAATACCCCAAAAATAAAAGTTCTCCAAATGCCCTGCCAATTTAATATGATTTTTTCTGGAATATTTGAGAATATCTGGCACTGAGAACACAGCAGGGGGAGCAAGCACCTGGCCACGAGGGTTCAGGGCGCACCCCCCTGCCTCGTGGGCCCACAGTGGCTCCCCTCCACTTATTCCTGCACCCACACACTTCTTCGTCCTCCCAAAACAATCACCATCCAGCTCAAGCACGAGTTCTAGCTCATTTTGCTACGATTTTCGATCTCCTTGCTCAAAGCACCTCTCACAAAACTGCTTGGGGGATTGTTCCTTGGTATGTGACTCCTCCATTGGTCCAATTAGTTTTTGTTCTAGTGCTTTATTCATTGCAAATTTGTGCTGCCTAGGTGACCATGTTCTTGAGCTTGCATGTCAAATTTATATGGTTCCAAGTAGTTCTAATGCTTGATATAGTCTCTAGGCACTTGTAGGAGTAGTTGCTATCAATTTTGTTGAGCTTGGTTCACTTTTATTTGAAGTTACTAAAAATTTCAGAAATTTTTCAGAGGAAGAAATATGTTTAGGAAAATGTACCAAGGTGGTCCTTCAAGGAAGCAAGGACCCAGGCTTCCAATGCGCGATGCTGACGATGAACCACCAAGGGACGCCCCAGTGCGGCCTTGTGAATGGCCTTCAGAAGACTTATGGATCGAGCAGAAATCAAGGAAGAATTTAACGCATATTTGTGTAACGCTGATCTTGTGAGCTTCGAGGCAGAAAAGTGCCGTCAGTACCACTATCTCACTAGTTCCTTTGTGAGGAGGTTTGAATATTCATATTCACGCAATTCTCAAACTGTCCTGTTTGATCTTTATGAGAATTCTTATACTATGGACTTAGAGGATTTTACCACTGCTTGCAAACTTCCACAATGGGGTAGTCCTCGTGAACCTCGCAAATCTGAATTTAGAGATTTTCTTGCCAGTATAACTGTGGCTGAATCTAGAGACATAACACAAGCTACCATAGGGAGTATTCATTTTCCTGCTATACATTATTTTGCTCTCTTCATAGGTAGGTGCATAAATGGTAAGGATGAAGCATGTCACATGTGTGTCCCTGACCTCAGTATTCTTAGGAGTGCTGTGTTAGGAGATAAATCTTATAATTTGGGAGCTATTGTTGCACGTAGGTTGCATAATAATACAATTAATGGAGATTTCTTTGGAGGAATTTATGCAACCCGTCTAGCTAATTTTCTTGAGGTACCTATACGTGAGTATGATGTTGAGCTGCCTAATGTTTATTTAGATTATAATGCCATGGTTCATCATCATTTTCTTGAGAGGAATGAGCAGTCCCTCCAGTATCGCTTAATCTTTGACAGACGTCGTGCCGTCCATATTACTCTCCCTGCTCCTGCCTTCTTTGATTATCAGGCAAAAGGAAGACATGTTATTACCAGAGAGGAGGCAGATGAGTACGAGAGGAGGGCGGAGGAAGCTCGCCGCCACGCTGCAGCTCAGGAGGCAATAGCCGCTGCATCTCAGTACGACCCCGGTTATAACTATGGATATCCGCCAGGCCAGCCGTGGCAATAGACCAACTTAGGCCAAAAGCCTAAGCTTGGGGGAGTATGTATTTCCAACCGACATTACATTCATGTTCACACACTCATTGCTAGATGTCGGTGCTCATACTTTTTCACTGTAATATCCATGCTAGTTTATTTTATTTTTCTTGCTTTCTTCTTGCGTGTTTGTTAAATCTTAAGAAAAACAAAGAAAATTAGTGTAGCTTTAAGCTAGTTTACTTTCTTGCTGTAGTAGTAATAATTAAAAGAAAACCCAAAAAGATTTCCCGTTCTTCTTTTGCTTGTTGGGAGCTTTCCCGTGTAAATAGTTTTTATTTCATTCATTTTCTTTGGGGGTCGATAGGAGAAGACCATAATTAAATTGTTGAAGTGGCTCTTATATGCATTATTGTTGATTTAACCAAGAGCCCATATTGCCTTGTCTTCTCCTGTTTATTGAATGCTCGCAGGTTCCAGCTTAGTCCAATGCACGTGCACTCTTCTTATTATACACATCGTTCGGTCGTGCAAGTGAAAGGCAATTATGACGATATATGATGGACTGATCGAGATGGGAGAAGCTGGTATGAACTCGACCTCTCTTGTTTTTGTAAATATGATTAGTTCATCGCTCCTGATTCAGCCTATTATGAATAAACATGTTTGCAATGACAATTAGAGATCATAGTTGCTCGTGCCATGCTTGATTAGCTATGAGTTATAATGGTTTACCTTGTGTGCCAACATGCTATTAAAATGGTTGTGATGTGGTATAGTGGGGTGGTATCCTCCTTTGAATGATTTAAGTGACTCGGCTTGGCACATGTTCACACATGTAGTTGAAACAAATCAACATAGCCTTCACGATATTTATGTTCATGGTGGATTATATCCTACTCATGCTTGCACTCAATGTTCATTAATAATGCATGTTCATGACTGTTGTCGCTCTCTAGTAGGTCGCTTCCCAGTCTTCTGCTAGCCTTCACTTGTACTAAGCGGGAATACTGCTTGTGCATTCAATCCCTTAAACCCCAAAGTTATTCCACATGAGTCCACTATACCTTCCTATATGCGGTATCTACCTGCCGTTCCAAGTAAATTTGTATGTGCCAAACTCTAAACCTTCAAATGAAATTCTATTTTGTATGCTCGAATAGCTCATGTATCAACTAGGGCTGTCCGTATCTTCCATGCTAGGCGGGTTATTCTCAAGAGGAGTGGACTCCGCTCCTCACTCACGAGAAAATGGCTGGTCACCGGGATGCCCAGTCCCATGCTTTACGCAAACTAAATCAAAATAATTGCAAACAAAACTCCCCCTGGGACTGTTGTTAGTTGGAGGCACTCGTTGTTTCGAGCAAGCCATGGATTGATACTTGTTGGTGGAGGGGGAGTATAAACTTTACCATTCTGTTTGGGAACCGCCTATAATGTGTGTAGCATGGAAGATATCGCCATCTCTTGGTTGTTATGTTGACAATGAAAGTATGTTGCTCAAAATATTATTTATCTCTACTTTAAAATTGAGCTCTAGCACCTCTACAAATCCCTGCTTCCCTCTGCGAAGGACCTATCTATTTACTTTTATGTTGAGTCATCACCCTCTTATTAAAAAGCACCAGCTGGAGAGCACCGCTGTCATTTGCATCCATTACTATTAATTTATGTTGGGTATGACTATGAATGGATCTCTTTTACCATGAATTACAATGTCTAGTCAGTCCTTGATCTTTAAAGGTGCTCTGCATTTATGTTTTGCGGTCTCAGAAAGGGCTAGTGAGATACCATCTTGTTATATCATATCATGATTGTTTTGAGAAAGTGTTGTCATCCGAGATTAATTATTATTGCTCGCTAATTGATTATGTCATTGATATGAGTAAACATGAGACCTAAGTGTTATTGTGAATGTGGTTAGTTCATGATCTTTGCTGAAAACTTGAATGCTGGCTTTACATATTTACAACAACAAGAGCAAACAGAGTTTGTAAAAGTTTTTCTTTATCACTTTCAGTTTATCAACTGAATTGCTTGAGGACAAGCAAAGGTTTAAGCTTGGGGGAGTTGATACGTCTTTGTCGTATCTACTTTTCCAAACACTTTGCCCTTGTTTTGGACTCTAACTTGCATGATTTGAATGGAACTAACCCGGACTGACGCTGTTTTTAGCAGAATTGCCATGGTGTTATTTATGTGCAGAAACAAAAGTTCTCGGAATGACCTGAAACTCCACGAAACTTATTTTTGGAAAATATTAAAAATACTGGAAGAAGAATCCACGTCGAGGGGGCCTCCACCTGTCCACGAGGGTGGGGGCGCGCCTGCCCCCCTTGGGCGCGCCCCCTGCCTCGTGGGCCCCCTATTGCTCCACCGACCTCAACTCCAACTCCATATCTTCGTGTTCGGGGAGAGAAAAATTAGAGAGAAGGACTCATTGCGTTTTACGATACGGAGCCGCCGCCAAGCCCTAAAACCTCTCGGGAGGGCTGATCTGGAGTCCGTTCGAGGCTCCGGAGAGGGGAATCCGTCGCCGTCGTCATCATCAACCATCCTCCATCACAAATTTCATGATGCTCACCGCCGTGCGTGAGTAATTCCATCATAGGCTTGCTGGACGGTGATGGGTTGGATGAGATTTATCATGTAATCGAGTTAGTTTTGTTAGGGTTTGATCCCTAGTATCCACTATGTTCTGAGATTGATGTTGCTATGACTTTGCTATGCTTAATGCTTGTCACTAGGGCCCGAGTGCCATGATTCCAGATCTTAACCTATTATGTTTTCATGAATATATGTGAGTTCTTGATCCTATCTTTCAAGTCTATAGTCACCTACTATGTGTTATGATCCGGCAACCCCGAAGTGACAATAATCGGGACCACTCCCGGTGATGACTGTAGTTTGAGGAGTTCATGTATTCACTATGTGTTAATGCTTTGGTTCGGTACTCTATTAAAAGGAGGCCTTAATATCCCTTAGTTTCCACTAGGACCCCGCTGCCACGGGAGGGTAGGACAAAAGATGTCATGCAAGTTCTTTTCCATAAGCACGTATGACTATATTCGGAATACATGCCTACATTACATTGATGAATTGGAGCTAGTTCTGTGTCACCCTATGCTATGATTGTTACATGATGAACCGCATCCGGCATAATTCTCCATCACCGATCCAATGCCTACGAGCTTTTCACATATTGTTCTTCCCTTATTTACTTTTCCGTTGCTATTGTTACAATCACTACAAAACCCAAAAATATTACTTTTGCTACCGTTACCGTTACTTCCATATTACTTTGCTACTAAATACTTTGCTGCAGATACTAAGTGTCACGCCCAATATGCGACCCTATCCGAGAGGAACTCGAAGGTCCCACCAAGGATAGACCCGCATATTGAAACGCTTTTGCAAGGTGGATATCATTACATCAACATTACATAATAGATGGGGATACATACAAAAGGCACAAACGCCCCAAGAATACACCAATATGTCATACATAAGATCAACATCCGACTACGGATGAACACAAACAGAAACTCAAACGACATCCACCCTGCTAGCCCAGGATGCCGACCTGGAACCTATCCCCTGATCAAAGAAGAAGCAGAAGAAGAACTCCAAAACAAATAACATTGCTCTCGCGTCATGATCATCGCATAACCTGTACCTGCAACTGTTGTTGTAGTAATCTGTGAGCCACGAGGACTCAGCAATCCCATTACCATGGGTATCAACACTAGCAAAGCTTAAAGGGTAAGGAAAGGATAGGTGGTGAGGTTGCAGCCGCGACTAAGCAAGATATGGTGGCTAACTTACGCAAATAAGAGCGAGAAGAGAAGCAACGGAACGGTCGTGAAACTAGCAATGATCAAGAAGTGATCCTGAACTCCTACTTACGTCAAACATAACCCAAAACCATGTTCACTTCCCGGACTCCGCCGGAAAGAGACCATCACGGTTACACACGCGGTTGATGCGTTTTAATTAAGTCAAGTGTCAAGTTCTCTACAACCGGACATTAACAAATTCCCATCTTCCACATAACCGCGGGCACGGCTCTCGAAAGTTTATACCCTGCAGGGGTGTCCCAACTTAGCCCATTATAAGCTCGAGCGGTCAACGAAGGATATTCCTTCTCCCGGGAAGACCCGATCAGTCTCGGAATCCCGGTTTACAAGAAATTTCGACAATGGTAAAACAAGACCAGCAAAGCCGCCCGAATGTGCCGAAAAATCCCAATAGGAGCTGCACATATCTCGTTCTCAGGGCACACCAGATAAGTCAAGCTACGAGTAAAACCAGGCCTCGAGTTTCCCCGAGGTGGCCCCGCAGGCTGCTCGGTTCAGACCAACACTTAGAGAAACACTGGCCCGGGGGGGTTAAAATAAAGATGACCCTCGGGAGCGCGACTCCCAAGGGAAAAGAAGTAGGTGATAGGCAAATGGTAAAGCCAAGGTTGGGCCTTGCTGGAGGAGTTTTATTCAAAGCGAACTGTCAAGGGGTCCCCATAACACCCAACCACCTTAGGAACACAAAATCAAGGAACATAACACCGGTATGCCGGAAACTAGGGCGACAAGAGTGGAACAAAACACCAGGCATAAGGCCGAGCCTTCCACCCTTTACCAAGTATATAGATGCATTAATTAAATAAGAGATATTGTGATATCCCAACATAAACATAATCCAACATGGAGCAATCTTCATCTTCACCTGCAACTAACAACGCTATAAGAGGGGCTGAGCAAAGCGGTAACATAGCCAAACAACGGTTTGCTAGGAAGGGTGGCCAAGGTTAGAGGTTCATGGCAATTTGGGAGGCTTGAAGAGCAAGTGATAGGTAGCGCAGCATAGCGATAGAACGAAGCAACTAGCATAGCAATCATAGTAATGAGATCCAAGGATACGGTCAACTTGCCTGAAATCCCGCTAGGAAGAAGAACGAGTCCATGAAGAAGATGAAGCCACGAAGACGAACCAAGCGTAGACGAACGAATCCTCACGATCGCAACGAAACGGGAACTATCGAGAAGAAGCACACAACATGGTAAACACACCACACATGAACAAGGCATGATGCTCAACCAAGTATGATGCATGACAAGGCTACATGAAGCTACTTATGGCAAGATATGATGCATACAAGAACAACACATCAAAGCAAGTTTAAATGAGGCCGGAAACAACATATAACAATTCCGGTAAGTCCTCATATGCAAATTTCGAAATTGGTCCAGATCTGAATAAGTCCTTATGTTCAAGTTGTTAAACAGCAAGTTAATATGCACCAAGATGATCTACACGAAATTCTAGTCAAGTTACATAAAAAGTTTATTTAGTTTGGAGCTACGGGCTAGAAGATATGAGCAAACCAAGTTAAACATGGCATTGACGCAAAATGCATTCAAACATCAAGCAAACACCTCAAAACAAGGATGCAACAAGGTAACCTGAAACTACATGCAAAACTAAGCAAGTTTAATATAGAGAATGCTCAAAACGGAGCAACGGTGCAACACATACACTCCAAACAAGCTATAACAACAATCTGTCCAAAACAGCAACTAGGCATCTTGCAACCATCTAGAACATATGCTACAGCACCTCAACATGAAAACAAAAGGCACGGACATGATGTAAAGGTAAAGCATGACAAAATATGAACACTGAGCTATCTCCAGAAATCACTAGAACATGCTCAAAAGGACATAGCAAGGTTGCAAATAATAACAGTTTCACAGACTTGGCAGAAATCACTGGACATGGCAGAAATAACATCAGGCTGCAAAGTTTAGAGCTATCAAACAACATGCTAAGGGAACATATCATAGAAACCAAAGGCAGGGCATGAATATACTAATTTCATAGAACAAGAGTCCCTTACTGATCACGAGCCAAAAAGGCACAGAAGATATGATGGCACCCATGTAAACATAGCAAGTTTCATAAACAGATTCAGACTTGGCAGAAAAACTGAGTATGGCATAAACAGAATTATGAAGGCATCTTTGCGAGCTCAAATCACTCAACACAAAGCATTTCATGGCACACGAAGGAATCCAACAGTTAGATGGCATAATTATGAAGCTAAGCATGGCAAGAGCAAGTTCATAGGGTGCATGGATCACTAACAAAACGCATGTCAAAACTGAACTTCATGTTAACAGGCTGACAGCAACATTATTTAGCAACTTTAGAGCAATATTACAACAAGCTACAGCAGGCTATACATGCGAACAAGGGCATGGATGGATAGAGCATAACATTTATAATAAAACATCCTTAGTTAACATCTCCAGATTATGCACAGAACTCATGGTAGCAGCATGGAAACATAGCAACAAAATGTAACAGACTCGGACTTAGCAGAAATGACTTAAGTCACAGAAATCAGCAACATCAGGGAGGCTACTTTGTATGCTTGTGCTAGTCACCAAATATATCACAAAAATTCAAGATAAGCACCCCTCTAAAGATGGCATGATGTAGTTCAAAACACATGTAGAGCTCATGCTCATAGGATGCACACACAAAATGCAATGAAAAAGACAAATCATCAAGTTCTGTTAACAGGCAGCAGATGGCATCACATGACAGTCTTGCAACGATGATAAGGGCATCAAGATGGACTCAAACAAGCATGACACAATGGAATGAAATGAAGAGCATCTCACAATGAACATTTTATATATCATATGCCCAAAACGGATATATATGCATGAAGTTATGGCAGGTCAAAGGAGGCAACATAACATGACAGAAAAAGGACAGTGGGATTTTCACCTCCAAAATCCCAGATCTAGGGTTCGGGTGCGCGAACCGAGGCAGGCGACGGCTCGCCGGAGACGGCGCTGGAGAGGATGAGGGAGGGCCGGAGACGGGGCGGCGGTGCCGGATCCGGGCGGCGCCGGCCCGGATCTGGCCGGAGACGGAGCCGGCGGCGACGGGCGGGGCACTCGGGCGGCGAGGCGGCGGCCGACGGGCGAGGCGCGGCGACCGGCGGGCGGGGACGCGGGTGGCGGCGACCGGGGACGCAGGCGGCGGCGACCAGCGGACGGGCCCGCGGGGAGGCGCTCGGCGGAGGCGACGGGCCGCGGGGGCCGGCTTCGGGCCCGGGCGGGCCGGCGGCGCGGGAGGCGGCGGCGAGGACACGTGGCGGCTGCCGGTTGGCTGCGGGGGCGGGCGGACATGTCCGTCGGCGCGAGGAGATGTGTCCGGCGGCGCGAGGTGGAAGGAGGCTAGGGTTTCATCCGCAAATTTCGGGAAAGAGGGCATACTTATAGGTAGAGGGAGCTAGGAGTGGCCAAATGAGGTGTGGTTTTCGGCCACGCGATCGTGATCGAACGGCGGAGAGCATGAAGGGGAGTTGGATGGGCTAGGCGGGTTGTGTGAAGAGGTGCTGGACTGCAAAGAGAAGGGGGTTTTCAGGCTACGCGGTTAACCGTTGGGGCATCAAGCGACCTCCAAATGGAACGAAATTTGACGGGTGGCCTGCCGGTGATATACCAAGGCCACTCGGAAAATCTCGGCCCATTCCGAGAACGTTTTTCGGCGGCTCACGAAACAAGGTCTGAGAGAGGCGACGGGTGCGTGCGAGAGTGTCGGGGCTCAGAACGGACAACGGAGAGAACCGGGGGAACCCGAACGGATGCAAGTTTTGAAAAACATGCAGATGAAATGCTGATGATGACATGGCAAAATGCAACACGCAAGCAAATGGCAAGGCAACTATGGTGAATAACTGGAAGACACCTGGCGCATCGGAATTGGGGCGTTACAACACTCCTCCACTAACAAGAGATCTCGTCCCGAGATCTTAGGAACAAGACGGAAGAAAAGAGGATGAGGTAAAACAAGAATGCAAGAGAGAAGATGAACAATACCGAGAGCACTCAGGTAGAAAAGAGGAATGTTGAATGAGACAAGAAGCAAAAGCTCAAGGAATAAGGCTGAATTTGGAACCACTCCGGTTAGGACAAGGTAGAAAAGGAATAATAACGAAGGAATTTATGCAGCACTCCGGCTGAACAAGGAAAGAATAGAACATGAACTTGAGAAATGGAACGATACTTGACTTGAGGAACAACACAAAACCTCCGGAAGACTTGAAAGAGTGGAATGAGAATAATAGGGAAGAAGATGACAACTTCTACCATGAATGAAATAGAGAGCATCCTTAGAAGGAAACATTGAACGGAGTTGTTGGAAATTCAACAACAACAAAAATAAGCTTGTTGTGGACTTATGGATAACATCTCAAAATTATGAGGTGGTAACCTACCACAAGCGGAAAAGATTGAAAAGCTGAGAAGAACGAGGAAATGCAAAACTCCACTTCAGAAGAATATGGAGAATTAATTGCACTTTGAGAAGCAAGAAGAAGATACTTGAGCTACGCCTACAAGAATCTTGATGAACACTTGAAGAATGAATTAAATCATGACGAGCCACCGTGATGAACTCCAGTAACAAAAGAATGACGAGATAAAATTGAAGGATGAAAGGGATAACATTAAATCCTTGCGATGATTTGGATGGAGGTTCGCGACGAAATCGGCGAGAAGCTTGGAACTCTGGAAAAGAAAAGATGAAAACACTTTGAACCGAGAATGTGATAAGATGAACAATCTCCGAAAAGAAGAGATAAAACCACTTGAAGGAAGAAGAATAAGGATTACGTTATGCTTATCCTCCACCAATTAAATTGATGAGAAACAATGGATTTGCATACTACTTATTCTCGTTGGAAAGATTAAGGGGGGAATATAGCGCGAAATTTGGGAAGGTCTTCATGAACCACTGGTAGGATTGGAAAAAACGAATTAATTGATATGCCGACAAGGAATATGAATGTTGAACGAACCACCGTTAGAAATGAAAATGAACGAAGAAAAGAGAAAGAATCGCCGGGAAGAATTAGAGCAAGCACGAAGATAGTTGGGGGAATTTAGAGACAAGAGAACGAAGAGATCACGAACTGATTGAAGAATACTTGAATGAAGCACCGGTACAAATATAGGAACGAACAGAGCTAAAAACTTGGAACGAAGGAATCTTCTGAAATGGAAGCCTCCGGATAATCGAAATGGAAGAACAACTCCTGGAATACTCCGGATGGATGAAAATAATTGCACGATTAGAAACGATATGAGCGAATAGCATCAAGCTAGTGACATGAATCTTCGGGAGAACGGACAAGATTTAAGAGAAACTCTTCTTTGGTCTTCAAATGTTGAGAATGACGACGAGAAAGAACACAAAAATTGTTGAGATACTCCGGGAGAATGAAAAGCGAAGTGGTAGAGTCAACAATGAAAATAATTTGAAATCGATCTTGGAAAGGCATCTGACTGATGAAATTCATTCTTACGTCAACTTCGAAAAGATTTTGAGAATAACTCCGGGAAAATTAGAAGAGTCAGGTAAGATCCTGGGAAAGACCTGTGGGTTAGGGCCCACCAAAAGAAACACCGTCGAGAGGAATTGAAGAAGAGACGATGCACCGAAACAACTGCAGGACTTGAATGAGGTGACAACCTTGAAAAGATTGAATGCAAACACTATTCTTCTGAGATGTCTTCATCACTCCGGAACTATTAAATGGCGAGAGGCGAACAAGCAAGGGGAAACATTTGAGCTGAGGGAAAGAATATGGTCAACACCGAATACTTGAATTGAAACCTCCGGAAGGAAAACAAGAAAAACGATGATTAAGTAGACGAGAATTCACCGGTTGAGACAATTGAGGAAAGACTGAAGATACACCGCACGAATGAAATAGGTGCTCGAATAGAGGCTCAGACTCTGGGAATAAAAAGGGTGGGAGGGCGGGAAAACACAGGCAATTGGAACGACGAATAATTGAATAGAAAAGCGCCGGTTGAAATGATTGAGGAGAGAATGCAAAGGCTTCGCACGAGTAGGATCGATACTCGATTTCGGACTCCGGTTCTGAGAAGAAGAAGGGTGGGCAGGTGGGAAAAAACAAGGACAACTTCGGACAGGGAACAACGTCGATTGAAAAGAGCTGAGGATTGATCTTGCAAAACGTGACGAGGATCGAAACCACTCAAAGAGAGGTGCGCCGGATTGAAAAGAGGATGGACAACGAACGAAAACTAACCGCGAGATCCTAAAAAAATTTGAAGGGGAAGAGGAATAGTTCAAAACACCTACGTCAAGATTTCTCACCAGAGCGACGAAGGGGCAGAGGAGTAAAAAGAATTCCTACTCTCCGATATAACTAGACTCCGAAAAAAAGTTTTCTTCTAGACTCGACAACGGCCAAACTATACGATCAATCAAGGGGGCTCCTATGGTCGGTCGAGGCTCTGATACCAACTTGTCACGTCCAATATGCGACCCTATCCGAGAGGAACTCGAAGGTCCCACCAAGGATAGACCTGCATATTGAAACGCTTTTGCAAGGTGGATATCATTACATCAACATTACATAATAGATGGGGATACATACAAAAGGCACAAACGCCCCAAGAATACACTAATACATCATACATAAGATCAACATCCGACTACGGATGAACACAAATAGAAACTCAAATGACATCCACCCTGCTAGCCCAGGCTGCCGACCTGGAACCTATCCCCTGATCGAAGAAGAAGCAGAAGAAGAACTCCAAAACAAATAACATCGCTCTCGCGTCATGATCATTGCATAACCTGTACCTGCAACTGTTGTTGTAGTAATCTATGAGCCACGAGGACTCAGCAATCCCATTACCATGGGTATCAAGACTAGCAAAGCTTAAAGGGTAAGGAAAGGATAGGTGGTGAGGTTGCAGCCGCGACTAAGCAAGATATGGTGGCTAACTTACGCAAATAAGAGCGAGAAGAGAAGCAACGGAACGGTCGTGAAACTAGCAATGATCAAGAAGTGATCCTGAACTCCTACTTACGTCAAACATAACCCAAAACCGTGTTCACTTCTCGGACTCCGCCGAAAAGAGACCATCACGGTTACACACGCGGTTGATGCGTTTTAATTAAGTCAAGTGTCAAGTTCTCTACAACCGGACATTAACAAATTCCCATCTGCCACATAACCATGGGCACGGCTCTCGAAAGTTTATACCCTGCAGGGGTGTCCCAACTTAGCCAATTATAAGCTCTCACAGTCAACGAAGGATATTCCTTCTCCCGGGAAGACCCGATCAGTCTCGGAATCCCGGTTTACAAGAAATTTCGACAATGGTAAAACAAGACCAGCAAAGCCGCCCGAATGTGCCGACAAATCCCGATAGGAGCTGCACATATCTTGTTCTCAGGGCACACCAGATAAGTCAAGCTACGAGTAAAACCAGGCCTCGAGTTTCCCCGAGGTGGCCCCGCAGGCTGCTCGGTTCGGACCAAGACTTAGAGAAGCACTGGCCCGGGGGGGTTAAAATAAAGATGACCCTCGGGAGCGCGACTCCCAAGGGAAAAGAAGTAGGTGATAGGCAAATGGTAAAACCAAGGTTGGGCCTTGCTGGAGGAGTTTTATTCAAAGCGAACTGTAAAGGGGTCCCCATAACACCCAACCATGTTAGGAACGCAAAATCAAGGAACATAACACCGGTATGACGGAAACTAGGGCGGCAATAGTGGAACAAAACACCAGGCATAAGGCCGAGCCTTCCACCCTTTACCAAGTATATAGATGCATTAATTAAATAAGAGATATTGTGATATCCCAACATAAACATAATCCAACATGGAGCAATCTTCATCTTCACCTGCAACTAACAACGCTATAAGAGGGGCTGAGCAAAGCGGTAACATAGCCAAACAACGGTTTGCTAGGAAGGGTGGCCAAGGTTAGAGGTTCATGGCAATTTGGGAGGCTTGAAGAGCAAGTGATAGGTAGCGCAGCATAGCGATAGAACGAAGCAACTAGCATAGCAATGATAGTAATGAGATCCAAGGTTACAGTCATCTTGCCTGAAATCCCGCTAGGAAGAAGAACGAGTCCATGAAGAAGATGAAGCCACGAAGACGAACCAAGCGTAGATGAACGAATCCTCACGATCGCAATGAAACGGGAACTATCGTGAAGAAGCACACAACATGGTAAACACACCACACATGAACAAGGCATGATGCTCAACCAAGTATTATGCATTACAAGGCTACATGAAGCTACTTATGGCAAGATATGATGCATACAAGAACAACACATCAAAGCAAGTTTAAATGAGGCCGGAAACAACATATAACAATTCCGGTAAGTCCTCATATGCAAATTTCGAAATTGGTCCAGATCTGAATAAGGCCTTATGTTCAAGTTGTTAAACAGCAAGTTAATATGCACCAAGATGATCTACACGAAATTCTAGTCAAGTTACATATAAAGTTCATTTAGTTTGGAGCTACGGCCTAGAAGATATGAGCAAAACAAGATAAACATGGCATTTATGCAAAATGCATTCAAACATCAAGCAAACACCTCAAAAAAGGATGCAACAAGGTAACCTGAAACTACATGCAAAACTAAGCAAGTTTAATATAGAGCATGCTTAAAACGGAGCAACGGTGCAACACATACACTCCAAACAAGATATAACAACAATCTGTCCAAAACAGCAACTAGGCATCTTGCAAGCATCTAGAACATATGCTACCGCACCTCAACATGAAAACAAAAGGCATGGACATGATGTACAGGTAAAGCACGACAAAACATGAACACTGAGCTATCTCCAGAAATCACTAGAACATGCTCAAATGGACTTAGCAAGGTTGCAAATAATAAGAGTTTCACAGACGACAGAGATCACTGGACATGGCAGAAATAACATCAGGTTGCGAAGTTTAGAGCTATCAAACAACATTCTACGGGAACATATCATAGCAAACAAAGGCATGGAATAAATCTACTAATTTCATAGAACAAAAGTCCCTTAATGAACACGAGCCAAAAAGGCACAGAAGATATGATGGCACCCATGTAAACATAGCAAGTTTCATAAACAGATTCAGACTTAGCAGAAAAACTGAGCATGGCATAAACAGAATTATGAAGGCATCTTTGCGAGCTCAAATCACTCATCACAAAGCATTTCATGGATAGAGCATAACATGTATAACAAAACATCCTTAGTGAACATCTCCAGATTATGCATAGAACTCATGGTAGCAGCATGGCAACATAGCAACAAAATGTAACAAACTCAGACTTAGCAGAAATGGCTAAGTCACAGAAATCAGCAACATCAGGGAGGCTACTTTGCATGCTTGTGCTAGACACCACATATATCACAAAAATTCAAGACAAGCACCCCTGTAAAGATGGCATGATGTAGTTCAAAACACATGTAGAGCTCATGCTCATAGGATGCACACACAAAATGCAATGAAAAAGACAAATCATCAACTTCTGTTAACAGGAAGCAGATAGCATCACATGGCAGTCTTGCAACGACGATAAGGGCATCAAGATGGACTCAAACAAGCATGGCACAATGGAATGAAATGAAGAGCATCTCACAATAAACATTTTTATATATCATATGCCCAAAACGGATCTATATGCATGAAGTTGTGGCAGGTCCAAGTAGGCAACATAACATGACAGAAAAAGGACAGTGGGATTTTCACCTCCAAAATTCCAGATCTAGGGTTCAGGCGCGCGAACCGAGGCAGGCGACGGCTCACCGGAGACGGCACCGGAGAGGACGAGGGAGGGCTGGAGACGGGGCGGCGGTGCCGGATCCGGGCGGCGCCGGCCCGGATCTGGCCGGGGACGGAGCCGGCGGCGACGGGCAGGGCACTTGGGCGGCGAGGCGGCGGCCGGCGGGCAAGGCGCAGCGACCGGCGGCCGGGGGCCGGGGACACGGGCGGCGGCGACCGGCGGGCGGCGGCCGGCGGACGGGACCGCGGGGAGGCGCGGGGAGGCGCTCGGCGGAGGCGACAGGCCGCGGGGGCCGGCCTCGGGCCCGGGCGGGCCGGCGGCGCGGGAGGTGGCGGCGAGGACATGTGGCGGCTGCCGGTTGGCTGCGGAGGCGGGCGGACATGTTCGTCGGCATGAGGAGATGTGTCCGGCGGCGCGAGGTGGAAGGAGGCTAGGGTTTCATCCGCAAATTTCAGGGAAGAGGGCATACTTATAGGTAGAGGGAGCTAGGAGTGTCCAAATGAGGTGTGGTTTTCGGCCACGCGATCATGATCGAACAGCAGAGAGCATGAAGGGGAGTTGGATGGGCTAGGTGGGCTGTGTGAAGAGGTGCTGGACTGCAAAGCGAAGGGGGTTTTCGGGCTACGTGGTTAACTGTTGGGGCATCAAGCGACCTCCAAATGGAACGAAATTTGACGGGCGGCCTGCCGGTGATATACCAAGACCACTCGGCAAATCTCGGCCCATTCCGAGAACGTTTTTCAGCGGCTCACGAAACAAGGTCTGAGAGAGGCGACGGGTGCGTGCGAGAGTGTCGGGGCTCAGAACGGACAACGGAGAGAACCGGGGGAACCCAAACGGATGCAAGTTTTGGAAAACATGCAGATGAAATGCAGATGATGAAAAATGCAACACGCAAGCAAATGGCAAGGCAACGACGGCGAAAAAATGGAAGACACCTGGCGCATCGAAACCGGGGCGTTACACTAAGTTATCCATGTGTGGTTGAATTGACAACTCAGCTGCTAATACTTGAGAATATTCTTTGGCTCCCCTTGTGTCGAATCAATAAATTTGGGTTGAATACTCTACCCTCGAAAACTGTTGCGATCCCCTATGCTTGTGGGTTATCAACCCTCACTACCAGAAGATGTGCTACGGCGTGCACTTTGCCGCCAAGAAGCTGAAGCCATACTTTCAAGAGCACCCAATCACGGTTGTGTGCACTGCCCCGCTTGCCGAGATCATTGGCAACAGACATGCATCTGGCTGGGTGGCCAAATGGGCCATCGAGTTGGCCCCCTACACCATCTTCTACCAGCCACGCACCGCCATCAAGTCCCGAGCACTGGCCGACTTCCTTGTCGACTGGGCCGAGATCCGGTATCTGCCGCCAGCTCCGGACTCCACTCATTGGCGGATGCACTTTGATGGCTCGAAGATGCGCACCGGCTTGAGAGCCGGCGTTGTCCTCACCTCTCCCAAAGGCGACAAGCTCAGATACACATTGCAAATTCAATTCACCGCCTCCAACAATGTGGCGGAGTATGAGGCGCCAGTACACGGCCCCCGGCTGGCCAAAGAGATCGGCATCCGCCAGATCCTGTGCTACGGTGACTCTGACTTGGTGGACCAACAGTCGTCTGGTGACTGGGATGCCAAGGATGCAAACATGTCAAGTTACCGCTTCCTCGTTCAGCAGCTCAGCGGATATTTTGAGGGGTGCGAGTTCCTTCACGTGCCACGGAATGAAAACGAGCCAGCTGACGCTCTGGCACGGATCGGCTCCACCCGTCAAGCAATTCCAGCCGGTGTCTCCCTTCAGTGCCTCCGCAAGCCGTCAATCAAGCCTTCTCCAGAATCCGAGTCCATCTTCGTACCGGCTCCTCCCGAAGCAGTCAGATCCGACTCGGGGGCTGCAGCAGCCGGCTCGGGGACTTCGGCAGGCGGCACGGGGACTGCAGCAGTCGCACCCAGCCCGGGGACTCCACAACCCGGCCCGAGGGCTGCAGTAGTCGGCCCAGGGACTTCACCAAGCGGCTCGGGGACTGCAACAGTCGCACTCGGCCCGGGGGCTGCGGCAGTCAGCCTCGGGACTTCAACAATGCAGCAAGCGGCAACTAACACCAGCCCGCCGCCTCCCAACCCAACCGCCCTAGTACAAGTGGTCGTAGTGGCAGTAGAAGAAATTCAAGCACCATCATGGGCACAGCCCATCCTCAAGTTTCTGGTGAACATAGAGCTGCCGACTGATGAGATCTCGGCCCGGCAAGTGCAGCGCCGAGCAGGAGCCTACACGATAGTAAACAAAGAGCTTGTTAGACGCAGCGTGACTGGGGTCTTCCAGCGCTGCGTAGAACCAGAGAAGGGCCAAGCAATCCTCAAAGATATCCACCAAGGTGAGTGCGGCCACCACGCGGCCTCCAGATCCCTTGTCGCCAAAGCTTTCCGCCATGGTTTCTTATGGCCGACTGCTTTGGAGGACGCCAAGGATCTGGTCAAACGCTGCAAGGGGTGCCAGAAATTCAGCTCCAAGCAACATCTGTCGGCTTCTGCACCCAAGACCATCCCCCTCACCTGGACTTTTGCCGTGTGAGGGCTGGACATGGTGGGACCATTCAAGACAGCACGCGGCGGCATGACCCATCAGCTTGTCACCGTAGATGAGTTCACCAAGCGGATTGAAGCAAAGCCAATCAAGAACTGAACGGTCCAACTATTGTGACCTTCATTGCAGATATCACCGTCCGATATGGTGTGCCACACAGCATCATCACCGACAATGGCACGAACTTTGCCAAGGGAGCCTTGGCCCGTTTCTACGCGACGCAGGGCATCCGATTGGACTTAGCGTTCGTTGCCCATCCGCAGTCAAATGGCCAAGTCGAGCGAGCAAACGGCCTCATCCTCTCCGGCATCAAGCCCCGACTGGTCGAGCCACTGGAGCGGTCGGCCTGCTGCTGGATCGGCGAGCTGCCGGTCGTCCTCTGGAGCCTCCATACCACTCTGTACAAATCAACCGGCTTCACTCCATTCTTTCTCGTGTACGGTGCCAAGGCCGTCATCCCAACTGACATTGAGTTTGACTCACCTCGCGTCACCATGTACACGGAAGCGGAGGCAAAGGAAGCATGAGAAGACGGCGTCGATCTGCTAGAAGAGGGCCGGCTCTTGGTACTCGGCCGGTCTGCCATCTACCAGCAGAGTCTGCGCCGCTACCACAGTCGGAAGGTCAAGCCAAGATCCTTCCAAGAGGGAGACCTTGTGCTCCGGCTGATCTAGCGAACAGCCGGCCAACACAAGCTCTCGTCCCCTTGGGAAGGCCCCTTCATCATCAGCAAAGCGTTGGGCAATGACTCCTACTACCTGATTGATGCACAGAAGCCCAGAGCACGCAAGAGAGATGATTCGGGCAAGGAATTGGAGCGCCCATGGAATGCAAATCTCCTCCGAAGATTTTACAGTTGATTCAGTATGTACCACGCTACCTTTTGTGTTAAGCACTAAGACATCGGGTCCCTCGAGGAATACTCGGGGGCTACCCTTTTTATCTATATGATAAGTTCTATGCCTATGAACGTGTCATTTCATTATTCTGCCTGGCACCGGGTTCGACCAGTCGGCCCGGGGGCTCGCCGCCTTGTACTATGTTAATGCTACCTGCAGTCGGACAAGTAATGTGCCGGCACCTAAGCCCCCTCTTGCCATAAGCCACAGCTCGCAGAGCGACTGTCCAGCTGGCAAGAGTTGAAGGCGTGAAACGGTGCCCACACGAAAAATGGCTAAGGACCAAAGCATTCGCATAGGCCAAGCCGGCTCCTCGCCTCGCCGACCGGCTGTTGAGAAGTCGGCCGGCCGGTTTCTAACTTAACTTGCTAAACTCTACCAACGGCTAAAGTACTTGCCTTCCCAAAACGGCCAAGTAGTTGACCCAGCCACAGACCGCAGAGCGGCTGTCCGGCTGGCAAGACGGCAGCCAAGGGAAGGCGGTAGAGGAAAAAGCCAAAGGAGCAGAAAAGCAAGACAAGTCGGAAATCGGCAAAGACAATTTACATAGCAAAAGGCCCTCGGCCAGCATTCAATAGGGTTTGAATACACCCCCAGCGGGTGGATCTGCGCAAACTTAACAATTTTGTTCAAGAGATTACAAAACAGGAAAAAAAAAGATAATTTGGCCGCCTAGGCCAGAGGAGCAGCAGCCAGATCGGAGGGGTCGGCGGAAGTCGAGGCTCCGGGTGGTGGAATGGCCGCCTGGTTGGTCTCGGTCTGTTCAGCACCAGCAGTATTCGGCTCGCCGGCGTGCTGTCCGTTGGTCGAGACTTGGTCAGGTTGAGGCCGGCTGTCATCTCCATCATCCGGTGCATCGTCTTCGCCGTCCTCGTCCTCCTCCTCCTCACCTTCATCGCTGGAGGCGATCTCCTCCACCGAGTCCTCGCCGTCTTCTGGGTTCAGCCCGAACCAGTTGGGCGGCGCCCTCCTCATTTAGCTCGGGGAGGAAGACACTAGTGTCCGTGTACTCGGCGATCGCCGCGGCGCGATGATAGAGCTCGGGCGCCACCGCCGCCAACTCTTCGCTGGCTTCAGCACGGAGAGTGGCCAGCTGGTCTAGGTTCAGCCCAGGGTACCACCCCTTGACGAACTCCAAGGCCCGCCGTGCACCTTCCCGGGTGGAGGAGCCTTTCCACGCCTTGATGCAACCGATGGCCACCTCTAACCAGTCGGAGGTCCGACTGGGGGTGCGCAGAACTGGAGCACCCGGCCAGAGGGCAGAGACCACCTGGGCTCTGGCGCGCTGCAGACGGCGGAGAGCCCGATGCGCCGGCTAGAGACGAGCTTGGATGGCGAGTAGCTGCTCCGCGAGGGTTCGAGGGGCGTTGGGCGCGATTTCCGCACCAGCCAGTCTCCGCTCGTCACGGTGAGCCTCGACGGCTTGGCTGGTAGCGACGGCGTAACCAGGGAAATTGTCGTGGAATTGTCACGGCAGATGTCCTCATGCAAGGACTTAGTCGTGGAGCCATCGCCGCTAGGAAGCTTAAAGGGGTTAAACGGGACAAAGGACACGGATATTATACTGGTTCGGCCCCTTACGTTGAAGGTAAAAGCCTACGTCCAGTTGAGGTGGTATTACTTAGGGTTTCAATGACCAGGAGCTAAACCGCTCTGCTTGGCTATTGATCTGATCTTACTTGTCCTGAACCGCCGCCGGGTCGTCCCTTTATATAGAGAGGTTGATGCCCAGCGGCTCTCAGAGTCCCAGCCGGCTTATAACAGTTTCCGGCTCGGACTCTTAACTATTATTGCCTTACACTACAAGTCTTGCCATAACGGTGGTCTATCACTACGGGCCTTAAGCCGCCTCCGGGTATTAAGCCCATTACTGAACCGCCATCCTCAAGCTTGGTACTGGGCTTCACGTGATGATCATTATGACATAACCCGGCCCCTCCTGGGCGGGTGACTCTAATGGTTATATCCTCAACATTAGGCCCCAGATTGATTTGAACCGGTTCATGTCAATCTTCAATACCTTTAAGAGAAAATCTTCCGGCTTCTGCTCGTGCGAAGGTTATAACCCGCCGTGACGTCATCTTCTGGATTCTTGGTAACCCGCCATGACGTCATCTTCCATTAAATTCATTTTTTATTTTGTCATATCCCAACGGATCTTATCTTAATGACCATCCCGAGAATCGAGGCGTTTCTGCGGCAAGATAATCATGTCTTCAGCCTCCTCGTTTCTCGCGCCCATTTACCAGCCGTCCCTTATAAATAGGCCCGGCCCATAACCCTTTCGTCACTCTTCTCGATCCATCGTTTTCCTCCTCTGACGCCCCAGAGCTCGAGCTCCGACGCCGCCGCCGCACCCCTCGTCTTCCTTAGCCTCGGCCGCTGCATCATCCTGAACCGGTCCAGAGAAACGGCGGCGACCTCCGCTGCTCATCGGCACCAGTAAGTCCTTGCTACTCCATATAGTAGATTCGCATTAGGGTTCCATGCTTCTTCCCTGTTCTTCGTAGTTTCATCTCGATTTCTTCACAGTTCCTCCACCGAGGCTCCTTTTGATCCGAAAACGGTACAGATTCGCTGCGGTAGTAGTTTCTCACCCATTTTTATGCTAGTAGATCCCTTTTGCCTGAAAAAAGACCTCATTTAGAGCTTATGAACTCCTCTGTATCAGTTTTTTAGGTCTAGAAATTTTTCCTTTTTGGACGATCGTTTGATCCAAAGTAATCCCTGCAATCTGTGAAACTTGTTTGTGCAACACTTAGACAAAAAAACTGCATCTGTTAGCCATGGCGGCTCATATCGCCTGCTTAAAAGAGACCCTGCTTTGTGAAATCTCCGGCTCACTCACAATAGAGTTAAATAACTTAAATTGCTTACGATATCCACGGCAGCTTAGATAACCTGACACAGTTAATCATATACCATTAGGCCCCTTCATAAACCGCCATCTTGAATACTGAACTGAAATCTTCCTCCGGCTTAAATTTGAACCGGGAATTCTCTTTTGTCATAGGCTTCCATTTTCCAAAATGCCGCCCAAGGCTCCCAAAGCGCCCATTACGTGCAACTGGGTGAGATCCAACGTTACTGATAGCACCTTAGATGACTTCGTAAAAACGGGTTACCTGCCTAAGAAGGAGGTCATGTCCTACCGAGCTCCTGACCCGTCCGAAGAGAGACCTCAACCAAAGGACGGAGAGGTTGTCATATTTGCTGACCACATGAGCCGGGGCTTTGCTCCTCCTGGCTCAAAATTCTTCAGGATTGTTCTGCACTTTTTCGATCTGCGACCTCAAGACATTGGACCCAACTCCGTGTCGAACATTTGTAACTTTCAAGTGTTTTGTGAGGTTTACCTTGGAGAAGAACCCAGCCTGCTACTCTTTAGGGAGTTATTTTACCTGAACCGCCAGAATGAATGTGCCACGGGCCTAGCTTGGAACTTGGTGGAATCTCAATCCAACGACGGAGAGATTGTCTCTTTCCTTATGCTGAGCCGCCAAGCCACCCGAAGGACTGGAACCAGACATGGTTCTACTGCCAAGATACTTCTCCGGCTGATGAGAACCCTCTGCCCGGCTTTCGCGCCCTGCGTCTGGAGTCAAATCACCCCCTGCCAGACAAATTATCTCAAGCTGAGCATCAACCGCTTATTCCCACCATCAACAAAATCAAAGCTCTTCTGGGAAACGGCCTAAACGGCGTTGATCTAGTCCGGGTCTGGATTGCTTGGCGGGTGATTCCTTTAAGCTGCCGCCCCGGCTTGATGTGTGAGTACACAGGCCGTAAAGATGATCCTCTACGGCACAGTCCAGACGACTTACCTGAGGACGTTATTGACGATACAACCAAGTCGCTTCTGAACGAGAGCCTGGCAGATTGCGGGAGAGTGGGCTTAAGCCCTTTCTGCAAGACTAACCCGGCTCCTGCGGTAAACCATTGACCTGAATGCTTCTCCTTTCATTTTAACGATTTTGTCTTAGCTTACTAATCTTTGTTGTATTTTACAGGCTAATGATAAATTCTGGAAGGTCAGGTACGACCATGAAGCTGCTAAGAAAGCCAGGAAGGTTAAAAAAGCCGCCAGGAGAGCCGCTCCCCGCAAGAAGGGGAGTAAGCCTAGCGCCTCGGACCTGCTTCACCTGGAAGACACCTCCGAGTCAGAGGTAGCCCTTGATTCTTTAGTCTCCTTTTTTAACCGTCTTATTGACACTGATTATCAGTAGGAGGATACCGGAGCGAGTAACCCGGTGATTGAAGAGGTAACTATACTTTCCTCCGACTCGGAGCCCTTGCCAAGACTGAAAGTCCGAAGAGTAACCCGGAAAGTAAGATTTTCACATCCTTTAGCTTATCAAGATCCTCAATTTCTTTTCAAGCGACAGATTCATGAGAGTCGGAGGCAGACCCGGACTAGCAAGGACGCAGACCTCTCCTCCGGCTTACCCGAAGCATCAAGGAAGCGCCGGACCGAGGTTATCTCCAACTTATATCCTTTTCATCCTTTGGCGGGCGTCACTCGTCAACCACTCAATTCTTCTGACTCAAACTACCAGGGAACTTCACCTTCCTCCGGCGACTCAATGCAGTCTAGCTTGCCGGCCTTCAAGACCGCCCCCGGGTAATGATGATCAGCTTACTTTGTGCTTATCTTACTCATGGTTTTGCACTAACTCTTTGACTTCCAGTGCACAAGTAAAGCCCAGGAAGAGGGCGAAGAAAAGTAAGCCGGCCGAAGAGCCGGTCTTGACTGAACCTAATGCCTCTGCCCCTGAGCCGCCGTCTGCACCAGCTCCGGAAACCACCACTGCCCCATCTGATGAGCAAGTTATGGAGGGTTCTGATAACCCGGAGATCCCCAGCCTGGCTCATCCAGATGACCCGGACGTGGTGATTACCCGGACCAAATTTGTTGAACCGGGAAGACCCACCGTGCTGGCTAGGTGCTCTGCCAAGGAGGAACTTCTGGAACGCCGCACAGCCAGGCTGGACATTACTAACTATGCCAATCTGAGCATTGGAGATATTGTCGCTGGCTATATTGGTCAAGTGCACAACAGCCGGGACCTGGAGATTGACATGGTGAAGAAAATACAGCAAAAATCTGAGGTACGACTCCCTTGCTTACTCCATAGTCATCCTTACCATGCCAGCCCCCAAGTCTATTACTTATGATGGAATATGTTGTAGACTTAATACCGGCTTAATAATTACTGCAAGAAAAACGGCTTACCTGGTAACACTCACGGGCCGGATTAAACAGCATAATTGAACCGGTCTTTACCTTATGTTAATCAAGTAGTTGAGCAACTTTACACATTAGCCCCCAAGTGCCAAGTGTCTTTGCTTGCAAAGTGCTTGGGACTTAATATTGCATTATAATCACCTTAACTATAACCCGGAATTTGTACAGGCCGCCTGTAAGAAATTTGAATCGGAAATCTCTAATCTGAAGAGCCGCCTGAAGACCCAAGAAAGTGAAACCCAAAAAGCCAACTCCAAATTTGAACTCAGTGTATCTGCACAAGAGAAACTGAAGAAAAGGTTTGAAGCAGAAAGGAAAGCCTGGGCAGATGAAAAAGTTGCTTTGCTCAGTCGGGCCGAACAAGCGGAGGCCACTCTTACTAAAAGAACCGCCGAGCTATCCGGCTTAAAACGCCATGTCTCTCAGATGGTCTCCGCAATCTTTGGTAAATTTCTAATCAGTTTACATCGTTTAGTTCCCATAAACATCTCAATTGCCAACAGCTCACTTGACTTTGTAATGCAGGTCCCAGGAGTTCCAATCTCAACCAGAGCGTGCTGACTAAGCTGAAGGCGGTTTACACTTTGGTGGAGCAACTTTACACCGGGTCACAACGTGCTTTAGCCGTTGTGGCTCTGTCCAATGAAGTTCCCACTCACCTGGCAGATGTACTCAGGCGGCTTGCCGTACTTCCTCAGCGCTTCCAAGAGCTGAGACGGGCTTCTGCAAGAGCCGGAGCCATAGCCGCTCTGAGCCGGGCCAAGGCATTTCTACCGGAGCTAGACCCGGCCGACATCGCCCTTGGGTATCCCAGCTTGAAGGAAGACGGCACCCCCTTTGACCAGAATGACTTCGCCGCCTGTGTGAACAGCGTACGCCCTGTGGCCACTTTGATTGTCAATGACACAGATCTTACCAAATATCAGTCGGGCTATGACGCGGAGAATCAGAGAATCCCAACACCACCCTATGAGGCAGTCAGCCTGATTCCGCCAACTCGTAAGCATACCTTCGCCCCTGAAGTTGACCCGGCCGGGTTAATTGATGATGAGGCTCAATTTGAAGCTTTGAGCGGCATTGACTGGAAATCATCAACCTTCCAGGTCATGGAAACAACCGGAGGAGCGGAGAGGGATGAGCCGGAAGCTTCAACCCAACAAGCACTTTAATTTCGTAGGCGGCTCATGGTTATGCCTTAGAAACAATGCCTCACCTTTTGGACTCGGGGAGTCCTGTAATAGAGTAGGACAAACACTTAATTTTGTCGTGCCATCGTACACGTGTGGAGCGCTCAACTCTGTTTAGGCTGCTCTTTTATATTCCTCTGGGTTATATTTGATCATTTGCTTTCCTTAAGCTTAAAGAGCTGTCTTTAATTGTCCTGCATAGAAAACAAATCACAAGTCTCTAGGCGGCTGCAAGCCTTCAAGTACACTTCCGGTTTATGTAACCCAAATAATAAGGTTGAGAACTCAACTCCGGTTCACCAGCACCTATAATGCTTATTGTATGCTATCAACATTATTAATCAAAGTTAAGCCGGTGGACAAAGAACCACCCTTGAACACTTTTGATATGATCAAAAGAATTTGTTGCAAACCAAGAAATCAAAAACTTAGGGGCTTCTGATTCGAATACGACCAGAGAACCGTCCCAAAGGGGTTAAGCTAAGATTCGAATGCGATCATATAGCCCCCAGTGGCTTTGGCGTTGCCGATCAAGAGGGTACCGACAGCTATGTTCTCTTTGGTTCGAATACGACCTATGTTTGAACAGGAAGCCCCCAAATGACCTTGAGAGTTGTTTAACGACGCTGATTCGAATACGATCCATGTCGGTTCCCAAAGGGGGTTGAGCTATGATTCAAATATGATCAAGAAAAACTCCCCAATGAGCTCGGCAATATGCCAATCAAGTGGGTATCGACAGCTATGTTCTCTTTGGTTCGAATACGACCTATGTTTGAACAGGAAGCCCCCAAGTGATCATATTATTAACGGCTAGATTCGAATACGATCATAAGCCGGATCAACCTCCAAGTGACCATGTAAAGTTGTAATGGAAATAACAATAATACATTTACCTTTTGGAGGAAAAAAGGACAGAGGTCCTGCTTTATTATTTATCACAATATATACATGGCTATAGAAATATGCACATTATGAGAGCCGGTGGCTCAAGTATAATAAGGCCGAAGCTGAGCTATGTTCCACGGCCGACGGGTCTCTTCCTCCGACTTACATGAATCTTTGTGCTCCCGAACATCGATAAGGTAGTATGACCCGTTGTGCAAGTTCTTGCTGACCACAAAGGGCCCTTCCCAAGGCGGTGATAACTTGTGTGCGTCTGTTTGATCCTGGATGAGCCGGAGCACCAAATCACCTTCCTGAAAGACCCTGGACTTAACCCGGCGGCTGTGATAGCGGCGCAGGTCTTGTTGGTAAATCGCCGAGTGAGCTGCTGCTACATCACGCTGTTCGTCCAACAAGTCAAGAGCATCTTGACGGGCCTGCTCATTATCCGCCTCAACATAAGCCGCCACTCGAGGCGAGTCATGACGGATGTCTCTAGGGAGGACCGCCTCCGCTCCATAAACCATGAAGAAAGGCGTGTAACCCGTAGACCTATTAGGAGTAGTATTGATGCTCCATAACACGGAGGGTAACTCCTCCACCCAACAACCCGGCGTCCGTTGCAAAGGGACCAAAAGCCGGGGCTTGATGCCCTTCAAGATTTCCTGATTGGCTCTCTCAGCTTGACCATTGGATTGAGGGTGAGCCACTGATGAAACATCAAGCCGAATATGCTCTCGTTGACAAAACTCCTCCATGGCGCCTTTAGACAGATTGGTACCATTGTCAGTTATAATGCTGTGTGGAAAACCAAAGCGAAATATCACCTTTTTCATGAACTGAACCGCCGTGGCTGCGTCACACTTACTGACGGGCTCTGCCTCAACCCACTTTGTGAACTTGTCAACCGCCACCAAGAGGTGGGTCTTCTTATCCTTGGACCTTTTAAAAGGCCCAACCATATCAAGCCCCCAGACCGCAAATGGCCAAGTGATTGGAATCATCCTCAACTCTTGAGCCGGCACATGAGCCCGTCGTGAGAACCTCTGACAACCGTCACATTTACTGACCAAGTCCTCTGCATCAGCATGAGCCGTCAGCCAATAAAAACCATGACGAAAAGCCTTGGCCACAAGGGATTTTGAGCCGGCATGATGGCCACAATCCCCCTCGTGAATCTCACGTAAAATTTCTTGACCTTCCTCAGGGGAAACACAACGCTGGAAAGTTCCAGTGACACTGCGACGATGCAGCTCGCCATTGATAATTATCATTGACTTAGACCGCCGGATTATTTGTCTGGCCAAAGTTTCATCCTCAGGCAATTCTCCCCGGGTCATGTAAGCCAAGTATGGTACTGTCCAATCTGGGATAATGTGGAGAGCCGCCACCAACTGTGCTTTCGGGTCAGGAACAGCCAAGTCTTCCTCTGTAGGCAACTTAACAGAAGGGTTATGCAAAATGTCCAAGAAAGTATTAGGCGGCACCGGCTTTCGCTGAGAGCCCAGCCGGCTTAATGCACCAGCCGCCTCGTTCTTCCTACGATCGATGTGCTCTACTTGCTAACCCTGAAAATGTCCAGCAATGGCATCAACTTCGCGGCGATAAGCCGCCATGAGGGGGTCCTTGGAATCCCACTTGCCTGACACTTGTTGGGCTACTAAATCTGAGTCGCCAAAGCACCTTACCCGGCTTAAGCTCATCTCCTTAGCCATCCGAAGACCATGGAGCAAGGCCTCGTACTCAGCTGCATTGTTAGTACAGGGAAACATCAACCGTAGCACATAGCAAAACTTGTCACCTCGAGGGGAAGCTAATACAACTCCAGCCCCCGAGCCCTCCAATTGCTTGGACCCGTCGAAGTGAATAGTCCAGTATGTATTATCCGGTTTCTCTTCAGGCACCTGCAACTCTGTCCAATCGTTGATGAAATCCACCAATGCTTGAGATTTGATAGCAGTGCACGGCACGTATTTTAGACCATGAGGCCCAAGTTCTATAGCCCACTTAGCAACTCTTCCTGTGGCTTCTCTGTTTTGGATGATATCTCCTAGGGGAGCAGAACTAACCACAGTGATAGGGTGACCCTGGAAATAATGCTTAAGCTTCCGGCTTGCCATGAATACCCCATAAACAAGCTTCTGCCAATGTGGATACCGTTGTTTGGACTCAATGAGTACTTCGCTGACGTAGTAAACCGGTCGCTGAATCGGATACTCCTTACCCGCTTCCTTACGCTCCACCACCACAGCCACACTAACAGCTCGTGTGTTAGCGGCTATATGCAGCAATAAAGGCTCCTTGTCAACAGGAGCAGCAAGGACTGGTGGCTCAGGTAGCTGTCTTTTCAAATCCTCAAAAGCAGCATTAGCCGCATCATTCCAGATAAAGTCATCTGTTTTCTTCATCATCTGGTACAGTGGCATGGCCTTTTCACCCAACCGGCTTATAAACCGGCTCAAAGCAGCGATGCGACCCGCCAGACGCTGGACGTCATTTATGCACGCCGGCTTAGCCAGAGAGGTGATTGCCTTGATCTTTTCCGGGTTAGCTTCAATGCCTCTGTGAGAAACCAGAAAACCCAAGAGCTTTCCTGCGGGAACACCAAAAACACACTTGGCCGGGTTAAGCATCATCTTGTAGACCCGGAGATTATCAAAGGTCTCTCTCAGATCATCTATCAAGGTCTCCTTCTCTCTGGATTTAACCACGATATCATCCACATAGGCATGAACGTTGTGCCCAATCTGGTTATGAAGACAATTCTGCACGCAACGCTGGTAAGTCGCCTGTGCACTCTTGAGCCCAAAAGGCATAGACACATAACAGAAGGCTCCAAAGGGAGTGATGAACGCCGTCTTCTCCTGGTCCTTAACTGCCATTTTGATCTGATGGTATCCAGAGTAAGCATCCAAAAAGCTTAAACGCTCACAACCCGCCGTAGCATCAATAATTTGATCAATACGGGGGAGAGCAAAAGGATCAGCCGGACAAGCTTTGTTTAAATCCGTATAGTCCACACACATCCGCCAGGTGCCGTTCTTCTTGAGCACGAGCACCGGCTTAGCTAACCATTCTGGGTGAAAAACTTCAACAATAAACCCGGCCGCCAAGAGCCGAGCTACTTCCTCACCAATGGCTTTCCGCCTCTCCTCATTAAACCGCCGGAGGAATTGCCTAACTGGTTTAAATTTCGGATCAATATTGAGAGTGTGCTCAGCGAGTTCTCTAGGTACACCCGGCATGTCAGAAGGTTTCCATGCAAAGATGTCCCTGTTCTCACGGATGAACTCGATGAGCGTGCCTTCCTATTTCGGATCCAGATTGGCACTGATGCTGAACTGCTGGGATGAGTCACCTTGAACAAAGTCAACAAGTTTAGTCTCATCAGCTGACTTAAATTTCATTACCGGCTCATGCTCCGTGGTTGGCTTTTTCAAAGACGTCATATCTGCCGGGTCAACATTGTCCTTGTAAAACTTCAACTCCTCTGTTGCACAAACAGATTCAGCATAAGCCGCGTCACCTTCCTCACACTCCAAGGCTATCTTTCGGCTGCCATGAACCGTAATGGTCCCATTGTGACCCGGCATCTTGAGCTGCAAATACACGTAACACGGCTGTGCCATGAACTTGGCGTAAGCCGGCCGCCCAAATAAAGCATGGTACGGACTTCTTATCTTAACCACCTCAAAGGTTAGTTTTTCCGCCCTGTAGTTGTACTCATCTCCAAAGGCTACTTCCAGCTCGATCTTACCGACTGGATACGCCGACTTACCGGGCACCACCCCATGGAAAACAGTATTGGACTGGCTGAGGTTCTTATCAGTTAATCCCATACGACGGAAGGTCTCATAATAGAGGATGTTGATGCTGCTACCTCCGTCCATGAGCACTTTAATGAATTTATATCCCCCAACCTGAGGGGCCACCACCAAGGCCAGGTGACCCGGATTATCGACCCGGGGAGGGTGATCTTCCCTACTCCATATGATAGGCTGCTCAGACCATCTTAAATAGCGGGGAATCGCCGGCTCAACAGCATTTACAGCCCTTTTATGAAGCTTCTAATCTCGCTTGCACAGGCTGGTAGTGAACACATGATACTGTCCACCATTGAGCTGCTTTGGATTGGTCTGGTACCCCCCCCCCTGCTGTTGCTGCTGATTACCCTGGCCAGATTGCTGATTAAAACCCCCTTGGAAACTCTGAGAATTGGGATTTGAGCCGCCGCCCGGGCCATGAAAACCGCCGGCGCCTGAGCCGCCGCCCGGGCCATTGTTGCCATTAAAAGCATTGGAATTTTTGAAGGCCTTCATGATTGCGCAGTCCTTCCATGGATGAGTGGTCGGCTTCTCCCTAGAGCCGTGCCTTGGACAAGGCTCATTCAACAACTACTCAAGCGTCGGGCCTGACCCGCCGGCTCGGGGAGGTGGTCTCCCCTTACGTCGGTGGTTGTTACCCTGTGAATTGGCGTTGGCCACAAACTCCATACTGCCATCAGCCTTACGCTTGTTACCTCCCTGGTTCACCGGGTTATGCTGAGGGCCCTTGCCATTGCCGTTCTTCTTTCCCTTCCCTATCCTTTCATCATCCGACACGGGATCCTTGGTACTATCAGAGTCGGCGTACTTGACCAGAGCCGCCATCAGCGTACCCATATCATTGCAATCGCGCTTGAGCCGCCCGAGCTTCATCTTTAGGGGCGCGAAACGACAATTTTGCTCCAACATTAAAACTGCAGAGCCGGCATCCATCTTATCAGACGAATGTATTATCTCTTTGACCTGGCGAACCCAATGGGTTGTAGACTCACCCTCCTGCTGCTTGCAGTTAGTCAAATCCACAATTGACATAGATTGCCTACATGCATCTTTGAAGTTTTGGATGAACCGGGCTTTTAGCTCTGCCCATGACCCGATAGAATTAGGCGGCAGTCCTTTCAACCAAGTGCGGACAGTTCCATCCAACATCATGGTGAAGTATTTGGCCATTGCCGCTTCGCTGACCTCTAGCAACTCCATAGCCATCTCGTAGCTCTTGATCCATGCTCCAGGTTGTAAATCAGCCGTATAATTAGGTACCTTCCTAGGTCCTTTGAAATCCTTGGGCAGACGTTCATTACGGAGAGCCGGGACCAGACAAGGGACACCTCCGGTCCTCGTAGGTATACCCGCCTCTGTAGAAGCCGTCGGATAAACCGGGAGGGGCTGGTAAGCCGTTAACTGAGGCGCCTGCTCTGCCTCTTGCCGTGCTCTGTCTTGGTCTACCGCGTTAAAGGCTCCGTTATGAGCTGGGCCGTGGCCCGCTGGCAAGTCACGGCGCCGGACATTGCTTGAGCAGGTCGCTGAGACCATGTGTCTGCTATAACTTGGGCTCCGGCCTGGACGAGGGGTTGAATGAATCTTGTCCCGGCTATATGAATATGCCTCCTGTTGCGCCAGAGCCGTCTGAAGAAGTTCTCTGACCTGGCGGGTTTCGACCGCCGTTGGAGAGTCGCCATCGATTGGGAGAGCCGCCAGTCGCGCCGCCACGGCGACCATGTTTTCCAACGGGTTGGCATAATGACCCGGTGGTATTGGCACGTACTGAGGCGGGGTAGTGTTCACACGGGGAGGCCCCATCACTTGCGGCTGAAACGGCATTCCAGCCACGGGTGCCGTGATCTCTGGCGGGTTACTGGGTCCTGCACCAGGCGTGTTGAAAAGGTTTCGAGGATCGTAAACCAGAGGGAGTCGAGATTGAGCCTTCTGATGCCTCCTTCTCATGATCTCATTGGATGCGTTCTGATCCATCGTGAGCCGGAAAGACTGCGCCTGAATCAGCTGAGTCTGGGCGTCGAGAGCCGCCCGCTCTGCAGCCATCCTGATCCCTTCCGCTGCTAGATCTTCCTTGGCTCTCGCTATATCCAGTTTTAACTGTGCCACCTCCGCATCATGCTGAGCTTGATCCGCTGGGACGACCGTAGCAGTTAACAGGGTTGTCATCTTATCTGTGAGATCCATCAGCGCCTGAGCCGGCGAGTGCGCAGGGCCTCCTGCCCCAGCAGCGGGGTTTTGAACAGGTTGTGCGCCGGCCATGAAGATCCCGACCCGGCTGGGCGGCTCAAAGGGGTCCGGAATACTGTCGCCATCGGAGCCGCCCCTGAGCCTGCCATCTTGAAGTTGATATAACGAGTTGGTCTCGTCTGGGGACGACCCGCCGTCAGAGCGAGCGGCCGTCTCATCGCCAGATCCAGATCCTTCAGAGAGTCCTCCATGGACGCATCCCACGAAAGCACGCTTCAAAGCAGGCAGAGTCCGGGCGGGTCTTGCACGCTGAGCCGTCTCGATGGGGTCGGCGCAGTGGTCCGGCTCAGGGCCCGGCTCGCCAATCTTGCCAATGAAAACGTGAATTCCGTCGAAGGGGACCCGGTACCCGTACTCGATTGAGCCGGCGTCGGGGCCCCAGCCTGCATCGTTGATGTAGAGCTTGCCGCGACGACTTTTGGTCATCCGGCCCACAGCGTATCCCTTGAGCCCTTCGAAGCTGCCCTTCAAGAACTCAAATCCACCGTGCGCTGGCCCCACAGTGGGTGCCAACTGTCGTGCAATTGTCACGGCAGATGTCCTCGTGCAAGGACATAGTCGTGGAGCCATCGCTGCTAGGCAGCTTAAAGGGGTTAAACGGGACAAAGGACACGGAGATTATACTGGTTCGGCCCCTTACGTTGAAGGTAAAAGCCTACGTCCAGTTGAGGTGGTATTACTTAGGGTTTCAATGACCAGGAGCTAAACCGCTCTGCTTGGCTATCGATCTGATCTTACTTGTCCTGAACCGCCGCCGGGTCGTCCCTTTATATAGAGGTTGACGCCCAGCGGCTCTCAGAGTCCCAGCCGGCTTATAACAGTGTCTGACTCGGACTCTTAACTATTATTGCCTTACACTACAAGTCTTGCCATAACGGCGGTCTATCACTACGGGCCTTAAGCCGCCTCCGGGTCTTAAGCCCATTACTGAACCGCCATCCTCAAGCTTGGTACTGGGCTTCACGTGATGATCATTATGACATAACCCGGCCCCTCCTGGGCGGGTGACTCTTATGGTTATATCCTCAACAGAAATACTCTGCACAAGAAAGAAAAAGAAGTATGAAGCCGGACGCCGGCTCATATGACAAGTCGGCAGGCAGAAGAAAGAGAAGGACAACTCACCATTGAGCATGACCTCGATCTCGTCATAGCCGTCCGACAGGGCCTTCTCCCTCTCGACCCAATTCTAGCGCTGAGTCTCAAACTCGGCCTGGAGGGCTTCCTCCGCGTCCTTGAGCTTCTGCAGCTCCGCCTGGTGCTGGTCCGCCTGGTCAGCCAGCTGCTTGGCCAGGCGGTCGTGCTCTTGCTCTATCTTGCTGCGCTCCTCCTCCTTGGCGTGCAGCATGGTTTGAGCCTCGCCTAGTTGCTGCCGTAAGGTGGCGTTGGCTCCTGCAGAAGACAAGAAAGAAAAGGAGATCAGCCAATCAACAAAGACAGAACTAGTTGCCGGAAGATCCAACCCGACTGCTCAGCAGTCGGCCCGAATCTCGGGGGCTACACCCCGCGGGTGCGCTGGCGCGCCCCCACGAGAACGAAGAGCGGAGTGTTTACTCCGGCTGTCGGCCAAATCGGTGGTCCGCTTGGCCAGCTCCTGGACCTGGGAGTTGAAGGTGGCCGCACGGATGTTGTGGTAATCCTGCAACAGAGACAACAGAAGAAAAGAAAGGGTCAGCACTCGGAATTTACCTTTAAGTTCCGAGCCGCCTGCTCAGCAGCCGGCCCGGAACTCGGGGGATACACTCAGTGGGTGTGCTGGCGCGCCCCCACAAAAGAATTCAATAAAATTACAAGAATCAGAAACAAGCGGTCAAGGAACATACCCGGACGGCGGCTCGCGACGCCAGGAACGTCTTCATGTAGTTCTGGAGGGCGGTGCTTTGGGCCTAAAGCAGAGACTGGACTTCATGCGCAGCCTTGTTCAGGACGCTCGTCCCACCCCCAGACGTCCACTCTCGCGAGGCAGCACTAGTGGCCCCCGCCTCTGGGGCCGACGAGCTCAAGGCCCCGATCTCCTGAGGCCACGGCGCCGAAGTCGCCTTCGCCACACGCCGGCGCGCCGGAGTGCGAACAACGGGGGTCGCCCCCACCACCAGCTCGCCGCTGACTTGAGGCGTTGGCGGCATGTCAGGCCGACTGCCCTGGACCTTGCCAGTCGGTGCTTGCTGAGGCACCTCCATCCTCAGGTGGCAGCGTCGCCCCCTTCCCTCTCCATGACCGGCTGCTCATTGCCGGCTCCTCCAGTTGGCGCCGGGATCTCTGGTGCCGGCAGCGCGGAGCGCAGGGGGGTGATAAGCTGTGGAGTCTAGCCACGTGTGGCTTCCTCCGCTTGCGCCTTGGCGGTCGCGTCTGCCCGGGCCGTGGTTGCGGCGTCCGCCTGGGCCTTGGCCGCGGCGCCGGTTTGGGCCTTGGCCGCCGCGTCCGCCTCCTCCTACGCCACCTTGGCCGCCTCCCTCTGTCGTTCCGCCTCCTCCTGCTCCTCACGCACCTCCCACGCGTTCTTCTTCGTCGCCTCCCGGAGGTCGGGGAGCGGGTCTATGAGGCGGGTGTTGGCGGAGCCCTCCGCCCCCCCCCCCCCCCCGATGATGGAGGCGGAGGCCGACCGCTCAAGGGAGAGCGGGGCTCTATTCAAGCAAGGCAAGAAGAACTCAGAGGGAGTTTGCAAAAAAGACAAAGGAAAATACAAGAAAAGACAAGCTCTTACGCGGACACCGTCGGTGGCTGCTTCGGGGCCCTCTGGAACCGGGTCGCCTTCGCAGCGGCCTCCTCCCGCCTGGTCGCTGTGGCCGAGCCCTTGGGTTTCTTCGGCCGGCCGCCTTGCAGCTGCGAGCTGGCTCGGCGCTTTGGTGCGCCGCCTGGTGCAGTCGGCGCTACTGAGGAGCTCACCCCCGCCCTGTTGGCGACCGGTGGGCGGCGCAGCGTGTGCTCCTCCTCGTAGTCGTCTCGCCAGTCCTCGAGGTTGCCTCCTCCTCCGGAGCCGCCTGCCCCGTCACCACCGCCTGTGGCGTCGTCTTCTTCCATGGCGGCCGCCCCCAAGTCGGGGTCGTCCGCATCACTCATAGATCGGTCCGGCAGGAACTCCTGGCCCTACTCCAGGGCATCGGCTGTCGGCTGGGTCGTGAGGAGCTGCATCGTGACCGACTGATCAGGCGGCAAAGCAGAGCCTGACAGACAAAAGAGAAAAAAGAGTTGAGAGCTTAACGCGGGCGGGGGGTGTGCGCGGGAATACGGCCGCTTGCCGAACTGCCACTCCGACTCCGAGAGTTTGCAGTTCGAGATCTCATTCACCATGCGGGCCACCTCCGCGGCCGGCATCTCCCTGGTGGACATCCGGCACGGGTCTCGATGCTCGCTCATCCGGCTGATCAGATGAGGCCGGCCTTGAAGAGGGAGAACCCGGCGCTCCACAAAGGCGGTCAGCAAGTCCGAGGCTTTGAGGCCCTCCGACTCCGTCATCACCCTGAGCCGGGCAACGGCGATGGCGGAGGCGGCCCACAGCATCTTCGGCTTGAAGGTCCAGTTGGTGCGGGGCTCAGCCGGTGGGCCGGCTTCATAAGCCGGCAGGTTGACGAAGTCGATCGCCGGGTTGACGTTCTTGACGTAGAAGTATGATTTTTGCCACAGCTTGACCGACTGCGTCAAGATGACGGTCGGGAAGCAATTCCCAGCACCCGGGTGCCGCACCACGATGAAGGCTCCGCACTGAGCCGCCTCGTTCTTGGCGGCGGTGCCGAGCTTGGTGTAGAAGAATTCCCCCCAGAGCTCGAGAGTGGGGAGAACACCGAGGTAACCTTCGCAGAGCGTGACGAAGGCCGACAGCAGCACCACTGTGTTCGGTGTGAGGTGGTGCGGCTGGAGTCGGTAGAATTGAAGAAAGGAACAGAGGAAGCCGCTCGCCGGCAAGCCGAAGCCATGAAGGAAGTGCGACCGAAAGATGACGCATTTGCCATCCTCCGGCGCCGAAATCTCCTTCGCGGGCGGAACGCGTGCCCGAACATAGCCCTCACCGGGCAGCCACCGCGTGTTGCGGAGGAAAGCGATGAGGTCTTCGAGGACGTTCGAGCCGTCCCAGTCACCGGCCCGCTCGCGCGCCATGGGAGCTCGAGTTCAACGGAGGCGTGGCGCGGCAGCGAGTGCACAAACCTGCGGCGAAGCAGCGGCGCGGCAGAGAGGATGGGCTCGGTGACGACGGGCCGCGGCAGCACTTCGGCGCGGTGCGGGAGTGCGGCAGCGGCAAAGGAGAAGAGGATGAAGAAAATGGCGAAGGGAGAGGAGGGCGCGCGTGCTAGCGCCGCTCCCTCTTCCCCCTACTTGTAGCCACTGGCTGCAAAGCCGAGGGGACAGGGCGTGGGGATCGTGGGATTAACTGTGCCCGTGACCCCACGACCCCGCATTTACCGTGTGGTAATGGCGCGGAGTAATTGCGCCACGGAATCTTAACCGTGCGCCTCGGCCGCACCGGATCCGCGCGCGTGCCGAGGCCCGGTAGTGGCGGGTCCCAGCCTGCGGCGATGTCCCGTCGCGTGCGTGGGCTGGCAGGCTGGCCCGGCAGGCTGGCGCCATGTGGCACGCAGGCAGCGGGCGGCAAGCCTGGCGCGTGGCTGGTGCGCCATCAAGCTCCCGCCGAGACATTTCAAAAACCACCAGGCGGCCTGTCTGGTCACGTCCGATCCTGACAGTCGGCAGTCCGGAAGACGGACGAAGCAAGATTCAATGGACCACTCGGAGTAGGAAGCCACTAAGGCCCCTTGCCTTTTTCAGCCACAGCGCCCCACAAGCTTCGGGGACTACTGTCGGAGTAAATGACCATGGGTAGCCACATCTGCTCCCCATAGCAGTTCAAGACATCGGGGCTGGCTGCGGCCCTCAAGCCTCGAAGACAAAGAGCCGCCTTCTTTAGGCCGGCTGGTTCGAGCGGCCGGCTGCGAGATGGCGGCAGTTCCCAGAAGACAGCCTTGAGGTGGGCCGACTCCTACCAGGCGGTCTCCAGAGAGGCCGGCTCCCAGGAGGCGGCCCCCCACCGCCCCCTTGAAGTTTGAACCACATTAAGACGATGAGACAGGGCGTGGCTACAGTGCAACCTGCCACCCCCGAATCCAGGGCAGAATGTGGCCATAGTGCGGCGTACAGGACGGACATCCCTCGCCCAGCGTGGCACTGTTGCCACAGGGCCCATGACATCACCCATGGCAAAGAAGGCCATGCTCCCATTACGGGCTGTCGGTACGGCCCGCAGGCGGTGGGCCCTACCTATCCGTGAGAAGCCAGAAGGCGGCGAACCCCGACCAGTTGGCGCGGGGGAGGCAGGCGCCCCCCTCCCTTAAAGTCTGTGCGCCATTAATCAGAAGAGACGGGGAGTGGCTACAGTG